>NC_134436.1:625000-1250000 GCF_030867145.1 Opisthocomus hoazin
CAGAATGATACATCTGAAGTTTGAGGGGGCAAGACAAGTAGGCAGCCCCAGTCTCTGGGCCTCTGTGTGAGCAGTGCCATGGGCAGATGAGCCTGAGCAACAGCTTTCCAGGCTAGCTTTTTCTGGCTGCGACCTATGTTCAGACGTTCGCATTTTCAGAGCAGGGCTGCCTGAGGCGGCCGTCACGGACCACCAGAGATACGTTTGAAGTTTGAGGTGGCAAGACAAGCAAGCAGCCCCAGTCTCTGTGCCTCTGTGCGAGCTGTGCCATGGGCAGATGAGGCTGAGCAACAGCTTTCCAGGCTAACACTTTCTGCCCGTGAGCTATTTGCAGACATCCGCATATTCAGAGCAGGGCTGCTAGAGGCCCCCTGCAAAACTGACCAATACTACGTTTGAAGTTTTAGGGGGCAAGACAAGCAAGCAGCCACAGTCTCTGTGCCTCTGTGCGAGCAGTGCCATGGGCAAATGAGGCTGAGCAACAGCTTTCCAGGCTAGCTCTTTCTGCCTGCGAGCTATCTGCAGACGTTCGCATTTTCAGAGTAGGGCTGCCGGAGGCGCCCAGCAGGAACCACCTAAGCTACGTTTGAAGTTTGAGGGGGCAAGACAAGCAAGCAGCCCCAGTCTGTGTGCCTCTGTGCAAGCAGTGCCATGGGCAGATGAGGCTGAGCAACAGCTTTCCAGTTTAGCTCTTTCTCGCTGCGAGCTATATGCAGACGTTCGCATTTCAGAGTAGGGCTGCTGGATGCGCCCAGCACGGAACACCTAAGCTATGTTTGAGTTTTGAGAGTGCAAGACAAGCAAGCAGCCTTACTCTCTGTGTCTCTGTATGAGCAGTGCCATGGGCAGATGAGGCTGAGCAACAGCTTTCCAGGCTAGCTCTTTCTGCCTGCGAGCTATCTGCAGATATTCGCATTTTGAGCGCAGGGCTGCCGGAGTCCTTCTGCACGCACACCCAAAGACACGTTTGAAGTTTGAGGTGGCAAGACAAGAAAGCAGTTACAGTCTCTGTGCCTCTGTGCGAGCAGTGCCATGGGCAGATGAGGCTGAGCAACAGCTTTCCAGGCTAGATCTTTCTGACTGCGAGCTATCTGCAGACATTTCCCTTTTCAGAGCAGGACTGCTGGAGGCGCCCTCCACGGACCACCTAAGCTACGTTTGAAGTTTGAGGGGCCAAGACAAGCAAGCAGCTACAGTCTCTGTGTCTCTGTGCGAGCAGTGCCATGGGCAGATGAGGCTGAGCAACAGCTTTCCAGGCTAGCTCTTTCTGCCTGCGAGCTATCTGCAGACGTTCGCCTTTTAAGAGCAGGGCTGCTGGAGGCCCCCTAAACGGACCCCCAATGCTACATTTGAAGTTTGAGGTGGCAAGACAAGCAAGCAGCCCCAGTCTCTGTGCCTCTGTGTGAGCAGTGCCATGGGCAGATGAGGCTGAGCAACAGCTTTCCAGGCTAGATCTTTCTGCCTGCGAGCTCTCTGCAGACGTTCGCATTTCAGAGGAGGGTTGCTGGATGCACGCAGCACGGACCACCTAAGATACGTTTGACGTTTGAGGTGGTAAGACAAGCAAGCAGCCCCAGTCTCTGTGCCTCTGTGCCAGCAGTGCCATGGGCACATGAGGCTGAGCAACAGCTTTCCAGGCTAGCTCTTTCTGCCAGCGAGCTATCTACAGACGTTGGCTTTTTCAGAGCAGGGCTTTCGGAGGCCTCCTGCACGGACCCACAAAGCCACGTTTGTAGTTTGAGATGGAAAGACAAGCAAGCAGCTCCACTCTCTGTGCCTCCATGCGAGCAGTGCCATGCGCAGATGACGCTGAGCAACAGCTTTCCAGTCTAGCTCTTTCTGCCTGCGAGCTTTCTGCAGACGTTCGCATTTTCAGAGCAAGGCTGCTGGAGGCCCCCTGCACAAACGCCCAGTCCTACGTTTGAAGTTTGAGGTGGCAAGACAAGCAAGCAGCCACAGTCTCTGTGCCTCTGTGCGAGCAGTGCCATGGGCAGATGAGGCTGAGCAACAGCTTTCCAGGCTAGCTCTTTCTGGCTGCGAGCTATCTGCAGACGTTCGCATTTTCAGAGCAGGGCTGCCTGAGGCGGCCGTCACGGACAACCAGAGATAAGTTTCAAGTTTGAGGGGGCAAGACAAGCAAGCAGCCCCAGTCTCTGTGCCTCTGTGCGAGCAGTGCCATGGGCAGATGAGGCTGAGCAACAGCTTTCCAGGCTAATACTTTCTGCCTGTGAGCTATTTGCACACATTCGCATATTCAGAGCAGGGCTGCTGGAGGCCCCCTGCAAAACTGACCAATACTACGTTTGAAGTTTTATGGGGCAAGACAAGCAAGCAGCCCGACTCTCTGTGCCTCTGTGTGAGCAGTGCCATGTGCAAATGAGGCTGAGCAACAGCTTTCCAGGCTAGCTTTTTATGCCTGCGAGCTATGGGCAGACGTTCGCATTTTCAGAGCAGGGCTGCCGGAGGACCCATGCATGGACCCAGAATGATACATCTGAAGTTTGAGGGGGCAAGACAAGCAAGCAGCCACAGTCTCTGTGCCTCTTTGCGAGCAGTGCCATGGGCAGATGAGGCTGAGCAACAGCTTTCCAGGCTAGCTCTTTCTGCCTGCGAGCTATCTGCAGACGTTCGCATTTTCAGAGCAGGGCTGCTGGAGGTCCCCTGCAAAACTGACCAATACTACGTTTGAAGTTTGAGGTGGCAAGACAAGCAAGCAGCCCCAGTCTCTGCCTCTGTGCGAGCAGTGCCATGGGCAAATGAGGCTGAGCAAAAGCTTTCCAGGCTAGATCTTTCTCACTGTGAGCTATCTGCAGACGTTTGCATTTTCAGAGCAGGGCTGCCGGAGGACCCATGCATGGACGCACAATGATACATCTGAAGTTTGAGGGGACAAGACAAGCAAGCAGCCCCACTCTCTGTGCCTCTGTGAGAGCACTGCCATGGGCAGATGAGGCTGAGCAACAGCTTTCCAGGCTAGCTCTTTCTGCCTGCGAGCTATCTGCAGACGTTCGCATTTTCGGAGCAGGGCTGCCGGAGGCACACGGCACAGACCACCTAAGCTACTTTGGAAGTTTAAGGGGGCAAGACAAGCAAGCAGCCACAGTATCTGTGCCTCTGTGCGAGCAGTGCCATGGGCAGATCAGGCTGAGCAACAGCTTTCCAGGCTAGCTCTTTCTGCCTGCGAGCTATCTGCAGACGTTCGCATTTTCAGAGCAGGGCTGCCGGAGGCGAACGGCACGTAACACCAGAGATACGTTTCAAGTTTGAGGGGGCAAGACAAGCAAGCAGCCCTAGTCTCTGTGCCTCTGTGTGAGCAGTGCCATGGGCAGATGAGGCTGAGCAACAGCTTTCCAGGCTAATACTTTCTGCCTGTGAGCTATTTGCAGACATTCGCATTTTCAGAGCAGGGCTGCTGGAGGTGCACAGCACGGACGCCCAAAGCTACGTTTGAAGTTGGAGGGGGCAAGACAAGCAAGCAGCCCCAGTCTCTGTGCCTCTGTGCCAGCAGTGCCATGGGCAGATGAGGCTGAGCAACAGCTTTCCAGTTTAGCTCTTTCTGGCTTCGAGCTATCTGCAGACGTTCGCATTTCAGAGCAGGGCTGCTGGATGCGCCCAGCACGGAACACCTAAGCTATGTTTGAGGTTTGAGAGTGCAAGACAAGCAAGCAGTCCCAGTCTCTGTGTCTCTGTATGAGCAGTGCCATGGGCAGATGAGGCTGAGCAACAGCTTTCCAGGCTAGCTCTTTCTGGCTGCGAGCTATCTGCAGACGTTCACATTTTGAGAGCAGGGCTGCCGGAGTCCTCCTGCACGCACACCCAAAGACACGTTTGAAGTTTGAGGTGGCAAGACAAGAAAGCAGTTACAGTCTCTGTGCCTCTGTGCGAGCAGTGCCATGGGCAGATGAGTTTGAGCAACAGCTTTCCATTCTAGATCTTTCTGGCTGCGAGCTATCTGCAGACGTTTCCCTTTTCAGAGCAGGACTGCTGGAGGCTCCCAGCACGGACCACCTAAGCTACGTTTGAAGTTTGAGGTGGCAAGACAAGCAAGCAGTCCCAATCTCTGTGCCTCTGTGTGAGCAGTGCCATGGGCAGATGAGGCTGAGCAACAGCTTTCCAGGCTAGCTCTTTCTGCCTGCGAGCTATCTGCAGACGTTCGCATTTTCAGAGCAAGGCTGCCGGAGGCCTCCTTCACGGACCCCCAAAGATACGTTTGAAGTTTGAGTGGGCAAGACAAGCAAGCAGCCACAGTCTCTGTGCCTCTGTGCGAGCAGTGCCATGGGAAAATGAGACTGAGCAAAAGCTTTTCTGCCTGCGAGCTATCTGCAGACGTTCGCATTTTCGGAGCAGGGTTGACTCATGCCCCCTGCACGGACCCCCAAATCTACGTTTGAAGTTTGAGGGGCGCAAGACAAGCAAGCAGCCCCAGTCTCTGTGCCTCTGTGCGAGCAGTGCCATGGGCAGATGAGGCTGAGCAACAGCTTTCCAGGCTAGCTCTTTTGCCTGCGAGCTTTCTGCAGACGTTCGCATTTTCAGAGCAGGGCTGCTGGAGGCCCCTGCACAAACACGCACAATCCTACGTTTGAAGTTTGAGGTGGCAAGACAAGCAAGCAGCCACAGTCTCTGTGCCTCTGTGCGAGCAGTGCCATGGGAAAATGAGACTGAACAAAAGCTTTTCTGCCTGCGAGCTATCTGCAGACGTTCGCATTTTCGGAGCAGGGTTGCTTCATGCCCCCTGCACGGACCCCCAAATCTACGTTTGAAGTTTGAGGGGCGCAAGACAAGCAAGCAGCCCCAGTCTCTGTGCCTCTGTGCGAGCAGTGCCATGGGCAGATGAGGCTGAGCAACAGCTTTCCAGGCTAGCTCTTTCTGCCTGCGAGCTATCTGCAGACGTTCGCATGTTCAAAGCAGGGCTGCCGGAGGCCCCCTGCAAAACTGACCAATACTACATTTGAAGTTTGAGTTGGCAAGACAAGCAAGCAGCCCCAGTCTCTGCCTCTGTGCGAGCAGTGCCTTGGGCAAATGAGGCTGAGCAACAGCTTTCCAGGCTAGCACTTTCTGGCAGCGAGCTATCTGCAGACGTTCGCATTTTCAGAGCAGGACTGCCGGAGGCGCCCAGCACGAACCACCTATGCTACGTTTGAAGTTTGAGGGGGCAAGACAAGCAAGCAGCCCCAGTCTCTGTGCCTCTGTGCCAGCAGAGCCATGGGCAGATGAGGCTGAGCAACATCTTTCCAGGCTAGCTCTTTCTGGCTGCGAGCTATCTGCAGACGTTCGCATTTTCAGAGCAGGGCTGCCGGAGGCGCCCAGCACGGACTCCCAAAGCTACGTTTGAAGTTTGAGGGGCCAAGACAAGCAAACAGCCCCAGTCTCTGTGCCTCTGTGCGAGCAGGGCCATGGGCAGATGAGGCTGAGCAACAGCTTTCCAGGCTAGCTCTTTCTGCCTGCGAGCTATCTGCAGACGTTCGCATTTTCAGAGCAAGGCTGCTCGAGGCGCCCAGCACGGACACCCAAAGCTATGTTTTAAGATTGAGGTGGCAAGACAAGCAAGCATCCCCAGTCTCTGTGCCTCTGTGTGAGCAGTGCCATAGGCAGATGAGGCTGAGCAACAGCTTTCCAGGCTAGCTCTTTCTGGCTGCGAGCTATCTGCAGACGTTCGCCTTTTCAGAGCAGGGCTGCCGGAGGCCTCCTTCACGAACCCCCAAAGCTACGGTTGAATTTTGAGTGGGCAAGAGAAGCCAGCAGCCCCAGTCTCTGTGCCTCTGTGCGAGCAGGGCCATGGGCAGATGAGGCTGAGCAACAGCTTTCCAGGCTAGCTATTTCTGCCTGCGAGCTATCTGCAGACGTTCGCATTTTCAGAGCAGGGCTGCCGGAGGCGCCCTCTCACGAACCACCTAAGATACGTTTGAAGTTTGAGGGGGCAAGACAAGCAAGCAGTTACAGTCTCTGTGCCTCTGTGTGAGCAGTGCCATGGGCAGATGAGGCTGAGCAACAGCTTTCCAGGCTAGCTCTTTCTGGCTGCGAGCTATCTGCAGACGTTGGCGTTTTTAGAGCAGGGCTGCAGGAGGCCTCCTGCACGCACTACCAAACCACGTTTGTAGTTTGAGGTTGCAAGACAAGCAAGCAGACCCATTCTCTGTGCCTCTGTACGAGCAGTGCCATGGGCAGATGAGGCTGAGCAACAGCTTTCCAGGCTAGCTCTTTCTGCCTGCGAGCTATCTGCAGACGTTCGCATTTTCAGAGCAGGGCTGCCGGAGGCCTTCTTCACGGACCCCCAAAGTTACGTTTGAAGTTTGAGGGGGCAAGAGAAGCAAGCAGCCCCAGTCTCTGTGCCTCTGTGCGAGCAGTGCCATGGGCAGATGAGGCTGAGCAACAGCTTTCCAGGCTAGCTCTTTCTGGATGCGAGCTATCTGCAGACTTTCGCGTGTTCAAAGCAGGGCTGCCGGAGGCCCCCTGCACGGAACACCCAAAGCCATGTTTGAAGTTTGAGGTAGCATGACAAGTAAGCAGTTACAGTCTCTGTGCCTCTGTACGAGCAGTGCCATGGGCAGATGAGGCTGAGCAAGAGCTTTCCAGGCTAGCTCTTTCTGCCTGCGAGCTATCTGCAGACGTTCGCATTTTCAGAGCAGGACTGCTGGAGGCGCACAGCACGGAACACCTAAGCTACGTTTGATGTTTGAGGGGGTAAGAAAACCAAGCAGCTCCAGTCTCTGTGCCTCTGTTCTAGCAGTGCCATGGGCAGATGAGGCTGAGCAACAGCTTTCCAGGCTAGCTCTTTCTGTCTGCGAGCTATCTGCAGACGTTCGCCTTTTCAGACCAGGGATGACGAAGGCCCCCTACACGGAACACCTAAGCTACGTTTGAAGTTGGAGAGGGCAAGAGAAGCAAGCAGCCCCAGTCTCTGTGCCTCTGTGCGAGCAGTGCCATGGGCAGATGAGGCTGAGCAACAGCTTTCCAGGCTAGCTCTTTCTGCCTGCGAGCTATCTGCAGACGTTCGCCTTTTCAGAGCAGGGCTGCCGGAGGCCTCCTTCACGGACCCCCAAAGCTACGTTTGAAGTTTGAATGGGCAAGAGAAGCAAGCAGCCCCAGTCTCTGTGCCTCTGTGTGAGCAGTGCCATAGGCAGATAAGGCTGAGCAACAGCTTTCCAGGCTAGCTCTTTCTGTCTGCGAGCTATCTGCAGACGTTTGCATTTTCAGAGAAGGGCTGTCGGAGGCCTCCTGTACGGACCCCCAAAGCCACGTTTGAAGTTTGAGGGGGCAAGAGAAGCAAGCAGCCCCAGTCTCTGTGCCTCTGTGCGAGCAGTGCCATGGGCAGATGAGGCTGAGCAACAGCTTTCCAGGCTAGCTCTTTCTGCCTGCGAGCTATCTGCAGACGTTCGCATTTTCAGAGCAAGGCTGCTCGAGGCGCCCAGCACGGACACCCAAAGCTATGTTTTAAGATTGAGGTGGCAAGACAAGCAAGCAGCCCCAGTCTCTGTGCCTCTGTGTGAGCAGTGCCATAGGCAGATGAGGCTGAGCAACAGCTTTCCAGGCTAGCTCTTTCTGGCTGCGAGCTATCTGCAGACGTTCGCCTTTTCAGAGCAGGGCTGCCGGAGGCCTCCTTCACGAACCCCCAAAGGTACGGTTGAAGTTTGAGTGGGCAAGAGAAGCCAGCAGCCCCAGTCTCTGTGCCTCTGTGCGAGCAGGGCCATGGGCAGATGAGGCTGAGCAACAGCTTTCCAGGCTAGCTCTTTCTGCCTGCGAGCTATCTGCAGACGTTCGCATTTTCAGAGCAGGGCTGCCGGAGGCGCCCTCTCACGAACCACCTAAGATACGTTTGAAGTTTGAGGGGGCAAGACAAGCAAGCAGTTACAGTCTCTGTGCCTCTGTGCGAGCAGTGCCATGGGCAGATGAGGCTGAGCAACAGCTTTCCAGGCTAGCTCTTTCTGGCTGCGAGCTATCTGCAGACGTTGGCGTTTTTAGAGCAGGGCTGCAGGAGGCCTCCTGCACGGACTACCAAACCACGTTTGTAGTTTGAGGTTGCAAGACAAGCAAGCAGACCCATTCTCTGTGCCTCTGTACGAGCAGTGCCATGGGCAGATGAGGCTGAGCAACAGCTTTCCAGGCTAGCTCTTTCTGCCTGCGAGCTATCTACAGACGTTCGCATTTTCAGAGCAGGGCTGCCGGAGGCCTTCTTCACGGACCCCCAAAGTTACGTTTGAAGTTTGAGGGGACAAGAGAAGCAAGCAGCCCCAGTCTCTGTGCCTCTGTGCGAGCAGTGCCATGGGCAGATGAGGCTGAGCAACAGCTTTCCAGGCTAGCTCTTTCTGCCTGCGAGCTATCTGCAGACGTTCGCATTTTCAGAGCAAGGCTGCTCGAGGCGCCCAGCACGGACACCCAAAGCTATGTTTTAAGATTGAGGTGGCAAGACAAGCAAGCAGCCCCAGTCTCTGTGCCTCTGTGTGAGCAGTGCCATGGGCAGATGAGGCTGAGCAACAGCTTTCCAGGCTAGTTCTTTCTGGCTGCGAGCTATCTGCAGACGTTCACCTTTTCAGAGCAGGGCTGCCGGAGGCCTCCTTCACGGACCCCCAAAGCTACGTTTGAAGTTTGAGTGGGCAAGAGAAGCAAGCAGCCCCAGTCTCTGTGCCTCTGTGTGAGCAGTGCCATAGGCAGATAAGGCTGAGCAACAGCTTTCCAGGCTAGCTCTTTCTGTCTGCGAGCTATCTGCAGACGTTCGCATTTTCAGAGCAGGGCTGCCGGAGGCCTCCTTCACGGACCCCCAAAGCTACGGTTGAAGTTTGAGTGGGCAAGAGAAGCCAGCAGCCCCAGTCTCTGTGCCTCTGTGCGAGCAGGGCCATGGGCAGATGAGGCTGAGCAACAGCTTTCCAGGCTAGCTCTTTCTGCCTGCGAGCTATCTGCAGACGTTCGCATTTTCAGAGCAGGGCTGCCGGAGGCGCCCTCTCACGAACCACCTAAGATACGTTTGAAGTTTGAGGGGGCAAGACAAGCAATCATCCGCAGTCTCTGTGCCTCTGTGTGAGCAGTGCCATGGGCAGATGAGTTTGAGCAACAGCTTTCAAGGCTAGATCTTTCTCGCTGTGAGCTATCTGCAGACGTTCGCCTTTTCAGAGCAGGACTGCTGGAGGCGCCCAGCACGGACCCCTGAGCTACGTTTGAAGTTTGAGGGGGCAAGACAAGCAAGCAGTTACAGTCTCTGTGCCGCTGTGCGAGAAGTGCCATGGGCAGATGAGGCTGAGCAAGAGCTTTCCAGGCTAGCTCTTTCTGCCTGCGAGCTATCTGCAGACGTTCGCCTTTTCAGAGCAGGGCTGCCGGGGGCCTCCTTCACGGACTACCAAAGTTACGTTTGAAGTTTGAGGGGGCAAGAGAAGCAAGCAGCCACAGTCTCTGTGCCTCTGTGCGAGCAGTGCCATGGGCAGATGAGGCTGAGCAACAGCTTTCCAGGCTAGCTCTGTATGGATACCAGCTATCTGCAGACGTTCGCATTTTGAGAGCAGGGCTGCCGGAGGCCCCCTGCACGGACACCCAAAGCCACGTTTGAAGTTTGAGGTGGCAAGACAAGCAAGCAGTTACAGTCTCTGTGCCTCTGTGCGAGCAGTGCCATGGGCAGATGAGGCTGAGCAACAGCTTTCCAGGCTAGCTCTTTCTGCCTGCGAGCTATCTGCAGACGTTCGCATTTTCAGAGCAGGACTGCTGGAGGTGCCCAGCACGGACCACCTAAGCTACGTTTGAAGTTTGAGGGGGTAAGAAAAGCAAGCAGCCCCAGTCTCTGTGCCTCTGTTCTAGCAGTGCCATGGGCAGATGAGGCTGAGCAACAGCTTTCCAGGCTAGCTCTTTCTGTCTGCGAGCTATCTGCAGACGTTCGCCTTTTCAGACCAGGGATGACGAAGGCCCCCTACACGGAACACCTAAGCTACGTTTGAAGTTGGAGAGGGCAAGACAAGCAAGCAGCCCCAGTCTCTGTGCCTCTGTGCGAGCAGTGCCATGGGCAGATGAGGCTGAGCAACAGCCTTCCAGGCTAGCTCTTTCTGGCTGCGAGGAATCTGGAGACGTTCGCACTTTCAGAGCAGGGCTACTGTAGGTCCCCTGCTCGGACCCCCAAAAGATATGTTTGAAGTTTGAGGTGGCAAGACAAGCAAGCAGACTCAGTCTGTGTGTCTCTGTGCGAGCAGTGCCATGGGCAGATGAGGCTGAGCAACAGCTTTCCAGGCTAGCTCTTTCTATCTGCAAGCTATCTGCTGAAGTTTGCATTCCCGGAACAGCACTGCCCTAAGTCCCGACCGGACCACCTAAGATAAGTGTGAAGTTTGAGGTGGCAGAACAAGCAAGCAGCCCCAGTCTCTGTGCCTCTGTGTGAGCACTGCCATGGGAAGATGAGGCTGAGCAACAGCTTTCCAGGCTAGCTTTTTCTGGCTGCGATTTATCTGCAGATGTTCGCATTTTCGGAGCAGGGCTGCCGGAGGCACACGGCACGGACCATCAAAGATACATTTGAGGTTTGAGGGGGTAAGACAAGTAAGCAGCCCCAGTCTCTGTGCCTCTGTGCGAGCAGTGCCATGGGCAGATGAGGCTGAGCAACAGCTTTCCAGGCTAGCTGTTTCTGGCTGCGAGCTATCTGCAGACGTTTGCATTTTCAGAGCAGGGCTGATGTAGACTCCCTACACGGTCTTCCAAAGATACTTTTGAAGTTTGAGGTGGCAAGACAAGCAAGCAGCCCCAGTCTCTGTGCCTCTGTGCGAGCAGTGCCACGGGCAGATGAGGCTGAGCAACAGCTTTCCAGGCTAGCTCTTTCTGGCTGCGAGCTATCTGCAGACGTTCGCATTTTCAGAGCAGGGCTGCCGGAGGAGCCCGGCAAGGAAATCCTAACCTACATTTGAATTTGGAGGTGGCAAGACAAGCAAGCAGCCCCAGTCTCTGTGCCTCTGTGCGAGCAGTGCCATGGGCAGATGAGGCTGAGCAACAGCTTTCCAGGCTAGCTCTTTCTGCCTGCGAGCTATCTGCAGACGTTCGCTTTTTTAGAGCAGGGCTGCAGGAGGCCTCCTGCACGGACTCCCAAAGTCACGTTTGTAGTTTGAGGTTGCAAGACAAGCAAGCAGCCCCAGTCTCTGTGCCTCTGTACGAGCAGTGCCATGCGCAGATGAGGCTGAGTAAGAGCTTTCCAGGCTAGCTCTTTCTGCCTGCGAACTATCTGCAGACGTTCGCCTTTTCAGAGCAGGGCTGCCGGAGGCCTCCTTCACGGACCCCCAAAGTTACGTTTGAAGTTTGAGGAGGCAAGAGAAGCAAGCAGCCCCAGTCTCTGTGCCTCTGTGCGAGCAGTGCCATGGGCAGATGAGGCTGAGCAACAGCTTTCCAGGCTAGCTCTTTATGGCTGCGAGCTATCTGCAGTCTTTCGCGTCTTCACAGCAGGGCTACCAGAGTCCTCCTGCACGGACCCCCAAAGCCACGTTTGAAGTTTGAGGTGGCAAGACAAGCAAGCAGTTACAGTCTCTGTGCCTCTGTGCGAGCAGTGCCATGGGCAGATGAGGCTGAGCAACAGCTTTGCAGGCTAGCTCTTTCTGGCTGCGAGCTATCTGCAGACGTGCGCATTTTCAGAGCAGGACTGCTGGAGGCGCCCAGCACGGACCACCTATGCTACGTTTGAAGTTTGAGGGGGCAAGACAAGCAAGCAGCCCCAGTCTCTGTGCCTCTGTGCGAGCAGTGCCATGGGCAGATGAGGCTGAGCAACAGCTTTCCAGGCTAGCTCTTTCTCCCTGCGAGCTATCTGCAGACGTTCGCCTTTTCAGACCAGGGATGACGGAGGCCCCCTGCCCGGAACACCTAAGCTACGTTTGAAGTTGGAGAGTGCAAGACAAGCAAGCAGCCCCAGTCTCTGTGCCTTCGTGCGAGAAGTGCCATGGGCAGATGAGGCTGAGCAACAGCTTTCCAGGCTAGCTCTTTCTGGATGCGACCTATCTGCAGACTTTCGCGTGTTCACAGCAGGGCTACCGGAGGCCCCCTGCAAGGAACACCTAAGTTTGGTTTGAAGTTTGAGGTGGCAAGACAAGCAAGCAGCCCCAGTCTCTGTGCTTCTGCGCGAGCAGTGCCATGGGCAGATGAGGCTGAGCAACAGCTTTCCAGGCTAGCTCCTTCTGCCTGCGAGCTATCTGCAGACGTTCGCATTTTCAGAGCAGGACTGCTGGAGGTGCCCAGCACGGACCACCTAAGCTACGTTTGAAGTTTGAGGGGGTAAGAAAAGCAAGCAGCCCCAGTCTCTGTGCCTCTGTTCTAGCAGTGCCATGGGCAGATGAGGCTGAGCAACAGCTTTCCAGGCTAGCTCTTTCTGTCTGCGAGCTATCTGCAGACGTTCGCCTTTTCAGACCAGGGATGACGAAGGCCCCCTACACGGAACACCTAAGCTACGTTTGAAGTTGGAGAGGGCAAGACAAGCAAGCAGCCCCAGTCTCTGTGCCTCTGTGCGAGCAGTGCCATGGGCAGATGAGGCTGAGCAACAGCCTTCCAGGCTAGCTCTTTCTGGCTGCGAGGAATCTTGAGACGTTCGCACTTTCAGAGCAGGGCTACTGTAGGTCCCCTGCTCGGACCCCCAAAAGATATGTTTGAAGTTTGAGGTGGCAAGACAAGCAAGCAGACTCAGTCTGTGTGTCTCTGTGCGAGCAGTGCCATGGGCAGATGAGGCTGAGCAACAGCTTTCCAGGCTAGCTCTTTCTATCTGCAAGCTATCTGCTGAAGTTTGCATTCCCGGAACAGCACTGCCCTAAGTCCCGACCGGACCACCTAAGATAAGTGTGAAGTTTGAGGTGGCAGAACAAGCAAGCAGCCCCAGTCTCTGTGCCTCTGTGTGAGCACTGCCATGGGAAGATGAGGCTGAGCAACAGCTTTCCAGGCTAGCTTTTTCTGGCTGCGATTTATCTGCAGATGTTCGCATTTTCGGAGCAGGGCTGCCGGAGGCACACGGCACGGACCATCAAAGATACATTTGAGGTTTGAGGGGGTAAGACAAGCAAATAGCCCCAGTCTCTGTACCTCTGTGCGAGCAGTGCCATGGGCAGATGAGGCTGAGCAACAGCTTTCCAGGCTAGCTCTTTCTGCCTGCGAGCTATCTGCAGACGTTTGCATTTTCAGAGCAGGGCTGCTGTAGACTCCCTACACGGTCTTCCAAAGATACTTTTGAAGTTTGAGGTGGCAAGACAAGCAAGCAGCCCCAGTCTCTGTGCCTCTGTGCGAGCAGTGCCATGGGCAGATGAGGCTGAGCAACAGCTTTCCAGGCTAGCTCTTTCTGGCTGCGAGCTATCTGCAGACGTTCGCATTTTCAGAGCAGGGCTGCCGGAGGAGCCCGGCAAGGAAATCCTAACCTACATTTGAATTTGGAGGTGGCAAGACAAGCAAGCAGCCCCAGTCTTTGTGCCTCTGTGCGAGCAGTGCCATGGGCAGATGAGGCTGAGCAACAGCTTTCCAGGCTAGCTCTTTCTACCGCAATCTATCTGCAGACGTTCGCATTTTCAGAGCAGAGCTGCCAAGGAGCCCGGCAGGGAACTCGTAATCTACGTTTGAAGTTTGAGGGGGCAAGACAAGCAAGCAGTTACAGTCTCTGTGCCTCTGTGCTAGCAGTGCCATGGGCAGATGAGTTTGAGCAACAGCTTTCCAGGCTAGATCTTTCTGGCTGCGAGCTATCTGCAGACGTTCGCCTTTTCAGAGCAGGACTGCTGGAGGCGCCCAGCACGGACCACCTCAGCTGCGTTTGAAGTTTGAGGGGGCAAGACAAGCAAGCAGCCCCAGTCTCTGTGCCTCTGTGCGAGCAGTGCCATGGGCAGATGAGGCTGAGCAACAGCTTTCCAGGCTAGCTCTTTCTGCCTGCGAGCTATCTGCAGACGTTCGCTTTTTTTAGAGCAGGGCTGCAGGAGGCCTCCTGCACGGACTCCCAAAGTCACGTTTGTAGTTTGAGGTTGCAAGACAAGCAAGCAGCCCCAGTCTCTGTGCCTCTGTACGAGCAGTGCCATGCGCAGATGAGGCTGAGTAAGAGCTTTCCAGGCTAGCTCTTTCTGCCTGCGAACTATCTGCAGACGTTCGCCTTTTCAGAGCAGGGCTGCCGGAGGCCTCCTTCACGGACCCCCAAAGTTACGTTTGAAGTTTGAGGAGGCAAGAGAAGCAAGCAGCCCCAGTCTCTGTGCCTCTGTGCGAGCAGTGCCATGGGCAGATGAGGCTGAGCAACAGCTTTCCAGGCTAGCCCTTTCTGCCTACGAGCTATCTGCAGACGTTCGCATGTTCAAATCAGGGCTGCTCGAGGCCCCATGTATGGAACACCTAAGCTACGTTTGAAGTTGGAGAGGGCAAGACAAGCAAGCAGCCCCAGTCTCTGTGCCTCTGTGCGAGCAGTGCCATGGGCAGATGAGGCTGAGCAACAGCTTTCCAGGCTAGCTCTTTATGGCTGCGAGCTATCTGCAGTCTTTCGCGTCTTCACAGCAGGGCTACCAGAGGCCTCCTGCACGGACCCCCAAAGCCACGTTTGAAGTTTGAGGTGGCAAGACAAGCAAGCAGTTACAGTCTCTGTGCCTCTGTGCGAGCAGTGCCATGGGCAGATGAGGCTGAGCAACAGCTTTGCAGGCTAGCTCTTTCTGGCTGCGAGCTATCTGCAGACGTGCGCATTTTCAGAGCAGGACTGCTAGAGGCGCCCAGCACGGACCACCTATGCTACGTTTGAAGTTTGAGGGGGCAAGACAAGCAAGCAGCCCCAGTCTCTGTGCCTCTGTGCGAGCAGTGCCATGGGCAGATGAGGCTGAGCAACAGCTTTCCAGGCTAGCTCTTTCTCCCTGCGAGCTATCTGCAGACGTTCGCCTTTTCAGACCAGGGATGACGGAGGCCCCCTGCCCGGAACACCTAAGCTACGTTTGAAGTTGGAGAGTGCAAGACAAGCAAGCAGCCCCAGTCTCTGTGCCTCTGTGCGAGCAGTGCCATGGGCAGATGAGGCTGAGCAACAGCTTTCCAGGCTAGCTCTTTCTGGATGCGACCTATCTGCAGACTTTCGCGTGTTCACAGCAGGGCTACCGGAGGCCTCCTGCAAGGAACACCTAAGTTTGGTTTGAAGTTTGAGGTGGCAAGACAAGCAAGCAGCCCCAGTCTCTGTGCTTCTGCGCGAGCAGTGCCATGGGCAGATGAGGCTGAGCAACAGCTTTCCAGGCTAGCACTGTGTGGATGCCAGCTATCTGCAGACGTTCGCATTTTGAGAGCAGGGCTGCCGGAGGCCCCCTGCACAGACACCCAAAGCCACGTTTGAAGTTTGAGGTGGCAAGACAAGCAAGCAGTTACAATCTCTGTGCCTCTGTGCGAGCAGTGCCATGGGCAGATGAGGCTGAGCAACAGCTTTCCAGGCTAGCTCTTTCTGGCTGCGAGCTATCTGCAGACGTTCGCCTTTTCAGAGCAGGACTGCTGGAGGCGCCCAGCACGGACCACCTAATCTACGTTTGAAGTTTGAGGGGGAAAGACAAGCAAGCAGCAACAGTCTCTGTGCCTCTGTGTGAGCAGTGCCATGGGCAGATGAGGCCGAGAAACAGCTTTCCAATCTAGTTCTTTCTCGCTGCAATCTATCTGCAGACGTTCGCATTTTCAGAGCAGGACTGCCGGAGACACCTGGCACGGACCACCTAAGATATGTTTGAGGTTTGACGGGCAGGAGAAGCAAGCAGCCCAAGTCTCTGTGCCTCTGTGCGAGCAGTGCCATGGGCAGATGAGGCTGAGCAACAGCTTTCCAGGCTAGCTCTTTCTGGCTGCGAACTATCTGGAGACGTTCGCAATTTCAGAGCAGGGCTACTGTAGGCCCCATGCTCGGACCCCCAAAGATACGTTTGAAGTTTGAGGTGGCAAGACAAGCAAGCAGACTCAGTCTCTGTGTCTCTGTGCGAGCAGTGCCATGGGCAGATGAGGCTGAGCAACAGCTTTCCAGGCTAGCTCTTTCTATCTGCAATCTATCTGCTGAAGTTTGCATTCTCGGAACAGCACTGACCTAAGTCCCGACCGGACCACCTAAGCAAAGTGTGAAGTTTGAGGTGGCAGAACAAGCAAGCAGCCCCAGTCTCTGTGCCTCTGTGTGAGCACTGCCATGGGCAGATGAGGCTGAGCAACAGCTTTCCAGGCTAGCTATTTATGGCTGCGATTTATCTGCAGACGTTCGCATTTTCGGAGCAGGGCTGCCGGAGGCACACGGCACGGACCACCTAAGGTACGTTTGAAGTTTGAGGGGGCAAGAAAAGCAAGCAGCCCCAGTCTCTGTGCCTCTGTGCGAGCAGTGCCATGGGCAGATGAGGCTGAGCAACAGCTTTCCAGGCTAGCTCTTTCTGTCTGCGATCTATCTGCAGACGTTCGCCTTTTCAGACCAGGGATGACGGAGGCGTCCTGCACGGAACACCTAAGCTACGTTTGAAGTTGAAGAGGGCAAGACAAGCAAGTAGCCCCAGTCTCTGTGCCTCTGTGCGAGCAGTGCCATGGGCAGATGAGGCTGAGCAACAGCTTTTCAGGCTAGCTCTTTCTGGCTGCGAACAATCTGGAGACATTCGCAATTTTAGAGCAGGGCTACTGTGGGTCCCCTGCTCGGACCCCCAAAGATACGTTTGAAGTTTGAGGTGGCAAGACAAGCAAGCAGACTCAGTCTCTGTGTCTCTGTGCGAGCAGTGCCATGGGCAGATGAGGCTGAGCAACAGCTTTCCAGGCTAGCTCTTTCTATCTGCAATCTATCTGCTGAAGTTTGCATTCTCGGAACAGCACTGACCTAAGTCCCGACCGGACCACCTAAGCTAAGTGTGAAGTTTGAGGTGGCAGAACAAGCAAGCAGCCTCAGTATCTGTGCCTCTGTGTGAGCACTGCCATGGGCAGATGAGGCTGAGCAACAGCTTTCCAGGCTAGCTCTTTATGGCTGCGATTTATCTGCAGATGTTCGCATTTTCGGAGCAGGGCTGCCGGAGGCACACGGCACGGACCATCAAAGACACATTTGAGGTTTGAGGGGGTAAGACAAGCAAATAGCCCCAGTCTCTGTACCTCTGTGCGAGCAGTGCCATGGGCAGATGAGGCTGAGCAACAGCTTTCCAGGCTAGGTGTTTCTGGCTGCGAGCTATCTGCAGACGTTTGCATTTTCAGAGCAGGGCTGCTGTAGACTCCCTACACGGTCTTCCAAAGATACTTTTGAAGTTTGAGGTGGCAAGACAAGCGAGCAGCCCCACTCTCGGTGCCTCTGTGCGAGCAGTGCCACGGGCAGATGAGGCTGAGCAACAGCTTTCCAGGCTAGCTCTTTCTGGCTGCGAGCTATCTGCAGACGTTCGCATTTTCAGAGCAGGGCTGCCGGAGGAGCCTGGCAAGGAAATCCTAACCTACATTTGAAGTTGGAGGTGGCAAGACAAGCAAGCAGCCCCAGTCTCTGTGCCTCTGTGCGAGCAGTGCCATGGGCAGATGAGCCTGAGCAACAGCTTTCCAGGCTAGCTCTTTCTACCACAATCTATCTGCAGACGTTCGCATTTTCAGAGCAGAGCTGCCAAGGAGCCCGGCAGGGAACTCGTAATCTACGTTTGAAGTTTGAGGGGGCAAGACAAGCAAGCAGCCCCAGTCTCTGTGCCTCTGTGCGAGCAGTGCCATGGGCAGATGAGGCTGAGCAACAGCTTTCCAGGCTAGCTGTTTCTGGCTGCGAGCTATCTGCAGACGTTTGCATTTTCAGAGCATGGCTGCTGTAGACTCCCTACACGGTCTTCCAAAGATACTTTTGAAGTTTGAGGTGGCAAACCAAGCAAGCAGCCCCAGTCTCTGTGCCTCTGTGCGAGCAGTGCCACGGGCAGATGAGGCTGAGCAACAGCTTTCCAGGCTAGATCTTTCTGGCTGCGAGCTATCTGCAGACGTTCGCCTTTTCAGAGCAGGACTGCTGGAGGCGTCCAGCACGGACCACCTCAGCTACGTTTGAAGTTTGAGGGGGCAAGACAAGCAAGCAGCCCCAGTCTCTGTGCCTCTGTGCGAGCAGTGCCATGGGCAGATGAGGCTGAGCAACAGCTTTCCAGGCTAGCTCTTTCTGCCTGCGAGCTATCTGCAGACGTTGGCGTTTTTAAGAGCAGGGCTGCAGGAGGCCTCCTGCACGGACTTCCAATGTCACGTTTGTAGTTTGAGGTTGCAAGACAAGCAAGCAGCCCCAGTCTCTGTGCCTCTGTACGAGCAGTGCCATGCGCAGATGAGGCTGAGCAAGAGCTTTCCAGGCTAGCTCTTTCTGCCTGCGAGCTATCTGCAGACGTTCGCCTTTTCAGAGCAGAGCTGCCGGAGGCCTCCTTCACGGACCCCCAAAGTTACGTTTGAAGTTTGAGGGGGCAAGAGAAGCAAGCAGCCAAAGTCTCTGTGCCTCTGTGCGAGCAGTGCCATGGGCAGATGAGGCTGAGCAACAGCTTTCCAGGCTAGCCCTTTCTACCTACGAGCTATCTGCAGACGTTCGCATGTTCAAAGCAGGGCTGCTCGAGGCCCCCTGTATGGAACACCTAAGCTACGTTTGAAGTTGGAGAGGGCAAGACAAGCAAGCAGCCCCAGTCTCTGTGCCTCTGTGCGAGCAGTGCCATGGGCAGATGAGGCTGAGCAACAGCTTTCCAGGCTAGCTCTGTGTGGATGCCAGCTATCTGCAGACGTTCGCATTTTCAGAGCAGGGCTGCCGGAGGCCCCCTGCACGGACACCCAAAGCCACGTTTGAAATTTGAGGTGGCAAGACAAGCAAGCAGTTACAGTCTCTGTGCCTCTGTGCGAGCAGTGCCATGTGCAAATGAGGCTGAGCAACAGCTTTCCAGGCTAGCTCTTTCTGGCTGCGAGCTATTTGCAGACGTGCGCATTTTCAGAGCAGGACTGCTGGAGGCGCCCAGCACGGACCACCTAAGCTACGTTTGAAGTTTGAGGGGGCAAGACAAGCAAGCAGCCCCAGTCTCTGTGCCTCTGTGCGAGCAGTGCCATGGGCAGATGAGGCTGAGCAACAGCTTTCCAGGCTAGCTCTTTCTGGCTGCGAGCTATCTGCAGACGTTCGCCTTTTCAGACCAGGGATAACGGAGGCCCCCTGCACGGAACACCTAAGCTACGTTTGAAGTTGGAGAGTGCAAGACAAGCAAGCAGCCCCAGTCTCTGTGCCTCTGTGCGAGCAGTGCCATGGGCAGATGAGGCTGAGCAACAGCTTTCCAGGCTAGCTCTTTCTGGATGCGACCTATCTGCAGACTTTCGCGTGTTCACAGCAGGGCTACCGGAGGCCCCCTGCAAGGAACTCCTAAGATTGGTTTGAAGTTTGAGGTGGCAAGACAAGCAAGCAGCCCCAGTCTCTGTGCTTCTGTGCGAGCAGTGCCATGGGCAGATGAGGCTGAGCAACAGCTTTCCAGGCTAGCTCTGTGTGGATGCCAGCTATCTGCAGACGTTCGCATTTTGAGAGCAGGGCTGCCGGAGGCCCCCTGCACAGACACCCAAAGCCACGTTTGAAGTTTGAGGTGGCAAGACAAGCAAGCAGTTACAGTCTCTGTGCCTCTGTGCGAGCAGTGCCATGGGCAGATGAGGCTGAGCAACAGCTTTCCAGGCTAGCTCTTTCTGCCTGCGAGCTATCTGCAGACGTTCGCATTTTCAGAGCAGGACTGCTGGAGGCGCCCAGCACGGACCACCTAAGCTACGTTTGAAGTTTGAGGGGGAAAGACAAGCAAGCAGCCCCAGTCTCTGTGCCTCTGTGCGAACAGTGCCATGGGCAGATGAGGCTGAGCAACAGCTTTCCAGGCTAGCTCTTTCTGTCTGCGAGCTATCTGCAGACGTTCGCATTTTCAGAGCAGGCCTGCCGGAGGCCCCCTGCACGGACAACCTAACCTACGTTTCAAGATTGAGGGGCAAGAGAAGCAAGCAGCCCCAGTCTCTGTGCCTCTGTGCCAGCAGCGCCATGGGCAGATGAGGCTGAGCAACAGCTTTCCAGGCTAGCTCTTTCTGGCTGCAAACAATCTGGAGACGTTCACAATTTCAGAGCAGGGCTACTGTAGGCCCCCTACTCGGACCCCCAAAGATAAGTTTGAAGTTTGAGGTGGCAAGACAAGCAAGCAGACTCAGTCTCTGTGTCTCTGTGCGAGCAGTGCCATGGGCAGATGAGGCTGAGCAACAGCTTTCCAGGCTAGCTCTTTCTATCTGCAATCTATCTGCTGAAGTTTGCATTCTCGGAACAGCACTGCCCTAAGTCCCGAACGGACCACCTAAGCTAAGTGTGAAGTTTGAGGTGGCAGAACAAGCAAGCAGCCCCAGTCTCTGTGCCTCTGTGTGAGCGGTGCCATGGGAAGATGAGGCTGAGCAACAGCTTTCCAGGCTAGCTCTTTCTGGCTGCGATTTATCTGCAGATGTTCGCATTTTCGGAGCAGGGCTGCCGGAGGCACACGGCACGGACCATGAAGGATACATTTGAGGTTTGAGGGGGTAAGACAAGCAAATAGCCCCAGTCTCTGTACCTCTGTGCGAGCAGTGCCATGGGCAGATGAGGCTGAGCAACAGCTTTCCAGGCTAGCTCTGTGTGGATGCCAGCTATCTGCAGACGTTTGCATTTTCAGAGCAGGGCTGCTGTAGACTCCCTACACGGTCTTCCAAAGATACTTTTGAAGTTTGAGGGGGCAAGACAAGCAAGCAGCCCCAGTCTCTGTGCCTCTGTGCGAGCAGTGCCACGGGCAGATGAGGCTGAGCAACAGCTTTCCAGTCTAGCTCTTTCTGGCTGCGAGCTATCTGCAGACGTTCGCATTTTCAGAGCAGGGCTGCCGGAGGAGCCTGGCAAGGAAATCCTAACCTACATTTGAAGTTGGAGGTGGCAAGACAAGCAAGCAGCCCCAGTCTCTGTGCCTCTGTGCGAGCAGTGCCATGGGCAGATGAGCCTGAGCAACAGCTTTCCAGGCTAGCTCTTTCTACCACAATCTATCTGCAGACGTTCGCATTTTCAGAGCAGAGCTGCCAAGGAGCCCGGCAGGGAACTCGTAATCTACGTTTGAAGTTTGAGGGGGCAAGACAAGCAAGCAGCCCCAGTCTCTGTGCCTCTGTGCGAGCAGTGCCATGGGAACATGAGGCTGAGCAACAGCTTTCCAGGCTAGCTCTTTCTGCCTGCGAGCTATCTGCAGACGTTGGCGTTTTTAAGAGCAGGGCTGCAGGAGGCCTCCTGCACGGACTCCCAATATCACGTTTGTAGTTTGAGGTTGCAAGACAAGCAAGCAGCCCCAGTCTCTGTGCCTCTGTACGAGCAGTGCCATGCGCAGATGAGGCTGAGCAAGAGCTTTCCAGGCTAGCTCTTTCTGCCTGCGAGCTATCTGCAGACGTTCGCCTTTCCAGAGCAGAGCTGCCGGAGGCCTCCTTCACGGACCCACAAAGTTACGTTTGAAGTTTCAGGGGGCAAGAGAAGCAAGCAGCCCCTGTCTCTGTGCCTCTGTGCGAGCAGTGCCATGGGCAGATGAGGCTGAGCAACAGCTTTCCAGGCTAGCCCTTTCTGCCTACGAGCTCTCTGCAGACGTTCGCATGTTCTAAGCAGGGCTGTTCGAGGCCCCCTGTATGGAACACCTAAGCTACGTTTGAAGTTGGAGAGGGCAAGACAAGCAAGCAGCCCCAGTCTCTGTGCCTCTGTGCGAGCAGTGCCATGGGCAGATGAGGCTGAGCAACAGCTTTCCAGGATAGCTCTTTCTGGCTGCGAGCTATCTGCAGACTTTCGCGTCTTCAAAGCAGGGCTAACGGAGGCCCCCTGCACGGAACACCTAAGTTTGGTTTGAAGTTTGAGGTGGCAAGACAAGCAAGCAGCCCCAGTCTCTGTGCTTCTGTGCGAGCAGTGCCATGGGCAGATGAGGTTGAGCAACAGCTTTCCAGGCTAGCTCTGTGTCGATGCCAGCTATCTGCAGACGTTCGCATTTTCAGAGCAGGGCTGCCGGAGGCCCCCTGCACGGACACCCAAAGCCACGTTTGAAGTTTGAGGTGGCAAGACAAGCAAGCAGTTACAGTCTCTGTGCCTCTGTGCGAGCAGTGCCATGGGCAAATGAGGCTGAGCAACAGCTTTCCAGGCTAGCTCTTTCTGGCTGCGAGCTATCTGCAGAAGTGCGCATTTTCAGAGCAGGACTGCTGGAGGCGCCCAGCATGGACCACCTAAGCTACGTTTGAAGTTTGAGGGGGCAAGACAAGCAAGCAGTCCCAGTCTCTGTGCCTCTGTGCGAGCAGTGCCATGGGCAGATGAGGCTGAGCAACAGCTTTCCAGGCTAGCTCTTTCTGGCTGCGAGCTATCTGCAGACGTTCGCATTTTCAGAACAGGGATAACGGAGGCCCCCTGCACGGAACACCTAAGCTACGTTTGAAGTTGGAGAGTGCAAGACAAGCAAGCAGCCCCAGTCTCTGTGCCTCTGTGCGAGCAGTGCCATGGGCAGATGAGGCTGAGCAACAGCTTTCCAGGCTAGCTCTTTCTGGCTGCGAGCTATCTGCAGACGTTCACCTTTTCAGAGCAGGACTGCTGGAGGCGCCCAGCCCGGACCACCTCAGCTACGTTTGAATTTTGAGGGGGAAAGACAAGCAAGCAGCCCCAGTCTCTGTGCCTCTGTGCGAACAGTGCCATGGGCAGATGAGGCTGAGCAACAGCTTTCCAGGCTAGCTCTTTCTGTCTGCGAGCTATCTGCAGACGTTCGCATTTTCAGAGCAGGCCTGCCGGAGGCCCCCTGCACGGACAACCTAACCTACGTTTCAAGATTGAGGGGCAAGAGAAGCAAGCAGCCCCAGTCTCTGTGCCTCTGTGCCAGCAGCGCCATGGGCAGATGAGGCTGAGCAACAGCTTTCCAGGCTAGCTCTTTCTGGCTGCAAACAATCTGGAGACGTTCGCAATTTCAGAGCAGGGCTACTGTAGGCCCCCTGCTCGGACCCCCAAAGATACGTTTGAAGTTTGAGGTGGCAAGACAAGCAAGCAGACTCAGTCTCTGTGTCTCTGTGCGAGCAGTGCCATGGGCAGATGAGGCTGAGCAACAGCTTTCCAGGCTAGCTCTTTCTATCTGCAATCTATCTGCTGAAGTTTGCATTCTCGGAACAGCACTGCCCTAAGTCCCGACCGGACCACCTAAGTTAAGTGTGAAGTTTGAGGTGGCAGAACAAGCAAGCAGCCCCAGTCTCTGTGCCTCTGTGTGAGCGCTGCCATGGGAAGATGAGGCTGAGCAACAGCTTTCCAGGCTAGCTCTTTCTGACAGTGAGCTATCTGCAGAAGTTCGCATTTTCAGAGCAGAGCTGCCAAGGAGCACGGCAGGGAACTCGTAACCTAAGTTTGAAGTTTGAGGGGGCAAGACAAGCAAGCAGCCCCAGTCTCTGTGCCTCTGTGCGAGCAGCGCCATGGGCAGATGAGGCTGAGCAACAGCTTTCCAGGCTACCTCTTTGTGGCTGCCAGCTATCTGCAGACGTTCGCATTTTGATAGCAGGGCTGCCGGAGGCCTCCTGCACGAACACCCAAAGCCACGTTTGAAGTTTGAGGTGGCAAGACAAGCAAGCAGTTACAGTCTCTGTGCCTCTGTGCGAGCAGTGCCATGGGCAGATGAGGCTGAGCAACAGCTTTCCAGGCTAGCTCTTTCTGCCTGCGAGCTATCTGCAGACGTTCGCATTTTCAGAGCAGGGCTGCTGCAGGCCTCCTGCACGGACACCCAAAGACACGTTTGAAGTTTGAGGTGGCAAGACAAGCAAGCAGCCCCAGTCTCTGTGCCTCTGTGCGAGCAGTGCCATGGGCAGATGAGGCTGAGCAACAGTTTTCCATTCTAGCTCTTTCTGGCTGCGAGCTATCTGCAGACGTTTGCATTTAAGAGCAGGGCTGCTGGATGCGCCCAGCACGGACCACCTAAGATACGTTTGAAGTTTGAGGTGGCAAGACAAGCAAGCAGCCCCAGTCTCTGTGCCTCTGTGCGAGCAGTGCCATGGGCAGATGAGGCTGAGCAACAGCTTTCCAGGCTAGCCCTTTCTGCCTGCGAGCTCTCTGCAGACGTTCGCATGTTCAAAGCACGGCTGCTCGAGGCCCCCTGTATGGAACACCTAAGCTACGTTTGAAGTTGGAGAGGGCAAGACAAGCAAGCAGCCCCAGTCTCTGTGCCTCTGTGCGAGCAGTGCCATGGGCAGATGAGGCTGAGCAACAGCTTTCCAGGCTAGCTCTTTCTGCCTGCGACATATCTGCAGACGTTTGCATTTTCAGAGCAGGACTGCCGGAGACGCCTGGCACGGACCACCTAAGATATGTTTGAGGTTTGACGGGCAGGACAAGCAAGCATCCCCAGTCTCTGTGCCTCTGTGCGAGCAGTGCCATGGGCAGATGAGGCTGAGCAACAGCTTTCCAGGCTAGCTCTTTCTGCCTGCGAACAATGTGCAGACGTTCGCAATTTCAGAGCAGGGCTACTGTAGGCCCCCTGCTAGGACCCCCAAAGATACGTTTGAAGTTTGAGGTGGCAAGACAAGCAAGCAGCGGCAGTCTCTGTACTTCTGTGCGAGCAGTGCCATGGGCAGATGAGGCTGAGCAACAGATTTCCAGGCTAGCTCTTTCTGGCTTCGAGCTATCTGCAGTCATTCACTTGTTCAAACCAGGGCTGCCGGAGCCCCCCTACACGGAACACCTAATCTAGGTTTGAAGTTTGAGGTGGCAAGACAAGCAAGCAGCCCCAGTCTCTGTGCTTCTGTGCGAGCAGTGCCATGGGGAGATGAGGCTGAGCAACAGCTTTCCAGGCTACCTCTTTGTGGCTGCCAGCTATCTGCAGACGTTCGCATTTTGATAGCAGGGCTGCCGGAGGCCTCCTGCACGAACACCCAAAGACACGTTTGAAGTTTGAGGTGGCAAGACAAGCAAGAAGTTCCAGTCTCTGTGCCTCTGTGAGAGCAGTGCCATGGGCAGATGAGGCTGAGCAACAGCTTTCCAGGCTAGCTCTTTCTGCCTGCGAGCTATCTGCAGACGTTCGCATGTTCAAAGCAGGGCTACCGTAGGGCCCATGCACGAACCACCTAAGCTACGTTTGAAGTTTGAGGGGGAAGACAAGCAAGGAGCCACAGTCTCTGTGCATCTGTGAGAGCAGTGCCATGGGCAAATGACGCTGAGCAACAGCTTTCCAGGCTAGCTCTTTCTGCCTGCGAGCTATCTGCAGACGTTCGCATTGTCAGAGCAGGGCTGTCTGAGGCGAACGGCACGTAACATCTAAGCTACGTTTGAACTTTGAGGGGGCAAGACAAGCAAGCAGCCCCAGTCTCTGTGCCTCTGTGCGAGCAGTGCCATGGGCAGATGAGGATGAGCAACAGCTTTCTAGGCTAGCTCTTTCTGCCTGCGAGCTATCTTCAGACGTTCGCATTTTCAGAGCTGGGCTGCCGGAGGCGCCCTGTCACGAACCACCTAAGCTACGTTTGAAGTTGGAGAGTGCAAGACAAGCAAGCAGCCCCAGTCTCTGTGCCTCTGTGCGAGCAGTGCCATGGGCAGATGAGGCTGAGCAACAGCTTTCCAGGCTAGCTCTTTCTGGCTGCGAGCTATCTGCAGTCGTTCGCTTGTTCAAAGCAGGGCTGCCGGAGGCCCCCTGCACGTACCAACTAAGCTAGGTTTGAAGTTTGAGGTGGCAAGACAAGCAAGCAGCCCCAGTCTCTGTGCTTCTGTGCGAGCAGTGCCATGGGCAGATGAGTTTGAGCAACAGTTTTCCATTCTAGATCTTTGTGGCTGCCAGCTATCTGCAGACGTTCGCATTTCAGAGCAGGGCTGCTGGATGCGCCCAGCACGGACCACCTAAGATACGTTTGAAGTTTGAGGTGGCAAGACAAGCAAGCAGACCCATTCTCTGTGCCTCTGTACGAGCAGTGCCATGCGCAGATGAGGCTGAGCAACAGCTTTCCAGGCTAGCTCTTTCTGGCTGCGAGCTATCTGCAGACGTTCGCATGTTCAAAGCAGGGCTGCTCGAGGCCCCCTGCACGGAACACCTAAGCTACGTTTGAAGTTGGAGAGGGCAAGCCAAGCAAGCAGCCCCAGTCTCTGTGCCTCTGTGCGAGCAGTGTCATGGGCAGATGAGGCTGAGCAACAGCTTTCCAGGCTAGCTCTTTCTGGATGCAAGCTATCTGCGGACTTTCGCGTGTTCACAGCAGGGCTACCGGAGGCCCCCTGCACGGAACACCTAAGTTTGGTTTGAAGTTTGAGGTGGCAAGACAAGCAAGCAGCCCCAGTCTCTGTGTTTCTGCGCGAGCAGTGCCATGGGCAGATGAGGCTGAGCAACAACTTTCCAGGCTAGCTCTGTATGGATGCCAGCTATCTGCAGACGTTGGAATTTTGAGAGCAGGGCTGCCGGAGGCCCCCTGCACGGACACCCAAAGCCACGTTTGAAGTTTGAGGTGGCAAGACAAGCAAGCAGTTACAGTCTCTGTGCCTCTGTGCGAGCAGTGCCATGGGCAAATGAGGCTGAGCAACAGCTTTCCAGGCTAGCTCTTTCTGGCTGCGAGCTATCTGCAGAAGTGCGCATTTTCAGAGCAGGACTGCTGGAGGCGCCCAGCATGGACCACCTAAGCTACGTTTGAAGTTTGAGGGGGCAAGACAAGCAAGCAGTCCCAGTCTCTGTGCCTCTGTGCGAGCAGTGCCATGGGCAGATGAGGCTGAGCAACAGCTTTCCAGGCTAGCTCTTTCTGGCTGCGAGCTATCTGCAGACGTTCGCATTTTCAGAACAGGGATAACGGAGGCCCCCTGCACGGAACACCTAAGCTACGTTTGAAGTTGGAGAGTGCAAGACAAGCAAGCAGCCCCAGTCTCTGTGCCTCTGTGCGAGCAGTGCCATGGGCAGATGAGGCTGAGCAACAGCTTTCCAGGCTAGCTCTTTCTGGCTGCGAGCTATCTGCAGACGTTCACCTTTTCAGAGCAGGACTGCTGGAGGCGCCCAGCCCGGACCACCTCAGCTACGTTTGAATTTTGAGGGGGAAAGACAAGCAAGCAGCCCCAGTCTCTGTGCCTCTGTGCGAACAGTGCCATGGGCAGATGAGGCTGAGCAACAGCTTTCCAGGCTAGCTCTTTCTGTCTGCGAGCTATCTGCAGACGTTCGCATTTTCAGAGCAGGCCTGCCGGAGGCCCCCTGCACGGACAACCTAACCTACGTTTCAAGATTGAGGGGCAAGAGAAGCAAGCAGCCCCAGTCTCTGTGCCTCTGTGCCAGCAGCGCCATGGGCAGATGAGGCTGAGCAACAGCTTTCCAGGCTAGCTCTTTCTGGCTGCAAACAATCTGGAGACGTTCGCAATTTCAGAGCAGGGCTACTGTAGGCCCCCTGCTCGGACCCCCAAAGATACGTTTGAAGTTTGAGGTGGCAAGACAAGCAAGCAGACTCAGTCTCTGTGTCTCTGTGCGAGCAGTGCCATGGGCAGATGAGGCTGAGCAACAGCTTTCCAGGCTAGCTCTTTCTATCTGCAATCTATCTGCTGAAGTTTGCATTCTCGGAACAGCACTGCCCTAAGTCCCGACCGGACCACCTAAGTTAAGTGTGAAGTTTGAGGTGGCAGAACAAGCAAGCAGCCCCAGTCTCTGTGCCTCTGTGTGAGCGGTGCCATGGGAAGATGAGGCTGAGCAACAGCTTTCCAGGCTAGCTCTTTCTGACAGTGAGCTATCTGCAGAAGTTCGCATTTTCAGAGCAGAGCTGCCAAGGAGCACGGCAGGGAACTCGTAACCTAAGTTTGAAGTTTGAGGGGGCAAGACAAGCAAGCAGCCCCAGTCTCTGTGCCTCTGTGCGAGCAGTGCCATGGGCAGATGAGGCTGAGCAACAGCTTTCCAGGCTACCTCTTTGTGGCTGCCAGCTATCTGCAGACGTTCGCATTTTGATAGCAGGGCTGCCGGAGGCCTCCTGCACGAACACCCAAAGCCACGTTTGAAGTTTGAGGTGGCAAGACAAGCAAGCAGTTACAGTCTCTGTGCCTCTGTGCGAGCAGTGCCATGGGCAGATGAGGCTGAGCAACAGCTTTCCAGGCTAGCTCTTTCTGCCTGCGAGCTATCTGCAGACGTTCGCATTTTCAGAGCAGGGCTGCTGCAGGCCTCCTGCACGGACACCCAAAGACACGTTTGAAGTTTGAGGTGGCAAGACAAGCAAGCAGCCCCAGTCTCTGTGCCTCTGTGCGAGCAGTGCCATGGGCAGATGAGGCTGAGCAACAGTTTTCCATTCTAGCTCTTTCTGGCTGCGAGCTATCTGCAGACGTTTGCATTTCAGAGCAGGGCTGCTGGATGCGCCCAGCACGGACCACCTAAGATACGTTTGAAGTTTGAGGTGGCAAGACAAGCAAGCAGCCCCAGTCTCTGTGCCTCTGTGCGAGCAGTGCCATGGGCAGATGAGGCTGAGCAACAGCTTTCCAGGCTAGCCCTTTCTGCCTGCGAGCTCTCTGCAGACGTTCGCATGTTCAAAGCACGGCTGCTCGAGGCCCCCTGTATGGAACACCTAAGCTACGTTTGAAGTTGGAGAGGGCAAGACAAGCAAGCAGCCCCAGTCTCTGTGCCTCTGTGCGAGCAGTGCCATGGGCAGATGAGGCTGAGCAACAGCTTTCCAGGCTAGCTCTTTCTGCCTGCGACATATCTGCAGACGTTTGCATTTTCAGAGCAGGACTGCCGGAGACGCCTGGCACGGACCACCTAAGATATGTTTGAGGTTTGACGGGCAGGACAAGCAAGCATCCCCAGTCTCTGTGCCTCTGTGCGAGCAGTGCCATGGGCAGATGAGGCTGAGCAACAGCTTTCCAGGCTAGCTCTTTCTGCCTGCGAACAATGTGCAGACATTCGCAATTTCAGAGCAGGGCTACTGTAGGCCCCCTGCTAGGACCCCCAAAGATACGTTTGAAGTTTGAGGTGGCAAGACAAGCAAGCAGCGGCAGTCTCTGTACTTCTGTGCGAGCAGTGCCATGGGCAGATGAGGCTGAGCAACAGATTTCCAGGCTAGCTCTTTCTGGCTTCGAGCTATCTGCAGTCATTCACTTGTTCAAACCAGGGCTGCCGGAGCCCCCCTACACGGAACACCTAATCTAGGTTTGAAGTTTGAGGTGGCAAGACAAGCAAGCAGCCCCAGTCTCTGTGCTTCTGTGCGAGCAGTGCCATGGGGAGATGAGGCTGAGCAACAGCTTTCCAGGCTACCTCTTTGTGGCTGCCAGCTATCTGCAGACGTTCGCATTTTGATAGCAGGGCTGCCGGAGGCCTCCTGCACGAACACCCAAAGACACGTTTGAAGTTTGAGGTGGCAAGACAAGCAAGAAGTTCCAGTCTCTGTGCCTCTGTGAGAGCAGTGCCATGGGCAGATGAGGCTGAGCAACAGCTTTCCAGGCTAGCTCTTTCTGCCTGCGAGCTATCTGCAGACGTTCGCATGTTCAAAGCAGGGCTACCGTAGGGCCCATGCACGAACCACCTAAGCTACGTTTGAAGTTTGAGGGGGAAGACAAGCAAGGAGCCACAGTCTCTGTGCATCTGTGAGAGCAGTGCCATGGGCAAATGACGCTGAGCAACAGCTTTCCAGGCTAGCTCTTTCTGCCTGCGAGCTATCTGCAGACGTTCGCATTGTCAGAGCAGGGCTGTCTGAGGCGAACGGCACGTAACATCTAAGCTACGTTTGAACTTTGAGGGGGCAAGACAAGCAAGCAGCCCCAGTCTCTGTGCCTCTGTGCGAGCAGTGCCATGGGCAGATGAGGATGAGCAACAGCTTTCTAGGCTAGCTCTTTCTGCCTGCGAGCTATCTACAGACGTTCGCATTTTCAGAGCTGGGCTGCCGGAGGCGCCCTGTCACGAACCACCTAAGCTACGTTTGAAGTTGGAGAGTGCAAGACAAGCAAGCAGCCCCAGTCTCTGTGCCTCTGTGCGAGCAGTGCCATGGGCAGATGAGGCTGAGCAACAGCTTTCCAGGCTAGCTCTTTCTGGCTGCGAGCTATCTGCAGTCGTTCGCTTGTTCAAAGCAGGGCTGCCGGAGGCCCCCTGCACGTACCAACTAAGCTAGGTTTGAAGTTTGAGGTGGCAAGACAAGCAAGCAGCCCCAGTCTCTGTGCTTCTGTGCGAGCAGTGCCATGGGCAGATGAGTTTGAGCAACAGTTTTCCATTCTAGATCTTTGTGGCTGCCAGCTATCTGCAGACGTTCGCATTTCAGAGCAGGGCTGCTGGATGCGCCCAGCACGGACCACCTAAGATACGTTTGAAGTTTGAGGTGGCAAGACAAGCAAGCAGACCCATTCTCTGTGCCTCTGTACGAGCAGTGCCATGCGCAGATGAGGCTGAGCAACAGCTTTCCAGGCTAGCTCTTTCTGGCTGCGAGCTATCTGCAGACGTTCGCATGTTCAAAGCAGGGCTGCTCGAGGCCCCCTGCACGGAACACCTAAGCTACGTTTGAAGTTGGAGAGGGCAAGCCAAGCAAGCAGCCCCAGTCTCTGTGCCTCTGTGCGAGCAGTGTCATGGGCAGATGAGGCTGAGCAACAGCTTTCCAGGCTAGCTCTTTCTGGATGCAAGCTATCTGCGGACTTTCGCGTGTTCACAGCAGGGCTACCGGAGGCCCCCTGCACGGAACACCTAAGTTTGGTTTGAAGTTTGAGGTGGCAAGACAAGCAAGCAGCCCCAGTCTCTGTGTTTCTGCGCGAGCAGTGCCATGGGCAGATGAGGCTGAGCAACAACTTTCCAGGCTAGCTCTGTATGGATGCCAGCTATCTGCAGACGTTGGAATTTTGAGAGCAGGGCTGCCGGAGGCCCCCTGCACGGACACCCAAAGCCACGTTTGAAGTTTGAGGTGGCAAGACAAGCAAGCAGTTACAGTCTCTGTGCCTCTGTGCGAGCAGTGCCATGGGCAGATGAGGCTGAGCAACAGCTTTCCAGGCTAGTTCTTTCTGCCTGCGAGCTATCTGCAGACGTTCGCATTTTCAGAGCAGGACTGCTGGAGGCGCCCAGCACGGACCACCTAAGCTACGTTTGAAGTTTGAGGGGGCAAGACAAGCAAGCAGCCCCAGTCTCTGTGCCTCTGTGCGAGCAGTGCCATGGGCAGATGAGGCTGAGCAACAGCTTTCCAGGCTAGCTCTTTCTGTCTGCGAGCTATCTGCAGACGTTCGCATTTTCAGAGCAGGCCTACTGGAGGCCCTCTGCACGGACCACCTAACCTACGTTTCAAAATTGAGGGGGCAAGACAAGCAAGCAGCAACAGTCTCTGTGCCTCTGTGTGAGCAGTGCCATGGGCAGATGAGGCTGAGCAACAGCTTTCCAGGCTAGCTCTTTCTGGCTGCGAACAATCTGCAGACGTTCGCAATTTCAGAGCAGGGCTAGTGTAGGCCCCCTGCTCTGACCCCCAAAGATACGTTTGAAGTTTGAGGTGGCAAGACAAGCAAGCAGACTCAGTCTCTGTGTCTCTGTGCGAGCAGTGCCATGGGCAGATGAGGCTGAGCAACAGCTTTCCAGGCTAGCTCTTTCTATCTGCAATCTATCTGCTGAAGTTTGCATTCTCGGAACAGCACTGCCCTAAGTCCCAACCGGACCACCTAAGCTAAGTGTGAAGTTTGAGGTGGCAGGACAAGCAAGCAGCCCCAGTCTCTGTGCCTCTGTGCGAGCACTGCCATGGGAAGATGAGGCTGAGCAACAGCTTTACAGGCTAGCATTTTATGCCTGCGAGCTATCTGCGTACGCTTGCATTTTCAGAGCAGAGTTGCCGGAAGCGCCCTGTCACGAACCACCTAAGATACGTTTGAAGTTTAATGGGGCCAAGACAAGCAAGCAGCCCCAGTCTCTGTGCCTCTGTGCGAGCAGTGCCATGGGCAGATGAGGCTGACCAACAGCTTTCCAGGCTAGCTCTTTCTGGCTGCGAGCTATCTGCAGACGTTTGCATTTTCAGAGCAGGGCTGCCGGAGGAGCCCGGCACGGAACTCGTATCCTACGTTTGAAGTTGGAGGTGGCAAGAAAAGCAAGCATCTCCAGTCTCTGTGCCTCTGTGCGAGCAGTGCCATGGGCAGATGAGGCTGAGCAACAGCTTTTCAGTCTAGATCTTTGTGGCTGCCAGCTATCTGCAGACGTTCGCATTTCAGAGCAGGGCTGCTGGATGCGCCCAGCACGGACCACCTAAGATACGTTTGAAGTTTGAGGTGGCAAGACAAGCAAGCAGACCCATTCTCTGTGCCTCTGTACGAGCAGTGCCATGCGCAGATGAGGCTGAGCAACAGCTTTCCAGGCTAGCTCTTTCTGGCTGCGAGCTATCTGCAGACGTTCGCATGTTCAAAGCAGGGCTGCTCGAGGCCCCCTGCACGGAACACCTAAGCTACGTTTGAAGTTGGAGAGGGCAAGCCAAGCAAGCAGCCCCAGTCTCTGTGCCTCTGTGCGAGCAGTGTCATGGGCAGATGAGGCTGAGCAACAGCTTTCCAGGCTAGCTCTTTCTGGATGCAAGCTATCTGCGGACTTTCGCGTGTTCACAGCAGGGCTACCGGAGGCCCCCTGCACGGAACACCTAAGTTTGGTTTGAAGTTTGAGGTGGCAAGACAAGCAAGCAGCCCCAGTCTCTGTGTTTCTGCGCGAGCAGTGCCATGGGCAGATGAGGCTGAGCAACAACTTTCCAGGCTAGCTCTGTATGGATGCCAGCTATCTGCAGACGTTGGAATTTTGAGAGCAGGGCTGCCGGAGGCCCCCTGCACGGACACCCAAAGCCACGTTTGAAGTTTGAGGTGGCAAGACAAGCAAGCAGTTACAGTCTCTGTGCCTCTGTGCGAGCAGTGCCATGGGCAAATGAGGCTGAGCAACAGCTTTCCAGGCTAGCTCTTTCTGGCTGCGAGCTATCTGCAGAAGTGCGCATTTTCAGAGCAGGACTGCTGGAGGCGCCCAGCATGGACCACCTAAGCTACGTTTGAAGTTTGAGGGGGCAAGACAAGCAAGCAGTCCCAGTCTCTGTGCCTCTGTGCGAGCAGTGCCATGGGCAGATGAGGCTGAGCAACAGCTTTCCAGGCTAGCTCTTTCTGGCTGCGAGCTATCTGCAGACGTTCGCATTTTCAGAACAGGGATAACGGAGGCCCCCTGCACGGAACACCTAAGCTACGTTTGAAGTTGGAGAGTGCAAGACAAGCAAGCAGCCCCAGTCTCTGTGCCTCTGTGCGAGCAGTGCCATGGGCAGATGAGGCTGAGCAACAGCTTTCCAGGCTAGCTCTTTCTGGCTGCGAGCTATCTGCAGACGTTCACCTTTTCAGAGCAGGACTGCTGGAGGCGCCCAGCCCGGACCACCTCAGCTACGTTTGAATTTTGAGGGGGAAAGACAAGCAAGCAGCCCCAGTCTCTGTGCCTCTGTGCGAACAGTGCCATGGGCAGATGAGGCTGAGCAACAGCTTTCCAGGCTAGCTCTTTCTGTCTGCGAGCTATCTGCAGACGTTCGCATTTTCAGAGCAGGCCTGCCGGAGGCCCCCTGCACGGACAACCTAACCTACGTTTCAAGATTGAGGGGCAAGAGAAGCAAGCAGCCCCAGTCTCTGTGCCTCTGTGCCAGCAGCGCCATGGGCAGATGAGGCTGAGCAACAGCTTTCCAGGCTAGCTCTTTCTGGCTGCAAACAATCTGGAGACGTTCGCAATTTCAGAGCAGGGCTACTGTAGGCCCCCTGCTCGGACCCCCAAAGATACGTTTGAAGTTTGAGGTGGCAAGACAAGCAAGCAGACTCAGTCTCTGTGTCTCTGTGCGAGCAGTGCCATGGGCAGATGAGGCTGAGCAACAGCTTTCCAGGCTAGCTCTTTCTATCTGCAATCTATCTGCTGAAGTTTGCATTCTCGGAACAGCACTGCCCTAAGTCCCGACCGGACCACCTAAGTTAAGTGTGAAGTTTGAGGTGGCAGAACAAGCAAGCAGCCCCAGTCTCTGTGCCTCTGTGTGAGCGGTGCCATGGGAAGATGAGGCTGAGCAACAGCTTTCCAGGCTAGCTCTTTCTGACAGTGAGCTATCTGCAGAAGTTCGCATTTTCAGAGCAGAGCTGCCAAGGAGCACGGCAGGGAACTCGTAACCTAAGTTTGAAGTTTGAGGGGGCAAGACAAGCAAGCAGCCCCAGTCTCTGTGCCTCTGTGCGAGCAGTGCCATGGGCAGATGAGGCTGAGCAACAGCTTTCCAGGCTACCTCTTTGTGGCTGCCAGCTATCTGCAGACGTTCGCATTTTGATAGCAGGGCTGCCGGAGGCCTCCTGCACGAACACCCAAAGCCACGTTTGAAGTTTGAGGTGGCAAGACAAGCAAGCAGTTACAGTCTCTGTGCCTCTGTGCGAGCAGTGCCATGGGCAGATGAGGCTGAGCAACAGCTTTCCAGGCTAGCTCTTTCTGCCTGCGAGCTATCTGCAGACGTTCGCATTTTCAGAGCAGGGCTGCTGCAGGCCTCCTGCACGGACACCCAAAGACACGTTTGAAGTTTGAGGTGGCAAGACAAGCAAGCAGCCCCAGTCTCTGTGCCTCTGTGCGAGCAGTGCCATGGGCAGATGAGGCTGAGCAACAGTTTTCCATTCTAGCTCTTTCTGGCTGCGAGCTATCTGCAGACGTTTGCATTTCAGAGCAGGGCTGCTGGATGCGCCCAGCACGGACCACCTAAGATACGTTTGAAGTTTGAGGTGGCAAGACAAGCAAGCAGCCCCAGTCTCTGTGCCTCTGTGCGAGCAGTGCCATGGGCAGATGAGGCTGAGCAACAGCTTTCCAGGCTAGCCCTTTCTGCCTGCGAGCTCTCTGCAGACGTTCGCATGTTCAAAGCACGGCTGCTCGAGGCCCCCTGTATGGAACACCTAAGCTACGTTTGAAGTTGGAGAGGGCAAGACAAGCAAGCAGCCCCAGTCTCTGTGCCTCTGTGCGAGCAGTGCCATGGGCAGATGAGGCTGAGCAACAGCTTTCCAGGCTAGCTCTTTCTGCCTGCGACATATCTGCAGACGTTTGCATTTTCAGAGCAGGACTGCCGGAGACGCCTGGCACGGACCACCTAAGATATGTTTGAGGTTTGACGGGCAGGACAAGCAAGCATCCCCAGTCTCTGTGCCTCTGTGCGAGCAGTGCCATGGGCAGATGAGGCTGAGCAACAGCTTTCCAGGCTAGCTCTTTCTGCCTGCGAACAATGTGCAGACATTCGCAATTTCAGAGCAGGGCTACTGTAGGCCCCCTGCTAGGACCCCCAAAGATACGTTTGAAGTTTGAGGTGGCAAGACAAGCAAGCAGCGGCAGTCTCTGTACTTCTGTGCGAGCAGTGCCATGGGCAGATGAGGCTGAGCAACAGATTTCCAGGCTAGCTCTTTCTGGCTTCGAACTATCTGCAGTCATTCACTTGTTCAAACCAGGGCTGCCGGAGCCCCCCTACACGGAACACCTAATCTAGGTTTGAAGTTTGAGGTGGCAAGACAAGCAAGCAGCCCCAGTCTCTGTGCTTCTGTGCGAGCAGTGCCATGGGGAGATGAGGCTGAGCAACAGCTTTCCAGGCTACCTCTTTGTGGCTGCCAGCTATCTGCAGACGTTCGCATTTTGATAGCAGGGCTGCCGGAGGCCTCCTGCACGAACACCCAAAGACACGTTTGAAGTTTGAGGTGGCAAGACAAGCAAGAAGTTCCAGTCTCTGTGCCTCTGTGAGAGCAGTGCCATGGGCAGATGAGGCTGAGCAACAGCTTTCCAGGCTAGCTCTTTCTGCCTGCGAGCTATCTGCAGACGTTCGCATGTTCAAAGCAGGGCTACCGTAGGGCCCATGCACGAACCACCTAAGCTACGTTTGAAGTTTGAGGGGGAAGACAAGCAAGGAGCCACAGTCTCTGTGCATCTGTGAGAGCAGTGCCATGGGCAAATGACGCTGAGCAACAGCTTTCCAGGCTAGCTCTTTCTGCCTGCGAGCTATCTGCAGACGTTCGCATTGTCAGAGCAGGGCTGTCTGAGGCGAACGGCACGTAACATCTAAGCTACGTTTGAACTTTGAGGGGGCAAGACAAGCAAGCAGCCCCAGTCTCTGTGCCTCTGTGCGAGCAGTGCCATGGGCAGATGAGGATGAGCAACAGCTTTCCAGGCTAGCTCTTTCTGGCTGCGAACAATCTGCAGACGTTCGCAATTTCAGAGCAGGGCTAGTGTAGGCCCCCTGCTCTGACCCCCAAAGATACGTTTGAAGTTTGAGGTGGCAAGACAAGCAAGCAGACTCAGTCTCTGTGTCTCTGTGCGAGCAGTGCCATGGGCAGATGAGGCTGAGCAACAGCTTTCCAGGCTAGCTCTTTCTATCTGCAATCTATCTGCTGAAGTTTGCATTCTCGGAACAGCACTGCCCTAAGTCCCAACCGGACCACCTAAGCTAAGTGTGAAGTTTGAGGTGGCAGGACAAGCAAGCAGCCCCAGTCTCTGTGCCTCTGTGCGAGCACTGCCATGGGAAGATGAGGCTGAGCAACAGCTTTACAGGCTAGCATTTTATGCCTGCGAGCTATCTGCGTACGCTTGCATTTTCAGAGCAGAGTTGCCGGAAGCGCCCTGTCACGAACCACCTAAGATACGTTTGAAGTTTAATGGGGCCAAGACAAGCAAGCAGCCCCAGTCTCTGTGCCTCTGTGCGAGCAGTGCCATGGGCAGATGAGGCTGACCAACAGCTTTCCAGGCTAGCTCTTTCTGGCTGCGAGCTATCTGCAGACGTTTGCATTTTCAGAGCAGGGCTGCCGGAGGAGCCCGGCACGGAACTCGTATCCTACGTTTGAAGTTGGAGGTGGCAAGAAAAGCAAGCATCTCCAGTCTCTGTGCCTCTGTGCGAGCAGTGCCATGGGCAGATGAGGCTGAGCAACAGCTTTTCAGTCTAGATCTTTGTGGCTGCCAGCTATCTGCAGACGTTCGCATTTCAGAGCAGGGCTGCTGGATGCGCCCAGCACGGACCACCTAAGATACGTTTGAAGTTTGAGGTGGCAAGACAAGCAAGCAGACCCATTCTCTGTGCCTCTGTACGAGCAGTGCCATGCGCAGATGAGGCTGAGCAACAGCTTTCCAGGCTAGCTCTTTCTGGCTGCGAGCTATCTGCAGACGTTCGCATGTTCAAAGCAGGGCTGCTCGAGGCCCCCTGCACGGAACACCTAAGCTACGTTTGAAGTTGGAGAGGGCAAGCCAAGCAAGCAGCCCCAGTCTCTGTGCCTCTGTGCGAGCAGTGTCATGGGCAGATGAGGCTGAGCAACAGCTTTCCAGGCTAGCTCTTTCTGGATGCAAGCTATCTGCGGACTTTCGCGTGTTCACAGCAGGGCTACCGGAGGCCCCCTGCACGGAACACCTAAGTTTGGTTTGAAGTTTGAGGTGGCAAGACAAGCAAGCAGCCCCAGTCTCTGTGTTTCTGCGCGAGCAGTGCCATGGGCAGATGAGGCTGAGCAACAACTTTCCAGGCTAGCTCTGTATGGATGCCAGCTATCTGCAGACGTTGGAATTTTGAGAGCAGGGCTGCCGGAGGCCCCCTGCACGGACACCCAAAGCCACGTTTGAAGTTTGAGGTGGCAAGACAAGCAAGCAGTTACAGTCTCTGTGCCTCTGTGCGAGCAGTGCCATGGGCAAATGAGGCTGAGCAACAGCTTTCCAGGCTAGCTCTTTCTGGCTGCGAGCTATCTGCAGAAGTGCGCATTTTCAGAGCAGGACTGCTGGAGGCGCCCAGCATGGACCACCTAAGCTACGTTTGAAGTTTGAGGGGGCAAGACAAGCAAGCAGTCCCAGTCTCTGTGCCTCTGTGCGAGCAGTGCCATGGGCAGATGAGGCTGAGCAACAGCTTTCCAGGCTAGCTCTTTCTGGCTGCGAGCTATCTGCAGACGTTCGCATTTTCAGAACAGGGATAACGGAGGCCCCCTGCACGGAACACCTAAGCTACGTTTGAAGTTGGAGAGTGCAAGACAAGCAAGCAGCCCCAGTCTCTGTGCCTCTGTGCGAGCAGTGCCATGGGCAGATGAGGCTGAGCAACAGCTTTCCAGGCTAGCTCTTTCTGGCTGCGAGCTATCTGCAGACGTTCACCTTTTCAGAGCAGGACTGCTGGAGGCGCCCAGCCCGGACCACCTCAGCTACGTTTGAATTTTGAGGGGGAAAGACAAGCAAGCAGCCCCAGTCTCTGTGCCTCTGTGCGAACAGTGCCATGGGCAGATGAGGCTGAGCAACAGCTTTCCAGGCTAGCTCTTTCTGTCTGCGAGCTATCTGCAGACGTTCGCATTTTCAGAGCAGGCCTGCCGGAGGCCCCCTGCACGGACAACCTAACCTACGTTTCAAGATTGAGGGGCAAGAGAAGCAAGCAGCCCCAGTCTCTGTGCCTCTGTGCCAGCAGCGCCATGGGCAGATGAGGCTGAGCAACAGCTTTCCAGGCTAGCTCTTTCTGGCTGCAAACAATCTGGAGACGTTCGCAATTTCAGAGCAGGGCTACTGTAGGCCCCCTGCTCGGACCCCCAAAGATACGTTTGAAGTTTGAGGTGGCAAGACAAGCAAGCAGACTCAGTCTCTGTGTCTCTGTGCGAGCAGTGCCATGGGCAGATGAGGCTGAGCAACAGCTTTCCAGGCTAGCTCTTTCTATCTGCAATCTATCTGCTGAAGTTTGCATTCTCGGAACAGCACTGCCCTAAGTCCCGACCGGACCACCTAAGTTAAGTGTGAAGTTTGAGGTGGCAGAACAAGCAAGCAGCCCCAGTCTCTGTGCCTCTGTGTGAGCGGTGCCATGGGAAGATGAGGCTGAGCAACAGCTTTCCAGGCTAGCTCTTTCTGACAGTGAGCTATCTGCAGAAGTTCGCATTTTCAGAGCAGAGCTGCCAAGGAGCACGGCAGGGAACTCGTAACCTAAGTTTGAAGTTTGAGGGGGCAAGACAAGCAAGCAGCCCCAGTCTCTGTGCCTCTGTGCGAGCAGTGCCATGGGCAGATGAGGCTGAGCAACAGCTTTCCAGGCTACCTCTTTGTGGCTGCCAGCTATCTGCAGACGTTCGCATTTTGATAGCAGGGCTGCCGGAGGCCTCCTGCACGAACACCCAAAGCCACGTTTGAAGTTTGAGGTGGCAAGACAAGCAAGCAGTTACAGTCTCTGTGCCTCTGTGCGAGCAGTGCCATGGGCAGATGAGGCTGAGCAACAGCTTTCCAGGCTAGCTCTTTCTGCCTGCGAGCTATCTGCAGACGTTCGCATTTTCAGAGCAGGGCTGCTGCAGGCCTCCTGCACGGACACCCAAAGACACGTTTGAAGTTTGAGGTGGCAAGACAAGCAAGCAGCCCCAGTCTCTGTGCCTCTGTGCGAGCAGTGCCATGGGCAGATGAGGCTGAGCAACAGTTTTCCATTCTAGCTCTTTCTGGCTGCGAGCTATCTGCAGACGTTTGCATTTCAGAGCAGGGCTGCTGGATGCGCCCAGCACGGACCACCTAAGATACGTTTGAAGTTTGAGGTGGCAAGACAAGCAAGCAGCCCCAGTCTCTGTGCCTCTGTGCGAGCAGTGCCATGGGCAGATGAGGCTGAGCAACAGCTTTCCAGGCTAGCCCTTTCTGCCTGCGAGCTCTCTGCAGACGTTCGCATGTTCAAAGCACGGCTGCTCGAGGCCCCCTGTATGGAACACCTAAGCTACGTTTGAAGTTGGAGAGGGCAAGACAAGCAAGCAGCCCCAGTCTCTGTGCCTCTGTGCGAGCAGTGCCATGGGCAGATGAGGCTGAGCAACAGCTTTCCAGGCTAGCTCTTTCTGCCTGCGACATATCTGCAGACGTTTGCATTTTCAGAGCAGGACTGCCGGAGACGCCTGGCACGGACCACCTAAGATATGTTTGAGGTTTGACGGGCAGGACAAGCAAGCATCCCCAGTCTCTGTGCCTCTGTGCGAGCAGTGCCATGGGCAGATGAGGCTGAGCAACAGCTTTCCAGGCTAGCTCTTTCTGCCTGCGAACAATGTGCAGACATTCGCAATTTCAGAGCAGGGCTACTGTAGGCCCCCTGCTAGGACCCCCAAAGATACGTTTGAAGTTTGAGGTGGCAAGACAAGCAAGCAGCGGCAGTCTCTGTACTTCTGTGCGAGCAGTGCCATGGGCAGATGAGGCTGAGCAACAGATTTCCAGGCTAGCTCTTTCTGGCTTCGAGCTATCTGCAGTCATTCACTTGTTCAAACCAGGGCTGCCGGAGCCCCCCTACACGGAACACCTAATCTAGGTTTGAAGTTTGAGGTGGCAAGACAAGCAAGCAGCCCCAGTCTCTGTGCTTCTGTGCGAGCAGTGCCATGGGGAGATGAGGCTGAGCAACAGCTTTCCAGGCTACCTCTTTGTGGCTGCCAGCTATCTGCAGACGTTCGCATTTTGATAGCAGGGCTGCCGGAGGCCTCCTGCACGAACACCCAAAGACACGTTTGAAGTTTGAGGTGGCAAGACAAGCAAGAAGTTCCAGTCTCTGTGCCTCTGTGAGAGCAGTGCCATGGGCAGATGAGGCTGAGCAACAGCTTTCCAGGCTAGCTCTTTCTGCCTGCGAGCTATCTGCAGACGTTCGCATGTTCAAAGCAGGGCTACCGTAGGGCCCATGCACGAACCACCTAAGCTACGTTTGAAGTTTGAGGGGGAAGACAAGCAAGGAGCCACAGTCTCTGTGCATCTGTGAGAGCAGTGCCATGGGCAAATGACGCTGAGCAACAGCTTTCCAGGCTAGCTCTTTCTGCCTGCGAGCTATCTGCAGACGTTCGCATTGTCAGAGCAGGGCTGTCTGAGGCGAACGGCACGTAACATCTAAGCTACGTTTGAACTTTGAGGGGGCAAGACAAGCAAGCAGCCCCAGTCTCTGTGCCTCTGTGCGAGCAGTGCCATGGGCAGATGAGGATGAGCAACAGCTTTCTAGGCTAGCTCTTTCTGCCTGCGAGCTATCTACAGACGTTCGCATTTTCAGAGCTGGGCTGCCGGAGGCGCCCTGTCACGAACCACCTAAGCTACGTTTGAAGTTGGAGAGTGCAAGACAAGCAAGCAGCCCCAGTCTCTGTGCCTCTGTGCGAGCAGTGCCATGGGCAGATGAGGCTGAGCAACAGCTTTCCAGGCTAGCTCTTTCTGGCTGCGAGCTATCTGCAGTCGTTCGCTTGTTCAAAGCAGGGCTGCCGGAGGCCCCCTGCACGTACCAACTAAGCTAGGTTTGAAGTTTGAGGTGGCAAGACAAGCAAGCAGCCCCAGTCTCTGTGCTTCTGTGCGAGCAGTGCCATGGGCAGATGAGTTTGAGCAACAGTTTTCCATTCTAGATCTTTGTGGCTGCCAGCTATCTGCAGACGTTCGCATTTCAGAGCAGGGCTGCTGGATGCGCCCAGCACGGACCACCTAAGATACGTTTGAAGTTTGAGGTGGCAAGACAAGCAAGCAGACCCATTCTCTGTGCCTCTGTACGAGCAGTGCCATGCGCAGATGAGGCTGAGCAACAGCTTTCCAGGCTAGCTCTTTCTGGCTGCGAGCTATCTGCAGACGTTCGCATGTTCAAAGCAGGGCTGCTCGAGGCCCCCTGCACGGAACACCTAAGCTACGTTTGAAGTTGGAGAGGGCAAGCCAAGCAAGCAGCCCCAGTCTCTGTGCCTCTGTGCGAGCAGTGTCATGGGCAGATGAGGCTGAGCAACAGCTTTCCAGGCTAGCTCTTTCTGGATGCAAGCTATCTGCGGACTTTCGCGTGTTCACAGCAGGGCTACCGGAGGCCCCCTGCACGGAACACCTAAGTTTGGTTTGAAGTTTGAGGTGGCAAGACAAGCAAGCAGCCCCAGTCTCTGTGTTTCTGCGCGAGCAGTGCCATGGGCAGATGAGGCTGAGCAACAACTTTCCAGGCTAGCTCTGTATGGATGCCAGCTATCTGCAGACGTTGGAATTTTGAGAGCAGGGCTGCCGGAGGCCCCCTGCACGGACACCCAAAGCCACGTTTGAAGTTTGAGGTGGCAAGACAAGCAAGCAGTTACAGTCTCTGTGCCTCTGTGCGAGCAGTGCCATGGGCAGATGAGGCTGAGCAACAGCTTTCCAGGCTAGTTCTTTCTGCCTGCGAGCTATCTGCAGACGTTCGCATTTTCAGAGCAGGACTGCTGGAGGCGCCCAGCACGGACCACCTAAGCTACGTTTGAAGTTTGAGGGGGCAAGACAAGCAAGCAGCCCCAGTCTCTGTGCCTCTGTGCGAGCAGTGCCATGGGCAGATGAGGCTGAGCAACAGCTTTCCAGGCTAGCTCTTTCTGTCTGCGAGCTATCTGCAGACGTTCGCATTTTCAGAGCAGGTCTGCCGGAGACTCTTGGAACGGACCACCTAAGCTACGTTTGAAGTTTGAGAGAGCAAGACAAGCAAGCAGCCCCAGTCTCTGTGCCTCTGTGCGAGCAGTGCCATGGGCAGATGAGGCTGAGCAGCAGCTTTCCAGGCTAGCTCTTTCTACCGCAATATATCTGCAGACGTTCGCATTTTCAGAGCAGGCCTACTGGAGGCCCTCTGCACGGACCACCTAACCTACGTTTCAAGATTGAGGGGGCAAGACAAGCAAGCAGCAACAGTCTCTGTGCCTCTGTGTGAGCAGTGCCATGGGCAGATGAGGCTGAGCAACAGCTTTCCAGGCTAGCTCTTTCTGGCTGCGAACAATCTGCAGACGTTCGCAATTTCAGAGCAGGGCTAGTGTAGGCCCCCTGCTCTGACCCCCAAAGATACGTTTGAAGTTTGAGGTGGCAAGACAAGCAAGCAGACTCAGTCTCTGTGTCTCTGTGCGAGCAGTGCCATGGGCAGATGAGGCTGAGCAACAGCTTTCCAGGCTAGCTCTTTCTATCTGCAATCTATCTGCTGAAGTTTGCATTCTCGGAACAGCACTGCCCTAAGTCCCAACCGGACCACCTAAGCTAAGTGTGAAGTTTGAGGTGGCAGGACAAGCAAGCAGCCCCAGTCTCTGTGCCTCTGTGCGAGCACTGCCATGGGAAGATGAGGCTGAGCAACAGCTTTACAGGCTAGCATTTTATGCCTGCGAGCTATCTGCGTACGCTTGCATTTTCAGAGCAGAGTTGCCGGAAGCGCCCTGTCACGAACCACCTAAGATACGTTTGAAGTTTAATGGGGCCAAGACAAGCAAGCAGCCCCAGTCTCTGTGCCTCTGTGCGAGCAGTGCCATGGGCAGATGAGGCTGACCAACAGCTTTCCAGGCTAGCTCTTTCTGGCTGCGAGCTATCTGCAGACGTTTGCATTTTCAGAGCAGGGCTGCCGGAGGAGCCCGGCACGGAACTCGTATCCTACGTTTGAAGTTGGAGGTGGCAAGAAAAGCAAGCATCTCCAGTCTCTGTGCCTCTGTGCGAGCAGTGCCATGGGCAGATGAGGCTGAGCAACAGCTTTTCAGTCTAGATCTTTCTGTCTGTATGCTATCTGCAGACGTTCGCATTTTCGGAGCAGGGCTGCCAGAGACACCTGGAACGGACCACCTAAGGTATGTTTGAGGTTTGAGGGGCAGGACAAGCAAGCAGCCCCAGTCTCTGTGCCTCTGTGCGAGCAGTGCCATGGGCAGATGAGGCTGAGCAACAGCTTTCCAGGCTAGCTTTTTATGCCTGCGAGCTATCTGCAGACGTTCGCATTTTCAGAGCAGGGCTGCCTGAGGCTTCCTGCATGGACCACCAAATATACTTTTGAAGTTTGAGGTGGCAAGACAAGCAAGCAGCCCCTGTCTCTGTGCCTCTGTGCGAGCAGTGCCATGGGCAGATGAGGCTGAGCAACAGCTTTTCAGTCTAGATTTTTCTGTCTGTGAGCTATCTGCAGACGTTCGCATTTTCGGAGCAGGGCTGCCAGAGACACCTGGAACGGAATACCTAAGATATGTTTGAGGTTTGAGGGGCAGGACAAGCAAGCAGCCCCAGTCTCTGTGCCTCTGTGCGAGTAGAGCCATGGGAAGATGAGGCTGAGCAACAGCTTTCCAGGCTAGCTCTTTCTGGCAGCGAGCTATCTGCAGACATTCGCATTTTCAGACCAGGGCTGCCGGAGTCACAAGGCACAGACCACCTAAGATACGTTGGAAGTTTAAGGGGGCAAGACAAGCAAGCAGCCGCCGTCTCTGTGCCTCTGTGCGAGCAGTGCCATGGGAAGATGAGGCTGAGCAACAGCTTTTCAGGCTAGCTTTTTATGCCTGCGAGCTATCTACAAACGTTTGCATTTTCAGAGCAGGGCTGCTGGATTCTCCCTACACGGTCTTCCAAAGATACTTTTGAAGTTTGAGGTGGCAAGACAAGCAAGCAGCCGCAGTCTCTGTGCCTCTGTGCGAGTAGTGCCATGGGCAGATGAGGCTGAGCAACAGCTTTCCATGCTAGCTCTTTCTGCCTGCGAACAATCTGCAGACGTTCGCATTTTCGGAGCAGGTCTGCACGAGACGCCTGCAACGGAGCACGTAAGATGTGTTTGAGGTTTGAGGGGCAGGACAAGCAACCACCCCCGTCTCTGTGCCTCTGTGCGAGCAGTGCCATGGGCAGATGAGGCTGAGCAACAGCTTTCCAGGCTAGCTCTTTCTGGCTGCGAGCTATCTGCAGACGTTCGCATTTTCAGAGCAGGGCTGCCTGAGGCTTCCTGCATGGACCCCCAAATATACTTTTGAAGTTTGAGGTGGCAAGACAAGCAAGCAGCCCCAGTCTCTGTGCCTCTGTGCGAGCAGTGCCATGGGCAGATGAGGGTGAGCAACAGCTTTCCAGGCTAGCTCTTTCTGGCTGCGAGCTATCTGCAGACGTTCGCGTTTTCAGAGCAAGGCTGCTGTAGACTCCCTACACGGTCTTCCAAAGATACAGCTGAAGTTTGAGGGGGCAAGACAAGCAAGCAGCCCCAGTCTCTGTGCCTCTGTGCGAGCAGTGCGATGGGCAGATGAGGCTAGCTACATCTTTCCAGGCTAGCTCTTTCTGGCTGCGAGCTATCTGCAGACGTTCGCATTTTCAGAGCAAGGCTGCCGGAGCCCCCTTGCACCGAATCCCAAATATATGTTTGAAGTTTGAGCTGGCAAGACAAGCAAGCAGCCCCAGTCTCTGTGCCTCTGTGCGAGCAGTGCCACGGGCAGATGAGGCTTAGCAACAGCTTTCCAGGCTAGCTCTTTCTGAATGCGAGCTATCTGCAGACGTTCGCATTTTCAGAGCAGGGCTGCCGGAGGAGCCCGGAAAGGAAATCCTAACATACATTTGAAGTTTGAGGTGGCAAGACAAGCAAGCAGCCCCAGTCTCTGTGCCTCTGTGCGAGCACTGCCATGGGAAGATGAGGCTAGCTACATCTTTCCAGGCTAGCTCTTTGTGGCTACGAGCTATCTGCAGACGTTTGCATTTTCAGAGCAGGGCTGCCGGAGGCTTCCTGCATGGACCCCCAAATATACTTTTGAAGTTTGAGGGGGCAAGACAAGCAAGCAGCCCCAGTCTCTGTGCCTCTGTGCGAGCAGTGCCATGGGCAGATGAGGCTGAGCAACAGCTTTCCAGGCTAGCTCTTTCTGGCTGCGATCTATCTGCAGACGTTCGCATTTTCAGAGCAAGGCTGCCAGAGGCCCCTTGCACGGACTCCCAAATATAGGTTTGAATTTTGAGGTGGCAAGACAAGCAAGCAGCCCCAGTCTCTGTGCCTCTGTGCGAGCAGAGCCATGGGCAGATGAGGCTGAGCAACAGCTTTCCAGGCTAGCTCTTTCTGCCTGCGAGCTATCTGCAGACGTTTGCATTTTCAGAGCAGGGCTGCCGGAGTCACCCGGCACAGACCACCTAAGCTACGTTGGAAGTTTAAGGGGGCAAGACAAGCAAGCAGCCCCAGTCTCTGTGCCTCTGTGCGAGCAGTGCCATGGGCAGATGAGCCTGAGCAACAGCTTTCCAGGCTAGCTTTTTATGCCTGCGAGCTATCTGCAAACGTTTGCATTTTCAGAGCAGGGCTGCTGTAGGCTCCCTACACGGTCTTCCAAAGATACTTTTGAAGTTTGTGGGGGCAAGACAAGCAAGCAGCCCCAGTCTCTGTGCCTCTGTGCGAGCAGTGCCATGGGCAGATGAGGCTGAGCAACAGCTTTCCAGGCTAGCTCTTTCTGGCAGCGAGCTATCTGCAGACGTTCGCATTTTCAGAGCAGGGCTGGCTGAGGCATCCTGCACATACCTCCAAATATAATTTTGAAGTTTGAGGAAGCAAGACAAGCAAGCAGCCCCAGTCTCTGTGCCTCTGTGCGAGCAGTGCCATGGGCAGATGAGGCTGAGCAACAGCTTTCCAGGATAGCTCTTTCTGCCTGCGAGCTATCTGCAGACTTTCGCCTTTTCAGAGCAGGGCTGCCGGAGTCACTCGGCACAGACCACCTAAGCTACGTTGGAATTTTCAGGGGGCAAGACAAGCAAGAAGCCCCAGTCTCTGTGCCTCTGTGCGAGCAGTGCCATGGGCAGATGAGGCTGAGCAACAGCTTTCCAGGCTAGCTCTTTCTGCCTGCGAGCTATCTGCAGACGTTCGCATTTTCAGAACAGGGCTACTGGAGTCACCCGGCACAGACCACCTAAGTTACGTTGGAAGTTTAAGGGGGCAAGACAAGTAAGAAGCCCCAGTCTCTGTGCCTCTGTGCGAGCAGTGCCACGGGCAGATGAGGCTGAGCAACAGCTTTCCAGGCTAGGTCTTTCTGCCTGCGAGCTATCTGCAGACGTTCGCATTTTCAGAGCAGGGCTGCCGGAGGAGCCTGGCAAGGAGATCCTAACCTACATTTGAAGTTTGAGGTGGCAAGACAAGCAAGCAGCCCCAGTCTCTGTGCCTCTGTGCGAGCAGTGCCATGGGCAGATGAGGCTGAGCAACAGATTTCCAGGCTACCTCTTTCTGCCTGCGAACTATCTGCTGAAGTTTGCATTCTCGGAACAGCACTGCCCTAAGTCCCGGATGTACCACCTAAGCTAAGTGTGAAGTTTGAGGTGGCAGGACAAGCAAGCAGCCCCAGTCTCTGTGCCTCTGTGCGAGCACTGCCATGGGAAGATGAGGCTAGCTACATCTTTCCAGGCTAGCTCTTTGTGGCTACGAGCTATCTGCAGACGTTTGCATTTTCAGAGCAGGGCTGCCGGAGGCTTCCTGCATGGACCCCCAAATATACTTTTGAAGTTTGAGGGGGCAAGACAAGCAAGCAGCCCCAGTCTCTGTGCCTCTGTGCGAGCAGTGCCATGGGCAGATGAGGCTGAGTAACAGCTTTCCAGGCTAGCTCTTTCTGGCTGCGATCTATCTGCAGACGTTCGCATTTTCAGAGCAAGGCTGCCAGAGGCCCCTTGCACGGACTCCCAAATATAGGTTTGAATTTTGAGGTGGCAAGACAAGCAAGCAGCCCCAGTCTCTGTGCCTCTGTGCGAGCAGAGCCATGGGCAGATGAGGCTGAGCAACAGCTTTCCAGGCTAGCTCTTTCTGGCTGCGAGCTATCTGCAGACGTTTGCATTTTCAGAGCAGGGCTGCCGGAGTCACCCGGCACAGACCACCTAAGCTACGTTGGAAGTTTAAGGGGGCAAGACAAGCAAGCAGCCCCAGTCTCTGTGCCTCTGTGCGAGCAGTGCCATGGGCAGATGAGCCTGAGCAACAGCTTTCCAGGCTAGCTTTTTATGCCTGCGAGCTATCTGCAAACGTTTGCATTTTCAGAGCAGGGCTGCTGTAGGCTCCCTACACGGTCTTCCAAAGATACTTTTGAAGTTTGTGGGGGCAAGACAAGCAAGCAGCCCCAGTCTCTGTGCCTCTGTGCGAGCAGTGCCATGGGCAGATGAGGCTGAGCAACAGCTTTCCAGGCTAGCTCTTTCTGGCAGCGAGCTATCTGCAGACGTTCGCATTTTCAGAGCAGGGCTGGCTGAGGCATCCTGCACATACCTCCAAATATAATTTTGAAGTTTGAGGAAGCAAGACAAGCAAGCAGCCCCAGTCTCTGTGCCTCTGTGCGAGCAGTGCCATGGGCAGATGAGGCTGAGCAACAGCTTTCCAGGATAGCTCTTTCTGCCTGCGAGCTATCTGCAGACTTTCGCCTTTTCAGAGCAGGGCTGCCGGAGTCACTCGGCACAGACCACCTAAGCTACGTTGGAATTTTCAGGGGGCAAGACAAGCAAGAAGCCCCAGTCTCTGTGCCTCTGTGCGAGCAGTGCCATGGGAAGATGAGGCTGAGCAACAGCTTTCCAGGCTAGCTCTTTCTGCCTGCGAGCTATCTGCAGACGTTCGCATTTTCAGAACAGGGCTACTGGAGTCACCCGGCACAGACCACCTAAGTTACGTTGGAAGTTTAAGGGGGCAAGACAAGTAAGAAGCCCCAGTCTCTGTGCCTCTGTGCGAGCAGTGCCACGGGCAGATGAGGCTGAGCAACAGCTTTCCAGGCTAGGTCTTTCTGCCTGCGAGCTATCTGCAGACGTTCGCATTTTCAGAGCAGGGCTGCCGGAGGAGCCTGGCAAGGAGATCCTAACCTACATTTGAAGTTTAAGGTGGCAAGACAAGCAAGCAGCCCCAGTCTCTGTGCCTCTGTGCGAGCAGTGCCATGGGCAGATGAGGCTGAGCAACAGATTTCCAGGCTACCTCTTTCTGCCTGCGAACTATCTGCTGAAGTTTGCATTCTCGGAACAGCACTGCCCTAAGTCCCGGATGTACCACCTAAGCTAAGTGTGAAGTTTGAGGTGGCAGGACAAGCAAGCAGCCCCAGTCTCTGTGCCTCTGTGCGAGCACTGCCATGGGAAGATGAGGCTAGCTACATCTTTCCAGGCTAGCTCTTTGTGGCTGCGAGCTATCTGCAGACGTTTGCATTTTCAGACCAGTGCTGCCGGAGGAGCCCGGCACGGAACTCGTATCCTACGTTTGAAGTTGGAGGTAGCAAGAAAAGCAAGGAGCCCCAGTCTCTGTGCCTCTGTGCGAGCAGTGCCATGGGCAGATGAGGCTGAGCAACAGCTTTTCAGTCTAGCTCTTTCTGCCTGCGAGCTATCTGCAGACGTTCGCATTTTCGGAGCAGGGCTGCCAGAGACACCTGGAACGGACCACCTAAGATATGTTTGAGGTTTGAGGGGGAGGACAAGCAAGCAGCCCCAGTCTCTGTGCCTCTGTGCGAGCAGTGCCATGGGCAGATGAGGCTGAGCAACAGCTTTCCAGGCTAGCTCTTTCTGGCTGTTAGCTATCTGCAGACGTTCGCATTTTCAGAGCAGGGCTGACTGGGCCTTCCTGCATGGACCCCCAAATATACTTTTGAAGTTTGAGGGAGCAAGACAAGCAAGCAGACCCAGTCTCTGTGCCTCTGTGCGAGCAATGCCATGGGCATATGAGGCTGAGAAACAGCTTTCCAGGCTAGCTCTTTCTGGCTGCGAGCTATCTGCAGACGTTCGCATTTTCAGAGCAAGGCTGCCGGAGGCCCCTTGCACGGACTCCCAAATATACGTTTGAAGTTTGAGGTGGCAAGACAAGCAAGCAGCCCCAGTCTCTGTGCCTCTGTGCGAGCAGTGCCATGGGCAGATGAGGCTAGCTACATCTTTCCAGGCTAGCTCTTTGTGGCTACGAGCTATCTGCAGACGTTTGCATTTTCAGAGCAGGGCTGCCGGAGGAGCCCGGCACAGACCACCTAAGTTACGTTGGAATTTTAAGGGGGCAAGACAAGCAAGCAGCCCCAGTCTCTGTGCCTCTGTGCGAGCAGTGCCATGGGCAGATGAGGCTGAGGAACAGCTTTCCAGGCTAGCTCTTTCTGGCTGCGAGCTATCTGCAGACGTTCGCATTTTCAGAGCAGGGCTGCCAGAGACACCTGGAACGGACTGCCTAAGATATGTTTGAGGTTTGAGGGGCAGGACAAGCAAGCAGCCCCAGTCTCTGTGCCTCTGTGCGAGCAATGCCATGGGCAGATGAGGCAGAGCAACAGCTTTCCAGGCTAGCTCTTTCTGGTTGCGAGCTATCTGCAGACGTTCGCATTTTCAGAGCAAGGCTGCCGGAGGCCCCTTGCATGGACTCCCAAATATACGTTTGAAGTTTGAGGTGGCAAGACAAGCAAGCAGCGCCAGTCTCTGTGCCTCTGTGCGAGTAGAGCCATGGGAAGATGAGGCTGAGCAACAGCTTTCCAGGCTAGCTCTTTCTGCCTGTGAGCTATCTGCAGACATTCGCATTTTCAGACCAGGGCTGCCGGAGTCACAAGGCACAGACCACCTAAGCTACGTTGGAAGTTTAAGGGGGCAAGACAAGCAAGCAGCCCCACTCTCTGTGCCTCTGTGCGAGCAATGCCATGGGCAGATGAGGCTGAGCAACAGCTTTCCAGGCTAGCTCTTTCTGGCTGCGAGCTATCTGCAGACGTTCGCATTTTCAGAGCTGGGCTCCCTGAGGCTTCCTGCATGGACCCCCAAATATACTTTTGAAGTTTGAGGGGGCAAGACATCAAGCAGCCCCAGTCTCTGTGCCTCTGTGCGAGCAGTGCTATGGGCAGATGAGGCTGAGCAACAGCTTTCCAGGCTAGCTCTTTCTGGCTGCGAGCTATCTGCAGACGTTCGCATTTTCAGAGCTGGGCTCCCTGAGGCTTCCTGCATGGACCCCCAAATATACTTTTGAAGTTTGAGGGGGCAAGACAAGCAAGCAGCCCCAGTCTCTGTGCCTCTGTGCGAGCAGTGCTATGGGCAGATGAGGCTGAGCAACAGCTTTCCAGGCTAGCTCTTTCTGGCTGCGAGCTATCTGCAGACGTTCGCGTTATCAGAGCAACGCTGCCGGAGGCCCCTTGCACGGACTCCCAAATATACATTTGAAGTTTGAGGTGGCAAGACAAGTAAGTAGCCCCAGTCTCTGTGCCTCTGTGCGAGCAGAGCCATGGGCAGATGAGGCTGAGCAACAGCTTCCCAGGCTAGCTCTTTCTGGCTGCGAGCTATCTGCAGACGTTCGCATTTTCGGAGCAGGTCAGCAGGAGACTCCTGGAACGGACCACCTATGATATGTTTGAGGTTTGAGGGGCAGGACAAGCAACCAGCCCCAGTCTCTGTGCCTCTGTGCGAGTAGAGCCATGGGAAGATGAGGCTGAGCAACAGCTTTCCAGGCTAGCTCTTTCTGCCTGTGAGCTATCTGCAGACATTCGCATTTTCAGACCAGGGCTGCCGGAGTCACAAGGCACAGACCACCTAAGCTACGTTGGAAGTTTAAGGGGGCAAGACAAGCAAGCAGCCCCAGTTCTCTGTGCGTCTGTGCGAGCACAGCCATGGGCAGATGAGGCTGAGCAACAGCTTTCCAGGCTAGCTCTTTCTGGCTGCGAGCTATCTGCAGACGTTCGCATTTTCAGAGCAGGGCTCCCTGAGGCTTCCTGCATGGACCCCCAAATATACTTTTGAAGTTTGAGGGGGCAAGACATCAAGCAGCCCCAGTCTCTGTGCCTCTGTGCGAGCAGTGCTATGGGCAGATGAGGCTGAGCAACAGCTTTCCAGGCTAGCTCTTTCTGGCTGCGAGCTATCTGCAGACGTTCGCATTTTAAGAGCTGGGCTCCCTGAGGCTTCCTGCATGGACCCCCAAATATACTTTTGAAGTTTGAGGGGGCAAGACAAGCAAGCAGCCCCAGTCTCTGTGCCTCTGTGCGAGCAGTGCTATGGGCAGATGAGGCTGAGCAACAACTTTCCAGGCTAGCTCTTTCTGGCTGCGAGCTATCTGCAGACGTTCGCGTTTTCAGAGCAAGGCTGCCGGAGGCCCCTTGCACGGACTCCCAAATATACATTTGAAGTTTGAGGTGGCAAGACAAATAAGCAGCCCTAGTCTCTGTGCCTCTGTGCGAGCAGAGCCATGGGCAGATGAGGCTGAGCAACAGCTTCCCAGGCTAGCTCTTTCTGGCTGCGAGCTATCTGCAGACGTTCGCATTTTCGGAGCAGGTCTGCAGGAGACTCCTGGAACGGACCACCTATGATATGTTTGAGGTTTGAGGGGCAGGACAAGCAAGCAGCCCCAGTCTCTGTGCCTCTGTGCGAGCAGTGCCATGGGCAGATGAGGCTGAGCAACAGCTTTCCAGGCTAACTCTTTCTGGCTGCGAGCTATCTGCAGACGTTTGCATTTTCAGAGCAGGGCTGCCTGAGGCTTCCTGCATGGACCCCCAAATATACTTTTGAAGTTTGAGGTGGCAAGACAAGGAAGCATCCCCAGTCTCTGTGCCTCTGTACGAGCAGTGCCATGGGCAGATGAGGCTGAGCAACAGCTTTCCATGCTAGCTCTTTCTGGTTGCGAGCTATCTGCAGACGTTCGCGTTTTCAGAGCAAGGCTGCCGGAGGCCCCTTGCACGGACTCCCAAATATACATTTGAAGTTTGAGGTGGCAAGACAAGCAAGCACACCAGTCTCTGTGCCTCTGTGCGAGCAGAGCCATGGGCAGATGAGGCTGAGCAACAGCTTTCCAGGCTAGCTCTTTCTGCCTGCGAGCTATCTGCAGACGTTCGCATTTTCAGAGCAGGGCTGCCGGAGGACCCCGGAAAGGAAATCATAACCTACATTTGAAGTTTGAGGTGGCAAGACAAGCAAGCAGCCCCAGTCTCTGTGCCTCTGTGCGAGCAGTGCCATGGGCAGATGAGGCTGAGCAACAGCTTTCCATGCTAGCTATTTCTGCCTGCGAAGAATCTGCAGACGTTCGCATTTTCAGAGCAGGTCTGCAGGGGACGCCTGGAACGGACCACCTAAGATATGTTTGAGGTTTGAGGGGCAGGACAAGCAACCAGCCCCAGTCTCTGTGCCTCTGTGCGAGCAGTGCCATGGGCAGATGAGGCTGAGCAACAGCTTTCCAGGCTAGCTCTTTCGGCCTGCGAGCTGTCTGCTGAAGTTTGCATTCTCGGAACAGCACTGCCCTAAGTCCCGGATGTACCACCTAAGCTAAGTGTGAAGTTTGAGGTGGCAGGACAAGCAAGCAGCCCCAGTCTCTGTGCCTCTGTGCGAGCACTGCCATGGGAAGATGAGGCTAGCTACATCTTTCCAGGCTAGCTCTTTGTGGCTGCGAGCTATCTGCAGACGTTTGCATTTTCAGAGCAGGGCTGCCGGAGGAGCCCGGCACAGAACTCGTATAATACGTTTGAAGTTGGAGGTGGCAAGAAAAGCAAGCAGCCCCAGTCTCTGTGCTTCTGTGCGAGCAGTGCCATGGGCAGATGAGGCTGAGCAACAGCTTTTCAGTCTACATCTTTCTGTCTGTGAGCTATCTGCAGACGTTCGCGTTTTCGGAGCAGGGCTGCCAGAGACACCTGGAACGGACCACCTAAGATATGTTTGAGGTTTGAGGGGCAGGACAAGCAAGCAGCCCCAGTCTCTGTGCCTCTGTGTGAGCAGTGCCATGGGCAGATGAGGGTGAGCAACAGCTTCCCAGGCTAGCTTTTTATGCCTGCGAGCTATCTGCAGACATTCGCATTTTCAGAGCAGGGCTGATGTAGGCTCCCTACACGGTCTTCCAAAGATACTTTTGAAGTTTGAGGTGGCAAGACAAGCAAGCAGCCCCAGTCTCTGTGCCTCTGTGCGAGCACTGCCATGGGCAGATGAGGCTGAGCAACAGCTTTCCATGCTAGCTCTTTCTGCCTGCGAACAATCTGCAGACGTTCGCATTTTCGGAGCAGGTCTGCAGGAGACGCCTGGAACGGACCACGTAAGATATGTTTGAGGTTTGAGGGGCAGGACAAGCAACCAGCCCCAGTCTCTGTGCCTCTGTGCGAGCAGAGCCATGGGCAGATGAGGCTGAGCAACAGCTTTTCAGTCTAGATCTTTCTGTCTGTGACCTATCTGCAGACGTTCGCATTTTCAGACCAGGGCTGCCGGAGTCACAAGGCACAGACCACCTAAGCTACTTTGGAAGTTTAAGGGGGCAAGACAAGCAAGCAGCCCCAGTCTCTGTGCCTCTGTGCGAGTAGAGCCATGGGAAGATGAGGCTGAGCAACAGCTTTCCAGGCTAGCTCTTTCTGGCTGCGAGCTATCTGCAGACGTTCGCATTTTCAGAGCTGGGCTCCCTGAGGCTTCCTGCATGGACCCCCAAATATACTTTTGAAGTTTGAGGGGGCAAGACATCAAGCAGCCCCAGTCTCTGTGCCTCTGTGCGAGCAGTGCTATGGGCAGATGAGGCTGAGCAACAGCTTTCCAGGCTAGCTCTTTCTGGCTGCGAGCTATCTGCAGACGTTCGCATTTTCAGAGCTGGGCTCCCTGAGGCTTCCTGCATGGACCCCCAAATATACTTTTGAAGTTTGAGGGGGCAAGACAAGCAAGCAGCCCCAGTCTCTGTGCCTCTGTGCGAGCAGTGCTATGGGCAGATGAGGCTGAGCAACAACTTTCCAGGCTAGCTCTTTCTGGCTGCGAGCTATCTGCAGACGTTCGCGTTTTCAGAGCAAGGCTGCCGGAGGCCCCTTGCACGGACTCCCAAATATACATTTGAAGTTTGAGGTGGCAAGACAAGTAAGCAGCCCCAGTCTCTGTGCCTCTGTGCGAGCAGAGCCATGGGCAGATGAGGCTGAGCAACAGCTTCCCAGGCTAGCTCTTTCTGGCTGCGAGCTATCTGCAGACGTTCGCATTTTCGGAGCAGGTCTGCAGGAGACTCCTGGAACGGACCACCTATGATATGTTTGAGGTTTGAGGGGCAGGACAAGCAAGCAGCCCCAGTCTCTGTGCCTCTGTGCGAGCAGTGCCATGGGCAGATGAGGCTGAGCAACAGCTTTCCAGGCTAACTCTTTCTGGCTGCGAGCTATCTGCAGACGTTTGCATTTTCAGAGCAGGGCTGCCTGAGGCTTCCTGCATGGACCCCCAAATATACTTTTGAAGTTTGAGGGGGCAAGACAAGGAAGCATCCCCAGTCTCTGTGCCTCTGTGCGAGCAGTGCCATGGGCAGATGAGGCTGAGCAACAGCTTTCCATGCTAGCTCTTTCTGGTTGCGAGCTATCTGCAGACGTTCGCGTTTTCAGAGCAAGGCTGCCGGAGGCCCCTTGCACGGACTCCCAAATATACATTTGAAGTTTGAGGTGGCAAGACAAGCAAGCACACCAGTCTCTGTGCCTCTGTGCGAGCAGAGCCATGGGCAGATGAGGCTGAGCAACAGCTTTCCAGGCTAGCTCTTTCTGCCTGCGAGCTATCTGCAGACGTTCGCATTTTCAGAGCAGGGCTGCCGGAGGACCCCGGAAAGGAAATCCTAACCTACATTTGAAGTTTGAGGTGGCAAGACAAGCAAGCAGCCCCAGTCTCTGTGCCTCTGTGCGAGCAGTGCCATGGGCAGATGAGGCTGAGCAACAGCTTTCCATGCTAGCTATTTCTGCCTGCGAAGAATCTGCAGACGTTCGCATTTTCAGAGCAGGTCTGCAGGGGACGCCTGGAATGGACCACCTAAGATATGTTTGAGGTTTGAGGGGCAGGACAAGCAACCAGCCCCAGTCTCTGTGCCTCTGTGCGAGCAGTGCCATGGGCAGATGAGGCTGAGCAACAGCTTTCCAGGCTAGCTCTTTCTGCCTGCGAGCTGTCTGCTGAAGTTTGCATTCTCGGAACAGCACTGCCCTAAGTCCCGAATGTACCACCTAAGCTAAGTGTGAAGTTTGAGGTGGCAGGACAAGCAAGCAGCCCCAGTCTCTGTGCCTCTGTGCGAGCACTGCCATGGGAAGATGAGGCTAGCTACATCTTTCCAGGTTAGCTCTTTGTGGCTGCGAGCTATCTGCAGACGTTTGCATTTTCAGAGCAGGGCTGCCGGAGGAGCCCGGCACAGAACTCGTATACTACGTTTGAAGTTGGAGGTGGCAAGAAAAGCAAGCAGCCCCAGTCTCTGTGCTTCTGTGCGAGCAGTGCCATGGGCAGATGAGGCTGAGCAACAGCTTTTCAGTCTACATCTTTCTGTCTGTGAGCTATCTGCAGACGTTCGCGTTTTCGGAGCAGGGCTGCCAGAGACACCTGGAACGGACCACCTAAGATATGTTTGAGGTTTGAGGGGCAGGACAAGCAAGCAGCCCCAGTCTCTGTGCCTCTGTGTGAGCAGTGCCATGGGCAGATGAGGGTGAGCAACAGCTTCCCAGGCTAGCTTTTTATGCCTGCGAGCTATCTGCAGACGTTCGCATTTTCAGAGCAGGGCTGATGTAGGCTCCCTACACGGTCTTCCAAAGATACTTTTGAAGTTTGAGGTGGCAAGACAAGCAAGCAGCCCCAGTCTCTGTGCCTCTGTGCGAGCACTGCCATGGGCAGATGAGGCTGAGCAACAGCTTTCCATGCTAGCTCTTTCTGCCTGCGAACAATCTGCAGACGTTCGCATTTTCGGAGCAGGTCTGCAGGAGACGCCTGGAACGGACCACGTAAGATATGTTTGAGGTTTGAGGGGCAGGACAAGCAACCAGCCCCAGTCTCTGTGCCTCTGTGCGAGCAGAGCCATGGGCAGATGAGGCTGAGCAACAGCTTTTCAGTCTAGATCTTTCTGTCTGTGACCTATCTGCAGACGTTCGCATTTTCAGACCAGGGCTGCCGGAGTCACAAGGCACAGACCACCTAAGCTACTTTGGAAGTTTAAGGGGGCAAGACAAGCAAGCAGCCCCAGTCTCTGTGCCTCTGTGCGAGTAGAGCCATGGGAAGATGAGGCTGAGCAACAGCTTTCCAGGCTAGCTTTTTATGCCTGCGATCTATCTGCAAACGTTTGCATTTTCAGAGCAGGGCTGCTGTAGGATCCCTACACAGTCTTCCAAAGATACTTTTGAAGTTTGAGAAGGCAAGACAAGCAAGCAGCCCCAGTCTCTGTGCCTCTGTGCGAGCAGTGCCATGGGCAGATGAGGCTGAGCAACAGCTTTCCATGCTAGCTATTTCTGCCTGCGAACAATCTGCAGACGTTCGTATTTTCGGAGCAGGTCTGCAGGAGACGCCTGGAACGGACCACCTAAGCTATGTTTGATGTTTGAGGGGCAGGACAAGCAACCAGCCCCAGTCTCTCTGCCTCTGTGCAAGCAGTGCCATGGGCAGATGAGGCTGAGCAACAGCTTTCCAGGCTAGCTTTTTATGCCTGCGAGCTATCTGCAAACGTTTGCATTTTCAGAGCAGGGCTGCTGTAGGATCCCTACACAGTCTTCCAAAGATACTTTTGAAGTTTGAGATGGCAAGACAAGCAAGCAGCCCCAGTCTCTGTGCCTCTGTGCGAGCAGTGCCATGGGCAGATGAGGCTGAGCAACAGCTTTCATGCTAGCTATTTCTGCCTGCGAACAATCTGCAGACGTTCGCATTTTCGGAGCAGGTCTGCAGGAGACGCCTGGAACGGACCACCTAAGCTATGTTTGATGTTTGAGGGGCAGGACAAGCAAGCAGCCCCAGTCTCTGTGCCTCTGTGCGAGCAGTGCCATGGGCAGATGAGGCTGAGCAACAGCTTTCCAGGCTAGCTCTTTCTGGCTGTGATCTATCTGCAGACGTTCGCATTTTCAGAGCAAGGCTGCCGGAGGCCCCTTGCACGGACTCCCAAATATAGGTTTGAAGTTTGAGCTGGCAAGACAAGCAAGCAGCCCCACTCTCTGTGCCTCTGTGCGAGCAGAGCCATGGGCAGATGAGGCTGAGCAACAGCTTTCCATGCTAGCTATTTCTGCCTGCAAAGAATCTGCAGACGTTCGCATTTTCGGAGCAGGTCTGCAGGGGACGCCTGGAACGGACCACCTAAGATATGTTTGAGGTTTGAGGGGCAGGACAAGCAACCAGCCCCAGTCTCTGTGCCTCTGTGCGAGCAGTGCCATGGGCAGATGAGGCTGAGCAACAGCTTTCCAGGCTAGCTCTTTCTGCCTGCGAACTATCTGCTGAAGTTTGCATTCTCGGAACAGCACTGCCCTAAGTCCCGAATGTACCACCTAAGTTAAGTGTGAAGTTTGAGGTGGCAGGACAAGCAAGCAGCCCCAGTCTCTGTGCCTCTGTGCGAGCACTGCCATGGGAAGATGAGGCTAGCTACATCTTTCCAGGCTAGCTCTTTGTGGCTGCGAGCTATCTGCAGACGTTTGCATTTTCAGAGCAGGGCTGCCGGAGGAGCCCGGCACAGAACTCGTATACTACGTTTGAAGTTGGAGGTGGCAAGAAAAGCAAGCAGCCCCAGTCTCTGTGCTTCTGTGCGAGCAGTGCCATGGGCAGATGAGGCTGAGCAACAGCTTTTCAGTCTACATCTTTCTGTCTGTGAGCTATCTGCAGACGTTCGCATTTTCGGAGCAGGGCTGCGGGAGACGCATGGAACGGACCACCTAAGATATGTTTGAGGTTTGAGGGGCAGGACAAGCAAGCAGCCCCAGTCTCTGTGCCTCTGTGTGAGCAGTGCGATGGGCAGATGAGGCTGAGCAACAGCTTCCCAGGCTAGCTTTTTATGCCTGCGAGCTATCTGCAGACGTTCGCATTTTCAGAGCAGGCCTGGTGTAGGCTCCCTACACGGTCTTCCAAAGATACTTTTGAAGTTTGAGGGGGCAAGACAAGCAAGCAGCCCCAGTCTCTGTGCCTCTGAGCGAGCAGTGCCATGGGCAGATGAGGCTGAGCAACAGCTTTCCAGGCTAGCTCTTTCTGGCTGCGAGCTATCTGCAGACGTTCGCGTTTTCAGAGCAAGGCTGCTCGAGGCCCCTTGCACGGAATCCCAAATCTACGTTTGAAGTTTGAGGTGGCAAGACAAGCAAGCAGCCCCAGTCTCTGTGCCTCTGTGCGAGCAGTGCCATGGGCAGATGAGGGTAAGCAACAGCTTTTCAGTCTAGATCTTTCTGTCTGTGAGCTATCTGCAGACGTTCGCATTTTCAGACCAGGGCTGCCGGAGTCACAAGGCACAGACCACCTAAGCTACTTTGGAAGTTTAAGGGGGCAAGACAAGCAAGCAGCCCCAGTCTCTGTGCCTCTGTGCGAGTAGAGCCATGGGAAGATGAGGCTGAGCAACAGCTTTCCAGGCTAGCTTTTTATGCCTGCGATCTATCTGCAAACGTTTGCATTTTCAGAGCAGGGCTGCTGTAGGATACCTACACAGTCTTCCAAAGATACTTTTGAAGTTTGAGAAGGCAAGACAAGCAAGCAGCCCCAGTCTCTGTGCCTCTGTGCGAGCAGTGCCATGGGCAGATGAGGCTGAGCAACAGCTTTCCATGCTAGCTATTTCTGCCTGCGAACAATCTGCAGACGTTCGTATTTTCGGAGCAGGTCTGCAGGAGACGCCTGGAACGGACCACCTAAGCTATGTTTGATGTTTGAGGGGCAGGACAAGCAACCAGCCCCAGTCTCTCTGCCTCTGTGCAAGCAGTGCCATGGGCAGATGAGGCTGAGCAACAGCTTTCCAGGCTAGCTTTTTATGCCTGCGAGCTATCTGCAAACGTTTGCATTTTCAGAGCAGGGCTGCTGTAGGATCCCTACACAGTCTTCCAAAGATACTTTTGAAGTTTGAGATGGCAAGACAAGCAAGCAGCCCCAGTCTCTGTGCCTCTGTGCGAGCAGTGCCATGGGCAGATGAGGCTGAGCAACAGCTTTCATGCTAGCTATTTCTGCCTGCGAACAATCTGCAGACGTTCGCATTTTCGGAGCAGGTCTGCAGGAGACGCCTGGAACGGACCACCTAAGCTATGTTTGATGTTTGAGGGGCAGGACAAGCAAGCAGCCCCAGTCTCTGTGCCTCTGTGCGAGCAGTGCCATGGGCAGATGAGGCTGAGCAACAGCTTTCCAGGCTAGCTCTTTCTGGCTGTGATCTATCTGCAGACGTTCGCATTTTCAGAGCAAGGCTGCCGGAGGCCCCTTGCACGGACTCCCAAATATAGGTTTGAAGTTTGAGCTGGCAAGACAAGCAAGCAGCCCCACTCTCTGTGCCTCTGTGCGAGCAGAGCCATGGGCAGATGAGGCTGAGCAACAGCTTTCCATGCTAGCTATTTCTGCCTGCAAAGAATCTGCAGACGTTCGCATTTTCGGAGCAGGTCTGCAGGGGACGCCTGGAACGGACCACCTAAGATATGTTTGAGGTTTGAGGGGCAGGACAAGCAACCAGCCCCAGTCTCTGTGCCTCTGTGCGAGCAGTGCCATGGGCAGATGAGGCTGAGCAACAGCTTTCCAGGCTAGCTCTTTCTGCCTGCGAACTATCTGCTGAAGTTTGCATTCTCGGAACAGCACTGCCCTAAGTCCCGAATGTACCACCTAAGTTAAGTGTGAAGTTTGAGGTGGCAGGACAAGCAAGCAGCCCCAGTCTCTGTGCCTCTGTGCGAGCACTGCCATGGGAAGATGAGGCTAGCTACATCTTTCCAGGCTAGCTCTTTGTGGCTGCGAGCTATCTGCAGACGTTTGCATTTTCAGAGCAGGGCTGCCGGAGGAGCCCGGCACAGAACTCGTATACTACGTTTGAAGTTGGAGGTGGCAAGAAAAGCAAGCAGCCCCAGTCTCTGTGCTTCTGTGCGAGCAGTGCCATGGGCAGATGAGGCTGAGCAACAGCTTTTCAGTCTACATCTTTCTGTCTGTGAGCTATCTGCAGACGTTCGCATTTTCGGAGCAGGGCTGCGGGAGACGCATGGAACGGACCACCTAAGATATGTTTGAGGTTTGAGGGGCAGGACAAGCAAGCAGCCCCAGTCTCTGTGCCTCTGTGTGAGCAGTGCGATGGGCAGATGAGGCTGAGCAACAGCTTCCCAGGCTAGCTTTTTATGCCTGCGAGCTATCTGCAGACGTTCGCATTTTCAGAGCAGGCCTGGTGTAGGCTCCCTACACGGTCTTCCAAAGATACTTTTGAAGTTTGAGGGGGCAAGACAAGCAAGCAGCCCCAGTCTCTGTGCCTCTGAGCGAGCAGTGCCATGGGCAGATGAGGCTGAGCAACAGCTTTCCAGGCTAGCTCTTTCTGGCTGCGAGCTATCTGCAGACGTTCGCGTTTTCAGAGCAAGGCTGCTCGAGGCCCCTTGCACGGAATCCCAAATCTACGTTTGAAGTTTGAGGTGGCAAGACAAGCAAGCAGCCCCAGTCTCTGTGCCTCTGTGCGAGCAGTGCCATGGGCAGATGAGGGTAAGCAACAGCTTTTCAGTCTAGATCTTTCTGTCTGTGAGCTATCTGCAGACGTTCGCATTTTCAGACCAGGGCTGCCGGAGTCACAAGGCACAGACCACCTAAGCTACTTTGGAAGTTTAAGGGGGCAAGACAAGCAAGCAGCCCCAGTCTCTGTGCCTCTGTGCGAGTAGAGCCATGGGAAGATGAGGCTGAGCAACAGCTTTCCAGGCTAGCTTTTTATGCCTGCGAGCTATCTGCAAACGTTTGCATTTTCAGAGCAGGGCTGCTGTAGGATCCCTACACAGTCTTCCAAAGATACTTTTGAAGTTTGAGATGGCAAGACAAGCAAGCAGCCCCAGTCTCTGTGCCTCTGTGCGAGCAGTGCCATGGGCAGATGAGGCTGAGCAACAGCTTTCCATGCTAGCTATTTCTGCCTGCGAACAATCTGCAGACGTTCGCATTTTCGGAGCAGGTCTGCAGGAGACGCCTGGAACGGACCACCTAAGCTATGTTTGATGTTTGAGGGGCAGGACAAGCAACCAGCCCCAGTCTCTGTGCCTCTGTGCGAGCAGTGCCATGGGCAGATGAGGCTGAGCAACAGCTTTCCAGGCTAGCTTTTTATGCCTGCGAGCTATCTGCAAACGTTTGCATTTTCAGAGCAGGGCTGCTGTAGGATCCCTACACAGTCTTCCAAAGATACTTTTGAAGTTTGAGATGGCAAGACAAGCAAGCAGCCCCAGTCTCTGTGCCTCTGTGCGAGCAGTGCCATGGGCAGATGAGGCTGAGCAACAGCTTTCCATGCTAGCTATTTCTGCCTGCGAACAATCTGCAGACGTTCGCATTTTCGGAGCAGGTCTGCAGGAGACGCCTGGAACGGACCACCTAAGCTATGTTTGATGTTTGAGGGGCAGGACAAGCAAGCAGCCCCAGTCTCTGTGCCTCTGTGCGAGCAGTGCCATGGGCAGATGAGGCTGAGCAACAGCTTTCCAGGCTAGCTCTTTCTGCCTGCGAACTATCTGCTGAAGTTTGCATTCTCGGAACAGCACTGCCCTAAGTCCCGGATGTACCACCTAAGCTAAGTGTGAAGTTTGAGGTGGCAGGACAAGCAAGCAGCCCCAGTCTCTGTGCCTCTGTGCGAGCAGTGCCATGGGAAGATGAGGCTAGCTACATCTTTCCAGGCTAGCTCTTTGTGGCTGCGAGCTATCTGCAGACGTTTGCATTTTCAGAGCAGGGCTGCCGGAGGAGCCCGGCACGGAACTCGTATCCTACGTTTGAAGTTGGAGGTGGCAAGAAAAGCAAGCATCCCCAGTCTCTGTGCCTCTGTGCGAGCAGTGCCATGGGCAGATGAGGCTGAGCAACAGCTTTTCAGTCTAGATATTTCTGTCTGTGAGCTATCTGCAGACTTTCGCATTTTCGGAGCAGGGCTGCCAGAGACACCTGGAACGGACCACCTAAGATATGTTTGAGGTTTGAGGGGCAGGACAAGCAAGCAGCCCCAGTCTCTGTGCCTCTGTGTGAGCAGTGCCATGGGCAGATGAGGGTGAGCAACAGCTTTCCAGGCTAGCTCTTTCTGGCTGCGAGCTATCTGCAGACGTTCACGTTTTCAGAGCAAGGCTGCCGCAGGCCCCTTGCAGGGAATCCCAAATCTACGTTTGAAATTTGAGGTGGCAAGACAAGCAAGAAGCCCCAGTCTCTGTGCCTCTGTGCGAGCAGTGCCATGGGCAGATGAGGCTGAGCAACATCTTTACAGGCTAGCTCTTTCTGGCTGCGAGCTATCTGCAGACGTTCGCATTTTCAGAGCAAGGCTGCCGGAGGCCCCTTGCATGGACTCCCAAATCTACGTTTGAAGTTTGAGGTGGCAAGACAAGCAAGCAGCCCCAGTCTCTGTGCCTCTGTGCGAGTAGAGCCATGGGAAGATGAGGCTGAGCAACAGCTTTCCAGGCTAGCTCTTTCTGCCTGTGAGCTATCTGCAGACATTCGCATTTTCAGACCCGGGCTGCCGGAGTCACAAGGCACAGACCACCTAAGATACGTTGGAAGTTTAAGGGGGCAAGACAAGCAAGCAGCCCCAGTCTCTGTGCCTCTGTGCGAGTAGAGCCATGGGAAGATGAGGCTGAGAAACAGCTTTCCAGGCTAGCTTTTTATGCCTGCGAGCTATCTGCAAACGTTTGCATTTTCAGAGCAGGGCTGCTGTAGGCTCCCTACACGGTCTTCCAAAGATACTTTTGAAGTCTGAACTGGCAAGACAAGCAAGCAGCCCCAGTCTCTGTGCCTCTGTGCGAGCAGTGCCATGGGCAGATGAGGCTGAGCAACAGCTTTTCAGTCTAGATCTTTCTGTCTGTGAGCTATCTGCAGACGTTCGCATTTTCGGAGCAGGGCTGCCAGAGACACCTGGAACGGACCACCTAAGATATGTTTGAGTTTTGAGGGGCAGGACAAGCAAGCAGCCCCAGTCTCTGTGCCTCTGTGTGAGCAGTGCCATGGGCAGATGAGGCTGAGCAACAGCTTTCCAGGCTAGCTCTTTCTGGCTGCGAGCTATCTACAGACGTTTGCATTTTCAGAGCAGGGCTGCCGGAGGCTTCCTGCATGGACCCCCAAATATACTTTTGAAGTTTGAGGGGGCAAGACAAGCAAGCAGCCCCAGTCTCTGTGCCTCTGTGCGAGCAGTGCCATGGGCAGATGAGGCTGAGCAACAGCTTTCCAGGCTAGCTCTTTCTGGCTGTGATCTATCTGCAGACGTTCGCATTTTCAGAGCAGGGCTGCCGGAGGAGCCCGGAAAGGAAATCCTAACCTACATTTGAAGTTTGAGGTGGCAAGACAAGCAAGCAGCCCCAGTCTCTGTGCCTCTGTGCGAGCAGTGCCATGGGCAGATGAGGCTGAGCAACAGCTTTCCATGCTAGCTATTTCTGCCTGCGAACAATCTGCAGACGTTCGCATTTTCGGAGCAGGTCTGCAGGAGACGCCTGGAACGGACCACCTAAGCTATGTTTGATGTTTGAGGGGCAGGACAAGCAAGCAGCCCCAGTCTCTGTGCCTCTGTGCAAGCAGTGCCATGGGCAGATGAGGCTGAGCAACAGCTTTCCAGGCTAGCTCTTTCTGCCTGCGAACTATCTGCTGAAGTTTGCATTCTCGGAACAGCACTGCCCTAAGTCCCGGATGTACCACCTAAGCTAAGTGTGAAGTTTGAGGTGGCAGGACAAGCAAGCAGCCCCAGTCTCTGTGCCTCTGTGCGAGCACTGCCATGGGAAGATGAGGCTAGCTACATCTTTCCAGGCTAGCTCTTTGTGGCTGCGAGCTATCTGCAGACGTTTGCATTTTCAGAGCAGGGCTGATGGAGGAGCCCGGCACGGAACTCGTATCCTACGTTTGAAGTTGGAGGTGGCAAGAAAAGCAAGCATCTCCAGTCTCTGTGCCTCTGTGCGAGCAGTGCCATGGGCAGATGAGGCTGAGCAACAGCTTTTCAGTCTAGATCTTTCTGTCTGTGAGCTATCTGCAGACGTTCGCATTTTCGGAGCAGGGCTGCCAGAGACACCTGGAACGTACCACCTAAGATATGTTTGAGGTTTGAGGGGCAGGACAAGCAAGCAGCCCCAGTCTCTGTGCCTCTGTGTGAGCAGTGCCATGGGCAGATGAGGGTGAGCAACAGCTTTCCAGGCTAGCTTTTTATGCCTGCGAGCTATCTGCAGACGTTCGCATTTTCAGAGCAGGGCTGCTGTAGGCTCCCTACACGGTCTTCCAAAGATACTTTTGAAGTTTGAGGGGGCAATACAAGCAAGCAGCCCCAGTCTCTGTGCCTCTGTGCGAGCAGTGCCATGGGCAGATGAGGCTGAGCAACAGCTTTCCAGGCTAGCTTTTTTTGGGTGCGAGCTATCTGCAGACGTTCACGTTTTCAGAGCAAGGCTGCCGCAGGCCCCTTGCACGGAATCCCAAATCTACGTTTGAAGTTTGAGGTGGCAAGACAAGCAAGCAGCCCCAGTCTCTGTGCCTCTGTGCGAGCAGTGCCATGGGCAGATGAGGCTGAGCAACAGCTTTACAGGCTAGCTCTTTCTGGCTGCGAGCTATCTGCAGACGTTCGCATTTTCAGAGCAAGGCTGCCGGAGGCCCCTTGCATGGACTCCCAAATCTACGTTTGAAGTTTGAGGTGGCAAGACAAGCAAGCAGCACCAGTCTCTGTGCCTCTGTGCGAGTAGAGCCATGGGAAGATGAGGCTGAGCAACAGCTTTCCAGGCTAGCTCTTTCTGCCTGTGAGCTATCTGCAGACATTCGCATTTCAGAGCACGGCTGCCGGAGTCACAAGGCACAGACCACCTAAGATACGTTGGAAGTTTAAGGGGGCAAGACAAGCAAGCAGCCCCAGTCTCTGTGCCTCTGTGCGAGTAGAGCCATGGGAAGATGAGGCTGAGAAACAGCTTTCCAGGCTAGCTTTTTATGCCTGCGAGCTATCTGCAAACGTTTGCATTTTCAGAGCAGGGCTGCTGTAGGCTCCCTACACGGTCTTCCAAAGATACTTTTGAAGTCTGAGGTGGCAAGACAAGCAAGCAGCCCCAGTCTCTGTGCCTCTGTGCGAGCAGTGCCATGGGCAGATGAGGCTGAGCAACAGCTTTTCAGTCTAGATCTTTCTGTCTGTGAGCTATCTGCAGACGTTCGCATTTTCGGAGCAGGGCTGCCAGAGACACCTGGAACGGACCACCTAAGATATGTTTGAGTTTTGAGGGGCAGGACAAGCAAACAGCCCCAGTCTCTGTGCCTCTGTGTGAGCAGTACCATGGGCAGATGAGGCTGAGCAACAGCTTTCCAGGCTAGCTCTTTCTGGCTGCGAGCTATCTACAGACGTTCGCATTTTCAGAGCAGGGCTGCCGGAGGCTTCCTGCATGGACCCCCAAATATACTTTTGAAATTTGAGGGGGCAAGACAAGCAAGCAGCCCCAGTCTCTGTGCCTCTGTGCAAGCAGTGCCATGGGCAGATGAGGCTGAGCAACAGCTTTCCAGGCTAGCTCTTTCTGCCTGCGATCTATCTGCAGACGTTCGCATTTTCAGAGCAAGGCTGACAGAGGCCCCTTGCACGGACTCCCAAATATAGGTTTGAATTTTGAGGTGGCAAGACAAGCAAGCAGCCCCAGTCTCTGTGCCTCTGTGCGAGCAGAGCCATGGGCAGATGAGGCTGAGCAACAGCTTTCCAGGCTAGCTCTTTCTGCCTGCGAGCTATCTGCAGACGTTTGCATTTTCAGAGCAGGGCTGCCGGAGTCACCCGGCACAGACCACCTAAGCTACGTTGGAAGTTTAAGGGGGCAAGACAAGCAAGCAGCCCCAGTCTCTGTGCCTCTGTGCGAGCAGTGCCATGGGCAGATGAGGCTGAGCAACAGCTTTCCAGGCTAGCTTTTTATGCCTGCGAGCTATCTGCAAACGTTTGCATTTTCAGAGCAGGGCTGCTGTAGGCTCCCTACACGGTCTTCCAAAGATACTTTTGAAGTTTGTGGGGGCAAGAGAAGCAAGCAGCCCCAGTCTCTGTGCCTCTGTGCGAGCAGTGCCATGGGCAGATGAGGCTAGCTACATATTTCCAGGCTAGCTCTTTGTGGCTACGAGCTATCTGCAGACGTTTGCATTTTCAGAGCAGGGCTGCCGGAGGAGCCCGGCACAGACCACCTAAGTTACGTTGGAATTTTAAGGGGGCAAGACAAGCAAGCAGCCCCAGTCTCTGTGCCTCTGTGCGAGCAGTGCCATGGGCAGATGAGGCTGAGGAACAGCTTTCCAGGCTAGCTCTTTCTGGCTGCGAGCTATCTGCAGACGTTCGCATTTTCAGAGCAAGGCTGCCGGAGGCCCCTTGCATGGACTCCCAAATATACGTTTGAAGTTTGAGGTGGCAAGACAAGCAAGCAGCGCCAGTCTCTGTGCCTCTGTGCGAGTAGAGCCATGGGAAGATGAGGCTGAGCAACAGTTTCCAGGCTAGCTCTTTCTGCCTGTGATCTATCTGCAGACATTCGCATTTTCAGACCAGGGCTGCCGGAGTCACAAGGCACAGACCACCTAAGCTACGTTGGAAGTTTAAGGGGGCAAGACAAGCAAGCAGCCCCAGTCTCTGTGCCTCTGTGCGAGCAATGCCATGGGCAGATGAGGCTGAGCAACAGCTTTCCAGGCTAGCTCTTTCTGGCTGCGAGCTATCTGCAAACGTTCGCATTTTCAGAGCTGGGCTCCCTGAGGCTTCCTGCATGGACCCCCAAATATACTTTTGAAGTTTGAGGGGGCAAGACATCAAGCAGCCCCAGTCTCTGTGCCTCTGTGCGAGCAGTGCTATGGGCAGATGAGGCTGAGCAACAGCTTTCCAGGCTAGCTCTTTCTGGCTGCGAGCTATCTGCAGACGTTCGCATTTTCAGAGCTGGGCTCCCTGAGGCTTCCTGCATGGACCCCCAAATATACTTTTGAAGTTTGAGGGGGCAAGACAAGCAAGCAGCCCCAGTCTCTGTGCCTCTGTGCGAGCAGTGCTATGGGCAGATGAGGCTGAGCAACAGCTTTCCAGGCTAGCTCTTTCTGGCTGCGAGCTATCTGCAGACGTTCGCGTTTTCAGAGCAACGCTGCCGGAGGCCCCTTGCACGGACTCCCAAATATACATTTGAAGTTTGAGGTGGCAAGACAAGTAAGTAGCCCCAGTCTCTGTGCCTCTGTGCGAGCAGAGCCATGGGCAGATGAGGCTGAGCAACAGCTTCCCAGGCTAGCTCTTTCTGGCTGCGAGCTATCTGCAGACGTTCGCATTTTCGGAGCAGGTCTGCAGGAGACTCCTGGAACGGAACACCTATGATATGTTTGAGGTTTGAGGGGCAGGACAAGCAACCAGCCCCAGTCTCTGTGCCTCTGTGCGAGTAGAGCCATGGGAAGGTGAGGCTGAGCAACAGCTTTCCAGGCTAGCTCTTTCTGCCTGTGAGCTATCTGCAGACATTCGCATTTTCAGACCAGGGCTGCCGGAGTCACAAGGCACAGACCACCTAAGCTACGTTGGAAGTTTAAGGGGGCAAGACAAGCAAGCAGCCCCAGTTCTCTGTGCGTCTGTGCGAGCAATGCCATGGGCAGATGAGGCTGAGCAACAGCTTTCCAGGCTAGCTCTTTCTGGCTGCGAGCTATCTGCAGACGTTCGCATTTTCAGAGCTGGGCTCCCTGAGGCTTCCTGCATGGACCCCCAATTATACTTTTGAAGTTTGAGGGGGCAAGACATCAAGCAGCCCCAGTCTCTGTGCCTCTGTGCGAGCAGTGCTATGGGCAGATGAGGCTGAGCAACAGCTTTCCAGGCTAGCTCTTTCTGCCTGTGAGCTATCTGCAGACATTCGCATTTTCAGACCAGGGCTGCCGGAGTCACAAGGCACAGACCACCTAAGCTACGTTGGAAGTTTAAGGGGGCAAGACAAGCAAGCAGTCCCAGTTCTCTGTGCCTCTGTGCGAGCAATGCCATGGGCAGATGAGGCTGAGCAACAGCTTTCCAGGCTAGCTCTTTCTGGCTGCGAGCTATCTGCAGACGTTCGCATTTTCAGAGCTGGGCTCCCTGAGGCTTCCTGCATGGACCCCCAAATATACTTTTGAAGTTTGAGGGGGCAAGACATCAAGCAGCCCCAGTCTCTGTGCCTCTGTGCGAGCAGTGCTATGGGCAGATGAGGCTGAGCAACAGCTTTCCAGGCTAGCTCTTTCTGGCTGCGAGCTATCTGCAGACGTTCGCGTTTTCAGAGCAAGGCTGCCGGAGGCCCCTTGCACGGACTCCCAAATATACATTTGAAGTTTGAGGTGGCAAGACAAGTAAGCAGCCCCAGTCTCTGTGCCTCTGTGCGAGCAGAGCCATGGGCAGATGAGGCTGAGCAACAGCTTCCCAGGCTAGCTCTTTCTGGCTGCGAGCTATCTGCAGACGTTCGCATTTTCGGAGCAGGTCTGCAGGAGACTCCTGGAACGGACCACCTATGATATGTTTGAGGTTTGAGGGGCAGGACAAGCAAGCAGCCCCAGTCTCTGTGCCTCTGTGCGAGCAGTGCCATGGGCAGATGAGGCTGAGCAACAGCTTTCCAGGCTAACTCTTTCTGGTTGCGAGCTATCTGCAGACGTTTGCATTTTCAGAGCAGGGCTGCCTGAGGCTTCCTGCATGGACCCCCAAATATACTTTTGAAGTTTGAGGGGGCAAGACAAGGAAGCATCCCCAGTCTCTGTGCCTCTGTGCGAGCAGTGCCATGGGCAGATGAGGCTGAGCAACAGCTTTCCATGCTAGCTCTTTCTGGCTGCGAGCTATCTGCAGACGTTCGCGTTTTCAGAGCAAGGCTGCCGGAGGCCCCTTGCACGGACTCCCAAATATACATTTGAAGTTTGAGGTGGCAAGACAAGCAAGCACACCAGTCTCTGTGCCTCTGTGCGAGCAGAGCCATGGGCAGATGAGGCTGAGCAACAGCTTTCCAGGCTAGCTCTTTCTGCCTGCGAGCTATCTGCAGACGTTCGCATTTTCAGAGCAGGGCTGCCGGAGGACCCCGGAAAGGAAATCCTAACCTACATTTGAAGTTTGAGGTGGCAAGACAAGCAAGCAGCCCCAGTCTCTGTGCCTCTGTGCGAGCAGTGCCATGGGCAGATGAGGCTGAGCAACAGCTTTCCATGCTAGCTATTTCTGCCTGCGAAGAATCTGCAGACGTTCGCATTTTCAGAGCAGGTCTGCAGGGGACGCCTGGAACGGACCACCTAAGATATGTTTGAGGTTTGAGGGGCAGGACAAGCAACCAGCCCCAGTCTCTGTGCCTCTGTGCGAGCAGTGCCATGGGCAGATGAGGCTGAGCAACAGCTTTCCAGGCTAGCTCTTTCTGCCTGCGAGCTGTCTGCTGAAGTTTGCATTCTCGGAACAGCACTGCCCTAAGTCCCGGATGTACCACCTAAGCTAAGTGTGAAGTTTGAGGTGGCAGGACAAGCAAGCAGCCCCAGTCTCTGTGCCTCTGTGCGAGCACTGCCATGGGAAGCTGAGGCTAGCTACATCTTTCCAGGCTAGCTCTTTGTGGCTGCGAGCTATCTGCAGACGTTTGCATTTTCAGAGCAGGGCTGCCGGAGGAGCCCGGCACAGAACTCGTATACTACGTTTGAAGTTGGAGGTGGCAAGAAAAGCAAGCAGCCCCAGTCTCTGTGCTTCTGTGCGAGCAGTGCCATGGGCAGATGAGGCTGAGCAACAGCTTTTCAGTCTACATCTTTCTGTCTGTGAGCTATCTGCAGACGTTCGCGTTTTCGGAGCAGGGCTGCCAGAGACACCTGGAACGGACCACCTAAGCTATGTTTGATGTTTGAGGGGCAGGACAAGCAAGCAGCCCCAGTCTCTGTGCCTCTGTGCGAGCAGAGCCATGGGCAGATGAGGCTGAGCAACAGCTTTTCAGTCTAGATCTTTCTGTCTGTGACCTATCTGCAGACGTTCGCATTTTCAGACCAGGGCTGCCGGAGTCACAAGGCACAGACCACCTAAGCTACTTTGGAAGTTTAAGGGGGCAAGACAAGCAAGCAGCCCCAGTCTCTGTGCCTCTGTGCGAGTAGAGCCATGGGAAGATGAGGCTGAGCAACAGCTTTCCAGGCTAGCTTTTTATGCCTGCGATCTATCTGCAAACGTTTGCATTTTCAGAGCAGGGCTGCTGTAGGATCCCTACACAGTCTTCCAAAGATACTTTTGAAGTTTGAGAAGGCAAGACAAGCAAGCAGCCCCAGTCTCTGTGCCTCTGTGCGAGCAGTGCCATGGGCAGATGAGGCTGAGCAACAGCTTTCCATGCTAGCTATTTCTGCCTGCGAACAATCTGCAGACGTTCGCATTTTCGGAGCAGGTCTGCAGGAGACGCCTGGAACGGACCACCTAAGCTATGTTTGATGTTTGAGGGGCAGGACAATCAACCAGCCCCAGTCTCTGTGCCTCTGTGCAAGCAGTGCCATGGGCAGATGAGGCTGAGCAACAGCTTTCCAGGCTAGCTTTTTATGCCTGCGAGCTATCTGCAAACGTTTGCATTTTCAGAGCAGGGCTGCTGTAGGATCCCTACACAGTCTTCCAAAGATACTTTTGAAGTTTGAGATGGCAAGACAAGCAAGCAGCCCCAGTCTCTGTGCCTCTGTGCGAGCAGTGCCATGGGCAGATGAGGCTGAGCAACAGCTTTCCATGCTAGCTATTTCTGCCTGCGAACAATCTGCAGACGTTGGCATTTTCGGAGCAGGTCTGCAGGAGACGCCTGGAACGGACCACCTAAGCTATGTTTGAGGTTTGAGGGGCAGGACAAGCAAGCAGCCCCAGTCTCTGTGCCTCTGTGTGAGCAGTACCATGGGCAGATGAGGCTGAGCAACAGCTTTCCAGGCTAGCTCTTTCTGACTGCGAGCTATCTGCAGACGTTTGCATTTTCAGAGCAGGGCTGCCGGAGGCTTCCTGCATGGACCCCCAAATATACTTTTGAAGTTTGAGGGGGCAAGACAAGCAAGCAGCCCCAGTCTCTGTGCCTCTGTGCGAGCAGTGCCATGGGCAGATGAGGCTGAGCAACAGCTTTCCAGGCTAGCTCTTTCTGGCTGTGATCTATCTGCAGACGTTCGCATTTTCAGAGCAAGGCTGCCGGAGGCCCCTTGCACGGACTCCCAAATATAGGTTTGAAGTTTGAGCTGGCAAGACAAGCAAGCAGCCCCACTCTCTGTGCCTCTGTGCGAGCAGAGCCATGGGCAGATGAGGCTGAGCAACAGCTTTCCAGGCTAGCTATTTCTGCCTGCGAAGAATCTGCAGACGTTCGCATTTTCGGAGCAGGTCTGCAGGGGACGCCTGGAACGGACCACCTAAGATATGTTTGAGGTTTGAGGGGCAGGACAAGCAACCAGCCCCAGTCTCTGTGCCTCTGTGCGAGCAGTGCCATGGGCAGATGAGGCTGAGCAACAGCTTTCCAGGCTAGCTATTTCTGCCTGCGAACTATCTGCTGAAGTTTGCATTCTCGGAACAGCACTGCCCTAAGTCCCGAATGTACCACCTAAGCTAAGTGTGAAGTTTGAGGTGGCAGGACAAGCAAGCAGCCCCAGTCTCTGTGCCTCTGTGCGAGCAGTGCCATGGGAAGATGAGGCTAGCTACATCTTTCCAGGCTAGCTCTTTGTGGCTGCGAGCTATCTGCAGACGTTTGCATTTTCAGAGCAGGGCTGCCGGAGGAGCCCGGCACAGAACTCGTATACTACGTTTGAAGTTGGAGGTGGAAAGAAAAGCAAGCAGCCCCAGTCTCTGTGCTTCTGTGCGAGCAGTGCCATGGGCAGATGAGGCTGAGCAACAGCTTTTCAGTCTAGATATTTCTGTCTGTGAGCTATCTGCAGACGTTCGCATTTTCGGAGCAGGGCTGCGGGAGACGCATGGAACGGACCACCTAAGATATGTTTGAGGTTTGAGGGGCAGGACAAGCAAGCAGCCCCAGTCTCTGTGCCTCTGTGTGAGCAGTGCTATGGGCAGATGAGGCTGAGCAACAGCTTCCCAGGCTAGCTTTTTATGCCTGCGAGCTATCTGCAGACGTTCGCATTTTCAGAGCAGGCCTGGTGTAGGCTCCCTACACGGTCTTCCAAAGATACTTTTGAAGTTTGAGGGGGCAAGACAAGCAAGCAGCCCCAGTCTCTGTGCCTCTGAGCGAGCAGTGCCATGGGCAGATGAGGCTGAGCAACAGCTTTCCAGGCTAGCTCTTTCTGGCTGCGAGCTATCTGCAGACGTTCGCGTTTTCAGAGCAAGGCTGCTCGAGGCCCCTTGCACGGAATCCCAAATCTACGTTTGAAGTTTGAGGTGGCAAGACAAGCAAGCAGCCCCAGTCTCTGTGCCTCTGTGCGAGCAGTGCCATGGGCAGATGAGGGTAAGCAACAGCTTTTCAGTCTAGATCTTTCTGTCTGTGAGCTATCTGCAGACGTTCGCATTTTCAGACCAGGGCTGCCGGAGTCACAAGGCACAGACCACCTAAGCTACTTTGGAAGTTTAAGGGGGCAAGACAAGCAAGCAGCCCCAGTCTCTGTGCCTCTGTGCGAGTAGAGCCATGGGAAGATGAGGCTGAGCAACAGCTTTCCAGGCTAGCTTTTTATGCCTGCGAGCTATCTGCAAACGTTTGCATTTTCAGAGCAGGGCTGCTGTAGGATCCCTACACAGTCTTCCAAAGATACTTTTGAACTTTGAGATGGCAAGACAAGCAAGCAGCCCCAGTCTCTGTGCCTCTGTGCGAGCAGTGCCATGGGCAGATGAGGCTGAGCAACAGCTTTCCATGCTAGCTATTTCTGCCTGCGAACAATCTGCAGACGTTCGCATTTTCGGAGCAGGTCTGCAGGAGACGCCTGGAACGGACCACCTAAGCTATGTTTGATGTTTGAGGGGCAGGACAAGCAACCAGTCCCAGTCTCTGTGCCTCTGTGCAAGCAGTGCCATGGGCAGATGAGGCTGAGCAACAGCTTTCCAGGCTAGCTTTTTATGCCTGCGAGCTATCTGCAAACGTTTGCATTTTCAGAGCAGGGCTGCTGTAGGATCCCTACACAGTCTTCCAAAGATACTTTTGAAGTTTGAGATGGCAAGACAAGCAAGCAGCCCCAGTCTCTGTGCCTCTGTGCGAGCAGTGCCATGGGCAGATGAGGCTGAGCAACAGCTTTCCATGCTAGCTATTTCTGCCTGCGAACAATCTGCAGACGTTCGCATTTTCGGAGCAGGTCTGCAGGAGACGCCTGGAACGGACCACCTAAGCTATGTTTGATGTTTGAGGGGCAGGACAAGCAACCAGCCCCAGTCTCTGTGCCTCTGTGCAAGCAGTGCCATGGGCAGATGAGGCTGAGCAACAGCTTTCCAGGCTAGCTCTTTCTGCCTGCGAACTATCTGCTGAAGTTTGCATTCTCGGAACAGCACTGCCCTAAGTCCCGGATGTACCACCTAAGCTAAGTGTGAAGTTTGAGGTGGCAGGACAAGCAAGCAGCCCCAGTCTCTGTGCCTCTGTGCGAGCAGTGCCATGGGAAGATGAGGCTAGCTACATCTTTCCAGGCTAGCTCTTTGTGGCTGCGAGCTATCTGCAGACGTTTGCATTTTCAGAGCAGGGCTGCCGGAGGAGCCCGGCACGGAACTCGTATCCTACGTTTGAAGTTGGAGGTGGCAAGAAAAGCAAGCATCCCCAGTCTCTGTGCCTCTGTGCGAGCAGTGCCATGGGCAGATGAGGCTGAGCAACAGCTTTTCAGTCTAGATATTTCTGTCTGTGAGCTATCTGCAGACTTTCGCATTTTCGGAGCAGGGCTGCCAGAGACACCTGGAACGGACCACCTAAGATATGTTTGAGGTTTGAGGGGCAGGACAAGCAAGCAGCCCCAGTCTCTGTGCCTCTGTGTGAGCAGTGCCATGGGCAGATGAGGGTGAGCAACAGCTTTCCAGGCTAGCTCTTTCTGGCTGCGAGCTATCTGCAGACGTTCACGTTTTCAGAGCAAGGCTGCCGCAGGCCCCTTGCACGGAATCCCAAATCTACGTTTGAAATTTGAGGTGGCAAGACAAGCAAGAAGCCCCAGTCTCTGTGCCTCTGTGCGAGCAGTGCCATGGGCAGATGAGGCTGAGCAACATCTTTACAGGCTAGCTCTTTCTGGCTGCGAGCTATCTGCAGACGTTCGCATTTTCAGAGCAAGGCTGCCGGAGGCCCCTTGCATGGACTCCCAAATCTACGTTTGAAGTTTGAGGTGGCAAGACAAGCAAGCAGCCCCAGTCTCTGTGCCTCTGTGCGAGTAGAGCCATGGGAAGATGAGGCTGAGCAACAGCTTTCCAGGCTAGCTTTTTATGCCTGCGATCTATCTGCAAACGTTTGCATTTTCAGAGCAGGGCTGCTGTAGGATCCCTACACAGTCTTCCAAAGATACTTTTGAAGTTTGAGAAGGCAAGACAAGCAAGCAGCCCCAGTCTCTGTGCCTCTGTGCGAGCAGTGCCATGGGCAGATGAGGCTGAGCAACAGCTTTCCATGCTAGCTATTTCTGCCTGCGAACAATCTGCAGACGTTCGCATTTTCGGAGCAGGTCTGCAGGAGACGCCTGGAACGGACCACCTAAGCTATGTTTGATGTTTGAGGGGCAGGACAATCAACCAGCCCCAGATTCTGTGCCTCTGTGCAAGCAGTGCCATGGGCAGATGAGGCTGAGCAACAGCTTTCCAGGCTAGCTTTTTATGCCTGCGAGCTATCTGCAAACGTTTGCATTTTCAGAGCAGGGCTGCTGTAGGATCCCTACACAGTCTTCCAAAGATACTTTTGAAGTTTCAGATGGCAAGACAAGCAAGCAGCCCCAGTCTCTGTGCCTCTGTGCGAGCAGTGCCATGGGCAGATGAGGCTGAGCAACAGCTTTCCATGCTAGCTATTTCTGCCTGCGAACAATCTGCAGACGTTGGCATTTTCGGAGCAGGTCTGCAGGAGACGCCTGGAACGGACCACCTAAGCTATGTTTGAGGTTTGAGGGGCAGGACAAGCAAGCAGCCCCAGTCTCTGTGCCTCTGTGTGAGCAGTACCATGGGCAGATGAGGCTGAGCAACAGCTTTCCAGGCTAGCTCTTTCTGACTGCGAGCTATCTGCAGACGTTTGCATTTTCAGAGCAGGGCTGCCGGAGGCTTCCTGTATGGACCCCCAAATATACTTTTGAAGTTTGAGGGGGCAAGACAAGCAAGCAGCCCCAGTCTCTGTGCCTCTGTGCGAGCAGTGCCATGGGCAGATGAGGCTGAGCAACAGCTTTCCAGGCTAGCTCTTTCTGGCTGTGATCTATCTGCAGACGTTCGCATTTTCAGAGCAAGGCTGCCGGAGGCCCCTTGCACGGACTCCCAAATATAGGTTTGAAGTTTGAGCTGGCAAGACAAGCAAGCAGCCCCACTCTCTGTGCCTCTGTGCGAGCAGAGCCATGGGCAGATGAGGCTGAGCAACAGCTTTCCATGCTAGCTATTTCTGCCTGCGAAGAATCTGCAGACGTTCGCATTTTCGGAGCAGGTCTGCAGGGGACGCCTGGAACGGACCACCTAAGATATGTTTGAGGTTTGAGGGGCAGGACAAGCAACCAGCCCCAGTCTCTGTGCCTCTGTGCGAGCAGTGCCATGGGCAGATGAGGCTGAGCAACAGCTTTCCAGGCTAGCTATTTCTGCCTGCGAACTATCTGCTGAAGTTTGCATTCTCGGAACAGCACTGCCCTAAGTCCCGAATGTACCACCTAAGCTAAGTGTGAAGTTTGAGGTGGCAGGACAAGCAAGCAGCCCCAGTCTCTGTGCCTCTGTGCGAGCAGTGCCATGGGAAGATGAGGCTAGCTACATCTTTCCAGGCTAGCTCTTTGTGGCTGCGAGCTATCTGCAGACGTTTGCATTTTCAGAGCAGGGCTGCCGGAGGAGCCCGGCACAGAACTCGTATACTACGTTTGAAGTTGGAGGTGGAAAGAAAAGCAAGCAGCCCCAGTCTCTGTGCTTCTGTGCGAGCAGTGCCATGGGCAGATGAGGCTGAGCAACAGCTTTTCAGTCTAGATATTTCTGTCTGTGAGCTATCTGCAGACGTTCGCATTTTCGGAGCAGGGCTGCGGGAGACGCATGGAACGGACCACCTAAGATATGTTTGAGGTTTGAGGGGCAGGACAAGCAAGCAGCCCCAGTCTCTGTGCCTCTGTGTGAGCAGTGCTATGGGCAGATGAGGCTGAGCAACAGCTTCCCAGGCTAGCTTTTTATGCCTGCGAGCTATCTGCAGACGTTCGCATTTTCAGAGCAGGCCTGGTGTAGGCTCCCTACACGGTCTTCCAAAGATACTTTTGAAGTTTGAGGGGGCAATACAAGCAAGCAGCCCCAGTCTCTGTGCCTCTGAGCGAGCAGTGCCATGGGCAGATGAGGCTGAGCAACAGCTTTCCAGGCTAGCTCTTTCTGGCTGCGAGCTATCTGCAGACGTTCGCGTTTTCAGAGCAAGGCTGCTCGAGGCCCCTTGCACGGAATCCCAAATCTACGTTTGAAGTTTGAGGTGGCAAGACAAGCAAGCAGCCCCAGTCTCTGTGCCTCTGTGCGAGCAGTGCCATGGGCAGATGAGGGTAAGCAACAGCTTTTCAGTCTAGATCTTTCTGTCTGTGAGCTATCTGCAGACGTTCGCATTTTCAGACCAGGGCTGCCGGAGTCACAAGGCACAGACCACCTAAGCTACTTTGGAAGTTTAAGGGGGCAAGACAAGCAAGCAGCCCCAGTCTCTGTGCCTCTGTGCGAGTAGAGCCATGGGAAGATGAGGCTGAGCAACAGCTTTCCAGGCTAGCTTTTTATGCCTGCGAGCTATCTGCAAACGTTTGCATTTTCAGAGCAGGGCTGCTGTAGGATCCCTACACAGTCTTCCAAAGATACTTTTGAACTTTGAGATGGCAAGACAAGCAAGCAGCCCCAGTCTCTGTGCCTCTGTGCGAGCAGTGCCATGGGCAGATGAGGCTGAGCAACAGCTTTCCATGCTAGCTATTTCTGCCTGCGAACAATCTGCAGACGTTCGCATTTTCGGAGCAGGTCTGCAGGAGACGCCTGGAACGGACCACCTAAGCTATGTTTGATGTTTGAGGGGCAGGACAAGCAACCAGTCCCAGTCTCTGTGCCTCTGTGCAAGCAGTGCCATGGGCAGATGAGGCTGAGCAACAGCTTTCCAGGCTAGCTTTTTATGCCTGCGAGCTATCTGCAAACGTTTGCATTTTCAGAGCAGGGCTGCTGTAGGATCCCTACACAGTCTTCCAAAGATACTTTTGAAGTTTGAGATGGCAAGACAAGCAAGCAGCCCCAGTCTCTGTGCCTCTGTGCGAGCAGTGCCATGGGCAGATGAGGCTGAGCAACAGCTTTCCATGCTAGCTATTTCTGCCTGCGAACAATCTGCAGACGTTCGCATTTTCGGAGCAGGTCTGCAGGAGACGCCTGGAACGGACCACCTAAGCTATGTTTGATGTTTGAGGGGCAGGACAAGCAACCAGCCCCAGTCTCTGTGCCTCTGTGCAAGCAGTGCCATGGGCAGATGAGGCTGAGCAACAGCTTTCCAGGCTAGCTCTTTCTGCCTGCGAACTATCTGCTGAAGTTTGCATTCTCGGAACAGCACTGCCCTAAGTCCCGGATGTACCACCTAAGCTAAGTGTGAAGTTTGAGGTGGCAGGACAAGCAAGCAGCCCCAGTCTCTGTGCCTCTGTGCGAGCAGTGCCATGGGAAGATGAGGCTAGCTACATCTTTCCAGGCTAGCTCTTTGTGGCTGCGAGCTATCTGCAGACGTTTGCATTTTCAGAGCAGGGCTGCCGGAGGAGCCCGGCACGGAACTCGTATCCTACGTTTGAAGTTGGAGGTGGCAAGAAAAGCAAGCATCCCCAGTCTCTGTGCCTCTGTGCGAGCAGTGCCATGGGCAGATGAGGCTGAGCAACAGCTTTTCAGTCTAGATATTTCTGTCTGTGAGCTATCTGCAGACTTTCGCATTTTCGGAGCAGGGCTGCCAGAGACACCTGGAACGGACCACCTAAGATATGTTTGAGGTTTGAGGGGCAGGACAAGCAAGCAGCCCCAGTCTCTGTGCCTCTGTGTGAGCAGTGCCATGGGCAGATGAGGGTGAGCAACAGCTTTCCAGGCTAGCTCTTTCTGGCTGCGAGCTATCTGCAGACGTTCACGTTTTCAGAGCAAGGCTGCCGCAGGCCCCTTGCACGGAATCCCAAATCTACGTTTGAAATTTGAGGTGGCAAGACAAGCAAGAAGCCCCAGTCTCTGTGCCTCTGTGCGAGCAGTGCCATGGGCAGATGAGGCTGAGCAACATCTTTACAGGCTAGCTCTTTCTGGCTGCGAGCTATCTGCAGACGTTCGCATTTTCAGAGCAAGGCTGCCGGAGGCCCCTTGCATGGACTCCCAAATCTACGTTTGAAGTTTGAGGTGGCAAGACAAGCAAGCAGCCCCAGTCTCTGTGCCTCTGTGCGAGTAGAGCCATGGGAAGATGAGGCTGAGCAACAGCTTTCCAGGCTAGCTCTTTCTGCCTGTGAGCTATCTGCAGACATTCGCATTTTCAGACCAGGGCTGCCGGAGTCACAAGGCACAGACCACCTAAGATACGTTGGAAGTTTAAGGGGGCAAGACAAGCAAGCAGCCCCAGTCTCTGTGCCTCTGTGCGAGTAGAGCCATGGGAAGATGAGGCTGAGAAACAGCTTTCCAGGCTAGCTTTTTATGCCTGCGAGCTATCTGCAAACGTTTGCATTTTCAGAGCAGGGCTGCTGTAGGCTCCCTACACGGTCTTCCAAAGATACTTTTGAAGTTTGAGGGGGCAATACAAGCAAGCAGCCCCAGTCTCTGTGCCTCTGTGCGAGCAGTGCCATGGGCAGATGAGGCTGAGCAACAGCTTTTCAGTCTAGATCTTTCTGTCTGTGAGCTATCTGCAGACGTTCGCATTTTCGGAGCAGGGCTGCCAGAGACACCTGGAACGGACCACCTAAGATATGTCTGAGTTTTGAGGGGCAGGACAAGCAAGCAGCCCCAGTCTCTGTGCCTCTGTGTTAGCAGTGCCATGGGCAGATGAGGCTGAGCAACAGCTTTCCAGGCTAGCTCTTTCTGGCTGCGAGCTATCTACAGACGTTTGCATTTTCAGAGCAGGGCTGCCGGAGGCTTCCTGCATGGACCCCCAAATATACTTTTGAAGTTTGAGGGGGCAAGACAAGCAAGCAGCCCCAGTCTCTGTGCCTCTGTGCGAGCAGTGCCATGGGCAGATGAGGCTGAGCAACAGCTTTCCAGGCTAGCTCTTTCTGGCTGTGATCTATCTCAGACGTTCGCATTTTCAGAGCAAGGCTGCCGGAGGAGCCCGGAAAGGAAATCCTAACCTACATTTGAAGTTTGAGGGGGCAAGACAAGCAAGCAGCCCCAGTCTCTGTGCCTCTGTGCGAGCAGTGCCATGGGCAGATGAGGCTGAGCAACAGCTTTCCATGCTAGCTATTTCTGCCTGCGAACAATCTGCAGACGTTCGCATTTTCGGAGCAGGTCTGCAGGAGACGCCTGGAACGGACCACCTAAGCTATGTTTGATGTTTGAGGGGCAGGACAAGCAACCAGCCCCAGTCTCTGTGCCTCTGTGCAAGCAGTGCCATGGGCAGATGAGGCTGAGCAACAGCTTTCCAGGCTAGCTCTTTCTGCCTGCGAACTATCTGCTGAAGTTTGCATTCTCGGAACAGCACTGCCCTAAGTCCCGGATGTACCACCTAAGCTAAGTGTGAAGTTTGAGGTGGCAGGACAAGCAAGCAGCCCCAGTCTCTGTGCCTCTGTGTGAGCAGTGCCATGGGAAGATGAGGGTGAGCAACAGCTTTCCAGGCTAGCTTTTTATGCCTGCGAGCTATCTGCAGACGTTCGCATTTTCACAGCAGGCCTGGTGTAGGCTCCCTACACGGTCTTCCAAAGATACTTTTGAAGTTTGAGGGGGCAATACAAGCAAGCAGCCCCAGTCTCTGTGCCTCTGTGCGAGCTGTGCCATGGGCAGATGAGGCTGAGCAACAGCTTTCCAGGCTAGCTTTTTTTGGGTGCGAGCTATCTGCAGACGTTCACGTTTTCAGAGCAAGGCTGCCGCAGGCCCCTTGCACGGAATCCCAAATCTACGTTTGAAGTTTGAGGTGGCAAGACAAGCAAGCAGCCCCAGTCTCTGTGCCTCTGTGCGAGCAGTGCCATGGGCAGATGAGGCTGAGCAACATCTTTACAGGCTAGCTCTTTCTGGCTGCGAGCTATCTGCAGACGTTCGCATTTTCAGAGCAAGGCTGCCGGAGGCCCCTTGCATGGACTCCCAAATCTACGTTTGAAGTTTGAGGTGGCAAGACAAGCAAGCAGCACCAGTCTCTGTGCCTCTGTGCGAGTAGAGCCATGGGAAGATGAGGCTGAGCAACAGCTTTCCAGGCTAGCTCTTTCTGCCTGTGAGCTATCTGCAGACATTCGCATTTTCAGAGCACGGCTGCCGGAGTCACAAGGCACAGACCACCTAAGATACGTTGGAAGTTTAAGGGGGCAAGACAAGCAAGCAGCCCCAGTCTCTGTGCCTCTGTGCGAGTAGAGCCATGGGAAGATGAGGCTGAGAAACAGCTTTCCAGGCTAGCTTTTTATGCCTGCGAGCTATCTGCAAACGTTTGCATTTTCAGAGCAGGGCTGCTGTAGGCTCCCTACACGGTCTTCCAAAGATACTTTTGAAGTCTGAGGTGGCAAGACAAGCAAGCAGCCCCAGTCTCTGTGCCTCTGTGCGAGCAGTGCCATGGGCAGATGAGGCTGAGCAACAGCTTTTCAGTCTAGATCTTTCTGTCTGTGAGCTATCTGCAGACGTTCTCATTTTCGGAGCAGGGCTGCCAGAGACACCTGGAACGGACCACCTAAGATATGTTTGAGTTTTGAGGGGCAGGACAAGCAAACAGCCCCAGTCTCTGTGCCTCTGTGTGAGCAGTACCATGGGCAGATGAGGCTGAGCAACAGCTTTCCAGGCTAGCTCTTTCTGGCTGCGAGCTATCTACAGACGTTCGCATTTTCAGAGCAGGGCTGCCGGAGGCTTCCTGCATGGACCCCCAAATATACTTTTGAAGTTTGAGGGGGCAAGACAAGCAAGCAGCCCCAGTCTCTGTGCCTCTGTGCGAGCAGTGCCATGGGCAGATGAGGCTGAGCAACAGCTTTCCAGGCTAGCTCTTTCTGCCTGCGATCTATCTGCAGACGTTCGCATTTTCAGAGCAAGGCTGACAGAGGCCCCTTGCACGGACTCCCAAATATAGGTTTGAATTTTGAGGTGGCAAGAGAAGCAAGCAGCCCCAGTCTCTGTGCCTCTGTGCGAGCAGAGCCATGGGCAGATGAGGCTGAGCAACAGCTTTCCAGGCTAGCTCTTTCTGCCTGCGAGCTATCTGCAGACGTTTGCATTTTCAGAGCAGGGCTGCCGGAGTCACCCGGCACAGACCACCTAAGCTACGTTGGAAGTTTAAGGGGGCAAGACAAGCAAGCAGCCCCAGTCTCTGTGCCTCTGTGCGAGCAGTGCCATGGGCAGATGAGGCTGAGCAACAGCTTTCCAGGCTAGCTTTTTATGCCTGCGAGCTATCTGCAAACGTTTGCATTTTCAGAGCAGGGCTGCTGTAGGCTCCCTACACGGTCTTCCAAAGATACTTTTGAAGTTTGTGGGGGCAAGAGAAGCAAGCAGCCCCAGTCTCTGTCCCTCTGTGCGAGCAGTGCCATGGGCAGATGAGGATGAGCAACAGCTTTCCAGGCTAGCTCTTTCTGGCAGCGTGCTATCTGCAGACGTTCTCATTTTCAGAGCAGGGCTGGCTGAGGCATCCTGCACATACCCCCAAATATAATTTTGAAGTTTGAGGAAGAAAGACAAGCAAGCAGCCCCAGTCTCTGTGCCTCTGTGCGAGCAGTGCCATGGGCAGATCAGGCTGAGCAACAGCTTTCCAGGATAGCTCTTTCTGCCTGCGAGCTATCTGCAGACTTTCGCCTTTTCAGAGCAGGGCTGCCGGAGTCACTCGGCACAGACCACCTAAGCTACGTTGGAATTTTCATGAGGCAAGACAAGCAAGCAGCCCCAGTCTCTGTGCCTCTGTGCGAGCAGTGCCATGGGCAGATGAGGCTGAGCAACAGATTTCCAGGCTAGCTCTTTCTGCCTGCGAACTATCTGCTGAAGTTTGCATTCTCGGAACAGCACTGCCCTAAGTCCCGGATGTACCACCTAAGCTAAGTGTGAAGTTTGAGGTGGCAGGACAAGCAAGCAGCCCCAGTCTCTGTGCCTCTGTGCGAGCACTGCCATGGGAAGATGAGGCTAGCTACATCTTTCCAGGCTAGCTCTTTGTGGCTGCGAGCTATCTGCAGACGTTCGTATTTTCAGAGCAGGGCTGCCAGAGGAGCCCTGCACGGAACTCGTATCCTACGTTTCAAGTTGGAGGTAGCAAGAAAAGCAAGGAGCCCCAGTCTCTGTGCCTCTGTGCGAGCAGTGCCATGGGCAGATGAGGCTGAGCAACAGCTTTTCAGTCTAGATCTTTCTGTCTGTGAGCTATCTGCAGACATTCGCATTTTCAGAGCACGGCTGCCGGAGTCACAAGGCACAGACCACCTAAGATACGTTGGAAGTTTAAGGGGGCAAGACAAGCAAGCAGCCCCAGTCTCTGTGCCTCTGTGCGAGTAGAGCCATGGGAAGATGAGGCTGAGAAACAGCTTTCCAGGCTAGCTTTTTATGCCTGCGAGCTATCTGCAAACGTTTGCATTTTCAGAGCAGGGCTGCTGTAGGCTCCCTACACGGTCTTCCAAAGATACTTTTGAAGTCTGAGGTGGCAAGACAAGCAAGCAGCCCCAGTCTCTGTGCCTCTGTGCGAGCAGTGCCATGGGCAGATGAGGCTGAGCAACAGCTTTTCAGTCTAGATCTTTCTGTCTGTGAGCTATCTGCAGACGTTCTCATTTTCGGAGCAGGGCTGCCAGAGACACCTGGAACGGACCACCTAAGATATGTTTGAGTTTTGAGGGGCAGGACAAGCAAACAGCCCCAGTCTCTGTGCCTCTGTGTGAGCAGTACCATGGGCAGATGAGGCTGAGCAACAGCTTTCCAGGCTAGCTCTTTCTGGCTGCGAGCTATCTACAGACGTTCGCATTTTCAGAGCAGGGCTGCCGGAGGCTTCCTGCATGGACCCCCAAATATACTTTTGAAGTTTGAGGGGGCAAGACAAGCAAGCAGCCCCAGTCTCTGTGCCTCTGTGCGAGCAATGCCATGGGCATATGAGGCTGAGAAACAGCTTTCCAGGCTAGCTCTTTCTGGCTGCGAGCTATCTGCAGACGTTCGCATTTTCAGAGCAAGGCTGCCGGAGGCCCCTTGCACGGACTCCCAAATCTACGTTTGAAGTTTGAGGTGGCAAGACAAGCAAGCAGCCCCAGTCTCTGTGCCTCTGTGCGAGCAGTGCCATGGGCAGATGAGGCTGAGCAACAGCTTTTCAGTCTAGATCTTTCTGTCTGTGAGCTATCTGCAGAAGTTCGCATTTTCGGAGCAGGGCTGCCAGAGACACCTGGAACGGACAGCCTAAGATATGTTTGAGGTTTGAGGGGCAGGACAAGCAAGCAGCCCCAGTCTCTGTGCCTCTGTGCGAGCAATGCCATGGGCAGATGAGGCAGAGCAACAGCTTTCCAGGCTAGCTCTTTCTGGCTGCGAGCTATCTGCAGACGTTCGCATTTTCAGAGCAAGGCTGCCGGAGGCCCCTTGCATGGACTCCCAAATATACGTTTGAAGTTTGAGATGGCAAGACAAGCAAGCAGCACCAGTCTCTGTGCCTCTGTGCAAGTAGAGCCATGGGAAGATGAGGCTGAGCAACAGCTTTCCAGGCTAGCTCTTTCTGCCTGTGAGCTATCTGCAGACATTCGCATTTTCAGACCAGGGCTGCCGGAGTCACAAGGCACAGACCACCTAAGCTACGTTGGAAGTTTAAGGGGGCAAGACAAGCAAGCAGTCCCAGTCTCTGTGCCTCTGTGCGAGCAGTGCTATGGGCAGATGAGGCTGAGCAACAGCTTTCCAGGTAGCTCTTTCTGGCTGCGAGATATCTGCAGACGTTCGCATTTTCAGAGCTGGGCTCCCTGAGGCTTCCTGCATGGACCCCCAAATATACTTTTGAAGTTTCAGGGGGCAAGACAAGCAAGCAGCCCCAGTCTCTGTGCCTCTGTGCGAGCAGTGCTATGGGCAGATGAGGCTGAGCAACAGCTTTCCAGGCTAGCTCTTTCTGGCTGCGAGCTATCTGCAGACGTTCGCGTTTTCAGAGCAAGGCTGCCGGAGGCCCCTTGCACGGACTCCCAAATATACATTTGAAGTTTGAGGTGGCAAGACAAGTAAGCAGCCCCAGTCTCTGTGCCTCTGTGCGAGCAGAGCCATGGGCAGATGAGGCTGAGCAACAGCTTCCCAGGTTAGCTCTTTCTGGCTGCGAGCTATCTGCAGACGTTCGCATTTTCGGAGCAGGTCTGCAGGAGACTCCTGGAACGGACCACCTATGATATGTTTGAGGTTTGAGGGGCAGGACAAGCAACCAGCCCCAGTCTCTGTGCCTCTGTGCGAGCAGTGCCATGGGCAGATGAGGCTGAGCAACAGCTTTCCAGGCTAGCTCTTTCTGGCTGCGAGCTATCTGCAGACGTTTGCATTTTCAGAGCAGGGCTGCCTGAGGCTTCCTGCATGGACCCCCAAATATACTTTTGAAGTTTGAGGGGGCAAGACAAGCAAGCAGCCCCAGTCTCTGTGCCTCTGTGCGAGCAGTGCCATGGGCAGATGAGGCTGAGCAACAGCTTTCCAGGCTAGCTCTTTCTGCCTGCGAGCTATCTGCAGACGTTCGCGTTTTCAGAGCAAGGCTGCCGGAGGCCCCTTGCATGGACTCCCAAATATACATTTGAAGTTTGAGGTGGCAAGACAAGCAAGCACAACAGTCTCTGTGCCTCTGTGCGAGCAGAGCCATGGGCAGATGAGGCTGAGCAACAGCTTTCCAGGCTAGCTCTTTCTGCCTGCGAGCTATCTGCAGACGTTCGCATTTTCAGAGCAGGGCTGCCGGAGGACCCCGGAAAGGAAATCCTAACCTACATTTGAAGTTTGAGGTGGCAAGACAAGCAAGCAGCCCCAGTCTCTGTGCCTCTGTGCGAGCAGTGCCATGGGCAGATGAGGCTGAGCAACAGCTTTCCATGCTAGCTATTTCTGCCTGCGAACAATCTGCAGACGTTCGCATTTTCGGAGCAGGTCTGCAGGGGACGCCTGGAACGGACCAGCTAAGATATGTTTGACGTTTGAGGGGCAGGACAAGCAACCAGCCCCAGTCTCTGTGCCTCTGTGCGAGCAGTGCCATGGGCAGATGAGGCTGAGCAACAGCTTTCCAGGCTAGCTCTTTCTGCCTGCGAGCTATCTGCTGAAGTTTGCATTCTCGGAACAGCACTGCCCTATGTCCCGAATGTACCACCTAAGCTAAGTGTGAAGTTTGAGGTGGCAGGACAAGCAAGCAGCCCCAGTCTCTGTGCCTCTGTGCGAGTAGAGCCATGGGAAGATGAGGCTGAGCAACAGCTTTCCAGGCTAGCTTTTTATGCTTGCGAGCTATCTGCAAACGTTTGCATTTTCAGAGCAGGGCTGCTGTAGGCTCCCTACACGGTCTTCCAAAGATACTTTTGAAGTTTGAGGTGGCAAGACAAGCAAGCAGACCCAGTCTCTGTGCCTCTGTGCGAGCAGTGCCATGGGCAGATGAGGCTGAGCAACAGCTTTCCATGCTAGCTCTTTCTGCCTGCGAGCTATCTGCAGACGTTCGCATTTTCGGAGCAGGTCTGCAGGAGACGCCTGGAACGGACCACGTAAGATATATTTGAGGTTTGAGGGGCAGGACAAGCAACCAGCCCCAGTCTCTGTGCCTCTGTGCGAGCAGTGCCATGGGCAGATGAGGCTGAGCAACAGCTTTCCAGGCTAGCTCTTTCTGGCTGCCAGCTATCTGCACACGTTCGCATTTTCAGAGCAGGGATGCCTGAGGCTTCCTGCATGGACCCCCAAATATACTTTTGAAGTTTGAGGGGGCAAGACAAGCAAGCATCCCCAGTCTCTGTGCCTCTGTGCGAGCAGTGCCATGGGCAGATGAGGCTGAGCAACAGCTTTCCAGGCTAGCTCTTTCTGGCTGCGAGCTATCTGCAGACGTTCGCGTTTTCAGAGCAGGGCTGCCGGAGGAGCCCGGCACGGAACTTGTATGCTACGTTTGAAGTTGAAGGTGGCAAGAAAAGCAAGCAGCCCCAGTCTCTGTGCCTCTGTGCGAGCAGTGCCATGGGCAGAAGAGGTTGAGCAACAGCTTTTCAGTCTAGATGTTTCTGTCTGTGAGCTATCTGCAGACGTTCGCATTTTCAGAGCAGGCCTGCTGTAGGCTCCCTACACGGTCTTCCAAAGACACTTTTGAAGTTTGAGGGGGCAATACAAGCAAGCATCCCCAGTCTCTGTGCCTCTGTGCGAGCAGTGCCATGGGCAGATGAGGCTGAGCAACAGCTTTCCAGGCTAGCTCTTTCTGACTGCGAGCTATCTGCAGACGTTCGCATTTTCAGAGCAAGGCTGCCGCAGCCCCCTTGCACGGAATCCCAAATCTACGTTTGAAGTTTGAGGTGGCCAGACAAGCAAGCAGCCCCAGTCTCTGTGCCTCTGTGCGAGCAGTGCCATGGGCAGATGAGGCTGAGCAACAGCTTTCCATGCTAGCTATTTCTGCCTGCGAAGAATCTGCAGACGTTCGCATTTTCGAAGCAGGTCTGCAGGCGACGCCTGGAACGGACCACCTAAGATATGTTTGAGGTTTGAAGGGCAGGACAAGCAACCAGCCCCAGTCTCTGTGCCTCTGTGCGAGCAGTGCCATGGGCAGATGAGGGTGAGCAACAGCTTCCCAGGCTAGCTTTTTATGCCTGCGAGCTATCTGCAGACGTTCGCATTTTCAGAGCAGGCCTGGTGTAGGCTCCCTACACGGTCTTCCAAAGATACTTTTGAAGTTTGAGGGGGCAAGACAAGCAAGCAGCCCCAGTCTCTGTGCCTCTGAGCGAGCAGTGCCATGGGCAGATGAGGCTGAGCAACAGCTTTCCAGGCTAGCTCTTTCTGGCTGCGAGCTATCTGCAGACGTTCGCGTTTTCAGAGCAAGGCTGCTCGAGGCCCCTTGCACGGAATCCCAAATCTACGTTTGAAGTTTGAGGTGGCAAGACAAGCAAGCAGCCCCAGTCTCTGTGCCTCTGTGCGAGTAGAGCCATGGGAAGATGAGGCTGAGCAACAGCTTTCCAGACTAGCTCTTTCTGGCAGCGAGCTATCTGCAGACGTTCGCATTTTCAGAGCAGGGCTGCCGGAGGAGCCTGGCAAGGAAATCCTAACCTACATTTGAAGTTTGAGGTGGCAACACAAGCAAGCAGCCCCAGTCTCTGTGCCTCTGTGCGAGCAGTGCCATGGGCAGATGAGGCTGAGCAACAGCTTTTCAGTCTAGATCTTTCTGTCTGTGAGCTATCTGCAGACGTTCGCATTTTCGGAGCAGGGCTGCCAGAGACACCTGGAACGTACCACCTAAGATATGTTTGAGGTTTGAGGGGCAGGACAAGCAAGCAGCCCCAGTCTCTGTGCCTCTGTGCGAGCAGTGCCATGGTCAGATGAGGCTGAGCAACAGCTTTCCAGGCTAGCTCTTTCTGCCTGTGAGCTATCTGCAGACGTTCGCATTTTCAGACCAGGGCTGCCGGAGTCACCCGGCACAGACCACCTAAGATACGTTGGAAGTTTCAGGGGGCAAGACAAGCAAGCAGCCCCAGTCTCTGTGCCTCTGTGCGAGCAGTGCCATGGGCAGATGAGGCTGAGTAACAGCTTTCTAGGCTAGCTTTTTATGCCTGCGTGCTATCTGCAGACGTTTGCATTTTCAGAGCAGGGCTGATGTAGGCTCCCTACACGGTCTTTCAAAGATACTTTTGAAGTTTGAGGTGGCAAGTCAAGCAAGCAGCCCCAGTCTCTGTGCCTCTGTGTGAGCAGTGCCATGGGCAGATGATTCTGAGCAACAGCTTTCCAGGCTAGCTCTTTCTGGCAGCGCGCTATGTGCAGACGTTCGCATTTTCAGAGCAGGGCTGCCGGAGGAGCCTGGCAGGGAACTCGTAACCTACGTTTGAAGTTTGAGGTGGCAAGACAAGCAAGCAGCCCCACTCTCTGTGCCTCTGTGCGAGCAGTGCCATGGGCAGATGAGGCTGAGCAACAGCTTTCTAGGCTAGCTTTTTATGCCTGCGAGCTATCTGCAAACGTTTGCATTTTCAGAGCAGGCCTGATGTAGGCTCCCTACACGGTCTTCCAAAGATACTTTTGAAGTTTGAGGGGGCAAGACAAGCAAGCAGCCCCAGTCTCTGTGCCTCTGTGTGAGCAGTGCCATGGGCAGATGAGGCTGAGCAACAGCTTTCCAGGCTAGCTCTTTCTGGCTGCGAGCTATCTGCAGACGTTCGCATTTTCAGAGCAGGGCTGCCGGAGGAGCCCGGCAGGGCACTCGTAACCTACGTTTGAAGTTTGAGGTGGCAAGACAAGCAAGCAGCCCCAGTCTCTGTGCCTCTGTGCGAGCAGTGCCATGGGCAGATGAGGCTGAGCAACAGCTTTCCAGCCTAGCTCTTTCTGGCTGCGAGCTATCTGCTGAAGTTTGCATTCTCGGAACAGCACTGTCCTAAGTCCCGGCCGGACCACCTAAGATAAGTTTGAGGTTTGAAGTGGCAGGACAAGCAAGCAGCCCCAGTCTCTGTGCCTCTGTGCGAGCAGTGCGATGGGCACATGAGGCTGAGCAACAGCTTTCCAGGCTAGCTCTTTCTGCATGCGAGCTATCTGCAGACGTTCACCTTTTCAGAGCAAGGCTACCGGAGGCCCCTTGCACGGAATCCCAAATCTACGTTTGAAGTTTGAGGTGGCAAGACAAGCAAGCAGCCCCAGTCTCTGTGCCTCTGTGCGAGCAGTGCCACGGGCAGATGAGGCTGAGCAACAGCTTTCCAGGCTAGCTCTTTCTGGCTGCGAGCTATCTGCAGACGTTTGCATTTTCAGAGCAGGGCTGCCGGAGGAGCCTGGCAAGGAAATCCTAACCTACATTTGAAGTTTGAGGTGGCAAGACAAGCAAGCAGCCCCAGTCTCTGTGCCTCTGTGCGAGCAGTGCCATGGGCAGAAGAGGCTGAGCAACAGCTTTCCAGGCTAGCTCTTTCTGGCTGCGAACTATCTGCAGACGTTCGCATTTTCGGAGCAGGGCTGCCGGAGGCGTCCTGCACGGACCCGCAAATCTACGTTTGAAGTTTGAGGTGGCAAGACAAGCAAGAAGCCCCAGTCTCTGTGCCTCTGTACGAGCAGAGCCATGGTCAGATGAGGCTGAGCAACAGCTTTCCAGGCTAGCTCTTTCTGCCTGTGAGCTATCTGCAGACGTTCGCATTTTCAGAGCAGGGCTGCCGGAGTCAACCGGCACAGACCACCTAAGATACGTTGGAAGTTTCAGGGGGCAAGACAAGCAAGCAGCCCCAGTCTCTGTGCCTCTGTGCGAGCACTGCCATGGGAAGATAAGGCTAGCTACATCTCTCCAGGCTAGCTCTTTGTGGCTGCGATCTATCTGCAGACGTTTGCATTTTCAGAGCAGGGCTGCCGGAGGAGCCCGGCACGGAACTCGTATCCTACGTTTGAAGTTGGAGGTGGCAAGAAAAGCAAGCAGCCGCAGTCTCTGTGCCTCTGTGCGAGCAGTGCCATGGGCAGATGAGGCTGAGCAACAGCTTTTCAGTCTAGATCTTTCTGTCTGTGAGCTATCTGCAGACGTTCGCATTTTCGGAGCAGGGCTGCCAGAGACACCTGGAACGTACCACCTAAGATATGTTTGAGGTTTGAGGGGCAGGACAAGCAAGCAGCCCCAGTCTCTGTGCCTCTGTGTGAGCAGTGCCATGGGCAGATGAGGGTGAGCAACAGCTTTCCAGGCTAGCTTTTTATGCCTGCGAGCTATCTGCAGACGTTCGCATTTTCAGAGCAGGCCTGGAGTAGGCTCCCTACACGGTCTTCCAAAGATACTTTTGAAGTTTGAGGGGGCAATACAAGCAAGCAGCCCCAGTCTCTGTGCCTCTGTGCGAGCAGTGCCATGGGCAGATGAGGCTGAGCAACAGCTTTCCAGGCTAGCTTTTTCTGCCTGCGAGCTATCTGCAGACGTTCGCATTTTCAGAGCAGGGCTGCCGGAGGAGCCTGGCAAGGAAATCCTAACCTACATTTGAAGTTTGAGGTGGCAACACAAGCAAGCAGCCCCAGTCTCTGTGCCTCTGTGCGAGCAGTGCCATGGGCAGATGAGGCTGAGCAACAGCTTTTCAGTCTACATCTTTCTGTCTGTGAGCTATCTGCAGACGTTCGCATTTTCGGAGCAGGGCTGCCAGAGACACCTGGAACGTACCACCTAAGATATGTTTGAGGTTTGAGGGGCAGGACAAGCAAGCAGCCCCAGTCTCTGTGCCTCTGTGTGAGCAGTGCCATGGGCAGATGAGGGTGAGCAACAGCTTTCCAGGCTAGCTTTTTATGCCTGCGAGCTATCTGCAAACGTTTGCATTTTCAGAGCAGGGCTGATGTGTGCTCCCTACACGGTCTTCCAAAGATTCTTTTGAAGTTTCAGGGGGCAAGACAAGCAAGCAGCCCCCGTCTCTGTACCTCTGTGTGAGCAGTGCCATGGGCAGATGATTCTGAGCAACAGCTTTCCAGGCTAGCTCTTTCTGGCAGCGAGCTATCTGCAGACGTTCGCATTTTCGGAGCAGGGCTGCCGGAGGAGCCCGGCAGGGAACTCGTAACCTACGTTTGAAGTTTGAGGTGGCAAGACAAGCAAGCAGCCCCAGTCTCTGTGCCTCTGTGCGAGCAGTGCCATGGGCAGAAGAGGCTGAGCAACAGCTTTCCAGGCTAGCTCTTTCTGGCTGCGAACTATCTGCAGACGTTCGCATTTTCGGAGCAGGGCTGCCGGAGGCGTCCTGCACGGACCCGCAAATATACGTTTGAAGTTTGAGGTGGCAAGACAAGCAAGAAGCCCCAGTCTCTGTGCCTCTGTACGAGCAGAGCCATGGTCAGATGAGGCTGAGCAACAGCTTTCCAGGCTAGCTCTTTCTGCCTGTGAGCTATCTGCAGACGTTCGCATTTTCAGAGCAGGGCTGCCGGAGTCACCCGGCACAGACCACCTAAGATACGTTGGAAGTTTCAGGGGGCAAGACAAGCAAGCAGCCCCAGTCTCTGTGCCTCTGTGCGAGCACTGCCATGGGAAGATGAGGCTAGCTACATCTCTCCAGGCTAGCTCTTTGTGGCTGCGATCTATCTGCAGACGTTTGCATTTTCAGAGCAGGGCTGCCGGAGGAGCCCGGCACGGAACTCGTATCCTACGTTTGAAGTTGGAGGTGGCAAGAAAAGCAAGCAGCCGCAGTCTCTGTGCCTCTGTGCGAGCAGTGCCATGGGCAGATGAGGCTGAGCAACAGCTTTTCAGTCTAGATCTTTCTGTCTGTGAGCTATCTGCAGACGTTCGCATTTTCGGAGCAGGGCTGCCAGAGACACCTGGAACGTACCACCTAAGATATGTTTGAGGTTTGAGGGGCAGGACAAGCAAGCAGCCCCAGTCTCTGTGCCTCTGTGTGAGCAGTGCCATGGGCAGATGAGGGTGAGCAACAGCTTTCCAGGCTAGCTTTTTATGCCTGCGAGCTATCTGCAGACGTTCGCATTTTCAGAGCAGGCCTGGAGTAGGCTCCCTACACGGTCTTCCAAAGATACTTTTGAAGTTTGAGGGGGCAATACAAGCAAGCAGCCCCAGTCTCTGTGCCTCTGTGCGAGCAGTGCCATGGGCAGATGAGGCTGAGCAACAGCTTTCCAGGCTAGCTTTTTCTGCCTGCGAGCTATCTGCAGACGTTCGCATTTTCAGAGCAGGGCTGCCGGAGGAGCCTGGCAAGGAAATCCTAACCTACATTTGAAGTTTGAGGTGGCAACACAAGCAAGCAGCCCCAGTCTCTGTGCCTCTGTGCGAGCAGTGCCATGGGCAGATGAGGCTGAGCAACAGCTTTTCAGTCTAGATCTTTCTGTCTGTGAGCTATCTGCAGACGTTCGCATTTTCGGAGCAGGGCTGCCAGAGACACCTGGAACGTACCACCTAAGATATGTTTGAGGTTTGAGGGGCAGGACAAGCAAGCAGCCCCAGTCTCTGTGCCTCTGTGTGAGCAGTGCCATGGGCAGATGAGGGTGAGCAACAGCTTTCCAGGCTAGCTTTTTATGCCTGCGAGCTATCTGCAAACGTTTGCATTTTCAGAGCAGGGCTGATGTAGGCTCCCTACACGGTCTTCCAAAGATACTTTTGAAGTTTGAGGGGGCAAGACAAGCAAGCAGCCCCAGTCTCTGTGCCTCTGTGCGAGCAGTGCCATGGGCACATGAGGCTGAGCAACAGCTTTCTAGGCTAGCTTTCTATGCCTGCGAGCTATCTGCAAACGTTTGCATTTTCAGAGCAGGGCTGATGTGTGCTCCCTACACGGTCTTCCAAAGATTCTTTTGAAGTTTCAGGGGGCAAGACAAGCAAGCAGCCCCCGTCTCTGTACCTCTGTGTGAGCAGTGCCATGGGCAGATGATTCTGAGCAACAGCTTTCCAGGCTAGCTCTTTCTGGCTGCGAGCTATCTGCTGAAGTTTGCATTCTCGGAACAGCACTGTCCTAAGTCCCGGCCGGACCACCTAAGATAAGTGTGAAGTTTGAAGTGGCAGGACAAGCAAGCAGCCCCAGTCTCTGTGCCTCTGTGCGAGCAGTGCGATGGGCAGATGAGGCTGAGCAACAGCTTTCCAGGCTAGCTCTTTCTGGATGCGAGCTATCTGCAGACGTTCACCTTTTCAGAGCAAGGCTAACGGAGGCCCCTTGCACGGAATCCCAAATCTACGTTTGAAGTTTGAGGTGGCAAGACAAGCAAGCAGCCCCAGTCTCTGTGCCTCTGTGCGAGCAGTGCCATGGGCAGATGAGGCTGTGCAACAGCTTTCCAGGCTAGCTCTTTCTGGCTGCGAACTATCTGCAGACGTTCGCATTTTCGGAGCAGGGCTGCCGGAGGCGTCCTGCACGGACCCGCAAATCTACGTTTGCAGTTTGAGGTGGCAAGACAAGCAAGAAGCCCCAGTCTCTGTGCCTCTGTACGAGCAGAGCCATGGTCAGATGAGGCTGAGACAACAGCTTTCCAGGCTAGCTCTTTCTGCCTGCGAGCTATCTGCAGACGTTCGCATTTTCAGAGCAGGGCTGCCGGAGTCACCCGGCACAGACCACCTAAGATACGTTGGAAGTTTCAGGGGGCAAGACAAGCAAGCAGCCCCAGTCTCTGTGCCTCTGTGCGAGCAGTGCCATGGGCAGATGAGGCTGAGCAACAGCTTTCTAGACTAGCTTTTTATGCCTGCGAGCTATCTGCAAAAGTTTGCATTTTCAGAGCAGGGCTGATGTAGGCTCCCTACACGGTCTTCCAAAGATTCTTTTGAAGTTTCAGGGGGCAAGACAAGCAAGCAGCCCCAGTCTCTGTACCTCTGTGTGAGCAGTGCCATGGGCAGATGATTCTGAGCAACAGCTTTCCAGGCTAGCTCTTTCTGGCTGCGAGCTATCTGCAGACGTTCGCATTTTCAGAGCAGGGCTGCCGGAGGAGCCCGGCAGGGAACTCGTAACCTACGTTTGAAGTTTGAGGTGGCAAGACAAGCAAGCAGCCCCAGTCTCTGTGCCTCTGTGCGAGCAGTGCCATGGGCAGATGAGGCTGAGCAACAGCTTTCCAGCCTAGCTCTTTCTGGCTGCGAGCTATCTGCTGAAGTTTGCATTCTCGGAACAGCACTGTCCTAAGTCCCGGCCGGACCACCTAAGATAAGTGTGAAGTTTGAAGTGGCAGGACAAGCAACCAGCCCCAGTCTCTGTGCCTCTGTGCGAGCACTGCCATGGGAAGATGAGGCTGAGCAACAGCTTTCCAGGCTCGCTCTTTCTGGCTACGAGCTATCTGCAGACGTTCGCATTTTCGGAGCAGGGCTGCCGGAGGCACACGGCACGGACCATCAAAGATACATTTGAGGTTTGAGGGGGTAAGACAAGCAAGCAGCCCCAGTCTCTGTACCTCTGTGCGAGCAGTGCCATGGGCAGATGAGGCTGAGCAACAGCTTTCCAGGCTAGCTCTTTCTGGCAGCGAGCTATCTGCAGACGTTTGTATTTTTGGAGCAGGGCTGCCGGAAGAGCCCGGCACGGAACTCGTAACCTACGTTTGAATTTTGATGTGGCAAGACAAGCAAGCAGCCCCAGTCTCTGTGCCTCTGTGCGAGCAGTGCCATGGGCAGATGAGGCTGAGCAACAGGTTTCCAGGCTAGCTTTTTCTGGCTGTGAGTTATCTGCAGACGTTCGCATTTTGGGAGCAGGGCTGCCAGAGACGCCTGGAACTGACCACCTACGATATGTTTGAGGTTTGGGGTGCAGGACAAGAGAGCAGCCCCATTCTCTGTGCCTCTGTGCGAGCAGTGCCATGGGAAGATGAGGCTGAGCAACAGCTTTCCAAACTCGCTCTTTCTGCCTACGATTTATCAGCAGACGTTCGCATTTTCGGAGCAGGGCTGCCGGAGGCACACGGCACGGACCATCAAAGATACATTTAAGGTTTCAGGGGGTAAGACAAGCAAACAGCCCCAGTCTCTGTACCTCTGTGCGAGCAGTGCCATGGGCAGATGAGGCTAAGCAACAGCTTTCCAGGCTAGCTCTTTCTGCCTGCGAGCTATCTGCAGACGTTCGCGTTTTCGGAGCAAGGCTGCTGGATGACACCTGTACGGACCCCAAAGCTACGTTTAAAGTTTGAGGTGGCAAGACAAGCAAGCAGCCCCAGTCCCTGTGCCTCTGTGCAAGCAGTGCCATGGGCAGATGAGGCTGAGCAACAGCTTTCCAGGCTAGCTCTTTCTGGCTGAGAGCTATCTGCAGACGTTCGCATTTTCAGAGCAAGGCTGCTGAAGGCCCCTTGCACTGACTCCCAAATCTACGTTTGAAGTTTCAGGTGGAAAGACAAGCAAGCAGCCCCAGTCTCTGTGCCTCTGTGAGAGCAGTGCCATGGACAGATGAGGCTGAGCAAGAGCTTTCCAGGCTAGCTCTTTCTGCCTGCAAGCTATCTGCAGACGTTCGCATTTTCACAGCAGGGCTGCCGGAGGGGCCCGGCACGGACCACTAAAGATATGTTTGAAGTTTGAGGTGGCAAGACAAGCAAGCAGCCCCAGTCTCTGTGCCTCTGTGCGAGCAGTGCCATGGGCAGATGAGGCTGAGCAACAGCTGTGCAGGCTAGCTTTTTCTGGCTGCGAGCTATCTGCAGACGTTCGCATTTTCGGAGCAGGGCTGCCAGAGACGCCTGGAACGGACCACCTAAGATATGTTTGAGGTTTGGGGTGCAGGACAAGCAAGAAGCCCCAGTCTCTGTGCCTCTGTGCGAGCAGTGCCATGGGCAGATGAGGCTGAGCAACAGCTTTCTAGGCTAGCTTTTTATGCCTGCGAGCTATCTGCAAACGTTTGCATTTTCAGAGCAGGGCTGATGTAGGCTCCCTACACGGTCTTCCAAAGATACTTTTGAAGTTTGAGGGGGCAAGACAAGCAAGCAGCCCCAGTCTCTGTGCCTCTGTGTGAGCAGTGCCATGGGCAGATGATTCTGAGCAACAGCTTTCCAGGCTAGCTCTTTCTGGCAGCGAGCTATCTGCAGACGTTCGTATTTTCGGAGCAGGGCTGCCGGAAGAGCCCGGCACGGAACTCGTAACCTACGTTTGAATTTTGAGGTGGCAAGACAAGCAAGCAGCCCCAGTCTCTGTGCCTCTGTGCGAGCAGTGCCATGGGCAGATGAGGCTGAGCAACAGGTTTCCAGGCTAGCTTTTTCTGGCTGTGAGCTATCTGCAGACGTTCGCATTTTCGGAGCAGGGCTGCCAGAGACGCCTGGAACTGACCACCTACGATATGTTTGAGGTTTGGGGTGCAGGACAAGAGAGCAGCCCCATTGTCTGTGCCTCTGTGCGAGCAGTGCCATGGGAAGATGAGGCTGAGCAACAGCTTTCCAAACTCGCTCTTTCTGCCTGCGATTTATCAGCAGACGTTCGCATTTTCGGAGCAGGGCTGCCGGAGGCACACGGCACGGACCATCAAAGATACATTTAAGGTTTCAGGGGGTAAGACAAGCAAACAGCCCCAGTCTCTGTACCTCTGTGCGAGCAGTGCCATGGGCAGATGAGGCTAAGCAACAGCTTTCCAGGCTAGCTCTTTCTGCCTGCGAGCTATCTGCAGACGTTCGCGTTTTCGGAGCAAGGCTGCTGGATGACACCTGTACGGACCCCAAAGCTACGTTTAAAGTTTGAGGTGGCAAGACAAGCAAGCAGCCCCAGTCCCTGTGCCTCTGTGCAAGCAGTGCCATGGGCAGATGAGGCTGAGCAACAGCTTTCCAGGCTAGCTCTTTCTGGCTGCGAGCTATCTGCAGACGTTCGCATTTTCAGAGCAAGGCTGCTGAAGGCCCCTTGCACTGACTCCCAAATCTACGTTTGAAGTTTCAGGTGGAAAGACAAGCAAGCAGCCCCAGTCTCTGTGCCTCTGTGAGAGCAGTGCCATGGACAGATGAGGCTGAGCAAGAGCTTTCCAGGCTAGCTCTTTCTGCCTGCAAGCTATCTGCAGACGTTCGCATTTTCACAGCAGGGCTGCCGGAGGGGCCCGGCACGGACCACTAAAGATATGTTTGAAGTTTGAGGTGGCAAGACAAGCAAGCAGCCCCAGTCTCTGTGCCTCTGTGCGAGCAGTGCCATGGGCAGATGAGGCTGAGCAACAGCTGTGCAGGCTAGCTTTTTCTGGCTGCGAGCTATCTGCAGACGTTCGCATTTTCGGAGCAGGGCTGCCAGAGACGCCTGGAACGGACCACCTAAGATATGTTTGAGGTTTGGGGTGCAGGACAAGCAAGAAGCCCCAGTCTCTGTGCCTCTGTGCGAGCAGTGCCATGGGCAGATGAGGTTGAGCAACAGCTTTCCAGGCTAGCTCTTTCTGGCTGCGAGCTATCTGCAGACGTTCGCATTTTCGGAGCAGGGCTGCCGGAGGAGCCCGGGACGGAACTCTTAACCTACGTTTGAAGTTTGAGGTGGCAAGACAAGCAAGCAGCCCCAGTCTCTGTGCCTCTGTGCGAGCACTGCCATGGGAAGATGAGGCTGAGCAACAGCTTTCCAGGCTAGCTCTTTCTGGCTGCGAGCTATCTGCAGACGTTCGCATTTTCGGAGCAGTTCTGCCGGAGAAGCCCGGCACGAAACTCGTAACCTACGTTTGAAGTTTGAGGTGGCAAGACAAGCAAGCAGCCCCAGTCTCTGTGCCTCTGTGCGAGCAGTGCCATGGGCAGATGAGGCTGAGCAACAGCTTTCTAGGCTAGCTTTTTATGCCTGCGAGCTATCTGCAAACGTTTGCATTTTCAGAGCAGGGCTGATGTAGGCTCCCTACACGGTCTTCCAAAGATACTTTTGAAGTTTGAGGGGGCAAGACAAGCAAGCAGCAACAGTCTCTGTGCCTCTGTGTGAGCAGTGCCATGGGCAGATGATTCTGAGCAACAGCTTTCCAGGCTAGCTCTTTCTGGCAGCGAGCTATCTGCAGACGTTCGCATTTTCAGAGCAGGGCTGTCGGAGGAGCCCGGCACGGAACTCGTAACCTACGTTTGAAGTTTGAGGTGGCAAGACAAGCAAGCAGCCCCAGTCTCTGTGCCTCTGTGCGAGCAGTGCCATGGGCAGATGAGGCTGAGCAACAGCTTTCCAGCCTAGCTCTTTCTGGCTGCGAGCTATCTGCTGAAGTTTGCATTCTCGGAACAGCACTGTCCTAAGACCCGTCCGGACCACCTAAGATAAGTGTGAAGTTTGAAGTGGCAGAACAAGCAAGCAGCCCCAGTCTCTGTGCCTCTGTGCGAGCACTGCCATGGGAAGATGAGGCTGAGCAACAGCTTTCCAGGCTCGCTCTTTCTGGCTACGAGCTATCTGCAGACGTTCGCATTTTCGGAGCAGGGCTGCCGGAGGCACACGGCACGGACCATCAAAGATACATTTGAGGTTTGAGGGGGTAAGACAAGCAAGCAGCCCCAGTCTCTGTACCTCTGTGCGAGCAGTGCCATGGGCAGATGAGGCTGAGCAACAGCTTTCCAGGCTAGCTCTTTCTGGCAGCGAGCTATCTGCAGACGTTCGCATTTTCGGAGCAGGGCTGCCGGAAGACCCCGGCACGGAACTCGTAACCTACGTTTGAAGTTTGAGGTGGCAAGACAAGCAAGCAGCCCCACTGTCTGTGCCTCTGTGCAAGCAGTGCCATGGGCAGATGAGGCTGAGCAACAGCTTTCCAGGCTAGCTCTTTCTGGCTGTGAGCTATCTGCAGACGTTCGCATTTTCGGAGCAGGGCTGCCAGAGACGCCTGGAACTGACCACCTACGATATGTTTGAGGTTTGGGATGCAGGACAAGAGAGCATCCCCAGTCTCTGTGCCTCTGTGCGAGCAGTGCCATGGGCAGATGAGGCTGAGCAACAGCTTTCCAGGCTAGCTCTTTCGGCCTGCGAGCTATCTGCAGACGTTCGCATTTTCAGAGCAGGGCTGCCGGAGGATCCAGGCACGGACCAAATAAGATACGTGTGAAGTTTGATGGGGCAAGATAAGGAGGTAGCCCCAGTCTCTGTGCGTCTGTTCTAGCAGTGCCATGGGCAGATGAGGCTGAGCAAAAGCTTTCCATTCTAGCTCTTTCTGCCTTCTAGCTATATGCAGACGTTCGCATTTTCAGAGCAGGGCTGGCTGAGGCTTCCTGCATGAACCCCCAAATATACTTTTGAAGTTTGAGGGGGCAAGACAAGCAAGCAGCCCCAATCTCTGTGCCTCTGTGCGAGCAGTGCCATGGGCAGATGAGGCTGAGCAACCGCTTTTCAGGATAGCTCTTTCTGTCTGCGAGCTATCTGCAGACGTTCGCATTTTCAGAGCAGGGCTGCCGGAGTCACCCGGCACAGACCACCTAAGCTACGTTGGAAGATCAAGGGGGCAAGATAAGCAAGTAGCCCCAGTCTCTGTGCCTCTGTGCTAGCAGTGCCATGGGCAGATGAGGCTGAGTAACAGCTTTCCCGGCTAGCTCTTTCTGGCTGAGAGCTATCTGCAGACGTTCGCATTTTCAGAGCAGGGCTGCCGGAGGAGCCCGTCACGGAACTCGTAACCTACGTTTGAAGTTTGAGGTGGCAATACAAGCAAGCAGCCCCAGTCTCTGTGCCTCTGTGCGAGCAGTGCCATGGACAGATGAGGCTGAGCAACAGCTTTCCAGGCTAGCTCTCTCTGCCTGCGACCTATCTGCAGACGTTCGCATTTTCGGAGCAGGGCTGCCAGAGACGCCTGTAACGGACCACCTAAGATATGTTTGAGGTTTGAGGGGCAGGACAAGCAAGCAGACCCAGTCTCTGTGCCTCTGTGCGAGCAGTGCCATGGGCAGATGAGGCTGAGCAACCGCTTTCCAGGCTAGCTTTTTATGCCTGCGAGCTATCTGCAGACGTTCGCATTTTCAGAGCAGGGCTGCCGGAGCAGCCCGTTACGGACCACCTAAGATACGTTTGAAGTTTGATGGGGCAAGATAAGCAAGTAGCCCCAGTCTCTGTGCCTCTGTGCTAGCAGTGCCATGGCCAGATGAGGCTGAGCAACAGCTTTCCAGGCTAGCTCTTTCTGCCTGCGATCTATCTGCAGACGTTCGCGTTTTCGGAGCAGGGCTGCTGGATGACACCTGTACGGACCCCAAAGTTACGTTTAAAGTTTGAGGCGGCAAGACAAGCAAGCAGCCCCAGTCTCTGTGCCTCTGTGCGAGCAGTGCCATGGGCAGATGAGGCTGAGCAACAGCTTTCCAGGCTAGCTCTTTCTGCCTGCGAGTTATCTGCAGATGTTTGCATTTTCACAGCCAGGCTGCTGTAGGCCACCTACACGGTCTTACAAAGATACTTTTGAAGTTTGAGGTGGCAAGACAAGCAAGCAGCCCCAGTCTCTTTTCCTCTGTGCGAGCAGTGCCATTGGCAGATGAGGCTGAGTAACAGCTTTCCATGCTAGCTCTTTCTGCCTGCGAACAATCTTGACACGTTCGCAATTTCAGAGCAGGGCTGCTGTAGGCCCTCTTCTCGGACCGCCAAAGACACTTTTGAGGTTTGAGGTGGCAAGACAAGCAAGCAGCCTCAGTCTCTGTGTCTCTGTGCGAGCACTGCCATGGGCATATGAGGCTGAGCAACAGCTTTCCAGGCTAACTCTTTCTGCTTGCGAACTATCTGCTGAAGTTTGCATTCTCGGAACAGCACTGCCCTAAGTCCCGGAAGTACCACCTAAGATAAGTTTGAAGTTTGAGGAGGCAGGACAAGCAAGCAGCCCCAGTCTCTGTGCCTCTGTGCGAGCACTGCCATGGGAAGATTAGGCTGAGCAACAGCTTTCCAGACTAGCTCTTTGTGGCTGCGAGCTATCTGCAGACGTTCGCATTTAGAGAGCAGGTCTGCCGGAGGCGTCCTGCACGGACCCCGAAATCTACGTTTGAAGTTTGAGGTGGCAAGACAAGCAAGCAGCCCCAGTCTCTGTGCTTCTGTGAGAGCACTGCCATGGGCAGATGAGGCTGAGCAACAGCTTTCCAGGCTAGCTCTTTCTGGCTGCGATTTGTCTGCAGACGTTCGCATTTTCGGAGCAGGGCTGCCGGAGGCACACGGCACGGACCATCAAAGACACATTTGACTTTTGAGGGGGTAAGACAAGCAAACAGCCCCAGTCTCTGTGCCTCTGTGCGAGCAGTGCCATGGGCAGATGAGGCTGAGCAACATCTTTGCAGGCTAGCTTTTTCTGGCTGTGAGCTATCTTCAGACGTTCGCATTTTCAGAGCAGGGCTGCCAGAGACGCCTGGAATGGACCACCTAAGATATGTTTGAGGTTTGAGGGGCAGGACAAGCAAGCAGCCCCAGTCTCTGTGCCTCTGTGCGAGCAGTGCCATGGGCAGATGAGGCTGAGCAACAGCTTTCCAGGCTAGCTCTTTCTGGCTGCGAGCTATCTGCAGACGTTCGCATTTTCAGAGCAGGGCTGCCGGAGGAGCCCGGCACGGACCACCTAAGATACGTTTGAGGTTTGATGGGGTACGATAAGCAAGTAGCCCCAGTCTCTGTGCCTCTGTGGTAGCAGTGCCATGGACAGATGAGGCTGAGCAACAGCTTTCCAGGCTAGCTCTTTCTGGCTGCGAGCTATCTGCAGACGGTCGCATTTTCAGAGCAGGGCTGCCGGAGTCACCCGGCACAGACCACCTAAGCTACGTTGGAAGTTTAAGGGGGCAAGACAAGCAAGCAGCCCCAGTCTCTGTGCCTCTGTGCGAGCAGTGCCATGGGCAGATGAGGCTGAGCAACAGCTTTCCAGGCTGGCTCTTTCTGGCTGCGAGCTATCTGCAGATGTTCGCATTTTCAGAGCAGGGCTGCCGGAGGAGCCCGGCACTGAACTCGTAACATACGTTTGGAGTTTGAGGTGGCAAGACAAGCAAGCAGACCCACTCTCTGTGCCTCTGTGCGAGCAGTGCCATGGGCAGATGAGGCTGAGCAACAGCTTTCCATGCTAGCTCTTTCTGCCTGCGAGCTATCTGCAGACGTTCGCATTTTCAGAGCAGGGCTGGCGGAGGCTTCCTGTATGGACCCCAAATATACTTTTGAAGTTTGAGAGGGCAAGACAAGCAAGCAGCCCCAATCTCTGTGCCTCTGTGCGAGCAGTGCCATGGGCAGATGAGGCTGAGCAACAGCTTTCCAGGCTAGCTCTTTTTGCCTGCGAGCTATCTGCAGACGTTCGCATTTTCGGAGCAGGGCTGCCGGAGGATCCCGGCACGGAACTCGTAACCTACGTTTGAAGTTTGAGGTGGCAAGACAAGCAAGCAGCCCCAGTCTCTGTGCCTCTGTGTGAGCAGTGCCATGGGCAGATGAGGCTGAGCAACAGCTTTCCAGGCTAGCTCTTTCTGGCTGCGATCTATCTGCAGACGTTCGCATTTTCGGAGCAGGGCTGCCGGAGCAGCCCGGCATGGACCACCTAAGATACGTTTGAAATCTGATGGGGCAAGATAAGCTAGTAGCCCCAGTCTCTGTGCCTCTGTGCAAGCAGTGCCATGGCCAGATGAGGCTGAGCAACAGCTTTCCAGGCTAGCTCTTTCTGCCTGCTAGCTATCTGCAGACATTCGCATTTTCAGAGCAGGGCTGGCGGAGGCTTCCTGTATGGACTCCAAATATACTTTTGAAGTTTGAGAGGGCAAGACAAGCAAGCAGCCCCAATCTCTGTGCCTCTGTGCGAGCAGTGCCATGGGCAGATGAGGCTGAGCAACAGCTTTCCAGGCTAGCTCTTTCTGGCTGTGAGCTATCTGCAGACGTTCGCATTTTCGGAGCAGTTCTGCCAGAGGAGCCCGGCACAGACCACCTAAGCTACGTTGGAAGTTTATGGGGGCAAGACAAGCAAGCAGCCACAGTATCTATGCGTCTGTGCGAGCAGTGCCATGGACAGATGAGGCTGAGCAACAGCTTTCCAGGCTAGCTCTTTCTGGCAGCGAGCTATCTGCAGACGTTCGCATTTTCAGAGCAGTGCTGCCGGAGGAGCCCGGCACAGAACTCGTAACCTACGTTTCGAGTTTGAGGTTGCAAGACAAGCAAGCAGCCCCAATCTCTGTGCCTCTGTGAGAGCACTGCCATGGGCAGATGAGGCTGAGCAACATCTTTGCAGGCTAGCTCTTTCTGGCTGTGAGCTATCTGCAGACGTTCGCATTTTCGGAGCAGGGCTGCCGGAGGCACACGGCAAGGACCATCAAAGACACATTTGACTTTTGAGGGGGTAAGACAAGCAAACAGCCCCAGTCTCTGTACCTCTGTGCGAGCAGTGACATGGGCAGATGAGGCTGAGCAACAGCTTTCCAGGCTAGCTCTTTCTGGCTGCGAGCTATCTGCAGACGTTCGCATTTTCGGAGCAGGGCTGCCGGAAGAGCCCGGCACGGAACTCGTAACATACGTTTGAAGTTTGAGGTGGCAAGACAAGCAAGCAGCCCCAGTCTCTGTGCCTCTGTGCGAGCAGTGCCATGGGCAGATGAGGCTGAACAAATGCTTTCCAGGCTAGCTCTTTCTGGCAGCGAGCTATCTGCAGACGTTTGCATTTTCAGAGCAGGGCTGCCGGAGGACCCCGGCACGGACCACCTACTATAATTTTCAAGTTTGATGGGGCAAGACAAACAAGTAGCCCCAGTCTCTGTGCCTCTGTGCGAGCAGTGCCATGGGCAGATGAGGCTGAGCAACAGCTTTCCAGGCTAGCTCTTTCTGGCTGCGAGCTATCTGCAGACGTTAGCGTTTTCAGAGCAGGGCTGCTGGACGACACCTGTACGCACCCGAAATCTAAGTTTGCAGTTTGAGGTGGCAAGACAAGCAAGCATCCCCAGTCTCTGTGCCTCTGTGCGAGCAGTGCCATGGGCAGATGAGGCTGAGCAACAGTTTCCAGGCTAGCTCTTTCTGCCTGCAAGCTATCTGCAGACGTTTGCATTTTCAGAACAGCACTGAACTAAGTCCCGGCCGAACCACCTAAGATAAGTATGAAGTTTGAGGTGGCAGGATAAGCAAGCAGCCCCAGTCTCTGTGCCTCTGTGCGAGCAGTGCCATGGGCAGATGAGGCTGAGCAACAGCTTTCCAGGCTAGCTCTTTCTGGCTGAGATCTATCTGCAGACGTTCGCATTTTCGGAGCAGGGCTGCCGGAGCAGCCCGGCATGGACCACCTAAGATACGTTTGAAATCTGATGGGGCAAGATAAGCTAGTAGCCCCAGTCTCTGTGCCTCTGTGCGAGCAGTGCCATGGCCAGATGAGGCTGAGCAACAGCTTTCCAGGCTAGCTCTTTCTGCCTGCTAGCTATCTGCAGACGTTCGCATTTTCAGAGCAGGGCTGGCGGAGGCTTCCTGTATGGACTCCAAATATACTTTTGAAGTTTGAGAGGGCAAGACAAGCAAGCAGCCCCAATCTCTGTGCCTCTGTGCGAGCAGTGCCATGGGCAGATGAGGCTGAGCAACAGCTTTCCAGGCTAGCTGTTTCTGGCTGTGAGCTATCTGCAGATGTTCGCGTTTTCGGAGCAGTTCTGCCGGAGGAGCCCGGCACAGACCACCTAAGCTACGTTGGAAGTTTATGGGTGCAAGACAAGCAAGCAGCCACAGTATCTATGCCTCTGTGCGAGCAGTGCCATGGACAGATGAGGCTGAGCAACAGCTTTCCAGGCTAGCTCTTTCTGGCTGTGAGCTATCTGCAGACGTTCGCATTTTCGGAGCAGGGCTGCCGGAGGCACACGGCAAGGACCATCAAAGACACATTTGACTTTTGAGGGGGTAAGACAAGCAAACAGCCCCAGTCTCTGTACCTCTGTGCGAGCAGTGCCATGGGCAGATGAGGCTGAGCAACAGCTTTCCAGGCTAGCTCTTTCTGGCTGCGAGCTATCTGCAGACGTTCGCATTTTCGGAGCAGGGCTGCCGGAGGAGCCCGGCACGGAACTCGTAACATACGTTTGAAGTTTGAGGTGGCAAGACAAGCAAGCAGCCCCAGTCTCTGTGCCTCTGTGCGAGCAGTGCCATGGGCAGATGAGGCTGAGCAACAGCTTTACAGGCTAGCTCTTTCTGGCTGTGAGCTATCTGCAGACGTTCGCATTTTCAGAGCAGGGTTGCCAGAGACGCCTGGAACGGACCACCTAAGATATGTTTGAGGTTTGAGGGGCAGGACAAGCAAGCAGCCCCAGTCTCTGTACCTCTGTGCGAGCAGTGCCATGGGCAGATGAGGCTGAGCAACAGCTTTCCAGGCTAGCTCTTTCTGGCTGCGAGCTATCTGCAGACGTTCGCATTTTCGGAGCACGCCTGTGGAGGCGCCCGTCACGGACTACCTAAGATAAGTCTGATGTTTGAGGTGGCAAGACAAGCAAGTAGCCCCAGTCTCTGTGCCTCTGTGCGAGCAGTGCCATGGGCAGATGAGGCTGAGCAACAGCTTTCCAGGCTAGCTCTTTCTGGCTGCGATCTATCTGCAGACGTTCGCATTTTCGGAGCAGGGCTGCCGGAGCAGCCCGGCATGGACCACCTAAGATACGTTTGAAATCTGATGGGGCAAGATAAGCTAGTAGCCCCAGTCTCTGTGCCTCTGTGCAAGCAGTGCCATGGCCAGATGAGGCTGAGCAACAGCTTTCCAGGCTAGCTCTTTCTGCCTGCTAGCTATCTGCAGATGTTCGCATTTTCAGAGCAGGGCTGGCGGAGGCTTCCTGTATGGACTCCAAATATACTTTTGAAGTTTGAGAGGGCAAGACAAGCAAGCAGCCCCAATCTCTGTGCCTCTGTGCGAGCAGTGCCATGGGCAGATGAGGCTGAGCAACAGCTTTCCAGGCTAGCTGTTTCTGGCTGTGAGCTATCTGCAGACGTTCGCATTTTCGGAGCAGTTCTCCCAGAGGAGCCCGGCACAGACCACCTAAGCTACGTTGGAAGTTTATGGGGGCAAGACAAGCAAGCAGCCACAGTATCTATGCGTCTGTGCGAGCAGTGCCATGGACAGATGAGGCTGAGCAACAGCTTTCCAGGCTAGCTCTTTCTGGCAGCGAGCTATCTGCAGACGTTCGCATTTTCAGAGCAGTGCTGCCGGAGGAGCCCGGCACAGAACTCGTAACCTACGTTTCGAGTTTGAGGTTGCAAGACAAGCAAGCAGCCCCACTCTCTGTGCCTCTGTGAGAGCACTGCCATGGGCAGATGAGGCTGAGCAACATCTTTGCAGGCTAGCTCTTTCTGGCTGTGAGCTATCTGCAGACGTTCGCATTTTCGGAGCAGGGCTGCCGGAGGCACACGACAAGGAGCATCAAAGACACATTTGACTTTTGAGTGGGTAAGACAAGCAAACAGCCCCAATCTCTGTACCTCTGTGCGAGCAGTGCCATGGGCAGATGAGGCTGAGCAACAGCTTTCCAGGCTAGCTTTTTCTGGCTGCGAGCTATCTGCAGACGTTCACATTTTCGGAGTAGGCTGCCGGAGGAGCCCGGCACGGAACTCGTAACATACGTTTGAAGTTTGAGGTGGCAAGACAAGCAAGCAGCCCCAGTCTCTGTGCCTCTGTGCGAGCAGTGCCATGGGCAGATGAGGCTGAGCAACAGCTTTCCAGGCTAGCTCTTTCTGCCTGCAAGCTATCTGCAGACGTTTGCATTTTCAGAACAGCACTGAACTAAGTCCCGGCCGAACCACCTAAGCTAAGTATGAAGTTTGAGGTGGCAGGATAAGCAAGCAGCCCCAGTCTCTGTGCCTCTGTGCGAGAAATGCCATGGGAAGATGAGGCTGAGCAACATCTTTCCAGGCTAGCACTTTCTGGCTGCGATTTATCTGCAGACGTTCCCATTTTCGCAGGAGGGCTACCGGAGGTGCCCGGCACGGACCATCTAAGATACATTTGAGGTTTGAGGGGGCAAGACAAGCAAACAGCCCCAGTCTCTGTGCCTCTGTGCGAGCAGTGCCATGGGCAGATGAGGCTGGGCAACAGCTTTCCAGGCTAGCTCTTTCTGCCTGCGAGCTATCTGCAGACGTTTGCATTTTCAGAGCAGTGCTGCCGGAGGAGCCCGGCACAGAACTCGTAACCTACGTTTCGAGTTTGAGGTTGCAAGACAAGCAAGCAGCCCCACTCTCTGTGCCTCTGTGAGAGCACTGCCATGGGCAGATGAGGCTGAGCAACAGCTTTCCAGGCTAGCTCTTTCTGGCTGCGATCTATCTGCAGACGTTCGCATTTTCGGAGCAGGGCTGCCGGAGGCACACGGCACAGACCACCTAAGCTACGTTGGAAGTTTAAGGGGGCAAGACAAGCAAGCAGCCACAGTATCTGTGCCTCTGTGCGAGCAGTGCCATGGACAGATGAGGCTGAGCAACAGCTTTCCAGCCTGGCTCTTTCTGGCTGCAAGCTATCTGCAGATGTTTGCATTTTCAGAGCAGGGCTGCCGGAGGAGCCCGGCACGGAACTCGTAACATACGTTTGGAGTTTGAGGTGGCAAAACAAGCAAGCAGACCCACTCTCTGTGCCTCTGTGCGAGCACTGCCATGGAAAGATGAGGCTGAACAACAGCTTTCCAGGCTAGCTCTTTCTGGCTGTGATTTATCTGCAGACGTTCGCATTTTCGGAGCAGGGCTGCCGGAGGCACACGGCACGGACCATCAAAGATACATTTGAGGTTTGAGGGGGTAAGACAAGCAAACAGCCCCAGTCTCTTTACCTCTGTGCGAGCAGTGCCATGGGCAGATGAGGCTGAGCAACAGCTTTCCAGACTAGCTCTTTGTGGCAGCGAGCTATCTGCAGACGTTCGCATTTTCGGAGCAGGGCTGCCGGAGGAGCCCGGAACAGAACTCGCAACCTACGTTTGAAGTTTGAAGTGGCAAGACAAGCAAGCAGCCCCAGTCTCTGTGCCTCTGTGCGAGCAGTGCCATGGGCAGATGAGGCTGAGCAACAGCTTTGCAGGCTAGCTCTTTCTGGCTGTGTGCTATCTGCAGACGTTCGCATTTTCGGAGCAGGGCTTCCAGAGACGCCTGGAACGGACCACCTAAGATATGTTTGAGGTTTGAGGGGCAGTACAAGCAAGCAGCCCCAGTCTCTGTGCCTCTGTGCGAGCAGTGCCATGGGCAGATGAGGCTGAGCAACAGCTTTCCAGGCTAGCTCTTTCTGGCTGAGATCTATCTGCAGACGTTCGCATTTTCGGAGCAGGGCTGCCGGAGCAGCCCGGCATGGACCACCTAAGATACGTTTGAAATCTGATGGGGCAAGATAAGTTAGTAGCCCCAGTCTCTGTGCCTCTGTGCGAGCAGTGCCATGGCCAGATGAGGCTGAGCAACAGCTTTCCAGGCTAGCTCTTTCTGCCTGCTAGCTATCTGCAGACGTTCGCATTTTCAGAGCAGGGCTGGCGGAGGCTTCCTGTATGGACTCCAAATATACTTTTGAAGTTTGAGAGGGCAAGACAAGCAAGCAGCCCCAATCTCTGTGCCTCTGTGCGAGCAGTGCCATGGGCAGATGAGGCTGAGCAACAGCTTTCCAGGCTAGCTCTTTCTGGCAGCGAGCTATCTGCAGACGTTCGCATTTTCAGAGCAGTGCTGCCGGAGGAGCCCGGCACAGAACTCGTAACCTACGTTTCGAGTTTGAGGTTGCAAGACAAGCAAGCAGCCCCAATCTCTGTGCCTCTGTGAGAGCACTGCCATGGGCAGATGAGGCTGAGCAACATCTTTGCAGGCTAGCTCTTTCTGGCTGTGAGCTATCTGCAGACGTTCGCATTTTCGGAGCAGGGCTGCCGGAGGCACACGGCAAGGACCATCAAAGACACATTTGACTTTTGAGGGGGTAAGACAAGCAAACAGCCCCAGTCTCTGTACCTCTGTGCGAGCAGTGACATGGGCAGATGAGGCTGAGCAACAGCTTTCCAGGCTAGCTCTTTCTGGCTGCGAGCTATCTGCAGACGTTCGCATTTTCGGAGCAGGGCTGCCGGAAGAGCCCGGCACGGAACTCGTAACATACGTTTGAAGTTTGAGGTGGCAAGACAAGCAAGCAGCCCCAGTCTCTGTGCCTCTGTGCGAGCAGTGCCATGGGCAGATGAGGCTGAACAAATGCTTTCCAGACTAGCTCTTTGTGGCAGCGAGCTATCTGCAGACGTTCGCATTTTCGGAGCAGGGCTGCCGGAGGAGCTCGGAACAGAACTCGCAACCTACGTTTGAAGTTTGAAGTGGCAAGACAAGCAAGCAGCCCCAGTCTCTGTGCCTCTGTGCGAGCAGTGCCATGGGCAGATGAGGCTGAGCAACAGCTTTGCAGGCTAGCTCTTTCTGGCTGTGTGCTATCTGCAGACGTTCGCATTTTCGGAGCAGGGCTTCCAGAGACGCCTGGAACGGACCACCTAAGATATGTTTGAGGTTTGAGGGGCAGTACAAGCAAGCAGCCCCAGTCTCTGTGCCTCTGTGCGAGCAGTGCCATGGGCAGATGAGGCTGAGCAACAGCTTTCCAGGCTAGCTCTTTCTGGCTGAGATCTATCTGCAGACGTTCGCATTTTCGGAGCAGGGCTGCCGGAGCAGCCCGGCATGGACCACCTAAGATACGTTTGAAATCTGATGGGGCAAGATAAGTTAGTAGCCCCAGTCTCTGTGCCTCTGTGCGAGCAGTGCCATGGCCAGATGAGGCTGAGCAACAGCTTTCCAGGCTAGCTCTTTCTGCCTGCTAGCTATCTGCAGACGTTCGCATTTTCAGAGCAGGGCTGGCGGAGGCTTCCTGTATGGACTCCAAATATACTTTTGAAGTTTGAGAGGGCAAGACAAGCAAGCAGCCCCAATCTCTGTGCCTCTGTGCGAGCAGTGCCATGGGCAGATGAGGCTGAGCAACAGCTTTCCAGGCTAGCTCTTTCTGGCAGCGAGCTATCTGCAGACGTTCGCATTTTCAGAGCAGTGCTGCCGGAGGAGCCCGGCACAGAACTCGTAACCTACGTTTCGAGTTTGAGGTTGCAAGACAAGCAAGCAGCCCCAATCTCTGTGCCTCTGTGAGAGCACTGCCATGGGCAGATGAGGCTGAGCAACATCTTTGCAGGCTAGCTCTTTCTGGCTGTGAGCTATCTGCAGACGTTCGCATTTTCGGAGCAGGGCTGCCGGAGGCACACGGCAAGGACCATCAAAGACACATTTGACTTTTGAGGGGGTAAGACAAGCAAACAGCCCCAGTCTCTGTACCTCTGTGCGAGCAGTGACATGGGCAGATGAGGCTGAGCAACAGCTTTCCAGGCTAGCTCTTTCTGGCTGCGAGCTATCTGCAGACGTTCGCATTTTCGGAGCAGGGCTGCCGGAAGAGCCCGGCACGGAACTCGTAACATACGTTTGAAGTTTGAGGTGGCAAGACAAGCAAGCAGCCCCAGTCTCTGTGCCTCTGTGCGAGCAGTGCCATGGGCAGATGAGGCTGAACAAATGCTTTCCAGGCTAGCTCTTTCTGGCAGCGAGCTATCTGCAGACGTTTGCATTTTTAGAGCAGGGCTGCCGGAGGACCCCGGCACGGACCACCTACTATAATTTTCAAGTTTGATGGGGCAAGACAAACAAGTAGCCCCAGTCTCTGTGCCTCTGTGCGAGCAGTGCCATGGGCAGATGAGGCTGAGCAACAGCTTTCCAGGCTAGCTCTTTCTGGCTGCGAGCTATCTGCAGACGTTAGCGTTTTCAGAGCAGGGCTGCTGGACGACACCTGTACGCACCCGAAATCTAAGTTTGCAGTTTGAGGTGGCAAGACAAGCAAGCATCCCCAGTCTCTGTGCCTCTGTGCGAGCAGTGCCATGGGCAGATGAGGCTGAGCAACAGTTTCCAGGCTAGCTCTTTCTGCCTGCAAGCTATCTGCAGACGTTTGCATTTTCAGAACAGCACTGAACTAAGTCCCGGCCGAACCACCTAAGATAAGTATGAAGTTTGAGGTGGCAGGATAAGCAAGCAGCCCCAGTCTCTGTGCCTCTGTGCGAGAAATGCCATGGGAAGATGAGGCTGAGCAACATCTTTCCAGGCTAGCACTTTCTGGCTGCGATTTATCTGCAGACGTTCCCATTTTCGCAGGAGGGCTACCGGAGATGCCCGACACGGACCATCTAAGATACATTTGAGGTTTGAGGGGGCAAGACAAGCAAACAGCCCCAGTCTCTGTGCCTCTGTGCGAGCAGTGCCATGGGCAGATGAGGCTGAGCCACAGCTTTCCAGGCTAGCTCTTTCTGCCTGCGAGCTATCTGCAGACGTTTGCATTTTCAGAGCAGTGCTGCCGGAGGAGCCCGGCACAGAACTCGTAACTTACGTTTCGAGTTTGAGGTTGCAAGACAAGCAAGCAGCCCCACTCTCTGTGCCTCTGTGAGAGCACTGCCATGGGCAGATGAGGCTGAGCAACAGCTTTCCAGGCTAGCTCTTTCTGGCTGCGATTTATCTGCAGACGTTCGCATTTTCGGAGCAGGGCTGCCGGAGGCACACGCAAGGACCATCAAAGACACATTTGACTTTTGAGGGGGTAAGACAAGCAAACAGCACCAGTCTCTTTACCTCTGTGCAAGCAGTGCCATGGGCAGATGAGGCTGAGCAAGAGCTTTCCAGGCTAGCTCTTTCTGCCTGCGAGCTACCTGCAGACGTTCGCATTTTCGGAGCAGGGCTGCCGGAGGAGCCCGGCACGGAACTCGTAACATACGTTTGAAGTTTGAGGTGGCAAGACAAGCAACCAGCCCCAGTCTCTGTGCCTCTGTGCGAGCAGTGCCTTGGGCAGATGAGGCTGAGCAACATCTTTGCAGGCTAGACCTTTCTGGCTGTGAGCTATCTGCAGACGTTCGCATTTTCAAAGCAGGGTTGCCAGAGACGCCTGGAATGGACCACCTAAGATATGTTTGAGGTCTGAGGGGCAGGACAAGCAAGCAGCCCCAGTCTCTGTGCCTCTGTACGAGCAGTGCCATGCGCAGATGAGGCTGAGCAACAGCTTTCCAGGCTAGCTCTTTCTGGCTGCGAGCTATCTGCAGACGTTCGCATTTTCTGAGCACGCCTGTGGAGGCGCCCGTCACGGACTACCTAAGATAAGTCTGATGTTTGAGGTGGCAAGACAAGCAAGTAGCCCCAGTCTCTGTGCCTCTGTGCGAGCAGTGCCATGGGCAGATGAGGCTGAACAAAAGCTTTCCAGGCTAGCTCTTTCTGGCAGCGAGCTATCTGCAGACATTTGCATTTTCAGAGCAGGGCTGCCGGAGGACCCCAGCACGGACCACCTACTATACGTTTCAAGTTTGATGGGGCAAGACAAACAAGTAGCCCCAGTCTCTGTGCCTCTGTGCGAGCAGTGCCATGGGCAGATGAGGCTGAGCAAGAGCTTTCCAGGCTAGCTGTTTCGGCCTGCGAGCTATCTGCAGACGTTAGCGTTTTCAGAACAGGGCTGCTGGACGACACCTGTACGCACCCGAAATCTAAGTTTGCAGTTTGAGGTGGCAAGACAAGCAAGCATCCCCAGCCTCTGTGCCTCTGTGCGAGCAGTGCCATGGGCAGATGAGGCTGAGCAACAGCTTTCCAGGCTAGCTCTTTCTGCCTGCAAGCTATCTGCAGACGTTTGCATTTTCAGAACAGCACTGAACTAAGTCCCGGCCGAACCACCTAAGCTAAGTATGAAGTTTGAGGTGGCAGGATAAGCAAGCAGCCCCAGTCTCTGTGCCTCTGTGCGAGCAGTGCCATGGGAAGATGAGGCTGAGCAACATCTTTCCAGGCTAGCACTTTCTGGCTGCGATTTATCTGCAGACGTTCCCATTTTCGCAGGAGGGCTACCGGAGGTGCCCGGAACGGACCATCTAAGATACATTTGAGGTTTGAGGGGGCAAGACAAGCAAGCAGCCCCAGTCTCTGTGCCTCTGTGCGAGCAGTGCCATGGGCAGATGAGGCTGAGCAACAGCTTTCCAGGCTAGCTCTTTCTGCCTGCGAGCTATCTGCAGACGTTTGCGTTTTCAGAGCAGGGCTGCCCGAGGACCCGGGCACGGAGCACGTAATATACATTTGAAGATTGAAGGAGCAAGACAAGCAAGCAGCCCCAGTCTCTGTGCCTCTGTGTGAGCAGTGCCATGGACAGATGAGGCTGAGAAACAACTTTCGAGGCTAGCTCTTTCTGCCTGCGAGCTATCTGCAGACGTTCGCATTTTGGGAGCAGGGCTGCCGGAGGCGTCCTGCACGGACCCCCAAATTAACGTTTGAAGTTTGAGGTGACAAGAAAAGCAAGCAGCCCCAGTCTCTGTGCCTCTGTGTGAGCAGTGCCATGGGCAGATGAGGCTGAGCAACAGCTTTCCAGGCTAGCTCTTTCTACCGCAATCTATCTGCAGACGTTCGCATTTTCAGAGCAGGCCTGCCGGAGGCCCCCTGCACGGACCAGCTAACTTACGTTTCAAGATTGAGGGGTCAAGACAAGCAAGCAGCAACAGTCTCTGTGCCTCTGTGTGAGCAGTGCAATGTGCAGATGAGGATGAGCAACAGCTTTCCAGGCTAGCTCTTTCTCGCTGCAAGCTATCTGCAGACGTTCGCATTTTCAGAGCAGGGCTGCCGGAGGAGCCATGCACGAACCTCCTAACCTATGTTTGAAGTTTGAGGTGGCAAGACAAGCAAGCAGCCCCAGTCTATGTGCCTCTGTGCGAGCAGTGCCATGGGCAGATGAGGCTGAGCAACAGCTTTCCAGGCTAGCTCTTTCTGCCTGCGATCTATCTGCACACGTTCGCATTTTCAGAGCAGGGCTGCAGGAGGAGCCATTCACGGACCTCCTAACCTACGTTTGAAGTTTGAAGTGGCAAGACAAGCAAGCATCCCCAGTCTCTGTGCCTCTGTGCGAGCAGTGCCATGGGCAGATGAGGCTGAGCAACAGCTTTCCACGCTAGCTCTTTCTGCCTGCGAGCTACCTGCAGACGTTCGCATTTTCAGAGCAGGCCTGCAGTAGGTCCCCTGCACGGACCACCTAAGCTACGTTTGAAGACTGAGGCTGCAAGACAAGCAAGCAGCCCCAGTCTCTGTGCCTCTGTGCGAGCAGTGCCATGGGCAGATGAGGCTGAGCAATAGCTTTCAGGCTAGCTCTTTCTGCCTGCGAGCTATCTGCACACGTTCTTATTTTCAGAGCAGGGCTACCGGAGTAGCCCGGCACGGACAACTTAAGATAGTTTTGAAGTTTGATGGTGCAAGATAAGCAAGTAGCCCCACTCTCTGTGCCTCTGTGTGAGCAGTGCCATGGGCAGATGAGGCTGAGCAAAAGCTTTCCAGGCTAGCTCTTTCTGCCTGCGAGCTATCTGCAGACGTTCGCATTTTCAGATTAAGGCTGCTGGACGACACCTGTACGGACCCCAAAGCTACGTTTAAAGTTTGAGGAGGCAAGACAAGTAAGAAGCCCTAGTCTCTGTGCCTCTGTGCGACCAGTGCCATGGGCAGATGAGGCTGAGCAACAGCTTTCCAGGCTACCTCTTTCTGGCAGCGAGCTATCTGCAGTCGTTTGCATTTTCAGAGCAGGGCTGCCGGAGTCACCCGGCACAGACCACCTAAGATACGTTGGAAGTTTAAGGGGGCAAGACAAGCAAGCAGCCACAGTATCTGTGCCTCTGTGCGAGCAGTGCCATGGACAGATGAGGCTGAGCAACAGCTTTCCATGCTAGCTCTTTCTGGCTGCGAGCTATCTGCAGACGTTCGCATTTTCGGAGCAGGGCTGCCGGAGGATCCCGGCACGGAACTCGTAACCTACGTTTGAAGTTTGAGGTGGCAAGACAAGCAAGCAGCCCCAGTCTCTGTGCCTCTGTGCGAGCAGTGCCATGGGCAGATGAGGCTGAGCAACAGCTTTCCAGGCTAGCTCTTTCTGGCTGCGATCTATCTGCAGACGTTCGCATTTTCGGAGCAGGGCTGCCGGAGCAGCCCGGCATAAACCACCTAAGATACGTTTGAAATTTGATGGGGCAAGATAAGCTAGTAGCCCCAGTCTCTGTGCCTCTGTGCAAGCAGTGCCATGGCCAGATGAGGCTGAGCAAGAGCTTTCCAGGCTAGCTCTTTCTGGCTGCTAGCTATCTGCAGACGTTCGCATTTTCAGAGCAGGGCTGGCGGAGGCTTCCTGTATGGACCCCAAATATACTTTTGAAGTTTGAGAGGGCAAGACAAGCAAGCAGCCCCAATCTCTGTGCCTCTGTGCGAGCAGTGCCATGGGCAGATGAGGCTGAGCAACAGCTTTCCAGGCTAGCTGTTTCTGGCTGTGAGCTATCTGCAGACATTCGCATTTTCAGAGGAGGGCTGCCGGAGTCACCCGGCACAGACCACCTAAGCTACGTTGGAAGTTTATGGGTGCAAGACAAGCAAGCAGCCACAGTATCTATGCCTCTGTGCGAGCAGTGCCATGGACAGATGAGGCTGAGCAACAGCTTTCCAGGCTAGCTCTTTCTGGCAGCGAGCTATCTGCAGACGTTCGCATTTTCAGAGCAGTGCTGCCGGAGGAGCCCGGCACAGAACTCGTAACCTACGTTTCGAGTTTGAGGTTGCAAGACAAGCAAGCAGCCCCACTCTCTGTGCCTCTGTGAGAGCACTGCCATGGGCATATGAGGCTGAGCAACATCTTTGCAGGCTAGCTCTTTCTGGCTGTGAGCTATCTGCAGACGTTCGCATTTTCGGAGCAGGGCTGCCGGAGGCACACGGCAAGGACCATCAAAGACACATTTGACTTTTGAGGGGGTAAGACAGGCAAACAGCCCCAGTCTCTGTACCTCTGTGCGAGCAGTGCCATGGGCAGACGAGGCTGAGCAACAGCTTTCCAGGCTAGCTCTTTCTGGCTGCGAGCTATCTGCAGACGTTCGCATTTTCGGAGCAGGGCTGCCGGAGGAGCAAAGCACGGAACTCGTAACATACGTTTGAAGTTTGAGGTGGCAAGACAAGCAACCAGCCCCAGTCTCTGTGCCTCTGTGCGAGCAGTGCCATGGGCAGATGAGGCTGAACAGAAGCTTTCCAGGCTAGCTCTTTCTGGCAGCGAGCTATCTGCAGACGTTTGCATTTTCAGAGCAGGGCTGCCGGAGGACCCCGGCACGGACCACCTACTATACTTTTCAAGTTTGATGGGGCAAGACAAACAAGTAGCCCCAGTCTCTGTGCCTCTGTGCGAGCAGTGCCATGGGCAGATGAGGCTGAGCAACAGCTTTCCAGGCTAGCTTTTTCTGCCTGCGAGCTATCTGCAGACGTTTGCATTTTCAGAACAGCACTGAACTAAGTCCCGGCCGAACCACCTAAGCTAAGTTTGAAGTTTGAGGTGGCAGGATAAGCAAGCAGCCCCAGTCTCTGTGCCTCTGTGCGAGAAATGCCATGGGAAGATGAGGCTGAGCAACATCTTTCCAGGCTAGCACTTTCTGGCTGCGATTTATCTGCAGACGTTCCCATTTTCGCAGGAGGGCTACCGGACGTGCCCGGCACGGACCATCTAAGATACATTTGAGGTTTGAGGGGGCAAGACAAGCAAACAGCCCCAGTCTCTGTGCCTCTGTGCGAGCAGTGCCATGGGCAGATGAGGCTGAGCAACAGCTTTCCAGGCTAGCTCTTTCTGCCTGCGAGCTATCTGCAGACGTTTGCGTTTTCAGAGCAGGGCAGCCCGAGGACCCGGGCACGGAGCACCTAATATACATTTGAAGATTGAAGGAGCAAGAAAAGCAAGCAGCCCCAGTCTCTGTGCCTCTGTGTGAGCAGTGCCATGGGCAGATGAGGCTGAGAAACATCTTTCGATGCTAGCTCTTTCTGCCTGCGAGCTATCTGCAGACGTTCGCATTTTGGGAGCAGGGCTGCCGGATGCGTCCTGCACGGACCCCCAAATTAACGTTTGAAGTTTGAGGTGACAAGAAAAGCAAGCAGCCCCAGTCTCTGTGCCTCTGTGCGAGCAGTGCCATGGGCAGATGAGGCTGAGCAACAGCTTTGCAGGCTAGCTCTTTCTCGCTGCAAGCTATCTGCAGACGTTCGCATTTTCAGAGCAGAACTGCCGCAGGAGCCATGCACGGACCTCCTAACCTATGTTTGAAGTTTGAGGTGGCAAGACAAGCAAGCAGCCCCAGTCTCTGTGCCTCTGTGCGAGCAGTGCCATGGGCAGATGAGGCTGAGCAACATCTTTACAGGCTAGCTCTTTCTGGCTGTGAGCTATCTGCAGACGTTCGCATTTTCGGAGCAGGGCTGCCGGAGACACACGGCAAGGACCATCAAAGACACATTTGACTTTTGAGGGGGTAAGACAAGCAAACAGCCCCAGTCTCTGTACCTCTGTGCGAGCAGTGCCATGGGCAGATGAGGCTGAGCAACAGCTTTCCAGGCTAGCTCTTTCTGGCTGCGAGCTATCTGCAGACGTTTGCATTTTCGGAGCAGGGCTGCCGGAGGAGCCCGGCACGGAACTCGTAACATACGTTTGAAGTTTGAGGTGGCAAGACAAGCAAGCAGCCCCAGTCTCTGTGCCTCTGTGCGAGCAGTGCCATGGGCAGATGAGGCTGAGCAACATCTTTACAGGCTAGCTCTTTCTGGCTGTGAGCTATCTGCAGACGTTCGCATTTTCAGAGCAGGGTTGCCAGAGACGCCTGGAACGGACCACCTAAGATATGTTTGAGGTTTGAGGGGCAGGACAAGCAAGCAGCCCCAGTCTCTGTACCTCTGTGCGAGCAGTGCCATGGGCAGATGAGGCTGAGCAACAGCTTTCCAGGCTAGCTCTTTCTGGCTGCGAGCTATCTGCAGACGTTCGCATTTTCGGAGCACGACTGTGGAGGCGCCCGTCACGGACTACCTAAGATAAGTCTGATGTTTGAGGTGGCAAGACAAGCAAGTAGCCCCAGTCTCTGTGCCTCTGTGCGAGCAGTGCCATGGGCAGATGAGGCTGAGCAACAGCTTTCCAGGCTAGCTCTTTCTGGCTGCGATCTATCTGCAGACGTTCGCATTTTCGGAGCAGGGCTGCCGGAGCAGCCCGGCATGGACCACCTAAGATACGTTTGAAATCTGATGGGGCAAGATAAGCTAGTAGCCCCAGTCTCTGTGCCTCTGTGCAAGCAGTGCCATGGCCAGATGAGGCTGAGCAACAGCTTTCCAGGCTAGCTCTTTCTGCCTGCTAGCTATCTGCAGACGTTCGCATTTTCAGAGCAGGGCTGGCGGAGGCTTCCTGTATGGACTCCAAATATACTTTTGAAGTTTGAGAGGGCAAGACAAGCAAGCAGCCCCAATCTCTGTGCCTCTGTGCGAGCAGTGCCATGGGCAGATGAGGCTGAGCAACAGCTTTCCAGGCTAGCTGTTTCTGGCTGTGAGCTATCTGCAGACGTTCGCATTTTCGAAGCAGTTCTCCCAGAGGAGCCCGGCACAGACCACCTAAGCTACGTTGGAAGTTTATGGGGGCAAGACAAGCAAGCAGCCACAGTATCTATGCGTCTGTGCGAGCAGTGCCATGGACAGATGAGGCTGAGCAACAGCTTTCCAGGCTAGCTCTTTCTGGCAGCGAGCTATCTGCAGACGTTCGCATTTTCAGAGCAGTGCTGCCGGAGGAGCCCGGCACAGAACTCGTAACCTACGTTTCGAGTTTGAGGTTGCAAGACAAGCAAGCAGCCCCACTCTCTGTGCCTCTGTGAGAGCACTGCCATGGGCAGATGAGGCTGAGCAACATCTTTGCAGGCTAGCTCTTTCTGGCTGTGAGCTATCTGCAGACGTTCGCATTTTCGGAGCAGGGCTGCCGGAGGCACACGGCAAGGACCATCAAAGACACATTTGACTTTTGAGTGGGTAAGACAAGCAAACAGCCCCAATCTCTGTACCTCTGTGCGAGCAGTGCCATGGGCAGATGAGGCTGAGCAACAGCTTTCCAGGCTAGCTTTTTCTGGCTGCGAGCTATCTGCAGACGTTCACATTTTCGGAGCAGGCTGCCGGAGGAGCCCGGCACGGAACTCGTAACATACGTTTGAAGTTTGAGGTGGCAAGACAAGCAAGCAGCCCCAGTCTCTGTGCCTCTGTGCGAGCAGTGCCATGGGCAGATGAGGCTGAGCAACAGCTTTCCAGGCTAGCTCTTTCTGCCTGCAAGCTATCTGCAGACGTTTGCATTTTCAGAACAGCACTGAACTAAGTCCCGGCCGAACCACCTAAGCTAAGTATGAAGTTTGAGGTGGCAGGATAAGCAAGCAGCCCCAGTCTCTGTGCCTCTGTGCGAGAAATGCCATGGGAAGATGAGGCTGAGCAACATCTTTCCAGGCTAGCATTTTCTGGCTGCGATTTATCTGCAGACGTTCCCATTTTCGCAGGAGGGCTACCGGAGGTGCCCGGCACGGACCATCTAAGATACATCTGAGGTTTGAGGGGGCAAGACAAGCAAACAGCCCCAGTCTCTGTGCCTCTGTGCGAGCAGTGCCATGGGCAGATGAGGCTGAACAAAAGCTTTCCAGGCTAGCTCTTTCTGGCAGCGAGCTATCTGCAGACGTTTGCATTTTCAGAGCAGGGCTGCCGGAGGACCCCGGCACGGACCACCTACTATACTTTTCAAGTTTGATGGGGCAAGACAAACAAGTAGCCCCAGTCTCTGTGCCTCTGTGCGAGCAGTGCCATGGGCAGATGAGGCTGAGCAACAGCTTTCCAGGCTAGCTTTTTCTGCCTGCGAGCTATCTGCAGACGTTTGCATTTTCAGAACAGCACTGAACTAAGTCCCGGCCGAACCACCTAAGCTAAGTATGAAGTTTGAGGTGGCAGGATAAGCAAGCAGCCCCAGTCTCTGTGCCTCTGTGCGAGAAATGCCATGGGAAGATGAGGCTGAGCAACATCTTTCCAGGCTAGCACTTTCTGGCTGCGATTTATCTGCAGACGTTCCCATTTTCGCAGGAGGGCTACCGGAGGTGCCCGGCACGGACCATCTAAGATACATTTGAGGTTTGAGGGGGCAAGACAAGCAAACACCCCCAGTCTCTGTGCCTCTGTGCAAGCAGTGCCATGGGCAGATGAGGCTGAGCAACAGCTTTCCAGGCTAGCTCTTTCTGCCTGCGAGCTATCTGCAGACGTTTGCATTTTCAGTGCAGTGCTGCCGGAGGAGCCCGGCACAGAACTCGTAACCTACGTTTCGAGTTTGAGGTTGCAAGACAAGCAAGCAGCCCCACTCTCTCTGCCTCTGTGAGAGCACTGCCATGGGCAGATGAGGCTGAGCAACAGCTTTCCAGGCTAGCTCTTTCTGCCTGTGAGCTATCTGCAGACGTTCGCATTTTCGGAGCAGGGCTGCCGGAGGCACACGGCACAGACCACCTAAGCTACGTTGGAAGTTTAAGGGGGCAAGACAAGCAAGCAGCCACAGTATCTGTGCCTCTGTGCGAGCAGTGCCATGCACAGATGAGGCTGAGCAACAGCTTTCCAGGCTAGCTCTTTCTGGCTGCAAGCTATCTGCAGATGTTTGCATTTTCAGAGCAGGGCTGCCGGAGGAGCCCGGCACGGAACTCGTAACATACGTTTGGAGTTTGAGGTGGCAAGACAAGCAAGCAGACCCACTCTCTGTGCCTCTGTGCGAGCACTGCCATGGGAAGATGAGGCTGAGCAACAGCTTTCCAGGCTAGCTCTTTCTGGCTGTGAGCTATCTGCAGACGTTCGCGTTTTCGGAGCAGTTCTGCCGGAGGAGCCCGGCACAGACCACCTAGGCTACGTTGGAAGTTTATGGGTGCAAGACAAGCAAGCAGCCACAGTATCTATGCCTCTGTGCGAGCAGTGCCATGGACAGATGAGGCTGAGCAACAGCTTTCCAGGCTAGCTCTTTCTGGCAGCGAGCTATCTGCAGACGTTCGCGTTTTCAGAGCAGTGCTGCCGGAGGAGCCCGGCACAGAACTCGTAACCTACGTTTCGAGTTTGAGGTTGCAAGACAAGCAAGCAGCCCCACTCTCTGTGCCTCTGTGAGAGCACTGCCATGGGCAGATGAGGCTGAGCAACATCTTTGCAGGCTAGCTCTTTCTGGCTGTGAGCTATCTGCAGACGTTCGCATTTTCGGAGCAGGGCTGCCGGAGACACACGGCAAGGACCATCAAAGACACATTTGACTTTTGAGGGGGTAAGACAAGCAAACAGCCCCAGTCTCTGTACCTCTGTGCGAGCAGTGCCATGGGCAGATGAGGCTGAGCAACAGCTTTCCAGGCTAGCTCTTTCTGGCTGCGAGCTATCTGCAGACGTTTGCATTTTCGGAGCAGGGCTGCCGGAGGAGCCCGGCACGGAACTCGTAACATACGTTTGAAGTTTGAGGTGGCAAGACAAGCAAGCAGCCCCAGTCTCTGTGCCTCTGTGCGAGCAGTGCCATGGGCAGATGAGGCTGAGCAACATCTTTACAGGCTAGCTCTTTCTGGCTGTGAGCTATCTGCAGACGTTCGCATTTTCAGAGCAGGGTTGCCAGAGACGCCTGGAACGGACCACCTAAGATATGTTTGAGGTTTGAGGGGCAGGACAAGCAAGCAGCCCCAGTCTCTGTACCTCTGTGCGAGCAGTGCCATGGGCAGATGAGGCTGAGCAACAGCTTTCCAGGCTAGCTCTTTCTGGCTGCGAGCTATCTGCAGACGTTCGCATTTTCGGAGCACGACTGTGGAGGCGCCCGTCACGGACTACCTAAGATAAGTCTGATGTTTGAGGTGGCAAGACAAGCAAGTAGCCCCAGTCTCTGTGCCTCTGTGCGAGCAGTGCCATGGGCAGATGAGGCTGAGCAACAGCTTTCCAGGCTAGCTCTTTCTGGCTGCGATCTATCTGCAGACGTTCGCATTTTCGGAGCAGGGCTGCCGGAGCAGCCCGGCATGGACCACCTAAGATACGTTTGAAATCTGATGGGGCAAGATAAGCTAGTAGCCCCAGTCTCTGTGCCTCTGTGCAAGCAGTGCCATGGCCAGATGAGGCTGAGCAACAGCTTTCCAGGCTAGCTCTTTCTGCCTGCTAGCTATCTGCAGACGTTCGCATTTTCAGAGCAGGGCTGGCGGAGGCTTCCTGTATGGACTCCAAATATACTTTTGAAGTTTGAGAGGGCAAGACAAGCAAGCAGCCCCAATCTCTGTGCCTCTGTGCGAGCAGTGCCATGGGCAGATGAGGCTGAGCAACAGCTTTCCAGGCTAGCTGTTTCTGGCTGTGAGCTATCTGCAGACGTTCGCATTTTCGAAGCAGTTCTCCCAGAGGAGCCCGGCACAGACCACCTAAGCTACGTTGGAAGTTTATGGGGGCAAGACAAGCAAGCAGCCACAGTATCTATGCGTCTGTGCGAGCAGTGCCATGGACAGATGAGGCTGAGCAACAGCTTTCCAGGCTAGCTCTTTCTGGCAGCGAGCTATCTGCAGACGTTCGCATTTTCAGAGCAGTGCTGCCGGAGGAGCCCGGCACAGAACTCGTAACCTACGTTTCGAGTTTGAGGTTGCAAGACAAGCAAGCAGCCCCACTCTCTGTGCCTCTGTGAGAGCACTGCCATGGGCAGATGAGGCTGAGCAACATCTTTGCAGGCTAGCTCTTTCTGGCTGTGAGCTATCTGCAGACGTTCGCATTTTCGGAGCAGGGCTGCCGGAGGCACACGGCAAGGACCATCAAAGACACATTTGACTTTTGAGTGGGTAAGACAAGCAAACAGCCCCAATCTCTGTACCTCTGTGCGAGCAGTGCCATGGGCAGATGAGGCTGAGCAACAGCTTTCCAGGCTAGCTTTTTCTGGCTGCGAGCTATCTGCAGACGTTCACATTTTCGGAGCAGGCTGCCGGAGGAGCCCGGCACGGAACTCGTAACATACGTTTGAAGTTTGAGGTGGCAAGACAAGCAAGCAGCCCCAGTCTCTGTGCCTCTGTGCGAGCAGTGCCATGGGCAGATGAGGCTGAGCAACAGCTTTCCAGGCTAGCTCTTTCTGCCTGCAAGCTATCTGCAGACGTTTGCATTTTCAGAACAGCACTGAACTAAGTCCCGGCCGAACCACCTAAGCTAAGTATGAAGTTTGAGGTGGCAGGATAAGCAAGCAGCCCCAGTCTCTGTGCCTCTGTGCGAGAAATGCCATGGGAAGATGAGGCTGAGCAACATCTTTCCAGGCTAGCATTTTCTGGCTGCGATTTATCTGCAGACGTTCCCATTTTCGCAGGAGGGCTACCGGAGGTGCCCGGCACGGACCATCTAAGATACATCTGAGGTTTGAGGGGGCAAGACAAGCAAACAGCCCCAGTCTCTGTGCCTCTGTGCGAGCAGTGCCATGGGCAGATGAGGCTGGGCAACAGCTTTCCAGGCTAGCTCTTTCTGCCTGCGAGCTATCTGCAGACGTTTGCATTTTCAGAGCAGTGCTGCCGGAGGAGCCCGGCACAGAACTCGTAACCTACGTTTCGAGTTTGAGGTTGCAAGACAAGCAAGCAGCCCCACTCTCTGTGCCTCTGTGAGAGCACTGCCATGGGCAGATGAGGCTGAGCAACAGCTTTCCAGGCTAGCTCTTTCTGGCTGCGATCTATCTGCAGACGTTCGCATTTTCGGAGCAGGGCTGCCGGAGGCACACGGCACAGACCACCTAAGCTACGTTGGAAGTTTAAGGGGGCAAGACAAGCAAGCAGCCACAGTATCTGTGCCTCTGTGCGAGCAGTGCCATGGACAGATGAGGCTGAGCAACAGCTTTCCAGCCTGGCTCTTTCTGGCTGCAAGCTATCTGCAGATGTTTGCATTTTCAGAGCAGGGCTGCCGGAGGAGCCCGGCACGGAACTCGTAACATACGTTTGGAGTTTGAGGTGGCAAAACAAGCAAGCAGACCCACTCTCTGTGCCTCTGTGCGAGCACTGCCATGGGAAGATGAGGCTGAGCAACAGCTTTCCAGGCTAGCTCTTTCTGGCTGTGATTTATCTGCAGACGTTCGCATTTTCGGAGCAGGGCTGCCGGAGGCACACGGCACGGACCATCAAAGATACATTTGAGGTTTGAGGGGGTAAGACAAGCAAACAGCCCCAGTCTCTTTACCTCTGTGCGAGCAGTGCCATGGGCAGATGAGTCTGAGCAACAGCTTTCCAGACTAGCTCTTTGTGGCAGCGAGCTATCTGCAGACGTTCGCATTTTCGGAGCAGGGCTGCCGGAGGAGCCCGGCACGGAACTCGTAACCTACGTTTGAAGTTTGAAGTGGCAAGACAAGCAAGCAGCCCCAGTCTCTGTGCCTCTGTGCGAGCAGTGCCATGGGCAGATGAGGCTGAGCAACAGCTTTCCAGGCTAGCTCTTTCTGGCTGAGATCTATCTGCAGACGTTCGCATTTTCGGAGCAGGGCTGCCGGAGCAGCCCGGCATGGACCATCTAAGATACGTTTGAAATCTGATGGGGCAAGATAAGCTAGTAGCCCCAGTCTCTGTGCCTCTGTGCGAGCAGTGCCATGGCCAGATGAGGCTGAGCAACAGCTTTCCAGGCTAGCTCTTTCTGCCTGCTAGCTATCTGCAGACGTTCGCATTTTCAGAGCAGGGCTGGCGGAGGCTTCCTGTATGGACTCCAAATATACTTTTGAAGTTTGAGAGGGCAAGACAAGCAAGCAGCCCCAATCTCTGTGCCTCTGTGCGAGCAGTGCCATGGGCAGATGAGGCTGAGCAACAGCTTTCCAGGCTAGCTGTTTCTGGCTGTGAGCTATCTGCAGACGTTCGCGTTTTCGGAGCAGTTCTGCCGGAGGAGCCCGGCACAGACCACCTAAGCTACGTTGGAAGTTTATGGGTGCAAGACAAGCAAGCAGCCACAGTATCTATGCCTCTGTGCGAGCAGTGCCATGGACAGATGAGGCTGAGCAACAGCTTTCCAGGCTAGCTCTTTCTGGCAGCGAGCTATCTGCAGACGTTCGCATTTTCAGAGCAGTGCTGCCGGAGGAGCCCGGCACAGAACTCGTAACCTACGTTTCGAGTTTGAGGTTGCAAGACAAGCAAGCAGCCCCACTCTCTGTGCCTCTGTGAGAGCACTGCCATGGGCATATGAGGCTGAGCAACATCTTTGCAGGCTAGCTCTTTCTGGCTGTGAGCTATCTGCAGACGTTCGCATTTTCGGAGCAGGGCTGCCGGAGGCACACGGCAAGGACCATCAAAGACACATTTGACTTTTGAGGGGGTAAGACAAGCAAACAGCCCCAGTCTCTGTACCTCTGTGCGAGCAGTGCCATGGGCAGATGAGGCTGAGCAACAGCTTTCCAGGCTAGCTCTTTCTGGCTGCGAGCTATCTGCAGACGTTCGCATTTTCGGAGCAGGGCTGCCGGAGGAGCAAAGCACGGAACTCGTAACATACGTTTGAAGTTTGAGGTGGCAAGACAAGCAACCAGCCCCAGTCTCTGTGCCTCTGTGCGAGCAGTGCCATGGGCAGATGAGGCTGAACAAAAGCTTTCCAGGCTAGCTCTTTCTGGCAGCGAGCTATCTGCAGACGTTTGCATTTTCAGAGCAGGGCTGCCGGAGGACCCCGGCACGGACCACCTACTATACTTTTCAAGTTTGATGGGGCAAGACAAACAATTAGCCCCAGTCTCTGTGCCTCTGTGCGAGCAGTGCCATGGGCAGATGAGGCTGAGCAACAGCTTTCCAGGCTAGCTTTTTCTGCCTGCGAGCTATCTGCAGACGTTTGCATTTTCAGAACAGCACTGAACTAAGTCCCGGCCGAACCACCTAAGCTAAGTATGAAGTTTGAGGTGGCAGGATAAGCAAGCAGCCCCAGTCTCTGTGCCTCTGTGCGAGAAATGCCATGGGAAGATGAGGCTGAGCAACATCTTTCCAGGCTAGCACTTTCTGGCTGCGATTTATCTGCAGACGTTCCCATTTTCGCAGGAGGGCTACCGGACGTGCCCGGCACGGACCATCTAAGATACATTTGAGGTTTGAGGGGGCAAGACAAGCAAACAGCCCCAGTCTCTGTGCCTGTGTGCGAGCAGTGCCATGGGCAGATGAGGCTGAGCAACAGCTTTCCAGGCTAGCTCTTTCTGCCTGCGAGCTATCTGCAGACGTTTGCGTTTTCAGAGCAGGGCAGCCCGAGGACCCGGGCACGGAGCACCTAATATACATTTGAAGATTGAAGGAGCAAGAAAAGCAAGCAGCCCCAGTCTCTGTGCCTCTGTGTGAGCAGTGCCATGGGCAGATGAGGCTGAGAAACAACTTTCGAGGCTAGCTCTTTCTGCCTGCGAGCTATCTGCAGACATTCGCATTTTGGGAGCAGGTCTGCCGGAGGCGTCCTGCACGGACCCCCAAATTAACATTTGAAGTTTGAGCTGACAAGAAAAGCAAGCAGCCCCAGTCTCTGTGCCTCTGTGCGAGCAGTGCCATGGGCAGATGAGGCTGAGCAACAGCTTTCCAGGCTAGCTCTTTCTATCGCAATCTATCTGCAGACGTTCGCATTTTCAGAGCAGGCCTGCCGGAGGCCCCCTGCACGGACCAGCTAACTTACGTTTCAAGATTGAGGGGTCAAGACAAGCAAGCAGCAACAGTCTCTGTGCCTCTGTGTGAGCAGTGCAATGTGCAGATGAGGATGAGCAACAGCTTTCCAGGCTAGCTCTTTCTCGCTGCAAGCTATCTTCAGACGTTCGCATTTTCAGAGCAGGGCTGCCGGAGGAGTCATGCACGGACCTCCTAACCTATGTTTGAAGTTTGAGGTGGCAAGACAAGCAAGCATCCCCAGTCTCTGTGCCTCTGTGCGAGCAGTGCCATGGACACATGAGGCTGAGCAACAGCTTTCCAGGCTAGCTCTTTCTGCCTGCGATCTATCTGCACACGTTCGCATTTTCAGAGCAGGGCTGCAGGAGGAGCCATTCACGGACCTCCTAACCTACGTTTGAAGTTTGAAGTGGCAAGACAAGCAAGCATCCCCAGTCTCTGTGCCTCTGTGCGAGCAGTGCCATGGGCAGATGAGGCTGAGCAACAGCTTTCCAGGCTAGCTCTTTCTGCCTGCTAACTTTCTGCAGACGTTCGCATTTTCGGAGCAGGGCTGCCAGAGACGCCTGGAACGGACCACCAAAGAATTCTTTGAGGTTTGAGGGGTAGGACAAGCAAGCAGCCCCAGTCTCTGTGCCTCTGTGCGAGCAGTGCCATGGGCAGATGAGGCTGAGCAACAGCTTTCCACGCTAGCTCTTTCTGCCTGCGAGCTACCTGCAGACGTTCGCATTTTCAGAGCAGGCCTGCCGTAGGTCCCCTGCACGGACCACCTAAGCTACGTTTCAAGACTGAGGCTGCAAGACAAAAAAGCAGCCCCAGTCTCTGTGCCTCTGTGCGAGCAGTGCCATGGGCAGATGAGGCTGAGCAACAGCTTTCCAGGCTAGCTCTTTCTGGCTGTGAGCTATCTGCAGACGTTCGCATTTTCGGAGCAGGGCTGCCGGAGCAGCCCGGCATGGACCACCTAAGATACGTTTGAAATTTGATGGGGCAAGATAAGCTAGTAGCCCCAGTCTCTGTGCCTCTGTGCAAGCAGTGCCATGGCCAGATGAGGCTGAGCAACAGCTTTCCAGGCTAGCTCTTTCTGGCTGCTAGCTATCTGCAGACGTTCGCATTTTCAGAGCAGGGCTGGCGGAGGCTTCCTGTATGGACCCCAAATATACTTTTGAAGTTTGAGAGGGCAAGACAAGCAAGCAGCCCCAGTCTCTGTGCCTCTGTGCGAGCAGTGCCATGGGAAGATGAGGCTGAGCAACAGCTTTCCAGGCTAGCTGTTTCTGGCTGTGAGCTATCTGCAGACGTTCGCATTTTCAGAGGAGGGCTGCCGGAGTCACCCGGCACAGACCACCTAAGCTACGTTGGAAGTTTATGGGGGCAAGACAAGCAAACAGCCACAGTATCTATGCCTCTGTGCGAGCAGTGCCATGGACAGATGAGGCTGAGCAACAGCTTTCCAGGCTAGCTCTTTCTGGCAGCGAGCTATCTGCAGACGTTCGCATTTTCAGAGCAGTGCTGCCGCAGGAGCCCGGCACAGAACTCGTAACATACGTTTCGAGTTTGAGGTTGCAAGACAAGCAAGCAGCCCCACTCTCTGTGCCTCTGTGAGAGCACTGCCATGGGCAGATGAGGCTGAGCAACAGCTTTCCAGGCTAGCTCTTTCTGCCTGCGATTTATCTGCAGACGTTCGCATTTTCGGAGCAGGGCTGCTGGAGGCACACGGCAAGGACCATCAAAGACACATTTGACTTTTGAGGGGGTAAGACAGGCAAACAGCCCCAGTCTCTTTACCTCTGTGCGAGCAGTGCCATGGGCAGATGAGGCTGAGCAACAGCTTTCCAGGCTAGCTCTTTCTGGCTGCGAGCTATCTGCAGACGTTCGCATTTTCAGAGCACGGCTCCCGGAGGAGCCCGGCACAGAACTCGTAACATACGTTTGAAGTTTGAGGTGGCAAGACAAGCAACCAGCCCCAGTCTCTGTGCCTCTGTGCGAGCAGTGCCATGGGCAGATGAGGCTGAGCAACAGCTTTGCAGGCTAGCTCTTTCTGGCTGTGAGCTATCTGCAGACGTTCGCATTTTCAGAGCAGGGTTGCCAGAGACGCCTGGAACGGACCACCTAAGATATGTTTGAGGTTTGAGGGGCAGGACAAGCAAGCAGCCCCAGTCTCTGTGCCTCTGTGCGAGCAGTGCCATGGGCAGACGAGGCTGAGCAACAGCTTTCCAGGCTAGCTCTTTCTGGCAGCGAGCTATCTGCAGACGTTTGCATTTTCAGAGCAGGGCTGCCGGAGGACCCCGGCACGGACCACCTACTATACTTTTCAAGTTTGATGGGGCAAGACAAACAAGTAGCCCCAGTCTCTGTGCCTCTGTGCGAGCAGTGCCATGGGCAGATGAGGCTGAGCAACAGCTTTCCAGGCTAGCTTTTTCTGCCTGCGAGCTTTCTGCAGACGTTAGCGTTTTCAGAACAGGGCTGCTGAACGACACCTGTACGTACCCGAAATCTAAGTTTGCAGTTTGAGGTGGCAAGACAAGCAAGCATCCCCAGTCTCTGTGCCTCTGTGCGAGCAGTGCCATGGGCAGATGAGGCTGAGCAACAGCTTTCCAGGCTAGCTCTTTCTGCCTGCAAGCTATCTGCAGACGTTTGCATTTTCAGAACAGCACTGAACTAAGTCCCGGCCGAACCACCTAAGCTAAGTATGAAGTTTGAGGTGGCAGGATAAGCAAGCAGCCCCAGTCTCTGTGCCTCTGTGCGAGAAATGCCATGGGAAGATGAGGCTGAGCAACATCTTTCCAGGCTAGCACTTTCTGGCTGCGATTTATCTGCAGACGTTCCCATTTTCGCAGGAGGGCTACCGGAGGTGCCCGGCACGGACCATCTAAGATACATTTGAGGTTTGAGGGGGCAAGACAAGCAAGCAGCCCCAGTCTCTGTGCCTCTGTGCAAGCAGTGCCATGGCCAGATGAGGCTGAGCAACAGCTTTCCAGGCTAACCCTTTCTGGCTGCTAGCTATCTGCAGACGTTCGCATTTTCAGAGCAGGGCTGGCGGAGGCTTCCTGTATGGACCCCAAATATACTTTTGAAGTTTGAGAGGGCAAGACAAGCAAGCAGCCCCAATCTCTGTGCCTCTGTGCGAGCAGTGCCATGGGCAGATGAGGCTGAGCAACAAATTTCCAGGCTAGCTGTTTCTGGCTGTGAGCTATCTGCAGACGTTCGCATTTTCAGAGGAGGGCTGCCGGAGTCACCCGGCACAGACCACCTAAGCTACGTTGGAAGTTTATGGGGGCAAGACAAGCAAGCAGCCACAGTATCTATGCCTCTGTGCGAGCAGTGCCATGGGCAGATGAGGCTGAGCAACAGCTTTCCAGGCTAGCTCTTTCTGGCAGCGAGCTATCTGCAGACGTTCGCATTTTCAGAGCAGTGCTGCCGGAGGAGCCCGGCACAGAACTCGTAACCTACGTTTCGAGTTTGAGGTTGCAAGACAAGCAAGCAGCCCCACTCTCTGTGGCTCTGTGAGAGCACTGCCATGGGCAGATGAGGCTGAGCAACAGCTTTCCAGGCTAGCTCTTTCTGGCTGCGAGCTATCTGCAGACGTTCGCATTTTCGGAGCAGGGCTGCCGGAGGCACACGGCACAGACCACCTAAGCTACGTTGGAAGTTTAAGGGGGCAAGACAAGCAAGCAGCCACAGTATCTGTGCCTCTGTGCGAGCAGTGCCATGCACAGATGAGGCTGAGCAACAGCTTTCCAGGCTAGCTCTTTCTGGCTGCAAGCTATCTGCAGATGTTTGCATTTTCAGAGCAGGGCTGCCGGAGGAGCCCGGCACGGAACTCGTAACATACGTTTGGAGTTTGAGGTGGCAAGACAAGCAAGCAGACCCACTCTCTGTGCCTCTGTGCGAGCACTGCCATGGGAAGATGAGGCTGAGCAACAGCTTTCCAGGCTAGCTCTTTCTGGCTGTGATTTATCTGCAGACGTTCGCATTTTCGGAGCAGGGCTGCCGGAGGCACACGGCACGGACCATCAAAGATACATTTGAGGTTTGAGGGGGTAAGACAAGCAAACAGCCCCAGTCTCTTTACCTCTGTGCGAGCAGTGCCATGGGCAGATGTGGCTGAGCAACAGCTTTCCAGACTAGCTCTTTGTGGCAGCGAGCTATCTGCAGACGTTCGCATTTTCGGAGCAGGGCTTCCAGAGACGCCTGGAACGGACCACCTAAGATATGTTTGAGGTTTGAGGGGCAGTACAAGCAAGCAGCCCCAGTCTCTGTGCCTCTGTGCGAGCAGTGCCGTGGGCAGATGAGGCTGAGCAACAGCTTTGCAGGCTAGCTCTTTCTGGCTGCGAGCTATCTGCAGACGTTCGCATTTTCGGAGCAGGGCTGCCGGAGCAGCCCGTCACGGACCACCTAAGATACGTTTGAAGTCTGATGGGGCAAGATAAGCAAGTAGCCCCAGTCTCTGTGCCTCTGTGCGAGCAGTGCCATGGGCAGATGAGGCTGAGCAACAGCTTTCCAGGCTAGCTCTTTCTGGCTGTGAGCTATCTGCAGACGTTCGCATTTTCGGAGCAGGGCTGCCGGAGCAGCCCGGCATGGACCACCTAAGATACGTTTGAAATCTGATGGGGCAAGATAAGCTAGTAGCCCCAGTCTCTGTGCCTCTGTGCGAGCAGTGCCATGGCCAGATGAGGCTGAGCAACAGCTTTCCAGGCTAGCTCTTTCTGCCTGCTAGCTATCTGCAGACGTTCGCATTTTCAGAGCAGGGCTGGCGGAGGCTTCCTGTATGGACTCCAAATATACTTTTGAAGTTTGAGAGGGCAAGACAAGCAAGCAGCCCCAATCTCTGTGCCTCTGTGCGAGCACTGCCATGGGCAGATGAGGCTGAGCAACAGCTTTCCAGGCTAGCTGTTTCTGGCTGTGAGCTATCTGCAGACGTTCGCGTTTTCGGAGCAGTTCTGCCGGAGGAGCCCGGCACAGACCACCTAAGCTACGTTGGAAGTTTATGGGTGCAAGACAAGCAAGCAGCCACAGTATATATGCCTCTGTGCGAGCAGTGCCATGGACAGATGAGGCTGAGCAACAGCTTTCCAGGCTAGCTCTTTCTGGCAGCGAGCTATCTGCAGACGTTCGCGTTTTCAGAGCAGTGCTGCCGGAGGAGCCCGGCACAGAACTCGTAACCTACGTTTCGAGTTTGAGGTTGCAAGACAAGCAAGCAGCCCCACTCTCTGTGCCTCTGTGAGAGCACTGCCATGGGCAGATGAGGCTGAGCAACATCTTTGCAGGCTAGCTCTTTCTGGCTGTGAGCTATCTGCAGACGTTCGCATTTTCGGAGCAGGGCTGCCGGAGGCACACGGCAAGGACCATCAAAGACACATTTGACTTTTGAGGGGGTAAGACAAGCAAACAGCCCCAGTCTCTGTGCCTCTGTGCGAGCAGTGCCATGGGCAGATGAGGCTGAGCAACAGCTTTCCAGGCTAGCTCTTTCTGGCTGCGAGCTATCTGCAGACGTTTGCATTTTCGGAGCAGGGCTGCCGGAGGAGCCCGGCACGGAACTCGTAACATACGTTTGAAGTTTGAGGTGGCAAGACAAGCAAGCAGCCCCAGTCTCTGTGCCTCTGTGCGAGCAGTGCCATGGGCAGATGAGGCTGAGCAACATCTTTACAGGCTAGCTCTTTCTGGCTGTGAGCTATCTGCAGACGTTCGCATTTTCAGAGCAGGGTTGCCAGAGACGCCTGGAACGGACCACCTAAGATATGTTTGAGGTTTGAGGGGCAGGACAAGCAAGCAGCCCCAGTCTCTGTACCTCTGTGCGAGCAGTGCCATGGGCAGATGAGGCTGAGCAACAGCTTTCCAGGCTAGCTCTTTCTGGCTGCGAGCTATCTGCAGACGTTCGCATTTTCGGAGCACGCCTGTGGAGGCGCCCGTCACGGACTACCTAAGATAAGTCTGATGTTTGAGGTGGCAAGACAAGCAAGTAGCCCCAGTCTCTGTGCCTCTGTGCGAGCAGTGCCATGGGCAGATGAGGCTGAGCAACAGCTTTCCAGGCTAGCTCTTTCTGGCTGCGATCTATCTGCAGACGTTCGCATTTTCGGAGCAGGGCTGCCGGAGCAGCCCGGCATGGACCACCTAAGATACGTTTGAAATCTGATGGGGCAAGATAAGCTAGTAGCCCCAGTCTCTGTGCCTCTGTGCAAGCAGTGCCATGGCCAGATGAGGCTGAGCAACAGCTTTCCAGGCTAGCTCTTTCTGCCTGCTAGCTATCTGCAGACGTTCGCATTTTCAGAGCAGGGCTGGCGGAGGCTTCCTGTATGGACTCCAAATATACTTTTGAAGTTTGAGAGGGCAAGACAAGCAAGCAGCCCCAATCTCTGTGCCTCTGTGCGAGCAGTGCCATGGGCAGATGAGGCTGAGCAACAGCTTTCCAGGCTAGCTGTTTCTGGCTGTGAGCTATCTGCAGACGTTCGCATTTTCGAAGCAGTTCTCCCAGAGGAGCCCGGCACAGACCACCTAAGCTACGTTGGAAGTTTATGGGGGCAAGACAAGCAAGCAGCCACAGTATCTATGCGTCTGTGCGAGCAGTGCCATGGACAGATGAGGCTGAGCAACAGCTTTCCAGGCTAGCTCTTTCTGGCAGCGAGCTATCTGCAGACGTTCGCATTTTCAGAGCAGTGCTGCCGGAGGAGCCCGGCACAGAACTCGTAACCTACGTTTCGAGTTTGAGGTTGCAAGACAAGCAAGCAGCCCCACTCTCTGTGCCTCTGTGAGAGCACTGCCATGGGCAGATGAGGCTGAGCAACATCTTTGCAGGCTAGCTCTTTCTGGCTGTGAGCTATCTGCAGACGTTCGCATTTTCGGAGCAGGGCTGCCGGAGGCACACGGCAAGGACCATCAAAGACACATTTGACTTTTGAGTGGGTAAGACAAGCAAACAGCCCCAATCTCTGTACCTCTGTGCGAGCAGTGCCATGGGCAGATGAGGCTGAGCAACAGCTTTCCAGGCTAGCTTTTTCTGGCTGCGAGCTATCTGCAGACGTTCACATTTTCGGAGCAGGCTGCCGGAGGAGCCCGGCACGGAACTCGTAACATACGTTTGAAGTTTGAGGTGGCAAGACAAGCAAGCAGCCCCAGTCTCTGTGCCTCTGTGCGAGCAGTGCCATGGGCAGATGAGGCTGAGCAACAGCTTTCCAGGCTAGCTCTTTCTGCCTGCAAGCTATCTGCAGACGTTTGCATTTTCAGAACAGCACTGAACTAAGTCCCGGCCGAACCACCTAAGCTAAGTATGAAGTTTGAGGTGGCAGGATAAGCAAGCAGCCCCAGTCTCTGTGCCTCTGTGCGAGAAATGCCATGGGAAGATGAGGCTGAGCAACATCTTTCCAGGCTAGCATTTTCTGGCTGCGATTTATCTGCAGACGTTCCCATTTTCGCAGGAGGGCTACCGGAGGTGCCCGGCACGGACCATCTAAGATACATCTGAGGTTTGAGGGGGCAAGACAAGCAAACAGCCCCAGTCTCTGTGCCTCTGTGCGAGCAGTGCCATGGGCAGATGAGGCTGGGCAACAGCTTTCCAGGCTAGCTCTTTCTGCCTGCGAGCTATCTGCAGACGTTTGCATTTTCAGAGCAGTGCTGCCGGAGGAGCCCGGCACAGAACTCGTAACCTACGTTTCGAGTTTGAGGTTGCAAGACAAGCAAGCAGCCCCACTCTCTGTGCCTCTGTGAGAGCACTGCCATGGGCAGATGAGGCTGAGCAACAGCTTTCCAGGCTAGCTCTTTATGGCTGCGATCTATCTGCAGACGTTCGCATTTTCGGAGCAGGGCTGCCGGAGGCACACGGCACAGACCACCTAAGCTACGTTGGAAGTTTAAGGGGGCAAGACAAGCAAGCAGCCACAGTATCTGTGCCTCTGTGCGAGCAGTGCCATGGACAGATGAGGCTGAGCAACAGCTTTCCAGCCTGGCTCTTTCTGGCTGCAAGCTATCTGCAGATGTTTGCATTTTCAGAGCAGGGCTGCCGGAGGAGCCCGGCACGGAACTCGTAACATACGTTTGGAGTTTGAGGTGGCAAAACAAGCAAGCAGACCCACTCTCTGTGCCTCTGTGCGAGCACTGCCATGGGAAGATGAGGCTGAGCAACAGCTTTCCAGGCTAGCTCTTTCTGGCTGTGATTTATCTGCAGACGTTCGCATTTTCGGAGCAGGGCTGCCGGAGGCACACGGCACGGACCATCAAAGATACATTTGAGGTTTGAGGGGGTAAGACAAGCAAACAGCCCCAGTCTCTTTACCTCTGTGCGAGCAGTGCCATGGGCAGATGAGGCTGAGCAACAGCTTTCCAGACTAGCTCTTTGTGGCAGCGAGCTATCTGCAGACGTTCGCATTTTCGGAGCAGGGCTGCCGGAGGAGCCCGGCACGGAACTCGTAACCTACGTTTGAAGTTTGAAGTGGCAAGACAAGCAAGCAGCCCCAGTCTCTGTGCCTCTGTGCGAGCAGTGCCATGGGCAGATGAGGCTGAGCAACAGCTTTCCAGGCTAGCTCTTTCTGGCTGAGATCTATCTGCAGACGTTCGCATTTTCGGAGCAGGGCTGCCGGAGCAGCCCGGCATGGACCATGTAAGATACGTTTGAAATCTGATGGGGCAAGATAAGCTAGTAGCCCCAGTCTCTGTGCCTCTGTGCGAGCAGTGCCATGGCCAGATGAGGCTGAGCAACAGCTTTCCAGGCTAGCTCTTTCTGCCTGCTAGCTATCTGCAGACGTTCGCATTTTCAGAGCAGGGCTGGCGGAGGCTTCCTGTATGGACTCCAAATATACTTTTGAAGTTTGAGAGGGCAAGACAAGCAAGCAGCCCCAATCTCTGTGCCTCTGTGCGAGCAGTGCCATGGGCAGATGAGGCTGAGCAACAGCTTTCCAGGCTAGCTGTTTCTGGCTGTGAGCTATCTGCAGACGTTCGCGTTTTCGGAGCAGTTCTGCCGGAGGAGCCCGGCACAGACCACCTAAGCTACGTTGGAAGTTTATGGGTGCAAGACAAGCAAGCAGCCACAGTATCTATGCCTCTGTGCGAGCAGTGCCATGGACAGATGAGGCTGAGCAACAGCTTTCCAGGCTAGCTCTTTCTGGCAGCGAGCTATCTGCAGACGTTCGCATTTTCAGAGCAGTGCTGCCGGAGGAGCCCGGCACAGAACTCGTAACCTACGTTTCGAGTTTGAGGTTGCAAGACAAGCAAGCAGCCCCACTCTCTGTGCCTCTGTGAGAGCACTGCCATGGGCATATGAGGCTGAGCAACATCTTTGCAGGCTAGCTCTTTCTGGCTGTGAGCTATCTGCAGACGTTCGCATTTTCGGAGCAGGGCTGCCGGAGGCACACGGCAAGGACCATCAAAGACACATTTGACTTTTGAGGGGGTAAGACAAGCAAACAGCCCCAGTCTCTGTACCTCTGTGCGAGCAGTGCCATGGGCAGATGAGGCTGAGCAACAGCTTTCCAGGCTAGCTCTTTCTGGCTGCGAGCTATCTGCAGACGTTCGCATTTTCGGAGCAGGGCTGCCGGAGGAGCAAAGCACGGAACTCGTAACATACGTTTGAAGTTTGAGGTGGCAAGACAAGCAACCAGCCCCAGTCTCTGTGCCTCTGTGCGAGCAGTGCCATGGGCAGATGAGGCTGAACAAAAGCTTTCCAGGCTAGCTCTTTCTGGCAGCGAGCTATCTGCAGACGTTTGCATTTTCAGAGCAGGGCTGCCGGAGGACCCCGGCACGGACCACCTACTATACTTTTCAAGTTTGATGGGGCAAGACAAACAAGTAGCCCCAGTCTCTGTGCCTCTGTGCGAGCAGTGCCATGGGCAGATGAGGCTGAGCAACAGCTTTCCAGGCTAGCTTTTTCTGCCTGCGAGCTATCTGCAGACGTTTGCATTTTCAGAACAGCACTGAACTAAGTCCCGGCCGAACCACCTAAGCTAAGTATGAAGTTTGAGGTGGCAGGATAAGCAAGCAGCCCCAGTCTCTGTGCCTCTGTGCGAGAAATGCCATGGGAAGATGAGGCTGAGCAACATCTTTCCAGGCTAGCACTTTCTGGCTGCGATTTATCTGCAGACGTTCCCATTTTCGCAGGAGGGCTACCGGACGTGCCCGGCACGGACCATCTAAGATACATTTGAGGTTTGAGGGGGCAAGACAAGCAAACAGCCCCAGTCTCTGTGCCTGTGTGCGAGCAGTGCCATGGGCAGATGAGGCTGAGCAACAGCTTTCCAGGCTAGCTCTTTCTGCCTGCGAGCTATCTGCAGACGTTTGCGTTTTCAGAGCAGGGCAGCCCGAGGACCCGGGCACGGAGCACCTAATATACATTTGAAGATTGAAGGAGCAAGAAAAGCAAGCAGCCCCAGTCTCTGTGCCTCTGTGTGAGCAGTGCCATGGGCAGATGAGGCTGAGAAACAACTTTCGAGGCTAGCTCTTTCTGCCTGCGAGCTATCTGCAGACATTCGCATTTTGGGAGCAGGTCTGCCGGAGGCGTCCTGCACGGACCCCCAAATTAACATTTGAAGTTTGAGGTGACAAGAAAAGCAAGCAGCCCCAGTCTCTGTGCCTCTGTGCGAGCAGTGCCATGGGCAGATGAGGCTGAGCAACAGCTTTCCAGGCTAGCTCTTTCTACCGCAATCTATCTGCAGACGTTCGCATTTTCAGAGCAGGCCTGCCGGAGGCCCCCTGCACGGACCAGCTAACTTACGTTTCAAGATTGAGGGGTCAAGACAAGCAAGCAGCAACAGTCTCTGTGCCTCTGTGTGAGAAGTGCAATGTGCAGATGAGGATGAGCAACAGCTTTCCAGGCTAGCTCTTTCTCGCTGCAAGCTATCTTCAGACGTTCGCATTTTCAGAGCAGGGCTGCCGGAGGAGTCATGCACGGACCTCCTAACCTATGTTTGAAGTTTGAGGTGGCAAGACAAGCAAGCAGCCCCAGTCTCTGTGCCTCTGTGCGAGCAGTGCCATGGACACATGAGGCTGAGCAACAGCTTTCCAGGCTAGCTCTTTCTGCCTGCGATCTATCTGCACACGTTCGCATTTTCAGAGCAGGGCTGCAGGAGGAGCCATTCACGGACCTCCTAACCTACGTTTGAAGTTTGAAGTGGCAAGACAAGCAAGCATCCCCAGTCTCTGTGCCTCTGTGCGAGCAGTGCCATGGGCAGATGAGGCTGAGCAACAGCTTTCCAGGCTAGCTCTTTCTGCCTGCTAACTTTCTGCAGACGTTCGCATTTTCGGAGCAGGGCTGCCAGAGACGCCTGGAACGGACCACCAAAGAATTCTTTGAGGTTTGAGGGGTAGGACAAGCAAGCAGCCCCAGTCTCTGTGCCTCTGTGCGAGCAGTGCCATGGGCAGATGAGGCTGAGCAACAGCTTTCCACGCTAGCTCTTTCTGCCTGCGAGCTACCTGCAGACGTTCGCATTTTCAGAGCAGGCCTGCCGTAGGTCCCCTGCACGGACCACCTAAGCTACGTTTCAAGACTGAGGTTGCAAGACAAAAAAGCAGCCCCAGTCTCTGTGCCTCTGTGCGAGCAGTGCCATGGGCAGATGAGGCTGAGCAACAGCTTTCCAGGCTAGCTCTTTCTGGCTGTGAGCTATCTGCAGACGTTCGCATTTTCGGAGCAGGGCTGCCGGAGCAGCCCGGCATGGACCACCTAAGATACGTTTGAAATTTGATGGGGCAAGATAAGCTAGTAGCCCCAGTCTCTGTGCCTCTGTGCAAGCAGTGCCATGGCCAGATGAGGCTGAGCAACAGCTTTCCAGGCTAGCTCTTTCTGGCTGCTAGCTATCTGCAGACGTTCGCATTTTCAGAGCAGGGCTGGCGGAGGCTTCCTGTATGGACCCCAAATATACTTTTGAAGTTTGAGAGGGCAAGACAAGCAAGCAGCCCCAGTCTCTGTGCCTCTGTGCGAGCAGTGCCATGGGCAGATGAGGCTGAGCAACAGCTTTCCAGGCTAGCTGTTTCTGGCTGTGAGCTATCTGCAGACGTTCGCATTTTCAGAGGAGGGCTGCCGGAGTCACCCGGCACAGACCACCTAAGCTACGTTGGAAGTTTATGGGTGCAAGACAAGCAAGCAGCCACAGTATCTATGCCTCTGTGCGAGCAGTGCCATGGACAGATGAGGCTGAGCAACAGCTTTCCAGGCTAGCTCTTTCTGGCAGCGAGCTATCTGCAGACGTTCGCATTTTCAGAGCAGTGCTGCCGGAGGAGCCCGGCACAGAACTCGTAACATACGTTTCGAGTTTGAGGTTGCAAGACAAGCAAGCAGCCCCACTCTCTGTGCCTCTGTGAGAGCACTGCCATGGGCAGATGAGGCTGAGCAACAGCTTTCCAGGCTAGCTCTTTCTGCCTGCGATTTATCTGCAGACGTTCGCATTTTCGGAGCAGGGCTGCTGGAGGCACACGGCAAGGACCATCAAAGACACATTTGACTTTTGAGGGGGTAAGACAGGCAAACAGCCCCAGTCTCTTTACCTCTGTGCGAGCAGTGCCATGGGCAGATGAGGCTGAGCAACAGCTTTCCAGGCTAGCTCTTTCTGGCTGCGAGCTATCTGCAGACGTTCGCATTTTCAGAGCACGGCTCCCGGAGGAGCCCGGCACGGAACTCGTAACATACGTTTGAAGTTTGAGGTGGCAAGACAAGCAACCAGCCCCAGTCTCTGTGCCTCTGTGCGAGCAGTGCCATGGGCAGATGAGGCTGAGCAACAGCTTTGCAGGCTAGCTCTTTCTGGCTGTGAGCTATCTGCAGACGTTCGCATTTTCAGAGCAGGGTTGCCAGAGACGCCTGGAACGGACCACCTAAGATATGTTTGAGGTTTGAGGGGCAGGACAAGCAAGCAGCCCCAGTCTCTGTGCCTCTGTGCGAGCAGTGCCATGGGCAGATGAGGCTGAGCAACAGCTTTCCAGGCTAGCTCTTTCTGGCAGCGAGCTATCTGCAGACGTTTGCATTTTCAGAGCAGGGCTGCCGGAGGACCCCGGCACGGACCACCTACTATACTTTTCAAGTTTGATGGGGCAAGACAAACAAGTAGCCCCAGTCTCTGTGCCTCTGTGCGAGCAGTGCCATGGGCAGATGAGGCTGAGCAACAGCTTTCCAGGCTAGCTTTTTCTGCCTGCGAGCTTTCTGCAGACGTTAGCGTTTTCAGAACAGGGCTGCTGAACGACACCTGTACGTACCCGAAATCTAAGTTTGCAGTTTGAGGTGGCAAGACAAGCAAGCATCCCCAGTCTCTGTGCCTCTGTGCGAGCAGTGCCATGGGCAGATGAGGCTGAGCAACAGCTTTCCAGGCTAGCTCTTTCTGCCTGCAAGCTATCTGCACACGTTCGCATTTTCAGAGCAGGGCTGCAGGAGGAGCCATTCACGGACCTCCTAACCTACGTTTGAAGTTTGAAGTGGCAAGACAAGCAAGCATCCCCAGTCTCTGTGCCTCTGTGCGAGCAGTGCCATGGGCAGATGAGGCTGAGCAACAGCTTTCCAGGCTAGCTCTTTCTGCCTGCTAACTTTCTGCAGACGTTCGCATTTTCGGAGCAGGGCTGCCAGAGACGCCTGGAACGGACCACCAAAGAATTCTTTGAGGTTTGAGGGGTAGGACAAGCAAGCAGCCCCAGTCTCTGTGCCTCTGTGCGAGCAGTGCCATGGGCAGATGAGGCTGAGCAACAGCTTTCCACGCTAGCTCTTTCTGCCTGCGAGCTACCTGCAGACGTTCGCATTTTCAGAGCAGGCCTGCCGTAGGTCCCCTGCACGGACCACCTAAGCTACGTTTCAAGACTGAGGCTGCAAGACAAAAAAGCAGCCCCAGTCTCTGTGCCTCTGTGCGAGCAGTGCCATGGGCAGATGAGGCTGAGCAACAGCTTTCCAGGCTAGCTCTTTCTGGCTGTGAGCTATCTGCAGACGTTCGCATTTTCGGAGCAGGGCTGCCGGAGCAGCCCGGCATGGACCACCTAAGATACGTTTGAAATTTGATGGGGCAAGATAAGCTAGTAGCCCCAGTCTCTGTGCCTCTGTGCAAGCAGTGCCATGGCCAGATGAGGCTGAGCAACAGCTTTCCAGGCTAGCTCTTTCTGGCTGCTAGCTATCTGCAGACGTTCGCATTTTCAGAGCAGGGCTGGCGGAGGCTTCCTGTATGGACCCCAAATATACTTTTGAAGTTTGAGAGGGCAAGACAAGCAAGCAGCCCCAGTCTCTGTGCCTCTGTGCGAGCAGTGCCATGGGCAGATGAGGCTGAGCAACAGCTTTCCAGGCTAGCTGTTTCTGGCTGTGAGCTATCTGCAGACGTTCGCATTTTCAGAGGAGGGCTGCCGGAGTCACCCGGCACAGACCACCTAAGCTACGTTGGAAGTTTATGGGGGCAAGACAAGCAAGCAGCCACAGTATCTATGCCTCTGTGCGAGCAGTGCCATGGACAGATGAGGCTGAGCAACAGCTTTCCAGGCTAGCTCTTTCTGGCAGCGAGCTATCTGCAGACGTTCGCATTTTCAGAGCAGTGCTGCCGCAGGAGCCCGGCACAGAACTCGTAACATACGTTTCGAGTTTGAGGTTGCAAGACAAGCAAGCAGCCCCACTCTCTGTGCCTCTGTGAGAGCACTGCCATGGGCAGATGAGGCTGAGCAACAGCTTTCCAGGCTAGCTCTTTCTGCCTGCGATTTATCTGCAGACGTTCGCATTTTCGGAGCAGGGCTGCTGGAGGCACACGGCAAGGACCATCAAAGACACATTTGACTTTTGAGGGGGTAAGACAGGCAAACAGCCCCAGTCTCTTTACCTCTGTGCGAGCAGTGCCATGGGCAGATGAGGCTGAGCAACAGCTTTCCAGGCTAGCTCTTTCTGGCTGCGAGCTATCTGCAGACGTTCGCATTTTCAGAGCACGGCTCCCGGAGGAGCCCGGCACGGAACTCGTAACATACGTTTGAAGTTTGAGGTGGCAAGACAAGCAACCAGCCCCAGTCTCTGTGCCTCTGTGCGAGCAGTGCCATGGGCAGATGAGGCTGAGCAACAGCTTTGCAGGCTAGCTCTTTCTGGCTGTGAGCTATCTGCAGACGTTCGCATTTTCAGAGCAGGGTTGCCAGAGACGCCTGGAACGGACCACCTAAGATATGTTTGAGGTTTGAGGGGCAGGACAAGCAAGCAGCCCCAGTCTCTGTGCCTCTGTGCGAGCAGTGCCATGGGCAGATGAGGCTGAGCAACAGCTTTCCAGGCTAGCTCTTTCTGGCAGCGAGCTATCTGCAGACGTTTGCATTTTCAGAGCAGGGCTGCCGGAGGACCCCGGCACGGACCACCTACTATACTTTTCAAGTTTGATGGGGCAAGACAAACAAGTAGCCCCAGTCTCTGTGCCTCTGTGCGAGCAGTGCCATGGGCAGATGAGGCTGAGCAACAGCTTTCCAGGCTAGCTTTTTCTGCCTGCGAGCTTTCTGCAGACGTTAGCGTTTTCAGAACAGGGCTGCTGAACGACACCTGTACGTACCCGAAATCTAAGTTTGCAGTTTGAGGTGGCAAGACAAGCAAGCATCCCCAGTCTCTGTGCCTCTGTGCGAGCAGTGCCATGGGCAGATGAGGCTGAGCAACAGCTTTCCAGGCTAGCTCTTTCTGCCTGCAAGCTATCTGCAGACGTTTGCATTTTCAGAACAGCACTGAACTAAGTCCCGGCCGAACCACCTAAGCTAAGTATGAAGTTTGAGGTGGCAGGATAAGCAAGCAGCCCCAGTCTCTGTGCCTCTGTGCGAGAAATGCCATGGGAAGATGAGGCTGAGCAACATCTTTCCAGGCTAGCACTTTCTGGCTGCGATTTATCTGCAGACGTTCCCATTTTCGCAGGAGGGCTACCGGAGGTGCCCGGCACGGACCATCTAAGATACATTTGAGGTTTGAGGGGGCAAGACAAGCAAGCAGCCCCAGTCTCTGTGCCTCTGTGCAAGCAGTGCCATGGCCAGATGAGGCTGAGCAACAGCTTTCCAGGCTAACCCTTTCTGGCTGCTAGCTATCTGCAGACGTTCGCATTTTCAGAGCAGGGCTGGCGGAGGCTTCCTGTATGGACCCCAAATATACTTTTGAAGTTTGAGAGGGCAAGACAAGCAAGCAGCCCCAATCTCTGTGCCTCTGTGCGAGCAGTGCCATGGGCAGATGAGGCTGAGCAACAAATTTCCAGGCTAGCTGTTTCTGGCTGTGAGCTATCTGCAGACGTTCGCATTTTCAGAGGAGGGCTGCCGGAGTCACCCGGCACAGACCACCTAAGCTACGTTGGAAGTTTATGGGGGCAAGACAAGCAAGCAGCCACAGTATCTATGCCTCTGTGCGAGCAGTGCCATGGGCAGATGAGGCTGAGCAACAGCTTTCCAGGCTAGCTCTTTCTGGCAGCGAGCTATCTGCAGACGTTCGCATTTTCAGAGCAGTGCTGCCGGAGGAGCCCGGCACAGAACTCGTAACCTACGTTTCGAGTTTGAGGTTGCAAGACAAGCAAGCAGCCCCACTCTCTGTGGCTCTGTGAGAGCACTGCCATGGGCAGATGAGGCTGAGCAACAGCTTTCCAGGCTAGCTCTTTCTGGCTGCGAGCTATCTGCAGACGTTCGCATTTTCGGAGCAGGGCTGCCGGAGGAGCAAAGCACGGAACTCGTAACATACGTTTGAAGTTTGAGGTGGCAAGACAAGCAACCAGCCCCAGTCTCTGTGCCTCTGTGCGAGCAGTGCCATGGGCAGATGAGGCTGAACAAAAGCTTTCCAGGCTAGCTCTTTCTGGCTGTGAGCTATCTGCAGACGTTTGCATTTTCAGAGCAGGGCTGCCGGAGGACCCCGGCACGGACCACCTACTATACTTTTCAAGTTTGATGGGGCAAGACAAACAAGTAGCCCCAGTCTCTGTGCCTCTGTGCGAGCAGTGCCATGGGCAGATGAGGCTGAGCAACAGCTTTCCAGGCTAGCTTTTTCTGCCTGCGAGCTATCTGCAGACGTTTGCATTTTCAGAACAGCACTGAACTAAGTCCCGGCCGAACCACCTAAGCTAAGTATGAAGTTTGAGGTGGCAGGATAAGCAAGCAGCCCCAGTCTCTGTGCCTCTGTGCGAGAAATGCCATGGGAAGATGAGGCTGAGCAACATCTTTCCAGGCTAGCACTTTCTGGCTGCGATTTATCTGCAGACGTTCCCATTTTCGCAGGAGGGCTACCGGACGTGCCCGGCACGGACCATCTAAGATACATTTGAGGTTTGAGGGGGCAAGACAAGCAAACAGCCCCAGTCTCTGTGCCTCTGTGCGAGCAGTGCCATGGGCAGATGAGGCTGAGCAACAGCTTTCCAGGCTAGCTCTTTCTGCCTGCGAGCTATCTGCAGACATTCGCATTTTGGGAGCAGGGCTGCCGAAGGCGTCCTGCACGGACCCCCAAATTAACGTTTGAAGTTTGAGGTGACAAGAAAAGAAAGCAGCCCCAGTCTCTGTGCCTCTGTGTGAGCAGTGCCATGGGCAGATGAGGCTGAGCAACAGCTTTCCAGGCTAGCTCTTTCTACCGCAATCTATCTGCACACGTTTGCATTTTCAGAGCAGGCCTGCCGGAGGCCCCCTGCACGGACCAGCTAACTTACGTTTCAAGATTGAGGGGTCAAGACAAGCAAGCAGCAACAGTCTCTGTGCCTCTGTGTGAGCAGTGCAATGTGCAGATGAGGATGAGCAACAGCTTTCCAGGCTAGCTCTTTCTGGCTGCAAGCTATCTGCAGACGTTCGCATTTTCAGAGCAGGGCTGCCGGAGGAGCCATGCACGGACCTCCTAACCTATGTTTGAAGTTTGAGGTGGCAAGACAAGCAAGCAGCCCCAGTCTCTGTGCCTCTGTGCGAGCAGTGCCATGGACAGATGAGGCTGAGCAACAGCTTTCCAGGCTAGCTCTTTCTGCCTGCGATCTATCTGCACACGTTCGCATTTTCAGAGCACGGCTGCAGGAGGAGCCATTCACGGACCTCCTAACCTACGTTTGAAGTTTGAAGTGGCAAGACAAGCAAGCAGCCCCAGTCTCTGTGCCTCTGTGCGAGCAGTGCCATGGGCAGATGAGGCTGAGCAACAGCTTTCCAGGCTAGCTCTTTCTGCCTGCTAACTTTCTGCAGACGTTCGCATTTTCGGAGCAGGGCTGCCAGAGACGCCTGGAACGGACCACCAAAGAATTCTTTGAGGTTTGAGGGGTAGGACAAGCAAGCAGCCCCAGTCTCTGTGCCTCTGTGCGAGCAGTGCCATGGGCAGATGAGGCTGAGCAACAGCTTTCCACGCTAGCTCTTTCTGCCTGCGAGCTACCTGCAGACGTTCGCATTTTCAGAGCAGGCCTGCCGTAGGTCCCCTGCACGGACCACCTAAGCTACGTTTCAAGACTGAGGCTGCAAGACAAAAAAGCAGCCCCAGTCTCTGTGCCTCTGTGCGAGCAGTGCCATGGGCAGATGAGGCTGAGCAACAGCTTTCCAGGCTAGCTCTTTCTGGCTCTGAGCTATCTGCAGACGTTTGCATTTTCAGAGCAGGGCTGCCGGAGGACCCCGGCACGGACCACCTACTATACTTTTCAAGTTTGATTGGGCAAGACAAACAAGTAGCCCCAGTCTCTGTGCCTCTGTGCGAGCAGTGCCATGGGCAGATGAGGCTGAGCAACAGCTTTCCAGGCTAGCTTTTTCTGCCTGCGAGCTATCTGCAGACGTTTGCATTTTCAGAACAGCACTGAACTAAGTCCCGGCCGAACCACCTAAGATAAGTATGAAGTTTGAGGTGGCAGGATAAGCAAGCAGCCCCAGTCTCTGTGCCTCTGTGCGAGAAATGCCATGGGAAGATGAGGCTGAGCAACATCTTTCCAGGCTAGCACTTTCTGGCTGCGATTTATCTGCAGACGTTCCCATTTTCGCAGGAGGGCTACCGGACGTGCCCGGCACGGACCATCTAAGATACATTTGAGGTTTGAGGGGGCAAGACAAGCAAACAGCCCCAGTCTCTGTGCCTCTGTGCGAGCAGTGCCATGGGCAGATGAGGCTGAGCAACAGCTTTCCAGGCTAGCTCTTTCTGCCTGCGAGCTATCTGCAGACGTTTGCGTTTTCAGAGCAGGGCAGCCCGAGGACCCGGGCACGGAGCACCTAATATACATTTGAAGATTGAAGGAGCAAGAAAAGCAAGCAGCCCCAGTCTCTGTGCCTCTGTGTGAGCAGTGCCATGGGCAGATGAGGCTGAGAAACAACTTTCGAGGCTAGCTCTTTCTGCCTGCGAGCTATCTGCAGACATTCGCATTTTGGGAGCAGGGCTGCCGAAGGCGTCCTGCACGGACTCCCAAATTAACGTTTGAAGTTTGAGGTGACAAGAAAAGCAAGCAGCCCCAGACTCTGTGCCTCTGTGCGAGCAGTGCCATGGGCAGATGAGGCTGAGCAACAGCTTTCCAGGCTAGCTCTTTCTACCGCAATCTATCTGCACACGTTCGCATTTTCAGAGCAGGCCTGCCGGAGGCCCCCTGCACGGACCAGCTAACTTACGTTTCAAGATTGAGGGGTCAAGACAAGCAAGCAGCAACAGTCTCTGTGACTCTGTGTGAGCAGTGCAATGTGCAGATGAGGATGAGCAACAGCTTTCCAGGCTAGCTCTTTCTGGCTGCAAGCTATCTGCAGACGTTCGCATTTTCAGAGCAGGGCTGCCGGAGGAGCCATGCACGGACCTCCTAACCTATGTTTGAAGTTTGAGGTGGCAAGACAAGCAAGCAGCCCCAGTCTCTGTGCCTCTGTGCGAGCAGTGCCATGGACAGATGAGGCTGAGCAACAGCTTTCCAGGCTAGGTCTTTCTGCCTGCGATCTATCTGCACACGTTCGCATTTTCAGAGCAGGGCTGCAGGAGGAGCCATTCACGGACCTCCTAACCTACGTTTGAAGTTTGAAGTGGCAAGACAAGCAAGCATCCCCAGTCTCTGTGCCTCTGTGCGAGCAGTGCCATGGGCAGATGAGGCTGAGCAACAGCTTTCCAGGCTAGCTCTTTCTGCCTGCTAACTTTCTGCAGACGTTCGCATTTTCGGAGCAGGGCTGCCAGAGACGCCTGGAACGGACCACCAAATAATTCTTTGAGGTTTGAGGGGTAGGACAAGCAAGCAGCCCCAGTCTCTGTGCCTCTGTGCGAGCAGTGCCATGGGCAGATGAGGCTGAGCAACAGCTTTCCAGGCTAGCTCTTTCTGGCTGCGAGCTATCTGCACACGTTCGTATTTTCAGAGCAGGGCTACCGGAGTAGCCCGGAACGGACAACTTAAGATAGTTTTGAAGTTTGATGGTGCAAGATAAGCAAGTAGCTCCAGTGTCTGTGCCTCTGTGCGAGCAGTGCCATGGGCAGATGAGGCTGAGCAACAGCTTTCCAGGCTAGCTCTTTCTGGCTGCGAGCTATCTGCAGATGTTCGCATTTTTAGAGCAGGGCTGCCGGAGGAGCCCGGCACGGAACTCGTAACATACGTTTGGAGTTTGAGGTGGCAAGACAAGCAAGCAGACCCACTCTCTGTGCCTCTGTGCGAGCACTGCCATGGGCAGATGAGGCTGAGCAACAGCTTTCCAGGCTAGCTCTTTCTGGCTGTGATTTATCTGCAGACGTTCGAATTTTCAGAGCAGGGCTGCCGGAGGCACACGGCACGGACCATCAAAGATACATTTGAGGTTTGAGGGGGTAAGACAAGCAAACAGCCCCAGTCTCTGTGCCTCTGTGCGAGCAGTGCCATGGGCAGATGAGGCTGAGCAACGGCTTTCCAGGCTAGCTCTTTCTGCCTGCGAGCTACCTGCAGACGTTCGCATTTTCAGAGCAGGCCTGCCGTAGGTCCCCTGCACGGACCACCTAAGCTACGTCTCAAGACTGAGGCTGCAAGACAAGCAAGCAGCCCCAGTCTCTGTGCCTTTGTGCGAGCAGTGCCATGGGCAGATGAGGCTGAGCAACAGCTTTCAGGCTAGATCTTCCTGGCTGCGAGCTATCTGCACACGTTAGTATTTTCAGAGCAGGGCTACCGGAGTAGCCCGGAACGGACAACTTCAGATAGTTTTGAAGTTTGATGGTGCAAGATAAGCAAGTAGCTCCAGTGTCTGTGCCTCTGTGTGAGCAGTGCCATGGGCAGATGAGTCTGAGCAAAAGCTTTCCAGGCTAGCTCTTTCTGCCTGCGATCTATCTGCAGACGTTCGCATTTTCAGAGTAAGGCTGCTGGACGACACCTGTACGGACCCCAAAGCTACGTTTAAAGTTTGAGGGGGCAAGACAAGTAAGCAGCCCTAGTCTCTGTGCCTCTGTGCGACCAGTGCCATGGGCAGATGAGGCTGAGCAACAGCTTTCCAGGCTAGCTCTTTCTGGCTGCGAGCTATCTGCAGACGTTCGCATTTTCAGAGCAGGGCTGGCGGAGTCACCCGGCACAGACCACCTAAGCTACGTTGGAAGTTTAAGGGGGCAAGACAAGCAAGCAGCCACAGTATCTGTGCCTCTGTGCGAGCAGTGCCATGGACAGATGAGGCTGAGCAACAGCTTTCCATGCTAGCTATTTCCGGCTGCGAGCTATCTGCAGACGTTCGCATTTTCAGAGCAGGGCTGCCGGAGTCACCCGGCACAGACCACCTAAGCTACGTTGGAAGTTTAAGGGGGCAAGACAAGCAAGCAGCCACAGTATCTGTGCCTCTGTGCGAGCAGTGCCATGGACAGATGAGGCTGAGCAACAGCTTTCCAGGCTAGCTCTTTCTGGCTGTGATTTATCTGCAGACGTTCGCATTTTCAGAGCAGGGCTGCCGGAGGCACACGGCACGGACCATCAAAGATACATTTGAGGTTTGAGGGGGTAAGACAAGCAAACAGCCCCAGTCTCTGTGCCTCTGTGCGAGCAGTGCCATGGGCAGATGAGGCTGAGCAACGGCTTTCCAGGCTAGCTCTTTCTGGCTGCGAGCTATCTGCAGACGTTCGCATTTTCAGAGCAGGCCTGCCGGAGGTCCCCTGCACGGACCACCTAAGCTACGTTTCAAGACTGAGGCTGCAAGACAAGCAAGCAGCCCCAGTCTCTGTGCCTTTGTGCGAGCAGTGCCATGGGCAGATGAGGCTGAGCAACAGCTTTCAGGCTAGCTCTTTCTGGCTACGAGCTATCTGCACACGTTCGTATTTTCAGAGCAGGGCTACCGGAGTAGCCCGGCACGGACAACTTAAGAGAGTTTTGAAGTTTGATGGTGCAAGATAAGCAAGTAGCCCCAGTGTCTGTGCCTCTGTGTGAGCACTGCCATGGGCAGATGAGGCTGAGCAAAAGCTTTCCAGGCTAGCTCTTTCTGCCTGCGATCTATCTGCAGGCGTTCGCATTTTCAGAGTAAGGCTGCTGGACGACACCTGTACGGACCCCAAAGCTACGTTTAAAGTTTGAGGGGGCAAGACAAGTAAGCAGCCCTAGTCTCTGTGCCTCTGTGCGACCAGTGCCATGGGCAGATGAGGCTGAGAAACAGCTTTCCAGGCTAGCTTCTTCTTCCTCCGAGCTATCTGCAGACGCTCGCATTTTCGGAGCTGCGCTGCCGGATGCCCCCTGCATGGATCCCCAAAGTATATGTTTGACCTTTGAGGTGGCAAGACAAGCAAGCAGCCCCAGTCTCTGTGCCTCTGTGCGAGCAGTGCCATGGGCAGATGAGGCTGAGCAACAGCTTTCCAGGCTAGCTCTTTCTGCCTGCTAGCTATCTGCAGACGTTTGCATTTTCAGAACAGGGCTGCCGGAGGAGCCCGGTACGGACCCCCAAATCTACGCTTGAAGATTGAGGGGGCAAGACAAGCAAGCAGCCCCAGTCTCTGTGCCTCTGTGCGAGCAGTGCCATGGGCAGATGATGCTGAGCAACAGCTTTCCAGGCTAGCTCTTTCTGGCTGCGTGCAAAATGCAGACATTCGCATTTTCAGGGCAGGGCTACCGGAGACCCCTGCACAGACCACAAAATCTACATTTGAAGTTTGAGTGGGAAAGACAAGCAAGCAGCCCCAGTCTCTGTGCCTCTGTGCGAGCAGAACCGTGAGCAGATGAGGCTGAGCAACAGCTTTCCAGGCTAGCTCTTTCTGGCTGCTAGCTATCTGCAGACATTCGCATTTTCAGAGCAGGGATGCCGGAGACCCCTGGACATACCACCAAAGTTACGTTTTAAGTCTGAGTGGGCAAAACAAGCAAGCAGCCCCAGTCTCTGTGCCTCTGTGCGAGATGTGCCATGGGCAGATGAGGCTGAGCAACAGCTTTCCAGGCTAGCTCTTTCTGGCTGCGTGCAAAATGCAGACATTCGCATTTTCGGAGCACGCCTGTGGAGGCGCCCGTCACGGACTACCTAAGATAAGTCTGAAGTTTGAGGGGGCAAGACAAGCAAGCAGCCCCACTCTCTGTGCCTCTGTGCGAGCAGTGCCATGGGCAGATGAGGCTGAACAAAAGCTTTCCAGGCTAGCTCTTTCTGGCAGCGAGCTATCTGCAGACGTTCGCATTTTCAGAACGGGGCTGAAGGAGGACCCCGGCACGGACCACCTACGATACGTTTCAAGTTTGATGCGGCAATACAAACAAGTAGCCCCAGTCTCTGCGCCTCTGCGCTAGCAGTGCCATGGGCAGATGAGGCTGAGCAAGAGCTTTCGAGGCTAGCTTTTTCTGCCTGCGAGCTATCTGCAGACGTTAGCGTTTTCAGAGCAGGACTGGTGGACGACACCTGTACGCACCCGAAATCTAAGTTTGCAGTTTGAGGTGGCAAGACAAGCAAGCATCCCCAGTCTCTGTGCCTCTGTGCGAGCAGTGCCATGGGCAGATAAGGCTGAGCAACAGCTTTCCAGGCTAGATCTTTCTGGCTGCGAGCTATCTGCAGACGTTCGCTTTTTCGGAGCAGGGCTTTGGGAGGTTTCCTGCATGGACCCCCAAAGCTAAGTTTGAAGTTTGAGGTGGCAAGACAAGGAAGCAGCCCCAGTCTCTGTGCCTCTGTGCGAGCAGTGCCATGGGCAGATGAGGCTGAGCAACAGCTTTCCAGGCTAGCTCTTTCTGCCTGCGAGCTATCTGCAGACGTTTGCATTTTAAGAGCAGGGCATCCGGAGCCCCCATGCATGGACCCCCAAATATACATTTGAAGTTTCAGGGGGCAAGACAAGCAAGCAGCCCTGGTCTCTGTGCCTCTGTGCGAGCAGTGCCATGGGCAGATGAGGCTGAGCAACAGCTTTCCAGGCTAGCTCTTTCTGCCTGCAAGCTATCTGCAGACGTTTGCATTTTCAGAACAGCACTGAACTAAGTCCCGGCCGAACCACCTAAGATATGTATGAAGTTTGAAGTGGCAGGATAAGCAAGCAGCCCCAGTCTCTGTGCCTCTGTGCGAGAAATGCCATGGGAAGATGAGGCTGAGCAACATCTTTCCAGGCTAGCACTTTCTGGCTGCGATTTATCTGCAGACGTTCGCATTTTCGGAGCAGGGCTACCGGAGGCGCCCGGCACGGACCATCTAATATACATTTGAAGTTTGAGGTGGCAAGACAAGCAAGCAGCCCCAGTCTCTGTGCCTCTGTGCGAGCAGTGCCATGGGCAGATGAGGCTGAGCAACAGCTTTCCAGGCTAGATCTTTCTGGCTGCGAGCTATCTGCAGACGTTCGCATTTTCGGAGCAGGGCTGCCAGAGACGCCTGGAACGGACCACCTAAGTTATGTTTGAGGTTTGGGGTGCAGGACAAGCAAGCAGCCCCACTCTCTGTGCCTCTGTGCGAGCAGTGCCATGGGCAGATGAGGCTGAGCAACAGCTTTCCATGCTAGCTCTTTCTGCCTGCGAGCTATCTGCAGACTTTCGCATTTTCAGAGCAGGGCTGCTGGAAGAGCCCGGCACGTAACTCGTCACCTACGTTTGAAGTTTGAGGTGGCAAGACAAGCAAGCAGCCCCAGTCTCTGTGCCTCTGTGCGAGCAGTGCCATGGGCAGATGAGGCTGAGCAACAGCTTTGCAGGCTAGCTCTTTCTGGCTGTGAGCTATCTGCAGACGTTCGCATTTTCTGAGCAGGGCTGCCAGAGACGCCTGGAACGCACAACCTAAGATATGTTTGAGGTTTGGGGTGCAGGACAAGCAAGCAGCCCCAGTCTCTATGCCTCTGTGCGAGCAGTGCAATGGGCACATGAGGCTGAGCAACAGCTTTCCAGGCTAGCTCTTTCTGCCTGCGAGCTATCTGCAGAAGTTCGCATTTTCAGAGCAGGGTTGCCGGAGCAGCCCGGCACGGACCACCTAAGATACGTTTGAAGTTTGATGGGGCAAGATAAGCAAGTAGCCCCAGTCTCTGTGCCTCTGTGCTAGCAGTGCCATGGGCAGATGAGGCTGAGCAACATCTTTCCAGGCTAGCTCTTTCTGCCTGCGATCTATCTCCAGACGTTCGCGTTTTCGGAGCAGGGCTGCTGGATGACACCTGTACGGACCCCAAAGTTACGTTTAAAGTTTGAGGTGGCAAGACAAGCAAGCAGCCCCAGTCTCTGTACCTCTGTGCGAGCAGTGCCATGGACAGATGAGGCTGAGCAACAGCTTTCCAGGCTAGCTCTTTCTGCTGCGATCTATCTGCAGACGTTCGCATTTTCAGAGCAAGGCTGCCGGAAGCCCCTTGCACGGACTCCCAAATCTACGTTTGAAGTTTCAGGTGGCAAGACAAGCAAGCAGCCCCAGTCTCTGTGCCTCTGTGAGAGCAGTGACATGGCCAGATGAGGCTGAGCAACAGCTTTCCAGGCTAGCTCTTTCTGGCTGCGAGCTATCTGCAGACGTTCGCATTTTCGGAGCACGCCTGTGGAGGCGCCCGTCACGGACTACCTAAGATAAGTCTGAAGCTTGAGGTGGCAAGACAAGCAAGCAGCCCCAGTCTCTGTGCCTCTGTGCGAGCAGTGCCATGGGCAGATGAGGCTGAGCAACAGCTTTCCAGGCTAGCTCTTTCTGCCTGCGATCTATCTGCACACGTTCGCATTTTCAGAGCAGGGCTGCAGGAGGAGCCATTCACGGACCTCCTAACCTACGTTTGAAGTTTGAAGTGGCAAGACAAGCAAGCATCCCCAGTCTCTGTGCCTCTGTGCGAGCAGTGCCATGGGCAGATGAGGCTGAGCAACAGCTTTCCAGGCTAGCCCCTTCTGCCTGCCAGCTATCTGCAGACGTTCGCACTTTCGGAGCAGGGCTGTGATAGGAGCCTGGCAGGGTCACCACCATTCCCAGCATGCGTTTGAAGTTTCAAGTGGCAAGATAAGCAAGCAGCCCCATTCTCTGTGCCTCTATGCGAACAGTGCCATGGGCAGATGAGGCTGAGCAACAGCTTTCCAGGCTAGCCCCTTCTGGCTGCCAGCTATCTGCAGACGTTCTCACTTTCGGAGCAGGGCTGTGATAGGAGCCTGGCAGGGACACCACCATTCCCAGCATGCGTTTGAAGTTTCAAGTTGCAAGATAAGCAAGCAGCCCCATTCTCTGTGCCTCTACGCGAACAGTGCCATTGGCAGATTAGGCTGAGCAACAGCCTTCCAGGCTAGCACCTTCTTGGTTCCAGCTATCTGCAGACGTTCGCATTTCAAGAGCAGGGCTGCGAAAGGAGCCTAGCAGGGACACCAACTTTCCCAGGCTACTTTTGAAGTTCGAGGTGGCAAGACAAGCAAGCAGCCCCATTCTCTGTGCCTCTGTGTGAGCACTGCCATTGGCAGATGAGGCTGAGCAACAGCTTTCCAGGCTAGCCCCTTCTGGCTGCCAGCTATCTGCAGACGTTCGCACTTTCGGAGCAGGGCTGTGATAGGAGCCTGGCAGGGACACCACCATTCCCAGCATGCTTTTGAAGTTTCAAGTGGCAAGATAAGCAAGCAGCCCCATTCTCTGTGCCTCTATGCGAACAGTGCCATGGGCAGATGAGGCTGAGCAACAGCTTTCCAGGCTAGCCCCTTCTGGCTGCCAGCTATCTGCAGACGTTCGCACTTTCGGAGCAGGGCTGTGATAGGAGCCTGGCTGGTACACAAACTTTCCCAGCATGCGTTTGAAGTTTGAGGTGGCAAGATAAGCAAGCAGCCCCATTCTCTGTGCCTCTATGCGAACAGTGCCATGGGCAGATGAGGCTGAGCAACAGCTTTCCAGGCTAGCCCCTTCTGGCTGCCAGCTACCTGCAGACGTTCGCATTTCTAGAGCAGTCCTGCGAAAGGAGCCTAGCAGGGACACCATCTTTCCCAGGCTACGTTTGAAGTTTGAGGTGGCAAGGGAAGCAAGCAGCCCCATTCTCTGTGCCTCTGTGTGAGCAGTGCCATGGGCAGATGAGACTGAGCAACAGCTTTGCAGGCTAGCACCTTCTGGCTGCCAGCTATCTGCAGACGTTCGCACTTTCGGAGCAGGGCTGCGAAAGGAGCCTGGCTGGTACACTAACTTTCCCAGGCTACTTTTGAAGTTTGAGGTGGCAAGACAAGCAAGCAGCCCCAGTCTCTGTGCCTCTGTGTGAGCACCTCCATGGGCAGATGAGGCTGAGCAACAGCTTTCCAGGATAGCACCTTCTGGCTGCCAGCTATCTGCAGACGTTCGCACTTTCGGAGCAGGGCTGCGAAAGGAGCCTGGCAGGGACAACCCACATTCCCCACATGCGTTTGAAGTTTCAAGTGGCAAGATAAGCAAGCAGCCCCGTTCTCTGTGCCTCTATGCGAACAGTGCCATGGGCAGATGAGGCTGAGCAACAGCTTTCCAGGCTAGCCCCTTCTGGCTGCCAGCTATCTGCAGACGTTCGCATTTCAAGAGCAGGGCTGCGAAAGAAGCCTAGAAGGTATACCATCTTTCCCAGGCTACGTTTGAAGTTTGAGGTAGCAAGACAAGCAAGGAGCCCCATTCTCTGTGCCTCTGTGCGAGCAGTGCCATGGGCAGATGAGGCTGAGCAACAGCTTTCCAGGCTAGCCCCTTCTGGCTGCCAGCTATCTGCAGACGTTCGCACTTTCGGAGCAGGGCTGCGAAAGGAGCCTGGCTGGGACACCAACTTTCCCAGGCTACGTTTGAAGTTTGAGGTGGCAAGATAAGCAAGCAGCGCCATTCTCTGTGCCTCTTTGCGAACAGTGCCATGAGCAGATGAGGCTGAGCAACAGCTTTCCAGGCTAGCACCTTCTGGGTATCAGCTATCTGCAGACGTTCGCACTTTCGGAGCAGGGCTGTGATAGGAGCCTGGCTGGGACACCAACTTTCCCAGGCTACGTTTGAAGTTTGAGGTGGCAAGACAAGCAAGCAGCCCCATTCTCTGTGCCTCTGTGCGAGCACTGCCATGGGCAGATGAGGCTGAGCAGCAGCTTTCCAGGCTAGCCCCTTCTGGCTGCCAGCTATCTGCAGACGTTCGCACTTTCGGAGCAGGGCTGTGATAGGAGCCTGGCAGGGTCACCACCGTTTCCATCATGCGTTTGAAGTTTCAAGTGGCAAGATAAGCAAGCAGCCTCATTCTCTGTGCCTCTATGCGAACAGTGCCATGGGCAGATGAGGCTGAGCAACAGCTTTCCAGGCTAGCCCCTTCTGGCTGCCAGCTATCTGCACACGTTCGCACTTTCGGAGCAGGGCTGCGAAAGGAGCCTGGCTGGGACACCATCTTTCCCAGGCTACGTTTGAAGTTTGAGGTGGCAAGACAAGCAAGCAGCCCCATTCTCTCTGCCTCTATGCGAGCAGTGCCATGGGCAGATGAGGCTGAGCAACAGCTTTCCAGGCTAGCACCATCTGGCTGCCAGCTACCTGCAGACGTTCGCATTTCTAGAGCAGTCCTGCGAAAGGAGCCTAGCAGGGACACCATCTTTCCCAGGCTACGTTTGAAGTTTGAGGTGGCAAGACAAGCAAGGAGCCCCATTCTCTGTGCCTCTGTGCGAGCACTGCCATGGGCAGATGAGACTGAGCAACAGCTTTCCAGGCTAGCACCTTCTGGCTGCCAGCTATCTGCAGACGTTCGCACTTTCGGAGCAGGGCTGCGAAAGGAGCCTGGCAGGGACACCACCATTCCCAGCATGCGTTTGAAGTTTCAAGTGGCAAGAGAAGCAAGCAGCCCCATTCTCTGTGCCTCTATGCGAACAGTGCCATGGGCAGATGAGGCTGAGCAACAGCTTTCCAGGCTAGCACCTTCTGGCTGCCAGCTATCTGCAGACGTTCGCACTTTCGGAGCAGGGCTGCGAAAGGAGCCTGGCAGGGTCACCACCATTCCCAGGCTACGTTTGAAGTTTGAGGTGGCAAGACAAGCAAGCAGCCCCATTTCTGTGCCTCTGTGCGAGCACTGCCATGGGCAGATGAGGCTGAGCAACAGCTTTCCAGTCTAGCACCTTCTGGCTGCCAGCTATCTGCAGACGTTCGCACTTTCGGAGCAGGGCTGCGAAAGGAGCCTGGCTGGGACACCAACTTTCCCAGGATACGTTTGAAGTTTGAGGTGGCAAGACAAGCAAGCAGCCCCATTCTCTGTGCCTCTGTGCGAGCACTGCCATGGGCAGATGAGGCTGAGCAACAGCTTTCCAGGCTAGCCCCTTCTGCCTGCCAGCTATCTGCAGACGTTCGCACTTTCGGAGCAGGGCTGTGATAGGAGCCTGGCAGGGACACCACCATTCCCAGCATGCGTTTGAAGTTTCAAGTGGCAAGATAAGCAAGCAGCCCCATTCTCTGTGCCTCTATGCGAACAGTGCCATGGGCAGATGAGGCTGAGCAACAGCTTTCCAGGCTAGCACCTTCTGGCTGCCAGCTATCTGCAGACGTTCGCACTTTCGGAGCAGGGGTGCCAAAGGAGCCTGGCAGGGACAACCCACATTCCCAGCATGCGTTTGAACTTTCAAGTGGCAAGACAAGCAAGAAGCCCCATTCTCAGTGCTTCTATGCGAACAGGGCCATGGGCAGATGAGGCTGAGCAAGAGCTTTCCAGGCTAGCCCCTTCTGGCTGCCAGCTATCTGCAGACGTTCGCACTTTCGGAGCCGGGCTGTGATAGGAGCCTGGCAGGGACACCACCATTCCCAGGCTACGTTTAAAGTTTGAGGTGGCAAGGTAAGCAAGCAGCCCCATTCCCTGTGCCTCTATGCGAACAGTGCCTTTGGCAGATGAGGCTGAGCAACAGCTTTCCAGGCTAGCCCCTTCTGGCTGCCAGCTATCTGCAGACGTTCGCATTTCAAGAGCAGGGCTGCGAAAGAATCCTAGCAGGTACACCATCTTTCCCAGGCTACGTTTGAAGTTTGAGGTGGCAAGACAAGCAAGCAGCCCCATTCTCTGTGCCTCTGTGCGAGCACTGCCATGGGCAGATGAGGCTGAGCAACAGCTTTCCAGGCTGGCCCCTTCTGGCTGCCAGCTATCTGCAGACGTTCGCACTTTCGGAGCAGGGCTGCGAAAGGAGCCTGGCTGGGACACCAACATTCCCAGGCTACGTTTGAAGTTTGAGGTGGCAAGACAAGCAAGCATCCCCAGTTTCTGTGCCTCTATGCGAGCAGTGCCATGAGCAGATGAGGCTGAGCAACAGCTTTCCAGGCTAGCACCTTCTGGGTATCAGCTATCTGCAGACGTTCGCACTTTCGGAGCAGGGCTGTGATAGGAGCCTGGCTGGGACACCAACTTTCCCAGGCTACGTTTGAAGTTTGAGGTGGCAAGACAAGCAAGCAGCCCCATTCTCTGTGCCTCTGTGCGAGCACTGCCATGGGCAGATGAGGCTGAGCAACAGCTTTCCAGGCTAGCCCCTTCTGGCTGCCAGCTATCTGCAGACGTTCGCACTTTCGGAGCAGGGCTGCGAAAGGAGCCTGGCTGGGACACCAACTTTCCCAGGATACGTTTGAAGTTTGAGGTGGCAAGACAAGCAAGCAGCCCCATTCTCTGTGCCTCTGTGCGAGCACTGCCATGGGCAGATGAGGCTGAGCAACAGCTTTCCAGGCTAGCCCCTTCTACCTGCCAGCTATCTGCAGACGTTCTCACTTTCGGAGCAGGGCTGTGATAGGAGCCTGGCAGGGTCACCACCATTCCCAGCATGCGTTTGAAGATTCAAGTGGCAAGATAAGCAAGCAGCCCCATTCTCTGTGCCTCTATGCGAACAGTGCCATGGGCAGATGAGGCTGAGCAACAGCTTTCCAGGCTAGCCCCTTCTGCCTGCCAGCTATCTGCAGACGTTCGCACTTTCGGAGCAGGGCTGTGATAGGAGCCTGGCAGGGACACCACCATTCCCAGCATGCGTTTGAAGTTTCAAGTGGCAAGATAAGCAAGCAGCCCCATTCTCTGTGCCTCTATGCGAACAGTGCCATGGGCAGATGAGGCTGAGCAACAGCTTTCCAGGCTAGCCCCTTCTGCCTGCCAGCTATCTGCAGACATCCGCACTTTCGGAGCAGGGCTGCGAAAGGAGCCTGGCTGGGACACCAACTTTCCCAGGCTACGTTTGAAGTTTGAGGTGGCAAGACAAGCAAGCAGCCCCATTCTCTGTGCCTCTGTGCGAGCAGTGCCATGGGCAGATGAGACTGAGCAACAGCTTTCCAGGCTGTGTGAGCACTGCCATTGGCAGATGAGGCTGAGCAACAGCTTTCCAGGCTAGCCCCTTCTGGCTGCCAGCTATCTGCAGACGTTCGCACATTCGAAGAAGGGCTGTGATAGGAGCCTGGCAGGTACACCACCATTCCCAGCATGCGTTTGAAGTTTCAAGTGGCAAGATAAGCAAGCAGCCCCATTCTCTGTGCCTCTGTGCGAGCAGTGCCATGGGCAGATGAGGCTGAGCAACAGCTTTCCAGGCTAGCCCCTTCTGGCTGCCAGCTATCTGCAGACGTTCGCACTTTCGGAGCAGGGCTGCGAAAGGAGCCTGGCTGGTACACAAACTTTCCCAGCATGCGTTTGAAGTTTCAAGTGGCAAGATAAGCAAGCAGCCCCATTCTCTGTGCCTCTATGCGAACAGTGCCATTGGCAGATGAGGCTGAGCAACAGCTTTCCAGGCTAGCACCTTCTGGCTGCCAGCTATCTGCAGACGTTCGCACTTTCGGAGCAGGGCTGCGAAAGGAGCCTGGCAGGGTCACCACCATTCCCAGCATGCGTTTGAAGTTTCAAGTGGCAAGATAAGCAAGCAGCCCCATTCTCTGTGCCTCTATGCGAACAGTGCCATGGGCAGATGAGGCTGAGCAACAGCTTTCCAGGCTAGCCCCTTCTGGCTGCCAGCTATCTGCAGACGTTCGCACTTTCGGAGCAGGGCTGCTAAAGGAGCCTAGCAGGGATACAATCTTTCCCAGCCTACGTTTGAAGTTTGAGGTGGCAAGACAAGCAAGGAGCCCCATTCTCTGTGCCTCTGTGCGAGCAGTGCCATGGGCAGATGAGACTGAGCAATATCTTTGCAGGCTAGCACCTTCTGGCTGCCAGCTATCTGCAGACGTTCGCACTTTCGGAGCAGGGCTGCGAAAGGAGCCTGGCTGGGACACCAAATTTCCCAGGCTACGCTTGAAGTTTGACGTGGAAGACAAGCAATCAGCCCCAGTTTCTGTGCCTCTGTGCGAGCAGTGCCATGGGCAGATGAGGCTGAGCAACAGCTTTCCAGTCTAGCATCTTCTGGCTGCCAGCTATCTGCAGACGTTCGCACTTTCGGAGCAGGGCTGCGAAAGGAGCCTGGCTGGGACACCAACTTAACCAGGATACGTTTGAAGTTTGAGGTGGCAAGACAAGCAAGCAGCCCCAGTCTCTGTGCCTCTGTGCGAGCACTGCCATTGGCAGATGAGGCTGAGCAACAGCTTTCCAGGCTAGCCCCTTCTGGCTGCCAGCTACCTGCAGACGTTCGCATTTCTAGAGCAGTCCTGCGAAAGGAGCCTAGCAGGGACACCATCTTTCCCAGGCTACGTTTGAAGTTTGAGGTGGCAAGAGAAGCAAGCAGCCCCATTCTCTGTGCCTCTGTGCGAACAGTGCCATTGGCAGATTAGGCTGAGCAACAGCCTTCCAGGTTAGCACCTTCTGGCTGTCAGCTACCTGCAGACGTTCGCATTTCAGGAGCAGGGCTGCGAAAGGAGCCTAGCAGGTACACCATCTTTCCCAGGATACGTTTGAAGTTTGAGGTGGTAAGACAAGCAAGGAGCCCCAGTCTCTGTGCCTCTATGCGAACAGTGCCATGGGCAGATGAGGCTGAGCAACAGCTTTGCAGGCTAGCACCTTCTGGCTGCCAGCTATCTGCAGACGTTCGCACTTTCGGAGCAGGGCTGCGAAAGGAGCCTGGCTGGGACACCAACTTTCCCAGGCTACTTTTGAAGTTTGAGGTGGCAAGACAAGCAAGGAGCCCCATTCTCTGTGCCTCTGTGCGAGCAGTGCCATGGGCAGATGAGACTGAGCAACAGCTTTCCAGGCTGTGTGAGCACTGCCATTGGCAGATGAGGCTGAGCAACAGCTTTCCAGGCTAGCCCCTTCTGGCTGGCAGCTATCTGCAGACGTTCGCACATTCGAAGAAGGGCTGTGATAGGAGCCTGGCAGGTACACCACCATTCCCAGCATGCGTTTGAAGTTTCAAGTGGCAAGATAAGCAAGCAGCCCCATTCTCTGTGCCTCTGTGCGAGCAGTGCCATGGGCAGATGAGGCTGAGCAACAGCTTTCCAGGCTAGCCCCTTCTGGCTGCCAGCTATCTGCAGACGTTCGCACTTTCGGAGCAGGGCTGCGAAAGGAGCCTGGCTGGTACACAAACTTTCCCAGCATGCGTTTGAAGTTTCAAGTGGCAAGATAAGCAAGCAGCCCCATTCTCTGTGCCTCTATGCGAACAGTGCCATGGGCAGATGAGGCTGAGCAACAGCTTTCCAGGCTAGCCCCTTCTGGCTGCCAGCTATCTGCAGACGTTCGCATTTCTAGAGCAGGGCTGCGAAAGGAGCCTGGCAGGGACAACCCACATACCCCACATGCGTTTGAAGTTTCAAGTGGCAAGATAAGCAAGCAGCCCCATTCTCTGTGCCTCTATGCGAACAGTGCCATGGGCAGATGAAGCTAAGCAACAGCTTTCCAGGCTAGCCCCTTCTGCCTGCCAGCTATCTGCAGACGTTCGCACTTTCGGAGCATGGCTGCGAAAGGAGCCTGGCAGGGACAACCCACATACCCCACATGCGTTTGAAGTTTCAAGTGGCAAGATAAGCAAGCAGCCCCATTCTCTGTGCCTCTATGCGAACAGTGCCATGGGCAGATGAAGCTAAGCAACAGCTTTCCAGGCTAGCCCCTTCTGGCTGCCAGCTATCTGCAGACGTTCGCATTTCAAGAGCAGGACTGAGAAAGGAGCCTGAAAGGTACACCATCTTTCCCAGGATACGTTTGAAGTTTGAGGTGGCAAGACAAGCAAGGAGCCCCATTCTCTGTGCCTCTGTGCGAGCAGTGCCATGGGCAGATGAGGCTGAGCAACAGCTTTCCAGGCTAGCACCTTCTGGCTGCCAGCTATCTGCAGACATTCGCACTTTCGGAGCAGGGCTGCGAAAGGAGCCTGGCTGGGACACCAACTTTCCCAGGATACGTTTAAAGTTTGAGGTGGCAAGACAAGCAAGCAGCCCCAGTCTCTGGGCCTCTATGCGAGCACTGCCATGGGCAGATGAGGCTGAGCAACAGCTTTCCAGGCAAGCCCCTTCTGCCAGCCAGCTATCTGCAGACGTTCGCACTTTCGGAGCAGGGCTGTGATAGGAGCCTGGCAGGGTCACCACCATTCCCAGCATGCGTTTGAAGTTTCAAGTGGCAAGATAAGCAAGCAGCCCCATTCTCTGTGCCTCTATGCGAACAGTGCCATGGGCAGATGAGGCTGAGCAACAGCTTTCCAGGCTAGCCCCTTCTGCCTGCCAGCTATCTGCAGACGTTCGCACTTTCGGAGCAGGGCTGTGATAGGAGCCTGGCAGGGTCACCACCATTCCCAGCATGCGTTTGAAGTTTCAAGTGGCAAGATAAGCAAGCAGCCCCATTCTCTGTGCCTCTATGCGAACAGTGCCATGGGCAGATGAGGCTGAGCAACAGCTTTCCAGGCTAGCCCCTTCTGGCTGCCAGCTATCTGCAGACGTTCTCACTTTCGGAGCAGGGCTGTGATAGGAGCCTGGCAGGGACACCACCATTCCCAGCATGCGTTTGAAGTTTCAAGTTGCAAGATAAGCAAGCAGCCCCATTCTCTGTGCCTCTACGCGAACAGTGCCATTGGCAGATTAGGCTGAGCAACAGCCTTCCAGGCTAGCACCTTCTTGGTTCCAGCTATCTGCAGACGTTCGCATTTCAAGAGCAGGGCTGCGAAAGGAGCCTAGCAGGGACACCATCTTTCCCAGGCTACGTTTGAAGTTTGAGGTGGCAAGAGAAGCAAGCAGCCCCATTCTCTGTGCCTCTGTGCGAACAGTGCCATTGGCAGATTAGGCTGAGCAACAGCCTTCCAGGTTAGCACCTTCTGGCTGTCAGCTACCTGCAGACGTTCGCATTTCAGGAGCAGGGCTGCGAAAGGAGCCTAGCAGGTACACCATCTTTCCCAGGATACGTTTGAAGTTTGAGGTGGCAAGACAAGCAAGGAGCCCCAGTCTCTGTGCCTCTATGCGAACAGTGCCATGGGCAGATGAGGCTGAGCAACAGCTTTGCAGGCTAGCACCTTCTGGCTGCCAGCTATCTGCAGACGTTCGCACTTTCGGAGCAGGGCTGCGAAAGGAGCCTGGCTGGGACACCAACTTTCCCAGGCTACTTTTGAAGTTTGAGGTGGCAAGACAAGCAAGGAGCCCCATTCTCTGTGCCTCTGTGCGAGCAGTGCCATGGGCAGATGAGACTGAGCAACAGCTTTCCAGGCTGTGTGAGCACTGCCATTGGCAGATGAGGCTGAGCAACAGCTTTCCAGGCTAGCCCCTTCTGGCTGGCAGCTATCTGCAGACGTTCGCACATTCGAAGAAGGGCTGTGATAGGAGCCTGGCAGGTACACCACCATTCCCAGCATGCGTTTGAAGTTTCAAGTGGCAAGATAAGCAAGCAGCCCCATTCTCTGTGCCTCTGTGCGAGCAGTGCCATGGGCAGATGAGGCTGAGCAACAGCTTTCCAGGCTAGCCCCTTCTGGCTGCCAGCTATCTGCAGACGTTCGCACTTTCGGAGCAGGGCTGCGAAAGGAGCCTGGCTGGTACACAAACTTTCCCAGCATGCGTTTGAAGTTTCAAGTGGCAAGATAAGCAAGCAGCCCCATTCTCTGTGCCTCTATGCGAACAGTGCCATGGGCAGATGAGGCTGAGCAACAGCTTTCCAGGCTAGCCCCTTCTGGCTGCCAGCTATCTGCAGACGTTCGCATTTCTAGAGCAGGGCTGCGAAAGGAGCCTGGCAGGGACAACCCACATACCCCACATGCGTTTGAAGTTTCAAGTGGCAAGATAAGCAAGCAGCCCCATTCTCTGTGCCTCTATGCGAACAGTGCCATGGGCAGATGAAGCTAAGCAACAGCTTTCCAGGCTAGCCCCTTCTGCCTGCCAGCTATCTGCAGACGTTCGCACTTTCGGAGCATGGCTGCGAAAGGAGCCTGGCAGGGACAACCCACATACCCCACATGCGTTTGAAGTTTCAAGTGGCAAGATAAGCAAGCAGCCCCATTCTCTGTGCCTCTATGCGAACAGTGCCATGGGCAGATGAAGCTAAGCAACAGCTTTCCAGGCTAGCCCCTTCTGGCTGCCAGCTATCTGCAGACGTTCGCATTTCAAGAGCAGGACTGAGAAAGGAGCCTGAAAGGTACACCATCTTTCCCAGGATACGTTTGAAGTTTGAGGTGGCAAGACAAGCAAGGAGCCCCATTCTCTGTGCCTCTGTGCGAGCAGTGCCATGGGCAGATGAGGCTGAGCAACAGCTTTCCAGGCTAGCACCTTCTGGCTGCCAGCTATCTGCAGACATTCGCACTTTCGGAGCAGGGCTGCGAAAGGAGCCTGGCTGGGACACCAACTTTCCCAGGATACGTTTAAAGTTTGAGGTGGCAAGACAAGCAAGCAGCCCCAGTCTCTGGGCCTCTATGCGAGCACTGCCATGGGCAGATGAGGCTGAGCAACAGCTTTCCAGGCAAGCCCCTTCTGCCTGCCAGCTATCTGCAGACGTTCGCACTTTCGGAGCAGGGCTGTGATAGGAGCCTGGCAGGGTCACCACCATTCCCAGCATGCGTTTGAAGTTTCAAGTGGCAAGATAAGCAAGCAGCCCCATTCTCTGTGCCTCTATGCGAACAGTGCCATGGGCAGATGAGGCTGAGCAACAGCTTTCCAGGCTAGCCCCTTCTGCCTGCCAGCTATCTGCAGACGTTCGCACTTTCGGAGCAGGGCTGTGATAGGAGCCTGGCAGGGTCACCACCATTCCCAGCATGCGTTTGAAGTTTCAAGTGGCAAGATAAGCAAGCAGCCCCATTCTCTGTGCCTCTATGCGAACAGTGCCATGGGCAGATGAGGCTGAGCAACAGCTTTCCAGGCTAGCCCCTTCTGGCTGCCAGCTATCTGCAGACGTTCTCACTTTCGGAGCAGGGCTGTGATAGGAGCCTGGCAGGGACACCACCATTCCCAGCATGCGTTTGAAGTTTCAAGTTGCAAGATAAGCAAGCAGCCCCATTCTCTGTGCCTCTACGCGAACAGTGCCATTGGCAGATTAGGCTGAGCAACAGCCTTCCAGGCTAGCACCTTCTTGGTTCCAGCTATCTGCAGACGTTCGCATTTCAAGAGCAGGGCTGCGAAAGGAGCCTAGCAGGGACACCAACTTTCCCAGGCTACTTTTGAAGTTCGAGGTGGCAAGACAAGCAAGCAGCCCCATTCTCTGTGCCTCTGTGTGAGCACTGCCATTGGCAGATGAGGCTGAGCAACAGCTTTCCAGGCTAGCCCCTTCTGGCTGCCAGCTATCTGCAGACGTTCGCACTTTCGGAGCAGGGCTGTGATAGGAGCCTGGCAGGGACACCACCATTCCCAGCATGCTTTTGAAGTTTCAAGTGGCAAGATAAGCAAGCAGCCCCATTCTCTGTGCCTCTATGCGAACAGTGCCATGGGCAGATGAGGCTGAGCAACAGCTTTCCAGGCTAGCCCCTTCTGGCTGCCAGCTATCTGCAGACGTTCGCACTTTCGGAGCAGGGCTGTGATAGGAGCCTGGCTGGTACACAAACTTTCCCAGCATGCGTTTGAAGTTTGAGGTGGCAAGATAAGCAAGCAGCCCCATTCTCTCTGCCTCTATGCGAACAGTGCCATGGGCAGATGAGGCTGAGCAACAGCTTTCCAGGCTAGCCCCTTCTGGCTGCCAGCTACCTGCAGACGTTCGCATTTCTAGAGCAGTCCTGCGAAAGGAGCCTAGCAGGGACACCATCTTTCCCAGGCTACGTTTGAAGTTTGAGGTGGCAAGGGAAGCAAGCAGCCCCATTCTCTGTGCCTCTGTGTGAGCAGTGCCATGGGCAGATGAGACTGAGCAACAGCTTTGCAGGCTAGCACCTTCTGGCTGCCAGCTATCCGCAGACGTTCGCACTTTCGGAGCAGGGCTGCGAAAGGAGCCTAGCAGGGACACCATCTTTCCCAGGCTACGTTTGAAGTTTGAGGTGGCAAGAGAAGCAAGCAGCCCCATTCTCTGTGCCTCTGTGCGAACAGTGCCATTGGCAGATTAGGCTGAGCAACAACCTTCCAGGTTAGCACCTTCTGGCTGTCAGCTACCTGCAGACGTTCGCATTTCAGGAGCAGGGCTGCGAAAGGAGCCTAGCAGGTACACCATCTTTCCCAGGATACGTTTGAAGTTTGAGGTGGCAAGACAAGCAAGGAGCCCCAGTCTCTGTGCCTCTATGCGAACAGTGCCATGGGCAGATGAGGCTGAGCAACAGCTTTGCAGGCTAGCACCTTCTGGCTGCCAGCTATCTGCAGACGTTCGCACTTTCGGAGCAGGGCTGCGAAAGGAGCCTGGCTGGGACACCAACTTTCCCAGGCTACTTTTGAAGTTTGAGGTGGCAAGACAAGCAAGGAGCCCCATTCTCTGTGCCTCTGTGCGAGCAGTGCCATGGGCAGATGAGACTGAGCAACAGCTTTCCAGGCTGTGTGAGCACTGCCATTGGCAGATGAGGCTGAGCAACAGCTTTCCAGGCTAGCCCCTTCTGGCTGGCAGCTATCTGCAGACGTTCGCACATTCGAAGAAGGGCTGTGATAGGAGCCTGGCAGGTACACCACCATTCCCAGCATGCGTTTGAAGTTTCAAGTGGCAAGATAAGCAAGCAGCCCCATTCTCTGTGCCTCTGTGCGAGCAGTGCCATGGGCAGATGAGGCTGAGCAACAGCTTTCCAGGCTAGCCCCTTCTGGCTGCCAGCTATCTGCAGACGTTCGCACTTTCGGAGCAGGGCTGCGAAAGGAGCCTGGCTGGTACACAAACTTTCCCAGCATGCGTTTGAAGTTTCAAGTGGCAAGATAAGCAAGCAGCCCCATTCTCTGTGCCTCTATGCGAACAGTGCCATGGGCAGATGAGGCTGAGCAACAGCTTTCCAGGCTAGCCCCTTCTGGCTGCCAGCTATCTGCAGACGTTCGCATTTCTAGAGCAGGGCTGCGAAAGGAGCCTGGCAGGGACAACCCACATACCCCACATGCGTTTGAAGTTTCAAGTGGCAAGATAAGCAAGCAGCCCCATTCTCTGTGCCTCTATGCGAACAGTGCCATGGGCAGATGAAGCTAAGCAACAGCTTTCCAGGCTAGCCCCTTCTGCCTGCCAGCTATCTGCAGACGTTCGCACTTTCGGAGCATGGCTGCGAAAGGAGCCTGGCAGGGACAACCCACATACCCCACATGCGTTTGAAGTTTCAAGTGGCAAGATAAGCAAGCAGCCCCATTCTCTGTGCCTCTATGCGAACAGTGCCATGGGCAGATGAAGCTAAGCAACAGCTTTCCAGGCTAGCCCCTTCTGGCTGCCAGCTATCTGCAGACGTTCGCATTTCAAGAGCAGGACTGAGAAAGGAGCCTGAAAGGTACACCATCTTTCCCAGGATACGTTTGAAGTTTGAGGTGGCAAGACAAGCAAGGAGCCCCATTCTCTGTGCCTCTGTGCGAGCAGTGCCATGGGCAGATGAGGCTGAGCAACAGCTTTCCAGGCTAGCACCTTCTGGCTGCCAGCTATCTGCAGACATTCGCACTTTCGGAGCAGGGCTGCGAAAGGAGCCTGGCTGGGACACCAACTTTCCCAGGATACGTTTAAAGTTTGAGGTGGCAAGACAAGCAAGCAGCCCCAGTCTCTGGGCCTCTATGCGAGCACTGCCATGGGCAGATGAGGCTGAGCAACAGCTTTCCAGGCAAGCCCCTTCTGCCTGCCAGCTATCTGCAGACGTTCGCACTTTCGGAGCAGGGCTGTGATAGGAGCCTGGCAGGGTCACCACCATTCCCAGCATGCGTTTGAAGTTTCAAGTGGCAAGATAAGCAAGCAGCCCCATTCTCTGTGCCTCTATGCGAACAGTGCCATGGGCAGATGAGGCTGAGCAACAGCTTTCCAGGCTAGCCCCTTCTGCCTGCCAGCTATCTGCAGACGTTCGCACTTTCGGAGCAGGGCTGTGATAGGAGCCTGGCAGGGTCACCACCATTCCCAGCATGCGTTTGAAGTTTCAAGTGGCAAGATAAGCAAGCAGCCCCATTCTCTGTGCCTCTATGCGAACAGTGCCATGGGCAGATGAGGCTGAGCAACAGCTTTCCAGGCTAGCCCCTTCTGGCTGCCAGCTATCTGCAGACGTTCTCACTTTCGGAGCAGGGCTGTGATAGGAGCCTGGCAGGGACACCACCATTCCCAGCATGCGTTTGAAGTTTCAAGTTGCAAGATAAGCAAGCAGCCCCATTCTCTGTGCCTCTACGCGAACAGTGCCATTGGCAGATTAGGCTGAGCAACAGCCTTCCAGGCTAGCACCTTCTTGGTTCCAGCTATCTGCAGACGTTCGCATTTCAAGAGCAGGGCTGCGAAAGGAGCCTAGCAGGGACACCAACTTTCCCAGGCTACTTTTGAAGTTCGAGGTGGCAAGACAAGCAAGCAGCCCCATTCTCTGTGCCTCTGTGTGAGCACTGCCATTGGCAGATGAGGCTGAGCAACAGCTTTCCAGGCTAGCCCCTTCTGGCTGCCAGCTATCTGCAGACGTTCGCACTTTCGGAGCAGGGCTGTGATAGGAGCCTGGCAGGGACACCACCATTCCCAGCATGCTTTTGAAGTTTCAAGTGGCAAGATAAGCAAGCAGCCCCATTCTCTGTGCCTCTATGCGAACAGTGCCATGGGCAGATGAGGCTGAGCAACAGCTTTCCAGGCTAGCCCCTTCTGGCTGCCAGCTATCTGCAGACGTTCGCACTTTCGGAGCAGGGCTGTGATAGGAGCCTGGCTGGTACACAAACTTTCCCAGCATGCGTTTGAAGTTTGAGGTGGCAAGATAAGCAAGCAGCCCCATTCTCTGTGCCTCTATGCGAACAGTGCCATGGGCAGATGAGGCTGAGCAACAGCTTTCCAGGCTAGCCCCTTCTGGCTGCCAGCTACCTGCAGACGTTCGCATTTCTAGAGCAGTCCTGCGAAAGGAGCCTAGCAGGGACACCATCTTTCCCAGGCTACGTTTGAAGTTTGAGGTGGCAAGGGAAGCAAGCAGCCCCATTCTCTGTGCCTCTGTGTGAGCAGTGCCATGGGCAGATGAGACTGAGCAACAGCTTTGCAGGCTAGCACCTTCTGGCTGCCAGCTATCCGCAGACGTTCGCACTTTCGGAGCAGGGCTGCGAAAGGAGCCTGGCTGGTACACTAACTTTCCCAGGCTACTTTTGAAGTTTGAGGTGGCAAGACAAGCAAGCAGCCCCAGTCTCTGTGCCTCTGTGTGAGCACCTCCATGGGCAGATGAGGCTGAGCAACAGCTTTCCAGGATAGCACCTTCTGGCTGCCAGCTATCTGCAGACGTTCGCACTTTCGGAGCAGGGCTGCGAAAGGAGCCTGGCAGGGACAACCCACATTCCCCACATGCGTTTGAAGTTTCAAGTGGCAAGATAAGCAAGCAGCCCCGTTCTCTGTGCCTCTATGCGAACAGTGCCATGGGCAGATGAGGCTGAGCAACAGCTTTCCAGGCTAGCCCCTTCTGGCTGCCAGCTATCTGCAGACGTTCGCATTTCAAGAGCAGGGCTGCGAAAGAAGCCTAGAAGGTATACCATCTTTCCCAGGCTACGTTTGAAGTTTGAGGTAGCAAGACAAGCAAGCAGCCCCATTCTCTGTGCCTCTGTGCGAGCAGTGCCATGGGCAGATGAGGCTGAGCAACAGCTTTCCAGGCTAGCACCTTCTGGCTGCCAGCTATCTGCAGACGTTCGCACTTTCGGAGCAGGGCTGCGAAAGGAGCCTGGCTGGGACACCAACTTTCCCAGGCTACGTTTGAAGTTTGAGGTGGCAAGATAAGCAAGCAGCGCCATTCTCTGTGCCTCTTTGCGAACAGTGCCATGAGCAGATGAGGCTGAGCAACAGCTTTCCAGGCTAGCACCTTCTGGGTATCAGCTATCTGCAGACGTTCGCACTTTCGGAGCAGGGCTGTGATAGGAGCCTGGCTGGGACACCAACTTTCCCAGGCTACGTTTGAAGTTTGAGGTGGCAAGACAAGCAAGCAGCCCCATTCTCTGTGCCTCTGTGCGAGCACTGCCATGGGCAGATGAGGCTGAGCAGCAGCTTTCCAGGCTAGCCCCTTCTGGCTGCCAGCTATCTGCAGACGTTCGCACTTTCGGAGCAGGGCTGTGATAGGAGCCTGGCAGGGTCACCACCGTTTCCAGCATGCGTTTGAAGTTTCAAGTGGCAAGATAAGCAAGCAGCCTCATTCTCTGTGCCTCTATGCGAACAGTGCCATGGGCAGATGAGGCTGAGCAACAGCTTTCCAGGCTAGCCCCTTCTGGCTGCCAGCTATCTGCACACGTTCGCACTTTCGGAGCAGGGCTGCGAAAGGAGCCTGGCTGGGACACCATCTTTCCCAGGCTACGTTTGAAGTTTGAGGTGGCAAGACAAGCAAGCAGCCCCATTCTCTCTGCCTCTATGCGAGCAGTGCCATGGGCAGATGAGGCTGAGCAACAGCTTTCCAGGCTAGCACCATCTGGCTGCCAGCTACCTGCAGACGTTCGCATTTCTAGAGCAGTCCTGCGAAAGGAGCCTAGCAGGGACACCATCTTTCCCAGGCTACGTTTGAAGTTTGAGGTGGCAAGACAAGCAAGGAGCCCCATTCTCTGTGCCTCTGTGCGAGCACTGCCATGGGCAGATGAGACTGAGCAACAGCTTTCCAGGCTAGCACCTTCTGGCTGCCAGCTATCTGCAGACGTTCGCACTTTCGGAGCAGGGCTGCGAAAGGAGCCTGGCTGGGACACCACCATTCCCAGCATGCGTTTGAAGTTTCAAGTGGCAAGAGAAGCAAGCAGCCCCATTCTCTGTGCCTCTATGCGAACAGTGCCATGGGCAGATGAGGCTGAGCAACAGCTTTCCAGGCTAGCACCTTCTGGCTGCCAGCTATCTGCAGACGTTCGCACTTTCGGAGCAGGGCTGCCAAAGGAGCCTGGCAGGGTCACCACCATTCCCAGGCTACGTTTGAAGTTTGAGGTGGCAAGACAAGCAAGCAGCCCCATTTCTGTGCCTCTGTGCGAGCACTGCCATGGGCAGATGAGGCTGAGCAACAGCTTTCCAGTCTAGCACCTTCTGGCTGCCAGCTATCTGCAGACGTTCGCACTTTCGGAGCAGGGCTGCGAAAGGAGCCTGGCTGGGACACCAACTTTCCCAGGATACGTTTGAAGTTTGAGGTGGCAAGACAAGCAAGCAGCCCCATTCTCTGTGCCTCTGTGCGAGCACTGCCATGGGCAGATGAGGCTGAGCAACAGCTTTCCAGGCTAGCCCCTTCTGCCTGCCAGCTATCTGCAGACGTTCGCACTTTCGGAGCAGGGCTGTGATAGGAGCCTGGCAGGGACACCACCATTCCCAGCATGCGTTTGAAGTTTCAAGTGGCAAGATAAGCAAGCAGCCCCATTCTCTGTGCCTCTATGCGAACAGTGCCATGGGCAGATGAGGCTGAGCAACAGCTTTCCAGGCTAGCACCTTCTGGCTGCCAGCTATCTGCAGACGTTCGCACTTTCGGAGCAGGGGTGCCAAAGGAGCCTGGCAGGGACACCACCATTCCCAGCATGCGTTTGAAGTTTCAAGTGGCAAGATAAGCAAGCAGCCCCATTCTCTGTGCCTCTGTGCGAACAATGCCATGGGCAGATGAGGCTGAGCAACAGCTTTCCAGGCTAGCACCTTCTGGCTGCCAGCTATCTGCAGACGTTCGCACTTTCGGAGCAGGGCTGCGAAAGGAGCCTGGCTGGGACACCAACTTTCCCAGGATACGTTTGAAGTTTGAGGTGGCAAGACAAGCAAGCAGCCCCATTCTCTGTGCCTCTGTGCGAGCACTGCCATGGGCAGATGAGGCTGAGCAACAGCTTTCCAGGCTGGCCCCTTCTGGCTGCCAGCTATCTGCAGACGTTCACACTTTCGGAGCAGGGCTGCGAAAGGAGCCTGGCTGGGACACCAACATTCCCAGGCTACGTTTGAAGTTTGAGGTGGCAAGACAAGCAAGCATCCCCAGTTTCTGTGCCTCTATGCGAGCAGTGCCATGAGCAGATGAGGCTGAGCAACAGCTTTCCAGGCTAGCACCTTCTGGGTATCAGCTATCTGCAGACGTTCGCACTTTCGGAGCAGGGCTGCGAAAGGAGCCTGGCAGGGACAACCCACATTCCCAGCATGCGTTTGAACTTTCAAGTGGCAAGACAAGCAAGAAGCCCCATTCTCAGTGCTTCTATGCGAACAGGGCCATGGGCAGATGAGGCTGAGCAAGAGCTTTCCAGGCTAGCCCCTTCTGGCTGCCAGCTATCTGCAGACGTTCGCACTTTCGGAGCAGGGCTGTGATAGGAGCCTGGCAGGGACACCACCATTCCCAGGCTACGTTTAAAGTTTGAGGTGGCAAGGTAAGCAAGCAGCCCCATTCCCTGTGCCTCTATGCGAACAGTGCCTTTGGCAGATGAGGCTGAGCAACAGCTTTCCAGGCTAGCCCCTTCTGGCTGCCAGCTATCTGCAGACGTTCGCATTTCAAGAGCAGGGCTGCGAAAGAATCCTAGCAGGTACACCATCTTTCCCAGGCTACGTTTGAAGTTTGAGGTGGCAAGACAAGCAAGCAGCCCCATTCTCTGTGCCTCTGTGCGAGCACTGCCATGGGCAGATGAGGCTGAGCAACAGCTTTCCAGGCTGGCCCCTTCTGGCTGCCAGCTATCTGCAGACGTTCGCACTTTCGGAGCAGGGCTGCGAAAGGAGCCTGGCTGGGACACCAACATTCCCAGGCTACGTTTGAAGTTTGAGGTGGCAAGACAAGCAAGCATCCCCAGTTTCTGTGCCTCTATGCGAGCAGTGCCATGAGCAGATGAGGCTGAGCAACAGCTTTCCAGGCTAGCACCTTCTGGGTATCAGCTATCTGCAGACGTTCGCACTTTCGGAGCAGGGCTGTGATAGGAGCCTGGCTGGGACACCAACTTTCCCAGGCTACGTTTGAAGTTTGAGGTGGCAAGACAAGCAAGCAGCCCCATTCTCTGTGCCTCTGTGCGAGCACTGCCATGGGCAGATGAGGCTGAGCAGCAGCTTTCCAGGCTAGCCCCTTCTGCCTGCCAGCTATCTGCAGACGTTCGCACTTTCGGAGCAGGGCTGTGATAGGAGCCTGGCAGGGTCACCACCGTTTCCAGCATGCGTTTGAAGTTTCAAGTGGCAAGATAAGCAAGCAGCCTCATTCTCTGTGCCTCTATGCGAACAGTGCCATGGGCAGATGAGGCTGAGCAACAGCTTTCCAGGCTAGCCCCTTCTGGCTGCCAGCTATCTGCACACGTTCGCACTTTCGGAGCAGGGCTGCGAAAGGAGCCTGGCTGGGACACCATCTTTCCCAGGCTACGTTTGAAGTTTGAGGTGGCAAGACAAGCAAGCAGCCCCATTCTCTGTGCCTCTATGCGAGCAGTGCCATGGGCAGATGAGGCTGAGCAACAGCTTTCCAGGCTAGCACCATCTGGCTGCCAGCTACCTGCAGACGTTCGCATATCTAGAGCAGTCCTGCGAAAGGAGCCTAGCAGGGACACCATCTTTCCCAGGCTACGTTTGAAGTTTGAGGTGGCAAGACAAGCAAGGAGCCCCATTCTCTGTGCCTCTGTGCGAGCACTGCCATGGGCAGATGAGACTGAGCAACAGCTTTCCAGGCTAGCACCTTCTGGCTGCCAGCTATCTGCAGACGTTCGCACTTTCGGAGCAGGGCTGCGAAAGGAGCCTGGCAGGGACACCACCATTCCCAGCATGCGTTTGAAGTTTCAAGTGGCAAGAGAAGCAAGCAGCCCCATTCTCTGTGCCTCTATGCGAACAGTGCCATGGGCAGATGAGGCTGAGCAACAGCTTTCCAGGCTAGCACCTTCTGGCTGCCAGCTATCTGCAGACGTTCGCACTTTCGGAGCAGGGCTGCGAAAGGAGCCTGGCAGGGTCACCACCATTCCCAGGCTACGTTTGAAGTTTGAGGTGGCAAGACAAGCAAGCAGCCCCATTTCTGTGCCTCTGTGCGAGCACTGCCATGGGCAGATGAGGCTGAGCAACAGCTTTCCAGTCTAGCACCTTCTGGCTGCCAGCTATCTGCAGACGTTCGCACTTTCGGAGCAGGGCTGCGAAAGGAGCCTGGCTGGGACACCAACTTTCCCAGGCTACGTTTGAAGTTTGAGGTGGCAAGACAAGCAATCAGCCCCATTTCTGTGCCTCTGTGCGAGCACTGCCATGGGCAGATGAGGCTGAGCAACACCTTTCCAGGCTAGCCCCTTCTGCCTGCCAGCTATCTGCAGACGTTCGCACTTTCGGAGCAGGGCTGTGATAGGAGCCTGGCAGGGACACCACCATTCCCAGCATGCGTTTGAAGTTTCAAGTGGCAAGATAAGCAAGCAGCCCCATTCTCTGTGCCTCTATGCGAACAGTGCCATGGGCAGATGAGGCTGAGCAACAGCTTTCCAGGCTAGCACCTTCTGGCTGCCAGCTATCTGCAGACGTTCGCACTTTCGGAGCAGGGCTGCCAAAGGAGCCTGGCAGGGACACCACCATTCCCAGCATGCGTTTGAAGTTTGAAGTGGCAAGATAAGCAAGCAGCCCCATTCTCTGTGCCTCTGTGCGAACAATGCCATGGGCAGATGAGGCTGAGCAACAGCTTTCCAGGCTAGCACCTTCTGGCTGCCAGCTATCTGCAGACGTTCGCACTTTCGGAGCAGGGCTGCGAAAGGAGCCTGGCTGGGACACCAACTTTCCCAGGATACGTTTGAAGTTTGAGGTGGCAAGACAAGCAAGCAGCCCCATTCTCTGTGCCTCTGTGCGAGCACTGCCATGGGCAGATGAGGCTGAGCAACAGCTTTCCAGGCTGGCCCCTTCTGGCTGCCAGCTATCTGCAGACGTTCACACTTTCGGAGCAGGGCTGCGAAAGGAGCATGGCTGGGACACCAACATTCCCAGGCTACGTTTGAAGTTTGAGGTGGCAAGACAAGCAAGCATCCCCAGTTTCTGTGCCTCTATGCGAGCAGTGCCATGAGCAGATGAGGCTGAGCAACAGCTTTCCAGGCTAGCACCTTCTGGGTATCAGCTATCTGCAGACGTTCGCACTTTCGGAGCAGGGCTGCGAAAGGAGCCTGGCAGGGACAACCCACATTCCCAGCATGCGTTTGAACTTTCAAGTGGCAAGACAAGCAAGAAGCCCCATTCTCAGTGCTTCTATGCGAACAGGGCCATGGGCAGATGAGGCTGAGCAAGAGCTTTCCAGGCTAGCCCCTTCTGGCTGCCCGCTATCTGCAGACGTTCGCACTTTCGGAGCAGGGCTGTGATAGGAGCCTGGCAGGGACACCACCATTCCCAGGCTACGTTTAAAGTTTGAGGTGGCAAGGTAAGCAAGCAGCCCCATTCCCTGTGCCTCTATGCGAACAGTGCCTTTGGCAGATGAGGCTGAGCAACAGCTTTCCAGGCTAGCCCCTTCTGGCTGCCAGCTATCTGCAGACGTTCGCATTTCAAGAGCAGGGCTGCGAAAGAATCCTAGCAGGTACACCATCTTTCCCAGGCTACGTTTGAAGTTTGAGGTGGCAAGACAAGCAAGCAGCCCCATTCTCTGTGCCTCTGTGCGAGCACTGCCATGGGCAGATGAGGCTGAGCAACAGCTTTCCAGGCTGGCCCCTTCTGGCTGCCAGCTATCTGCAGACGTTCGCACTTTCGGAGCAGGGCTGCGAAAGGAGCCTGGCAGGGACACCAACATTCCCAGGCTACGTTTGAAGTTTGAGGTGGCAAGACAAGCAAGCATCCCCAGTTTCTGTGCCTCTATGCGAGCAGTGCCATGAGCAGATGAGGCTGAGCAACAGCTTTCCAGGCTAGCACCTTCTGGGTATCAGCTATCTGCAGACGTTCGCACTTTCGGAGCAGGGCTGTGATAGGAGCCTGGCTGGGACACCAACTTTCCCAGGCTACGTTTGAAGTTTGAGGTGGCAAGACAAGCAAGCAGCCCCATTCTCTGTGCCTCTGTGCGAGCACTGCCATGGGCAGATGAGGCTGAGCAGCAGCTTTCCAGGCTAGCCCCTTCTGGCTGCCAGCTATCTGCAGACGTTCGCACTTTCGGAGCAGGGCTGTGATAGGAGCCTGGCAGGGTCACCACCGTTTCCAGCATGCGTTTGAAGTTTCAAGTGGCAAGATAAGCAAGCAGCCTCATTCTCTGTGCCTCTATGCGAACAGTGCCATGGGCAGATGAGGCTGAGCAACAGCTTTCCAGGCTAGCCCCTTCTGGCTGCCAGCTATCTGCACACGTTCGCACTTTCGGAGCAGGGCTGCGAAAGGAGCCTGGCTGGGACACCATCTTTCCCAGGCTACGTTTGAAGTTTGAGGTGGCAAGACAAGCAAGCAGCCCCATTCTCTGTGCCTCTATGCGAGCAGTGCCATGGGCAGATGAGGCTGAGCAACAGCTTTCCAGGCTAGCACCATCTGGCTGCCAGCTACCTGCAGACGTTCGCATATCTAGAGCAGTCCTGCGAAAGGAGCCTAGCAGGGACACCATCTTTCCCAGGCTACGTTTGAAGTTTGAGGTGGCAAGACAAGCAAGGAGCCCCATTCTCTGTGCCTCTGTGCGAGCACTGCCATGGGCAGATGAGACTGAGCAACAGCTTTCCAGGCTAGCACCTTCTGGCTGCCAGCTATCTGCAGACGTTCGCACTTTCGGAGCAGGGCTGCGAAAGGAGCCTGGCAGGGACACCACCATTCCCAGCATGCGTTTGAAGTTTCAAGTGGCAAGAGAAGCAAGCAGCCCCATTCTCTGTGCCTCTATGCGAACAGTGCCATGGGCAGATGAGGCTGAGCAACAGCTTTCCAGGCTAGCACCTTCTGGCTGCCAGCTATCTGCAGACGTTCGCACTTTCGGAGCAGGGCTGCGAAAGGAGCCTGGCAGGGTCACCACCATTCCCAGGCTACGTTTGAAGTTTGAGGTGGCAAGACAAGCAAGCAGCCCCATTTCTGTGCCTCTGTGCGAGCACTGCCATGGGCAGATGAGGCTGAGCAACAGCTTTCCAGTCTAGCACCTTCTGGCTGCCAGCTATCTGCAGACGTTCGCACTTTCGGAGCAGGGCTGCGAAAGGAGCCTGGCTGGGACACCAACTTTCCCAGGCTACGTTTGAAGTTTGAGGTGGCAAGACAAGCAATCAGCCCCATTTCTGTGCCTCTGTGCGAGCACTGCCATGGGCAGATGAGGCTGAGCAACACCTTTCCAGGTTAGCCCCTTCTGCCTGCCAGCTATCTGCAGACGTTCGCACTTTCGGAGCAGGGCTGTGATAGGAGCCTGGCAGGGACACCACCATTCCCAGCATGCGTTTGAATTTTCAAGTGGCAAGATAAGCAAGCAGCCCCATTCTCTGTGCCTCTATGCGAACAGTGCCATGGGCAGATGAGGCTGAGCAACAGCTTTCCAGGCTAGCACCTTCTGGCTGCCAGCTATCTGCAGACGTTCGCACTTTCGGAGCAGGGCTGCCAAAGGAGCCTGGCAGGGACACCACCATTCCCAGCATGCGTTTGAAGTTTGAAGTGGCAAGATAAGCAAGCAGCCCCATTCTCTGTGCCTCTGTGCGAACAATGCCATGGGCAGATGAGGCTGAGCAACAGCTTTCCAGGCTAGCACCTTCTGGCTGCCAGCTATCTGCAGACGTTCGCACTTTCGGAGCAGGGCTGCGAAAGGAGCCTGGCTGGGACACCAACTTTCCCAGGCTACGTTTGAAGTTTGAGGTGGCAAGACAAGCAAGCAGCCCCATTCTCTGTGCCTCTGTGCGAGCACTGCCATGGGCAGATGAGGCTGAGCAACAGCTTTCCAGGCTAGCACCTTCTGGCTGCCAGCTATCTGCAGACGTTCGCACTTTCGGAGCAGGGCTGCGAAAGGAGCCTGGCTGGGACACCAACATTCCCAGGATACGTTTGAAGTTTGAGGTGGCAAGACAAGCAAGCATCCCCAGTTTCTGTGCCTCTATGCGAGCAGTGCCATGAGCAGATGAGGCTGAGCAACAGCTTTCCAGGCTAGCACCTTCTGGGTATCAGCTATCTGCAGACGTTCGCACTTTCGGAGCAGGGCTGCGAAAGGAGCCTGGCTGGGACACCAACTTTCCCAGGCTACGTTTGAAGTTTGAGGTGGCAAGACAAGAAAGCAGATCCAGTCTCTGTGCCTCTATGCGAACAGTGCCATGGGCAGATTAGGCTGAGCAACAGCCTTCCAGGCTAGCCCCTTCTGGCTGCCAGCTATCTGCAGACGTTCTCACTTTCGGAGCAGGGCTGCGAAAGGAGCCTGGCTGGGACACCACCATTCCCAGCATGCGTTTGAAGTTTGAGGTGGCAAGACAAGCAAGCAGCCCCATTCTCTGTGCCTCTGTGTGAGCACTGCCATGGGCAGATGAGGCTGAGCAGCAGCTTTCCAGGCTAGCCCCTTCTGGCTGCCAGCTATCTGCAGACGTTCGCACTTTCGGAGCAGGGCTGTGATAGGAGCCTGGCAGGGTCACCACCATTCCCAGCATGCGTTTGAAGTTTCAAGTGGCAAGATAAGCAAGCAACCTCATTCTCTGTGCCTCTATGCGAACAGTGCCATGGGCAGATGAGGCTGAGCAACAGCTTTCCAGGCTAGCCCCTTCTGGCTGCCAGCTATCTGCAGACGTTCGCACTTTCGGAGCAGGGCTGCGAAAGGAGCCTGGCTGGGACACCATCTTTCCCAGGCTACGTTTGAAGTTTGAGGTGGCAAGACAAGCAAGCAGCCCCATTTCTGTGCCTCTGTGCGAGCACTGCCATGGGCAGATGAGGCTGAGCAACAGCTTTCCAGTCTAGCACCTTCTGGCTGCCAGCTATCTGCAGACGTTCGCACTTTCGGAGCAGGGCTGCGAAAGGAGCCTGGCTGGAACACCAACTTTCCCAGGCTACGTTTGAAGTTTGAGGTGGCAAGACAAGCAATCAGCCCCATTTCTGTGCCTCTGTGCGAGCACTGCCATGGGCAGATGAGGCTGAGCAACACCTTTCCAGGCTAGCCCCTTCTGCCTGCCAGCTATCTGCAGACGTTCGCACTTTCGGAGCAGGGCTGTGATAGGAGCCTGGCAGGGACACCACCATTCCCAGCATGCGTTTGAATTTTCAAGTGGCAAGATAAGCAAGCAGCCCCATTCTCTGTGCCTCTATGCGAACAGTGCCATGGGCAGATGAGGCTGAGCAACAGCTTTCCAGGCTAGCACCTTCTGGCTGCCAGCTATCTGCAGACGTTCGCACTTTCGGAGCAGGGCTGCCAAAGGAGCCTGGCAGGGACACCACCATTCCCAGCATGCGTTTGAAGTTTGAAGTGGCAAGATAAGCAAGCAGCCCCATTCTCTGTGCCTCTGTGCGAACAATGCCATGGGCAGATGAGGCTGAGCAACAGCTTTCCAGGCTAGCACCTTCTGGCTGCCAGCTATCTGCAGACGTTCGCACTTTCGGAGCAGGGCTGCGAAAGGAGCCTGGCTGGGACACCAACTTTCCCAGGCTACGTTTGAAGTTTGAGGTGGCAAGACAAGCAAGCAGCCCCATTCTCTGTGCCTCTGTGCGAGCACTGCCATGGGCAGATGAGGCTGAGCAACAGCTTTCCAGGCTAGCACCTTCTGGCTGCCAGCTATCTGCAGACGTTCGCACTTTCGGAGCAGGGCTGCGAAAGGAGCCTGGCTGGGACACCAACATTCCCAGGATACGTTTGAAGTTTGAGGTGGCAAGACAAGCAAGCATCCCCAGTTTCTGTGCCTCTATGCGAGCAGTGCCATGAGCAGATGAGGCTGAGCAACAGCTTTCCAGGCTAGCACCTTCTGGGTATCAGCTATCTGCAGACGTTCGCACTTTCGGAGCAGGGCTGCGAAAGGAGCCTGGCTGGGACACCAACTTTCCCAGGCTACGTTTGAAGTTTGAGGTGGCAAGACAAGAAAGCAGATCCAGTCTCTGTGCCTCTATGCGAACAGTGCCATGGGCAGATTAGGCTGAGCAACAGCCTTCCAGGCTAGCCCCTTCTGGCTGCCAGCTATCTGCAGACGTTCTCACTTTCGGAGCAGGGCTGCGAAAGGAGCCTGGCTGGGACACCACCATTCCCAGCATGCGTTTGAAGTTTGAGGTGGCAAGACAAGCAAGCAGCCCCATTCTCTGTGCCTCTGTGTGAGCACTGCCATGGGCAGATGAGGCTGAGCAGCAGCTTTCCAGGCTAGCCCCTTCTGGCTGCCAGCTATCTGCAGACGTTCGCACTTTCGGAGCAGGGCTGTGATAGGAGCCTGGCAGGGTCACCACCATTCCCAGCATGCGTTTGAAGTTTCAAGTGGCAAGATAAGCAAGCAACCTCATTCTCTGTGCCTCTATGCGAACAGTGCCATGGGCAGATGAGGCTGAGCAACAGCTTTCCAGGCTAGCCCCTTCTGGCTGCCAGCTATCTGCAGACGTTCGCACTTTCGGAGCAGGGCTGCGAAAGGAGCCTGGCTGGGACACCATCTTTCCCAGGCTACGTTTGAAGTTTGAGGTGGCAAGACAAGCAAGCAGCCCCATTTCTGTGCCTCTGTGCGAGCACTGCCATGGGCAGATGAGGCTGAGCAACAGCTTTCCAGTCTAGCACCTTCTGGCTGCCAGCTATCTGCAGACGTTCGCACTTTCGGAGCAGGGCTGCGAAAGGAGCCTGGCTGGGACACCAACTTTCCCAGGCTACGTTTGAAGTTTGAGGTGGCAAGACAAGCAATCAGCCCCATTTCTGTGCCTCTGTGCGAGCACTGCCATGGGCAGATGAGGCTGAGCAACACCTTTCCAGGCTAGCCCCTTCTGCCTGCCAGCTATCTGCAGACGTTCGCACTTTCGGAGCAGGGCTGTGATAGGAGCCTGGCAGGGACACCACCATTCCCAGCATGCGTTTGAATTTTCAAGTGGCAAGATAAGCAAGCAGCCCCATTCTCTGTGCCTCTATGCGAACAGTGCCATGGGCAGATGAGGCTGAGCAACAGCTTTCCAGGCTAGCACCTTCTGGCTGCCAGCTATCTGCAGACGTTCGCACTTTCGGAGCAGGGCTGCCAAAGGAGCCTGGCAGGGACACCACCATTCCCAGCATGCGTTTGAAGTTTGAAGTGGCAAGATAAGCAAGCAGCCCCATTCTCTGTGCCTCTGTGCGAACAATGCCATGGGCAGATGAGGCTGAGCAACAGCTTTCCAGGCTAGCACCTTCTGGCTGCCAGCTATCTGCAGACGTTCGCACTTTCGGAGCAGGGCTGCGAAAGGAGCCTGGCTGGGACACCAACTTTCCCAGGATACGTTTGAAGTTTGAGGTGGCAAGACAAGCAAGCAGCCCCATTCTCTGTGCCTCTGTGCGAGCACTGCCATGGGCAGATGAGGCTGAGCAACAGCTTTCCAGGCTGGCCCCTTCTGGCTGCCAGCTATCTGCAGACGTTCACACTTTCGGAGCAGGGCTGCGAAAGGAGCCTGGCTGGGACACCAACATTCCCAGGCTACGTTTGAAGTTTGAGGTGGCAAGACAAGCAAGCATCCCCAGTTTCTGTGCCTCTATGCGAGCAGTGCCATGAGCAGATGAGGCTGAGCAACAGCTTTCCAGGCTAGCACCTTCTGGGTATCAGCTATCTGCAGACGTTCGCACTTTCGGAGCAGGGCTGCGAAAGGAGCCTGGCAGGGACAACCCACATTCCCAGCATGCGTTTGAACTTTCAAGTGGCAAGACAAGCAAGAAGCCCCATTCTCAGTGCTTCTATGCGAACAGGGCCATGGGCAGATGAGGCTGAGCAAGAGCTTTCCAGGCTAGCCCCTTCTGGCTGCCAGCTATCTGCAGACGTTCGCACTTTCGGAGCAGGGCTGTGATAGGAGCCTGGCAGGGACACCACCATTCCCAGGCTACGTTTAAAGTTTGAGGTGGCAAGGTAAGCAAGCAGCCCCATTCCCTGTGCCTCTATGCGAACAGTGCCTTTGGCAGATGAGGCTGAGCAACAGCTTTCCAGGCTAGCCCCTTCTGGCTGCCAGCTATCTGCAGACGTTCGCATTTCAAGAGCAGGGCTGCGAAAGAATCCTAGCAGGTACACCATCTTTCCCAGGCTACGTTTGAAGTTTGAGGTGGCAAGACAAGCAAGCAGCCCCATTCTCTGTGCCTCTGTGCGAGCACTGCCATGGGCAGATGAGGCTGAGCAACAGCTTTCCAGGCTGGCCCCTTCTGGCTGCCAGCTATCTGCAGACGTTCGCACTTTCGGAGCAGGGCTGCGAAAGGAGCCTGGCTGGGACACCAACATTCCCAGGCTACGTTTGAAGTTTGAGGTGGCAAGACAAGCAAGCATCCCCAGTTTCTGTGCCTCTATGCGAGCAGTGCCATGAGCAGATGAGGCTGAGCAACAGCTTTCCAGGCTAGCACCTTCTGGGTATCAGCTATCTGCAGACGTTCGCACTTTCGGAGCAGGGCTGTGATAGGAGCCTGGCTGGGACACCAACTTTCCCAGGCTACGTTTGAAGTTTGAGGTGGCAAGACAAGCAAGCAGCCCCATTCTCTGTGCCTCTGTGCGAGCACTGCCATGGGCAGATGAGGCTGAGCAGCAGCTTTCCAGGCTAGCCCCTTCTGGCTGCCAGCTATCTGCAGACGTTCGCACTTTCGGAGCAGGGCTGTGATAGGAGCCTGGCAGGGTCACCACCGTTTCCAGCATGCGTTTGAAGTTTCAAGTGGCAAGATAAGCAAGCAGCCTCATTCTCTGTGCCTCTATGCGAACAGTGCCATGGGCAGATGAGGCTGAGCAACAGCTTTCCAGGCTAGCCCCTTCTGGCTGCCAGCTATCTGCACACGTTCGCACTTTCGGAGCAGGGCTGCGAAAGGAGCCTGGCTGGGACACCATCTTTCCCAGGCTACGTTTGAAGTTTGAGGTGGCAAGACAAGCAAGCAGCCCCATTCTCTGTGCCTCTATGCGAGCAGTGCCATGGGCAGATGAGGCTGAGCAACAGCTTTCCAGGCTAGCACCATCTGGCTGCCAGCTACCTGCAGACGTTCGCATATCTAGAGCAGTCCTGCGAAAGGAGCCTAGCAGGGACACCATCTTTCCCAGGCTACGTTTGAAGTTTGAGGTGGCAAGACAAGCAAGGAGCCCCATTCTCTGTGCCTCTGTGCGAGCACTGCCATGGGCAGATGAGACTGAGCAACAGCTTTCCAGGCTAGCACCTTCTGGCTGCCAGCTATCTGCAGACGTTCGCACTTTCGGAGCAGGGCTGCGAAAGGAGCCTGGCACGGACACCACCATTCCCAGCATGCGTTTGAAGTTTCAAGTGGCAAGAGAAGCAAGCAGCCCCATTCTCTGTGCCTCTATGCGAACAGTGCCATGGGCAGATGAGGCTGAGCAACAGCTTTCCAGGCTAGCACCTTCTGGCTGCCAGCTATCTGCAGACGTTCGCACTTTCGGAGCAGGGCTGCGAAAGGAGCCTGGCAGGGTCACCACCATTCCCAGGCTACGTTTGAAGTTTGAGGTGGCAAGACAAGCAAGCAGCCCCATTTCTGTGCCTCTGTGCGAGCACTGCCATGGGCAGATGAGGCTGAGCAACAGCTTTCCAGTCTAGCACCTTCTGGCTGCCAGCTATCTGCAGACGTTCGCACTTTCGGAGCAGGGCTGCGAAAGGAGCCTAGCAGGGACACCATATTTCCCAGGCTACGTTTGAAGTTTGAGGTGGCAAGACAAGCAATCAGCCCCATTTCTGTGCCTCTGTGCGAGCACTGCCATGGGCAGATGAGGCTGAGCAACACCTTTCCAGGCTAGCCCCTTCTGCCTGCCAGCTATCTGCAGACGTTCGCACTTTCGGAGCAGGGCTGTGATAGGAGCCTGGCAGGGACACCACCATTCCCAGCATGCGTTTGAATTTTCAAGTGGCAAGATAAGCAAGCAGCCCCTTCTCTGTGCCTCTATGCGAACAGTGCCATGGGCAGATGAGGCTGAGCAACAGCTTTCCAGGCTAGCACCTTCTGGCTGCCAGCTATCTGCAGACGTTCGCACTTTCGGAGCAGGGCTGCCAAAGGAGCCTGGCAGGGACACCACCATTCCCAGCATGCGTTTGAAGTTTGAAGTGGCAAGATAAGCAAGCAGCCCCATTCTCTGTGCCTCTGTGCGAACAATGCCATGGGCAGATGAGGCTGAGCAACAGCTTTCCAGGCTAGCACCTTCTGGCTGCCAGCTATCTGCAGACGTTCGCACTTTCGGAGCAGGGCTGTGATAGGAGCCTGGCTGGGACACCAACTTTCCCAGGCTACGTTTGAAGTTTGAGGTGGCAAGACAAGCAAGCAGCCCCATTCTCTGTGCCTCTGTGCGAGCACTGCCATGGGCAGATGAGGCTGAGCAACAGCTTTCCAGGCTAGCACCTTCTGGCTGCCAGCTATCTGCAGACGTTCGCACTTTCGGAGCAGGGCTGCGAAAGGAGCCTGGCTGGGACACCAACATTCCCAGGATACGTTTGAAGTTTGAGGTGGCAAGACAAGCAAGCATCCCCAGTTTCTGTGCCTCTATGCGAGCAGTGCCATGAGCAGATGAGGCTGAGCAACAGCTTTCCAGGCTAGCACCTTCTGGGTATCAGCTATCTGCAGACGTTCGCACTTTCGGAGCAGGGCTGCGAAAGGAGCCTGGCTGGGACACCAACTTTCCCAGGCTACGTTTGAAGTTTGAGGTGGCAAGACAAGAAAGCAGCTCCAGTCTCTGTGCCTCTATGCGAACAGTGCCATGGGCAGATTAGGCTGAGCAACAGCCTTCCAGGCTAGCCCCTTCTGGCTGCCAGCTATCTGCAGACGTTCTCACTTTCGGAGCAGGGCTGCGAAAGGAGCCTGGCTGGGACACCACCATTCCCAGCATGCGTTTGAAGTTTGAGGTGGCAAGACAAGCAAGCAGCCCCATTCTCTGTGCCTCTGTGTGAGCACTGCCATGGGCAGATGAGGCTGAGCAGCAGCTTTCCAGGCTAGCCCCTTCTGGCTGCCAGCTATCTGCAGACGTTCGCACTTTCGGAGCAGGGCTGTGATAGGAGCCTGGCAGGGTCACCACCATTCCCAGCATGCGTTTGAAGTTTCAAGTGGCAAGATAAGCAAGCAACCTCATTCTCTGTGCCTCTATGCGAACAGTGCCATGGGCAGATGAGGCTGAGCAACAGCTTTCCAGGCTAGCCCCTTCTGGCTGCCAGCTATCTGCAGACGTTCGCACTTTCGGAGCAGGGCTGCGAAAGGAGCCTGGCTGGGACACCATCTTTCCCAGGCTACGTTTGAAGTTTGAGGTGGCAAGACAAGCAAGCAGCCCCATTCTCTCTGCCTCTATGCGAGCAGTGCCATGGGCAGATGAGGCTGAGCAACAGCTTTCCAGGCTAGCACCATCTGGCTGCCAGCTATCTGCAGACGTTCGCACTTTCGGAGCAGGGCTGCGAAAGGAGCCTGGCAGGGACACCACCATTCCCAGCATGCGTTTGAAGTTTCAAGTGCAAGAGAAGCAAGCAGACCCATACTCTGTGCCTCTATGCGAACAGTGCCATGGGCAGATGAGGCTGAGCAACAGCTTTCCAGGCAAGCCCCTTATGCCTGCAGCTATCTGCAGACATTCGCACTTTCGGAGCAGGGCTGTTATAGGAGCCTGGCAGGGACACCACCATTCCCAGCATGCGTTTCAAGTTTCAAGTGGCAAGATAAGCAAGCAGCCCCATTCTCTCTGCCTCTATGCGAACAGTGCCATGGGCAGATTAGGCTGAGCAACAGCCTTCCAGAATAGCACCTTCTCGCTGCCAGCTATCTGCAGACGTTCGCATTTCAAGAGCAGGGCTGCGAAAGGAGCCTAGCAGGTACACCATCTTTCCCAGGATACGTTTGAAGTTTGAGGTGGCAAGACAAGCAAGGAGCCCCAGTCTCTGTGCCTCTGTGCGAGCACTGCCATGGGCAGATGAGACTTAGCAAGAGCTTTGCAGACTAGCACCTTCTGGCTGCCAGCTATCTGCAGACGTTCGCACTTTCGGAGCAGTGCTGGGATAGGAGCCTGGCAGGGACACCACCATTCCCAGCATGCGTTTGAAGTTTGAGGTGGCAAGACAAGCAAGCAGCCCCATTCTCTGTGCCTCTGTGCGAGCAGTGCCATGGGCAGATGAGGCTGAGCAACAGCTTTCCAGGCTAGCCCCTTCTGGCTGCCAGCTATCTGCAGATGTTCGCACTTTCGGAGCAGGGCTGCGAAAGGAGCCTGGCTGGGACACCACCATTCCCAGCATGCGTTTGAAGTTTCAAGTGGCAAGATAAGCAAGCAGCCCCATTCTCTGTGCCTCTGTGCGAGCACTGCCATGGGCAGATGAGGCTGAGCAACAGCTTTCCAGGCTAGCCCCTTCTGCCTGCCAGCTATCTGCAGACGTTCGCACTTTCGGAGCAGGGCTGCAAAAGGAGCCTGGCTGGGACACCAACTTTCCCAGGCTACGTTTGAAGTTTGAGGTGGCAAGACAAGCAAGCAGCCCCATTCTCTGTGCCTCTGTGTGAGCACTGCCATGGGCAGATGAGGCTGAGCAGCAGCTTTCCAGGCTAGCCCCTTCTGGCTGCCAGCTATCTGCAGACGTTCGCACTTTCGGAGCAGGGCTGTGATAGGAGCCTGGCAGGGTCACCACCATTGCAGCATGCGTTTGAAGTTTCAAGTGGCAAGATAAGCAAGCAGCCTCATTCTCTGTGCCTCTATGCGAACAGTGCCATGGGCAGATGAGGCTGAGCAACAGCTTTCCAGGCTAGCCCCTTCTGGCTGCCAGCTATCTGCAGACGTTCGCACTTTCGGAGCAGGGCTGCGAAAGGAGCCTGGCAGGGACACCACCATTCCCAGCATGCGTTTGAAGTTTCAAGTGGCAAGAGAAGCAAGCAGCCCCATTCTCTCTGCCTCTATGCGAGCAGTGCCATGGGCAGATGAGGCTGAGCAACAGCTTTCCAGGCTAGCACCATCTGGCTGCCAGCTACCTGCAGACGTTCGCATTTCTAGAGCAGTCCTGCGAAAGGAGCCTAGCAGGGACACCATCTTTCCCAGGCTACGTTTGAAGTTTGAGGTGGTAAGACAAGCAAGGAGCCCCATTCTCTGTGCCTCTGTGCGAGCACTGCCATGGGCAGATGAGACTGAGCAACAGCTTTGCAGGCTAGCACCTTCTGGCTGCCAGCTATCTGCAGACGTTCGCACTTTCGGAGCAGGGCTGCGAAAGGAGCCTGGCAGGGACACCACCATTCCCAGCATGCGTTTGAAGTTTCAAGTGGCAAGAGAAGCAAGCAGCCCCATACTCTGTGCCTCTATGCGAACAGTGCCATGGGCAGATGAGGCTGAGCAACAGCTTTCCAGGCAAGCCCCTTCTGCCTGCAGCTATCTGCAGACATTCGCACTTTCGGAGCAGGGCTGTTATAGGAGCCTGGCAGGGACACCACCATTCCCAGCATGCGTTTCAAGTTTCAAGTGGCAAGATAAGCAAGCAGCCCCATTCTCTCTGCCTCTATGCGAACAGTGCCATGGGCAGATTAGGCTGAGCAACAGCCTTCCAGAATAGCACCTTCTCGCTGCCAGCTATCTGCAGACGTTCGCATTTCAAGAGCAGGGCTGCGAAAGGAGCCTAGCAGGTACACCATCTTTCCCAGGATACGTTTGAAGTTTGAGGTGGCAAGACAAGCAAGGAGCCCCAGTCTCTGTGCCTCTATGCGAGCACTGCCATGGGCAGATGAGACTTAGCAAGAGCTTTGCAGACTAGCACCTTCTGGCTGCCAGCTATCTGCAGACGTTCGCACTTTCGGAGCAGGGCTGCGAAAGGAGCCTGGCTGGGACACCAACTTTCCCAGGCTACGTTTGAAGTTTGAGGTGGAAGACAAGCAAGCAGCCCCATTCTCTGTGCCTCTATGCGAGCAGTGCCACGGGCAGATGAGGCTGAGCAACAGATTTCCAGGCTAGCCCCTTCTGGGTATCAGCTATCTGCAGACGTTCGCACTTTCGGAGCAGGGCTGTGAAAGGAGCCTGGCTGGGACACCAACTTTCCCAGGCTACGTTTGAAGTTTGAGGTGGGAAGACAACCAAGCAGCCCCAGTCTCTGTGCCTCTATGCGAACAGTGCCATGGGCAGATGAGGCTGAGCAACAGCTTTCCAGGCTAGCCCCTTCTGGCTGCCAGCTATCTGCAGACGTTCGCACTTTCGGAGCAGGGCTGCGAAAGGAGCCTGGCTGGGACACCATCTTTCCCAGGCTACGTTTGAAGTTTGAGGTGGCAAGACAAGCAATCAGCCCCATTTCTGTGCCTCTGTGCGAGCACTGCCATGGGCAGATGAGGCTGAGCAACAGCTTTCCAGTCTAGCACCTTCTGTCTGCCAGCTATCTGCAGACGTTCGCACTTTCGGAGCAGGGCTGTGATAGGAGCCTGGCAGGGACACCACCATTCCCAGCATGCGTTTGAAGTTTCAAGTGGCAAGATAAGCAAGCAGCCCCATTCTCTGTGCCTCTGTGCGAACAATGCCATGGGCAGATGAGGCTGAGCAACAGCTTTCCAGGCTAGCACCTTCTGGCTGCCAGCTATCTGCAGACGTTCGCATTTTCGGAGCAGGGCTGTGAAAGGATCCTGGCAGGGACAAACCACATTCCCCACATGCGTTTGAAGATTCAAGTGGCAAGATAAGCAAGCAGCCCCATTCTCTGTGCCTCTATGCGAACAGTGCCATGGGCAGATGAGGCTGAGCAACAGCTTTCCAGGCTAGCCCCTTCTGCCTGCCAGCTATCTGCAGACGTTCGCATTTCAAGAGCAGGGCTGCGAAAGGAGCCTAGCAGGTATACCATTTTTCCCAGGCTACGTTTGAAGTTTGAGGTAGCAAGACAAGCAAGGAGCCCCATTTTCTGTGCCTCTGTGCGAGCAGTGCCATGGGCAGATGAGGCTGAGCAACAGCTTTCCAGGCTAGCACCTTCTGGCTGCCAGCTATCTGCAGACGTTCGCACTTTCGGAGCAGGGCTGCGAAAGGAGCCTGGCTGGGACACCAACTTTCCCAGGCTACGTTTGAAGTTTGAGGTGGCAAGATAAGCAAGCAGCCCCATTCTCTGTGCCTCTTTGCGAACAGTGCCATGGGCAGATGAGGCTGAGCAACAGCTTTCCAGGCTAGCCCCTTCTGGCTGCCAGCTATCTGCAGACATTCGAATTTCGGAGCAGGGCTGCGAAAGGAGCCTGGCAGGTACACAATCTTTCCCAGGCTACGTTTGAAGTTTGAGGTGGCAAGACAAGCAAGCAGCCCCATTCTCTGTGCCTCTGTGCGAGCACTGCCATGGGCAAATGAGGCTGAGCAACAGCTTTCCAGGCTAGCACCTTCTGGCTGCCAGCTATCTGCAGACGTTTGCACTTTCGGAGCAGGGCTGCGAAAGGAGCCTGGCAGGGACAACCCACATTCCCAGCATGCGTTTGAACTTTCAAGTGGCAAGACAAGCAAGAAGCCCCATTCTCAGTGCTTCTATGCGAACAGGGCCATGGGCAGATGAGGCTGAGCAACAGCTTTCCAGGCTAGCACCTTCTGGCTGCCAGCTATCTGCAGACGTTCGCACTTTCGGAGCAGGGCTGCCAAAGGAGCCTGGCAGGGACACCACCATTCCCAGCATGCGTTTGAAGTTTGAAGTGGCAAGATAAGCAAGCAGCCCCATTCTCTGTGCCTCTGTGCGAACAATGCCATGGGCAGATGAGGCTGAGCAACAGCTTTCCAGGCTAGCACCTTCTGGCTGCCAGCTATCTGCAGACGTTCGCATTTTCGGAGCAGGGCTGCGAAAGGATCCTGGCAGGGACAAACCACATTCCCCACATGCGTTTGAAGATTCAAGTGGCAAGATAAGCAAGCAGCCCCATTCTCTGTGCCTCTATGCGAACAGTGCCATGGGCAGATGAGGCTGAGCAACACCTTTCCAGGCTAGCCCCTTCTGGCTGCCAGCTATCTGCAGACGTTCGCATTTCAAGAGCAGGGCTGCGAAAGGAGCCTAGCAGGTATACCATTTTTCCCAGGCTACGTTTGAAGTTTGAGGTAGCAAGACAAGCAAGGAGCCCCATTCTCTGTGCCTCTGTGCGAGCAGTGCCATGGGCAGATGAGGCTGAGCAACAGCTTTCCAGGCTAGCACCTTCTGGCTGCCAGCTATCTGCAGACGTTCGCACTTTCGGAGCAGGGCTGCGAAAGGAGCCTGGCTGGGACACCAACTTTCCCAGGCTACGTTTGAAGTTTGAGGTGGCAAGATAAGCAAGCAGCCCCATTCTCTGTGCCTCTTTGCGAACAGTGCCATGGGCAGATGAGGCTGAGCAACAGCTTTCCAGGCTAGCCCCTTCTGGCTGCCAGCTATCTGCAGACATTCGAATTTCGGAGCAGGGCTGCGAAAGGAGCCTGGCAGGTACACAATCTTTCCCAGGCTACGTTTGAAGTTTGAGGTGGCAAGACAAGCAAGCAGCCCCATTCTCTGTGCCTCTGTGCGAGCACTGCCATGGGCAAATGAGGCTGAGCAACAGCTTTCCAGGCTAGCACCTTCTGGCTGCCAGCTATCTGCAGACGTTTGCACTTTCGGAGCAGGGCTGCGAAAGGAGCCTGGCAGGGACAACCCACATTCCCAGCATGCGTTTGAACTTTCAAGTGGCAAGACAAGCAAGAAGCCCCATTCTCAGTGCTTCTATGCGAACAGTGCCTTTGGCAGATGAGGCTGAGCAACAGCTTTCCAGGCTAGCCCCTTCTGGCTGCCAGCTATCTGCAGACGTTCGCACTTTCGGAGCAGGGGTGCGAAAGGAGCCTGGCTGGGACACCAACTTTCCCAGGCTACGTTTGAAGTTTGAGGTGGAAGACAAGCAAGCAGCCCCATTTTCTGTGCCTCTATGCGAGCAGTGCCATGGGCAGATGAGGCTGAGCAACAGCTTTCCAGGCTAGCACCATCTGGCTGCCAGCTACCTGCAGACGTTCGCATTTCTAGAGCAGTCCTGCGAAAGGAGCCTAGCAGGGACACCATATTTCCCAGGCTACGTTTGAAGTTTGAGGTGGTAAGACAAGCAAGGAGCCCCATTCTCTGTGCCTCTGTGCGAGCACTGCCATGGGCAGATGAGACTGAGCAACAGCTTTGCAGGCTAGCACCTTCTGGCTGCCAGCTATCTGCAGACGTTCGCACTTTCGGAGCAGGGCTGCGAAAGGAGCCTGGCAGGGACACCACCATTCCCAGCATGCGTTTCAAGTTTCAAGTGGCAAGATAAGCAAGCAGCCCCATTCTCTCTGCCTCTATGCGAACAGTGCCATGGGCAGATGAGGCTGAGCAACAGCCTTCCAGAATAGCACCTTCTCGCTGCCAGCTATCTGCAGACGTTCGCATTTCAAGAGCAGGGCTGCGAAAGGAGCCTAGCAGGTACACCATCTTTCCCAGGATACGTTTGAAGTTTGAGGTGGCAAGACAAGCAAGGAGCCCCAGTCTCTGTGCCTCTGTGCGAGCACTGCCATGGGCAGATGAGACTTAGCAAGAGCTTTGCAGACTAGCACCTTCTGGCTGCCAGCTATCTGCAGACGTTCGCACTTTCGGAGCAGGGCTGTGATAGGAGCCTGGCAGGGACACCACCATTCCCAGCATGCGTTTGAAGTTTGAGGTGGCAAGACAAGCAAGCAGCCCCATTCTCTGTGCCTCTGTGCGAGCAGTGCCATGGGCAGATGAGGCTGAGCAACAGCTTTCCAGGCTAGCCCCTTCTGCCTGCCAGCTATCTGCAGACGTTCGCACTTTCGCAGCAGGGCTGCGAAAGGAGCCTGGCTGGGACACAAACTTTCCCAGGCTACATTTGAAGTTTGAGGTGGCAAGACAAGCAAGCAGCCCCAGTCTCTGTGCCTCTGTGCGAGCAGTGCCATGAGCAGATGAGGCTGAGCAACAGCTTTCCAGGCTAGCCCCTTCTGGGTATCAGCTATCTGCAGACGTTCGCACTTTCGGATCAGGGCTGTGAAAGGAGCCTGGCAGGGACACCACCATTCCCAGCATGCGTTTGACGTTTCAAGTGGCAAGATAAGCAAGCAGCCCCATTCTCTGTGCCTCTGTGCGAACAGTTCCATGGGCAGATGAGGCTGAGCAACAGCTTTCCAGGCTAGCACCTTCTGGCTGCCAGCTATCTGCAGACGTTCGCATTTTCGGAGCAGGGCTGCGAAAGGATCCTGGCAGGGACAAACCACATTCCCCACATGCTTTTGAAGATTCAAGTGGCAAGATAAGCAAGCAGCCCCATTCTCTGTGCCTCTATGCGAACAGTGCCATGGGCAGATGAGGCTGAGCAACAGCTTTCCAGGCTAGCCCCTTCTGCCTGCCAGCTATCTGCAGACGTTCGCATTTCAAGAGCAGGGCTGCGAAAGGAGCCTAGCAGGTATACCATTTTTCCCAGGCTACGTTTGAAGTTTGAGGTAGCAAGACAAGCAAGGAGCCCCATTCTCTGTGCCTCTGTGCGAGCACTGCCATGGGCAGATGAGGCTGAGCAACAGCTTTCCAGGCTAGCACCTTCTGGCTGCCAGCTATCTGCAGACGTTCGCACTTTCGGAGCAGGGCTGCGAAAGGAGCCTGGCTGGGACACCAACTTTCCCAGGATACGTTTGAAGTTTGAGGTGGCAAGACAAGCAAGCAGCCCCATTATCTGTGCCTCTTTGCGAACAGTGCCATGGGCAGATGAGGCTGAGCAACAGCTTTCCAGGCTAGCCCCTTCTGGCTGCCAGCTATCTGCAGACATTCGAATTTCGGAGCAGGGCTGCGAAAGGAGCCTGGCAGGTACACCATCTTTCCCAGGCTACGTTTGAAGTTTGAGGTGGCAAGACAAGCAAGCAGCCCCATTCTCTGTGCCTCTGTGCGAGCACTGCCATGGGCAGATGAGGCTGAGCAACAGCTTTCCAGGCTAGCACCTTCTGGCTGCCAGCTATCTGCAGACGTTTGCACTTTCGGAGCAGGGCTGCGAAAGGAGCCTGGCAGGGACAACCCACATTCCCAGCATGCGTTTGAACTTTCAAGTGGCAAGACAAGCAAGAAGCCCCATTCTCAGTGCTTCTATGCGAACAGGGCCATGGGCAGATGAGGCTGAGCAACAGCTTTCCAGGCTAGCCCCTTCTGGCTGCCAGCTATCTGCAGACGTTCGCACTTTCGGAGCAGGGCTGTGATAGGAGCCTGGCAGGGACACCACCATTCCCAGGCTACGTTTAAAGTTTGAGGTGGCAAGATAAGCAAGCAGCCCCATTCTCTGTGCCTCTGTGCGAGCACTGCCATTGGCAGATGAGGCTGAGCAACAGCTTTCCAGGCTAGCACCTTCTGGCTGCCAACTATCTGCAGACGTTCGCACTTTTGGAGCAGGGCTGCGAAAGGAGCCTAGCAGGTACACCATCTTTCCCAGCCTACGTTTGAAGTTTGAGGTGGCAAGACAAGCAAGCAGCCCCATTCTCTGTGCCTCTGTGCGAGCAGTGCCATGGGCAGATGAGGCTGAGCAACAGCTTTCCAGTCTAGCACCTTCTGTCTGCCAGCTATCTGCAGACGTTCGCACTTTCGGAGCAGGGCTGCGAAAGGAGCCTGGCTGGGACACCAACTTTCCCAGGCTACGTTTGAAGTTTGAGGTGGAAGACAAGCAAGCAGCCCCATTCTCTGTGCCTCTATGCGAACAGTGCCATGAGCAGATGAGGCTGAGCAACAGATTTCCAGGCTAGCCCCTTCTGGGTATCAGCTATCTGCAGACGTTCGCACTTTCGGAGCAGGGATGTGAAAGGAGCCTGGCTGGGACACCAACTTTCCCAGGCTACGTTTGAAGTTTGAGGTGGGAAGACAAGCAAGCAGCCCCAGTCTCTGTGCCTCTATGCGAACAGTGCCATGGGCAGATTAGGCTGAGCAACAGCCTTCCAGGCTAGCACCTTCTGGCTGCCAGCTATCTGCAGACGTTCGCATTTCAAGAGCAGGGCTGCGAAAGGAGCCTAGCAGGTACACCATCTTTCCCAGGATACGTTTGAAGTTTGAGGTAGCAAGACAAGCAAGGAGCCCCAGTCTCTGTGCCTCTGTGCGAGCACTGCCATGGGCAGATGACGCTGAGCAACAGCTTTCCAGGCTAGCCCCTTCTGGCTGCCAGCTATCTACAGACGTTCACACTTTCGGAGCAGGGCTGCGATAAAAGCCTGGCTGGGACACCAACTTTCCCAGGCTACGTTTGAAGTTTGAGGTGGCAAGACAAGCAAGCAGCCCCATTCTCTGTGCCTCTGTGCGAGCACTGCCATGGGCAGATGAGGCTGAGCAACAGCTTTCCAGGCTAGCCCCTTCTGGCTGCCAGCTATCTGCAGACGTTCGCACTTTCGGAGCAGGGCTGCGAAAGGAGCCTGGCTGGGACACCATCTTTCCCAGGCTACGTTTGAAGTTTGAGGTGGCAAGACAAGCAATCAGCCCCATTTCTGTGCCTCTGTGCGAGCACTGCCATGGGCAGATGAGGCTGAGCAACAGCTTTCCAGTCTAGCACCTTCTGTCTGCCAGCTATCTGCAGACGTTCGCACTTTCGGAGCAGGGCTGTGATAGGAGCCTGGCAGGGACACCACCATTCCCAGCATGCGTTTGAAGTTTCAAGTGGCAAGATAAGCAAGCAGCCCCATTCTCTGTGCCTCTATGCGAACAGTGCCATGGGCAGATGAGGCTGAGCAACAGCTTTCCAGGCTAGCACCTTCTGGCTGCCAGCTATCTGCAGACGTTCGCACTTTCGGAGCAGGGCTGCCAAAGGAGCCTGGCAGGGACACCACCATTCCCAGCATGCGTTTGAAGTTTGAAGTGGCAAGATAAGCAAGCAGCCCCATTCTCTGTGCCTCTGTGCGAACAATGCCATGGGCAGATGAGGCTGAGCAACAGCTTTCCAGGCTAGCCACTTCTGGCTGCCAGCTATCTGCAGACGTTCGCATTTTCGGAGCAGGGCTGCGAAAGCATCCTGGCAGGGACAAACCACATTCCCCACATGCGTTTGAAGATTCAAGTGGCAAGATAAGCAAGCAGCCCCATTCTCTGTGCCTCTATGCGAACAGTGCCATGGGCAGATGAGGCTGAGCAACAGCTTTCCAGGCTAGCCCCTTCTGCCTGCCAGCTATCTGCAGACGTTCGCATTTCAAGAGCAGGGCTGCGAAAGGAGCCTAGCAGGTATACCATTTTTCCCAGGCTACGTTTGAAGTTTGAGGTAGCAAGACAAGCAAGGAGCCCCATTCTCTGTGCCTCTGTGCGAGCAGTGCCATGGGCAGATGAGGCTGAGCAACAGCTTTCCAGGCTAGCACCTTCTGGCTGCCAGCTATCTGCAGACGTTCGCACTTTCAGAGCAGGGCTGCGAAAGGAGCCTGGCTGGGACACCAACTTTCCCAGGCTACGTTTGAAGTTTGAGGTGGCAAGATAAGCAAGCAGCCCCATTCTCTGTGCCTCTTTGCGAACAGTGCCATGGGCAGATGAGGCTGAGCAACAGCTTTCCAGGCTAGCCCCTTCTGGCTGCCAGCTATCTGCAGACGTTCGCACTTTCGGAGCAGGGCTGCGAAAGGAGCCTGGCAGGTACACCACCATTCCCAGGCTACGTTTGAAGTTTGAGGTGGCAAGACAAGCAAGCAGCCCCATTCTCTGTGCCTCTGTGCGAGCACTGCCATGGGCAGATGAGGCTGAGCAACAGCTTTCCAGGCTAGCCCCTTCTGGCTGCCAGCTATCTGCAGACGTTTGCACTTTCGGAGCAGGGCTGCGAAAGGAGCCTGGCAGGGACAACCCACATTCCCAGCATGCGTTTGAACTTTCAAGTGGCAAGACAAGCAAGAAGCCCCATTCTCAGTGCTTCTATGCGAACAGGGCCATGGGCAGATGAGGCTGAGCAACAGCTTTCCAGGCTAGCCCCTTCTGGCTGCCAGCTATCTGCAGACGTTCGCACTTTCGGAGCAGGGCTGTGATAGGAGCCTGGCAGGGACACCACCATTCCCAGGCTACGTTTAAAGTTTGAGGTGGCAAGATAAGCAAGCAGCCCCATTCCCTGTGCCTCTATGCGAACAGTGCCTTTGGCAGATGAGGCTGAGCAACAGCTTTCCAGGCTAGCCCCTTCTGGCTGCCAGCTATCTGCAGACGTTCGCATTTCAAGAGCAGGGCTGCGAAAGGATCCTAGCAGGTACACCATCTTTCCCAGCCTACGTTTGAAGTTTGAGGTGGCAAGACAAGCAAGCAGCCCCATTCTCTGTGCCTCTGTGCGAGCAGTGCCATGGGCAGATGAGGCTGAGCAACAGCTTTCCAGTCTAGCACCTTCTGTCTGCCAGCTATCTGCAGACGTTCGCACTTTCGGAGCAGGGGTGCGAAAGGAGCCTGGCTGGGACACCAACTTTCCCAGGCTACGATTGAAGTTTGAGGTGGAAGACAAGCAAGCAGCCCCATTCTCTGTGCCTCTATGCGAGCAGTGCCATGAGCAGATGAGGCTGAGCAACAGATTTCCAGGCTAGCCCCTTCTGGGTACCAGCTATCTGCAGACGTTCGCACTTTCGGAGCAGGGCTGTGAAAGGAGCCTGGCTGGGACAGCAACTTTCCCAGGCTACGTTTGAAGTTTGAGGTGGGAAGACAAGCAAGCAGCCCCAGTCTCTGTGCCTCTATGCGAACAGTGCCATGGGCAGATTAGGCTGAGCAACAGCCTTCCAGGCTAGCACCTTCTGGCTGCCAGCTATCTGCAGACGTTCGCATTTCAAGAGCAGGGCTGCGAAAGGAGCCTAGCAGGTACACCATCTTTCCCAGGATACGTTTGAAGTTTGAGGTAGCAAGACAAGCAAGGACCCCAGTCTCTGTGCCTCTGTGCGAGCACTGCCATGGGCAGATGAGGCTGAGCAACACCTTTCCAGGCTAGCCCCTTCTGGCTGCCAGCTATCTACAGACGTTCACACTTTCGGAGCAGGGCTGCGATAAAAGCCTGGCTGGGACACCAACTTTCCCAGGCTACGTTTGAAGTTTGAGGTGGCAAGATAAGCAAGCAGCCCCATTCTCTGTGCCTCTTTGCGAACAGTGCCATGGGCAGATGAGGCTGAGCAACAGCTTTCCAGGCTAGCCCCTTCTGGCTGCCAGCTATCTGCAGACGTTCGCACTTTCGGAGCAGGGCTGCGAAAGGAGCCTGGCAGGTACACCACCATTCCCAGGCTACGTTTGAAGTTTGAGGTGGCAAGACAAGCAAGCAGCCCCATTCTCTGTGCCTCTGTGCGAGCACTGCCATGGGCAGATGAGGCTGAGCAACAGCTTTCCAGGCTAGCCCCTTCTGGCTGCCAGCTATCTGCAGACGTTTGCACTTTCGGAGCAGGGCTGCGAAAGGAGCCTGGCAGGGACAACCCACATTCCCAGCATGCGTTTGAACTTTCAAGTGGCAAGACAAGCAAGAAGCCCCATTCTCAGTGCTTCTATGCGAACAGGGCCATGGGCAGATGAGGCTGAGCAACAGCTTTCCAGGCTAGCCCCTTCTGGCTGCCAGCTATCTGCAGACGTTCGCACTTTCGGAGCAGGGCTGTGATAGGAGCCTGGCAGGGACACCACCATTCCCAGGCTACGTTTAAAGTTTGAGGTGGCAAGATAAGCAAGCAGCCCCATTCCCTGTGCCTCTATGCGAACAGTGCCTTTGGCAGATGAGGCTGAGCAACAGCTTTCCAGGCTAGCCCCTTCTGGCTGCCAGCTATCTGCAGACGTTCGCATTTCAAGAGCAGGGCTGCGAAAGGATCCTAGCAGGTACACCATCTTTCCCAGCCTACGTTTGAAGTTTGAGGTGGCAAGACAAGCAAGCAGCCCCATTCTCTGTGCCTCTGTGCGAGCAGTGCCATGGGCAGATGAGGCTGAGCAACAGCTTTCCAGTCTAGCACCTTCTGTCTGCCAGCTATCTGCAGACGTTCGCACTTTCGGAGCAGGGGTGCGAAAGGAGCCTGGCTGGGACACCAACTTTCCCAGGCTACGATTGAAGTTTGAGGTGGAAGACAAGCAAGCAGCCCCATTCTCTGTGCCTCTATGCGAGCAGTGCCATGAGCAGATGAGGCTGAGCAACAGATTTCCAGGCTAGCCCCTTCTGGGTACCAGCTATCTGCAGACGTTCGCACTTTCGGAGCAGGGCTGTGAAAGGAGCCTGGCTGGGACAGCAACTTTCCCAGGCTACGTTTGAAGTTTGAGGTGGGAAGACAAGCAAGCAGCCCCAGTCTCTGTGCCTCTATGCGAACAGTGCCATGGGCAGATTAGGCTGAGCAACAGCCTTCCAGGCTAGCACCTTCTGGCTGCCAGCTATCTGCAGACGTTCGCATTTCAAGAGCAGGGCTGCGAAAGGAGCCTAGCAGGTACACCATCTTTCCCAGGATACGTTTGAAGTTTGAGGTAGCAAGACAAGCAAGGACCCCAGTCTCTGTGCCTCTGTGCGAGCACTGCCATGGGCAGATGAGGCTGAGCAACACCTTTCCAGGCTAGCCCCTTCTGGCTGCCAGCTATCTACAGACGTTCACACTTTCGGAGCAGGGCTGCGATAAAAGCCTGGCTGGGACACCAACTTTCCCAGGCTACGTTTGAAGTTTGAGGTGGCAAGACAAGCAATCAGCCCCATTTCTGTGCCTCTGTGCGAGCACTGCCATGGGCAGATGAGGCTGAGCAACAGCTTTCCAGTCTAGCACCTTCTGTCTGCCAGCTATCTGCAGACGTTCGCACTTTCGGAGCAGGGCTGTGATAGGAGCCTGGCAGGGACACCACCATTCCCAGCATGCGTTTGAAGTTTCAAGTGGCAAGATAAGCAAGCAGCCCCATTCTCTGTGCCTCTATGCGAACAGTGCCATGGGCAGATGAGGCTGAGCAACAGCTTTCCAGGCTAGCACCTTCTGGCTGCCAGCTATCTGCAGACGTTCGCACTTTCGGAGCAGGGCTGCCAAAGGAGCCTGGCAGGGACACCACCATTCCCAGCATGCGTTTGAAGTTTCAAGTGGCAAGATAAGCAAGCAGCCCCATTCTCTGTGCCTCTGTGCGAACAATGCCATGGGCAGATGAGGCTGAGCAACAGCTTTGCAGGCTAGCACCTTCTGGCTGCCAGCTATCTGCAGACGTTCGCACTTTCGGAGCAGGGCTGCGAAAGGAGCCTGGCTGGGACACCAACTTTCCCAGGCTACGTTTGAAGTTTGAGGTGGCAAGACAAGCAAGCAGCCCCATTCTCTGTGCCTCTGTGCGAGCACTGCCATGGGCAGATGAGGCTGAGCAACAGCTTTCCAGGCTGGCCCCTTCTGGCTGCCAGCTATCTGCAGACGTTCGCACTTTCGGAGCAGGGCTGCGAAAGGAGCCTGGCTGGGACACCAACATTCCCAGGATACGTTTGAAGTTTGAGGTGGCAAGACAAGCAAGCATCCCCAGTTTCTGTGCCTCTATGCGAGCAGTGCCATGGGCAGATGAGGCTGAGCAACATCTTTCCAGGCTAGCACCTTCTGGGTATCAGCTATCTGCAGACGTTCGCACTTTCGGAGCAGGGCTGCGAAAGGAGCCTGGCTGGGACACCAACTTTCCCAGGCTACGTTTGAAGTTTGAGGTGGCAAGACAAGCAAGCAGCTCCAGTCTCTGTGCCTCTATGCGAACAGTGCCATGGGCAGATTAGGCTGAGCAACAGCCTTCCAGGCTAGCACCTTCTGGCTGCCAGCTATCTGCAGACGTTCGCACTTTCGGAGCAGGGCTGTGATAGGATCCTGGCTGGGACACCACCATTCCCAGCATGCGTTTGAAGTTTCAAGTGGCAAGATAAGCAAGCAGCCCCATTCTCTGTGCCTCTGTGCGAGCACTGCCATGGGCAGATGAGGCTGAGCAACAGCTTTCCAGGCTAGCACCTTCTGGCTGCCAGCTATCTGCAGACGTTCGCACTTTCGGAGCAGGGCTGCGAAAGGATCCTGGCTGGGACACCAACTTTCCCAGGCTACGTTTGAAGTTTGAGGTGGCAAGATAAGCAAGCAGCCCCATTCTCTGTGCCTCTGTGTGAGCACTGCCATGGGCAGATGAGGCTGAGCAGCAGCTTTCCAGGCTAGCCCCTTCTGGCTGCCAGCTATCTGCAGACGTTCGCACTTTCGGAGCAGGGCTGTGATAGGAGCCTGGCAGGGTCACCACCATTCCCAGCATGCGTTTGAAGTTTCAAGTGGCAAGATAAGCAAGCAGCCTCATTCTCTGTGCCTCTATGCGAACAGTGCCATGGGCAGATGAGGCTGAGCAACAGCTTTCCAGGCTAGCCCCTTCTGGCTGCCAGCTATCTGCAGACGTTCGCACTTTCTGAGCAGGGCTGCGAAAGGAGCCTGGCTGGGACACCATCTTTCCCAGGCTACGTTTGAAGTTTGAGGTGGCAAGACAAGCAAGCAGCCCCATTCTCTCTGCCTCTATGCGAGCAGTGCCATGGGCAGATGAGGCTGAGCAACAGCTTTCCAGGCTAGCACCATCTGGCTGCCAGCTACCTGCAGACGTTCGCATTTCTAGAGCAGTCCTGCGAAAGGAGCCTAGCAGGGACACCATCTTTCACAGGCTACGTTTGAAGTTTGAGGTGGCAAGACAAGCAAGGAGCCCCATTCTCTGTGCCTCTGTGCGAGCACTGCCATGGGCAGATGAGACTGAGCAACAGCTTTGCAGGCTAGCACCTTCTGGCTGCCAGCTATCTGCAGACGTTCGCACTTTCGGAGCAGGGCTGCGAAAGGAGCCTGGCAGGGACACCACCATTCCCAGCATGCGTTTGAAGTTTCAAGTGGCAAGAGAAGCAAGCAGCCCCATACTCTGTGCCTCTATGCGAACAGTGCCATGGGCAGATGAGGCTGAGCAACAGCTTTCCAGGCTAGCACCTTCTGGCTGCCAGCTATCTGCAGACGTTCGCACTTTCGGAGCAGGGCTGCGAAAGGAGCCTGGCTGGGACACCGCCATTCCCAGGCTACGTTTGAAGTTTGAGGTGGCAAGACAAGCAAGCAGCCCCATTTCTGTGCCTCTGTGCGAGCACTGCCATGGGCAGATGAGGCTGAGCAACAGCTTTCCAGGCTAGCACCTTCTGGCTGCCAGCTATCTGCAGACGTTCGCACTTTCGGAGCAGGGGTGCGAAAGGAGCCTGGCTGGGACACCATCTTTCCCAGGCTACGTTTGAAGTTTGAGGTGGCAAGACAAGCAAGCAGCCCCATTCTCTGTGCCTCTGTGCGAGCACTGCCATGGGCAGATGAGGCTGAGCAACAGCTTTCCAGGCTAGCCCCTTCTGGGTATCAGCTATCTGCAGACGTTCGCACTTTCGGATCAGGGCTGTGAAAGGAGCCTGGCAGGGACACCACCATTCCCAGCATGCGTTTGACGTTTCAAGTGGCAAGATAAGCAAGCAGCCCCATTCTCTGTGCCTCTGTGCGAACAGTTCCATGGGCAGATGAGGCTGAGCAACAGCTTTCCAGGCTAGCACCTTCTGGCTGCCAGCTATCTGCAGACGTTCGCATTTTCGGAGCAGGGCTGCGAAAGGATCCTGGCAGGGACAAACCACATTCCCCACATGCGTTTGAAGATTCAAGTGGCAAGATAAGCAAGCAGCCCCATTCTCTGTGCCTCTATGCGAACAGTGCCATGGGCAGATGAGGCTGAGCAACAGCTTTCCAGGCTAGCCCCTTCTGCCTGCCAGCTATCTGCAGACGTTCGCATTTCAAGAGCAGGGCTGCGAAAGGAGCCTAGCAGGTATACCATTTTTCCCAGGCTACGTTTGAAGTTTGAGGTAGCAAGACAAGCAAGGAGCCCCATTCTCTGTGCCTCTGTGCGAGCAGTGCCATGGGCAGATGAGGCTGAGCAACAGCTTTCCAGGCTAGCCCCTTCTGGCTGCCAGCTATCTGCAGACGTTCGCACTTTCGGAGCAGGGCTGCGAAAGGAGCCTGGCTGGGACACCAACTTTCCCAGGCTACGTTTGAAGTTTGAGGTGGCAAGATAAGCAAGCAGCCCCATTCTCTGTGCCTCTTTGCGAACAGTGCCATGGGCAGATGAGGCTGAGCAACAACTTTCCAGGCTAGCCCCTTCTGGCTGCCAGCTATCTGCAGACATTCGAATTTCGGAGCAGGGCTGCGAAAGGAGCCTGGCAGGTACACCACCATTCCCAGGCTACGTTTGAAGTTTGAGGTGGCAAGACAAGCAAGCAGCCCCATTCTCTGTGCCTCTGTGCGAGCACTGCCATGGGCAGATGAGGCTGAGCAACAGCTTTCCAGGCTAGCACCTTCTGGCTGCCAGCTATCTGCAGACGTTTGCACTTTCGGAGCAGGGCTGCGAAAGGAGCCTGGCAGGGACAACCCACATTTCCAGCATGCGTTTGAACTTTCAAGTGGCAAGACAAGCAAGAAGCCCCATTCTCAGTGCTTCTATGCGAACAGGGCCATGGGCAGATGAGGCTGAGCAACAGCTTTCCAGGCTAGCCCCTTCTGGCTGCCAGCTATCTGCAGACGTTCGCACTTTCGGAGCAGGGCTGTGATAGGAGCCTGGCAGGGACACCACCATTCCCAGGCTACGTTTAAAGTTTGAGGTGGCAAGATAAGCAAGCAGCCCCATTCCCTGTGCCTCTATGCGAACAGTGCCTTTGGCAGATGAGGCTGAGCAACAGCTTTCCAGGCTAGCCCCTTCTGGCTGCCAGCTATCTGCAGACGTTCGCACTTTCTGAGCAGGGCTGCGAAAGGAGCCTGGCTGGGACACCATCTTTCCCAGGCTACGTTTGAAGTTTGAGGTGGCAAGACAAGCAAGCAGCCCCATTTCTGTGCCTCTGTGCGAGCACTGCCATGGGCAGATGAGGCTGAGCAACAGCTTTCCAGGCTAGCACCTTCTGGCTGCCAGCTATCTGCAGACGTTCGCACTTTCGGAGCAGGGCTGCGAAAGGAGCCTGGCTGGGACACCGCCATTCCCAGGCTACGTTTGAAGTTTGAGGTGGCAAGACAAGCAAGCAGCCCCATTTCTGTGCCTCTGTGCGAGCACTGCCATGGGCAGATGAGGCTGAGCAACAGCTTTCCAGGCTAGCACCTTCTGGCTGCCAGCTATCTGCAGACGTTCGCACTTTCGGAGCAGGGGTGCGAAAGGAGCCTGGCTGGGACACCATCTTTCCCAGGCTACGTTTGAAGTTTGAGGTGGCAAGACAAGCAAACAGCCCCATTCTCTGTGCCTCTGTGCGAGCACTGCCATGGGCAGATGAGGCTGAGCAACAGCTTTCCAGGCTAGCCCCTTCTGGGTATCAGCTATCTGCAGACGTTCGCACTTTCGGATCAGGGCTGTGAAAGGAGCCTGGCAGGGACACCACCATTCCCAGCATGCGTTTGACGTTTCAAGTGGCAAGATAAGCAAGCAGCCCCATTCTCTGTGCCTCTGTGCGAACAGTTCCATGGGCAGATGAGGCTGAGCAACAGCTTTCCAGGCTAGCACCTTCTGGCTGCCAGCTATCTGCAGACGTTCGCATTTTCGGAGCAGGGCTGCGAAAGGATCCTGGCAGGGACAAACCACATTCCCCACATGCGTTTGAAGATTCAAGTGGCAAGATAAGCAAGCAGCCCCATTCTCTGTGCCTCTATGCGAACAGTGCCATGGGCAGATGAGGCTGAGCAACAGCTTTCCAGGCTAGCCCCTTCTGCCTGCCAGCTATCTGCAGACGTTCGCATTTCAAGAGCAGGGCTGCGAAAGGAGCCTAGCAGGTATACCATTTTTCCCAGGCTACGTTTGAAGTTTGAGGTAGCAAGACAAGCAAGGAGCCCCATTCTCTGTGCCTCTGTGCGAGCAGTGCCATGGGCAGATGAGGCTGAGCAACAGCTTTCCAGGCTAGCACCTTCTGGCTGCCAGCTATCTGCAGACGTTCGCACTTTCGGAGCAGGGCTGCGAAAGGAGCCTGGCAGGGACAACCCACATTTCCAGCATGCGTTTGAACTTTCAAGTGGCAAGACAAGCAAGAAGCCCCATTCTCAGTGCTTCTATGCGAACAGGGCCATGGGCAGATGAGGCTGAGCAACAGCTTTCCAGGCTAGCCCCTTCTGGCTGCCAGCTATCTGCAGACGTTCGCACTTTCGGAGCAGGGCTGTGATAGGAGCCTGGCAGGGACACCACCATTCCCAGGCTACGTTTAAAGTTTGAGGTGGCAAGATAAGCAAGCAGCCCCATTCCCTGTGCCTCTATGCGAACAGTGCCTTTGGCAGATGAGGCTGAGCAACAGCTTTCCAGGCTAGCACCTTCTGGCTGCCAGCTATCTGCAGACGTTCGCATTTCAAGAGCAGGGCTGCGAAAGGATCCTAGCAGGTACACCATCTTTCCCAGCCTACGTTTGAAGTTTGAGGTGGCAAGACAAGCAAGCAGCCCCATTCTCTGTGCCTCTGTGCGAGCAGTGCCATGGGCAGATGAGGCTGAGCAACAGCTTTCCAGTCTAGCACCTTCTGTCTGCCAGCTATCTGCAGACGTTCGCACTTTCGGAGCAGGACTGCGAAAGGAGCCTGGCTGGGACACCAACTTTCCCAGGCTACGTTTGAAGTTTGAGGTGGAAGACAAGCAAGCAGCCCCATTCTCTGTGCCTCTATGCGAGCAGTGCCATGAGCAGATGAGGCTGAGCAACAGATTTCCAGGCTAGCCCCTTCTGGGTATCAGCTATCTGCAGACGTTCGCACTTTCGGAGCAGGGCTGTGAAAGGAGCCTGGCTGGGACACCAACTTTCCCAGGCTACGTTTGAAGTTTGAGGTGGGAAGACAAGCAAGCAGCCCCAGTCTCTGTGCCTCTATGCGAACAGTGCCATGGGCAGATTAGGCTGAGCAACAGCCTTCCAGGCTAGCACCATCTGGCTGCCAGCTATCTGCAGACGTTCGCATTTCAAGAGCAGGGCTGCGAAAGGAGCCTAGCAGGTACACCATCTTTCCCAGGATACGTTTGAAGTTTGAGGTAGCAAGACAAGCAAGGACCCCCAGTCTCTGTGCCTCTGTGCGAGCACTGCCATGGGCAGATGAGGCTGAGCAACAGCTTTCCAGGCTAGCCCCTTCTGGCTGCCAGCTATCTACAGACGTTCACACTTTCGGAGCAGGGCTGCGATAAAAGCCTGGCTGGGACACCAACTTTCCCAGGCTACGTTTGAAGTTTGAGGTGGCAAGATAAGCAAGCAGCCCCATTCTCTGTGCCTCTGTGCGAGCACTGCCATGGGCAGATGAGGCTGAGCAACAGCTTTCCAGGATAGCCCCTTCTGGCTGCCAGCTATCTGCAGACGTTCGCACTTTCGGAGCAGGGCTGCGAAAGGAGCCTGGCTGGGACACCATCTTTCCCAGGCTACGTTTGAAGTTTGAGGTGGCAAGACAAGCAATCAGCCCCATTTCTGTGCCTCTGTGCGAGCACTGCCATGGGCAGATGAGGCTGAGCAACAGCTTTCCAGTCTAGCACCTTCTGTCTGCCAGCTATCTGCAGACGTTCGCACTTTCGGAGCAGGGCTGTGATAGGAGCCTGGCAGGGACACCACCATTCCCAGCATGCGTTTGAAGTTTCAAGTGGCAAGAGAAGCAAGCAGCCCCATTCTCTGTGCCTCTATGCGAACAGTGCCATGGGCAGATGAGGCTGAGCAACAGCTTTCCAGGCTAGCACCTTCTGGCTGCCAGCTATCTGCAGACGTTCGCACTTTCGGAGCAGGGCTGCCAAAGGAGCCTGGCAGGGACACCACCATTCCCAGCATGCGTTTGAAGTTTGAAGTGGCAAGATAAGCAAGCAGCCCCATTCTCTGTGCCTCTGTGCGAGCAGTGCCATGGGCAGATGAGGCTGAGCAACAGCTTTCCAGGCTAGCACCTTCTGGCTGCCAGCTATCTGCAGACGTTCGCACTTTCGGAGCAGGGCTGCGAAAGGAGCCTGGCTGGGACACCAACTTTCCCAGGCTACGTTTGAAGTTTGAGGTGGCAAGACAAGCAAGCAGCCCCATTCTCTGTGCCTCTGTGCGAGCACTGCCATGGGCAGATGAGGCTGAGCAACAGCTTTCCAGGCTGGCCCCTTCTGGCTGCCAGCTATCTGCAGACGTTCGCACTTTCGGAGCAGGGCTGCGAAAGGAGCCTGGCTGGGACACCAACATTCCCAGGATACGTTTGAAGTTTGAGGTGGCAAGACAAGCAAGCAGCCCCAGTTTCTGTGCCTCTATGCGAGCAGTGCCATGGGCAGATGAGGCTGAGCAACAGCTTTCCAGGCTAGCACCTTCTGGGTATCAGCTATCTGCAGATGTTCGCACTTTCGGAGCAGGGCTGCGAAAGGAGCCTGGCTGGGACACCAACTTTCCCAGGCTACGTTTGAAGTTTGAGGTGGCAAGACAAGCAAGCAGCCCCAGTCTCTGTGCCTCTATGCGAACAGTGCCATGGGCAGATTAGGCTGAGCAACAGCCTTCCAGGCTAGCACCTTCTGGCTGCCAGCTATCTGCAGACGTTCGCACTTTCGGAGCAGGGCTGTGATAGGATCCTGGCTGGGACACCACCATTCCCAGCATGCGTTTGAAGTTTCAAGTGGCAAGATAAGCAAGCAGCCCCATTCTCTGTGCCTCTGTGGGAGCACTGCCATGGGCAGATGAGGCTGAGCAACAGCTTTCCAGGCTAGCACCTTCTGGCTGCCAGCTATCTGCAGACGTTCGCACTTTCGGAGCAGGTCTGCGAAAGGAGCCTGGCTGGGACACCAACTTTCCCAGGCTACGTTTGAAGTTTGAGGTGGCAAGACAAGCAAGCAGCCCCATTCTCTGGGCCTCTGTGTGAGCACTGCCATGGGCAGATGAGGCTGAGCAGCAGCTTTCCAGGCTAGCCCCTTCTGGCTGCCAGCTATCTGCAGACGTTCGCACTTTCGGAGCAGGGCTGTGATAGGAGCCTGGCAGGGTCACCACCATTCCCAGCATGCGTTTGAAGTTTCAAGTGGCAAGATAAGCAAGCAGCCTCATTCTCTGTGCCTCTATGCGAACAGTGCCATGGGCAGATGAGGCTGAGCAACAGCTTTCCAGGCTAGCCCCTTCTGGCTGCCAGCTATCTGCAGACGTTCGCACTTTCGGAGCAGGGCTGCGAAAGGAGCCTGGCTGGGACACCATCTTTCCCAGGCTACGTTTGAAGTTTGAGGTGGCAAGACAAGCAAGCAGCCCCATTCTCTCTGCCTCTATGCGAGCAGTGCCATGGGCAGATGAGGCTGAGCAACAGCTTTCCAGGCTAGCACCATCTGGCTGCCAGCTACCTGCAGACGTTCGCATTTCTAGAGCAGTCCTGCGAAAGGAGCCTAGCAGGGACACCATCTTTCCCAGGCTACGTTTGAAGTTTGAGGTGGCAAGACAAGCAAGGAGCCCCATTCTCTGTGCCTCTGTGCGAGCAGTGCCATGGGCAGATGAGACTGAGCAACAGCTTTGCAGGCTAGCACCTCCTGGCTGCCAGCTATCTGCAGACGTTCGCACTTTCGGAGCAGGGCTGCGAAAGGAGCCTGGCAGGGACACCACCATTCCCAGCATGCGTTTGAAGTTTGAAGTGGCAAGAGAAGCAAGCAGCCCCATACTCTGTGCCTCTATGCGAATAGTGCCATGGGCAGATGAGGCTGAGCAACAGCTTTCCAGGCTAGCACCTTCTGGCTGCCAGCTATCTGCAGACGTTCGCACTTTCGGAGCAGGGCTGCGAAAGGAGCCTGGCTGGGACACCGCCATTCCCAGGCTACGTTTGAAGTTTGAGGTGGCAAGACAAGCAAGCAGCCCCATTTCTGTGCCTCTGTGCGAGCACTGCCATGGGCAGATGAGGCTGAGCAACAGCTTTCCAGGCTAGCACCTTCTGGCTGCCAGCTATCTGCAGACGTTCGCACTTTCGGAGCAGGGCTGCGAAAGGAGCATGGCTAGGACACCAACTTTCCCAGCCTACTTTTGAAGTTTGAGGTGGCAAGACAAGCAAGCAGCCCCATTCTCTGTGCCTCTGTGTGAGCACTGCCATGGGCAGATGAGGCTGAGCAACAGCTTTCCAGGCAAGCCCCTTCTGCCTGCCAGCTATCTGCAGACGTTCGCACTTTCGGAGCAGGGCTGTGATAGGAGTCTGGCAGTGTCACCACCATTCCCAGCATGCTTTTCAAGTTTCAAGTGGCAAGATAAGCAAGCAGCCCCATTCTCTGTGCCTCTATGCGAACAGTGCCATTGGCAGATGAGGCTGAGCAACAGCTTTCCAGGCTAGCCCCTTCTGGCTGCCAGCTATCTGCAGACGTTCGCATTTCAAGAGCAGGGCTGCGAAAGGAGCCTAGCAGGTACACCATCTTTCCCAGGATACGTTTGAAGTTTGAGGTAGCAAGACAAGCAAGGAGCCCCAGTCTCTGTGCCTCTGTGCGAGCACTGCCATGGGCAGATGAGGCTGAGCAACAGCTTTCCAGGCTAGCCCCTTCTGGCTGCCAGCTATCTACGGACGTTCACACTTTCGGAGCAGGGCTGCGATAAAAGCCTGGCTGGGACACCAACTTTCCCAGGCTACGTTTGAAGTTTGAGGTGGCAAGACAAGCAAGCAGCCCCATTCTCTGTGCCTCTGTGCGAGCACTGCCATGGGCAGATGAGGCTGAGCAACAGCTTTCCAGTCTAGCCCCTTCTGGCTGCCAGCTATCTGCAGACGTTCGCACTTTCGGAGCAGGGCTGCGAAAGGAGCCTGGCTGGGACACCATCTTTCCCAGGCTACGTTTGAAGTTTGAGGTGGCAAGACAAGCAAGCAGCCCCATTCTCTGTGCCTCTGTGCGAGCACTGCCATGGGCAGATGAGGCTGAGCAACAGCTTTCCAGGCTAGCACCATCTGGCTGCCAGCTACCTGCAGACGTTCGCATTTCTAGAGCAGTCCTGCGAAAGGAGCCTAGCAGGGACACCATCTTTCCCAGGCTACGTTTGAAGTTTGAGGTGGCAAGACAAGCAAGGAGCCCCATTCTCTGTGCCTCTGTGCGAGCACTGCCATGGGCAGATGAGACTGAGCAACAGCTTTGCAGGCTAGCACCTTCTGGCTGCCAGCTATCTGCAGACGTTCGCACTTTCGGAGCAGGGCTGCGAAAGGAGCCTGGCAGGGACACCACCATTCCCAGCATGCGTTTGAAGTTTCAAGTGGCAAGAGAAGCAAGCAGCCCCATACTCTGTGCCTCTATGCGAACAGTGCCATGGGCAGATGAGGCTGAGCAACAGCTTTCCAGGCTAGCACCTTCTGGCTGCCAGCTATCTGCAGACGTTCGCACTTTCGGAGCAGGGCTGCGAAAGGAGCCTGGCTGGGACACCGCCATTCCCAGGCTACGTTTGAAGTTTGAGGTGGCAAGACAAGCAAGCAGCCCCATTTCTGTGCCTCTGTGCGAGCAGTGCCATGGGCAGATGAGGCTGAGCAACAGCTTTCCAGGCTAGCACCTTCTGGCTGCCAGCTATCTGCAGACGTTCGCACTTTCGGAGCAGGGCTGCGAAAGGAGCCTGGCTAGGACACCAACTTTCCCAGCCTACTTTTGAAGTTTGAGGTGGCAAGACAAGCAAGCAGCCCCATTCTCTGTGCCTCTGTGTGAGCACTGCCATGGGCAGATGAGGCTGAGCAACAGCTTTCCAGGCAAGCCCCTTCTGCCTGCCAGCTATCTGCAGACGTTCTCACTTTCGGAGCAGGGCTGTGATAGGAGTCTGGCAGTGTCACCACCATTCCCAGCATGCTTTTCAAGTTTCAAGTGGCAGATAAGCAAGCAGCCCCATTCTCTGTGCCTCTATGCGAACAGTGCCATTGGCAGATGAGGCTGAGCAACAGCTTTCCAGGCTAGCCCCTTCTGGCTGCCAGCTATCTGCAGACGTTCGCATTTCAAGAGCAGGGCTGCGAAAGGAGCCTAGCAGGTCCACCATCTTTCCCAGGATACGTTTGAAGTTTGAGGTAGCAAAACAAGCAAGGAGCCCCAGTCTCTGTGCCTCTGTGCGAGCACTGCCATGGGCAGATGAGGCTGAGCAACAGCTTTCCAGGCTAGCCCCTTCTGGCTGCCAGCTATCTACAGACGTTAACACTTTCGGAGCAGGGCTGCGATAAAAGCCTGGCTGGGACACCAACTTTCCCAGGCTACGTTTGAAGTTTGAGGTGGCAAGACAAGCAAGCAGCCCCATTCTCTGTGCCTCTGTGCGAGCACTGCCATGGGCAGATGAGGCTGAGCAACAGCTTTCCAGGCTAGCCACTTCTGGCTGCCAGCTATCTGCAGACGTTCGCACTTTCGGAGCAGGGCTGCGAAAGGAGCCTGGCTGGGACACCATCTTTCCCAGGCTACGTTTGAAGTTTGAGGTGGCAAGACAAGCAAGCAGCCCCATTCTCTGTGCCTCTGTGCGAGCACTGCCATGGGCAGATGAGGCTGAGCAACAGCTTTCCAGGCTAGCCCCTTCTGGCTGCCAGCTATCTGCAGACGTTCGCACTTTCGGAGCAGGGCTGCGAAAGGAGCTTGGCAGGGACACCACCATTCCTAGCATGCGTTTGAAGTTTCAAGTGGCAAGATAAGCAAGCAGCCCCATTCTATGTGCCTCTATGTGAGCAGTGCCATGGGCAGATGAGGCTGAGCAACAGCTTTCCAGGCTAGCACCTTCTGCCTGCCAGCTATCTGCAGACGTTCGCACTTTCGGAGCAGGGCTGCGAAAGGAGCCTGGCTGGGACACCAACTCTCCCAGGCTACGTTTGAAGTTTGAGGTGGCAAGATAAGCAAGCAGCCCCATTCTCTGTGCCTCTATGCGAACAGTGCCATTGGCAGATGAGGCTGAGCAACAGCTTTCCAGGCTAGCACCTTCTGGCTGCCAGCTATCTGCAGACGTTCGCACTTTCGGAGCAGGGCTGCGAAAGGAGCCTAGCAGGTACACCATCTTTCCCAGGCTACGTTTGAAGTTTGAGGTGGCAAGATAAGCAAGCAGCCCAATTCTCTGTGCCTCTGTGCGAGCACTGCCATGGGCAGATGAGGCTGAGCAACAGCTTTCCAGGCTAGCACCTTCTGGCTGCCAGCTATCTGCAGACGTTCGCACTTTCGGAGCAGGGCTGCGAAAGGAGCCTGGCTGGGACACCAACTTTCCCAGGCTACGTTTGAAGTTTGAGGTGGCAAGACAAGCAATCAGCCCCATTTCTGTGCCTCTGTGCGAGCACTGCCATGGGCAGATGAGGCTGAGCAACAGCTTTCCAGGCTAGCCCCTTCTGCCTGCCAGCTATCTGCAGACGTTCGCACTTTCGGAGCTGGGCTGTGATAGGAGCCTGGCAGGGACACCACCATTCCCAGCATGCGTTTGAAGTTTCAAGTGGCAAGATAAGCAAGCAGCCCCATTCTCTGTGCCTCTGTGCGAGCACTGCCATGGGCAGATGAGGCTGAGCAACAGCTTTCCAGGCTAGCACCTTCTGGCTGCCAGCTATCTGCAGACGTTCGCACTTTCGGAGCAGGGCTGCGAAAGGAGCCTGGCTGGGACACCGCCATTCCCAGGCTACGTTTGAAGTTTGAGGTGGCAAGACAAGCAAGCAGCCCCATTTCTGTGCCTCTGTGCGAGCACTGCCATGGGCAGATGAGGCTGAGCAACAGCTTTCCAGGCTAGCACCTTCTGGCTGCCAGCTATCTGCAGACGTTCGCACTTTCGGAGCAGGGCTGCGAAAGGAGCCTGGCTAGGACACCAACTTTCCCAGCCTACTTTTGAAGTTTGAGGTGGCAAGACAAGCAAGCAGCCCCATTCTCTGTGCCTCTGTGTGAGCACTGCCATGGGCAGATGAGGCTGAGCAACAGCTTTCCAGGCAAGCCCCTTCTGCCTGACAGCTATCTGCAGACGTTCTCACTTTCGGAGCAGGGCTGTGATAGGAGTCTGGCAGTGTCACCACCATTCCCAGCATGCTTTTCAAGTTTCAAGTGGCAAGATAAGCAAGCAGCCCCATTCTCTGTGCCTCTATGCGAACAGTGCCATTGGCAGATGAGGCTGAGCAACAGCTTTCCAGGCTAGCCCCTTCTGGCTGCCAGCTATCTGCAGACGTTCGCATTTCAAGAGCAGGGCTGCGAAAGGAGCCTAGCAGGTCCACCATCTTTCCCAGGATACGTTTGAAGTTTGAGGTAGCAAGACAAGCAAGGAGCCCCAGTCTCTGTGCCTCTGTGCGAGCACTGCCATGGGCAGATGAGGCTGAGCAACAGCTTTCCAGGCTAGCCCCTTCTGGCTGCCAGCTATCTACAGACGTTAACACTTTCGGAGCAGGGCTGCGATTAAAGCCTGGCTGGGATACCAACTTTCCCAGGCTACGTTTGAAGTTTGAGGTGGCAAGACAAGCAAGCAGCCCCATTCTCTGTGCCTCTGTGCGAGCACTGCCATGGGCAGATGAGGCTGAGCAACAGCTTTCCAGGCTAGCCCCTTCTGGCTGCCAGCTATCTGCAGACGTTCTCACTTTCGGAGCAGGGCTGCGAAAGGAGCTTGGCAGGGACACCACCATTCCCAGCATGCGTTTGAAGTTTCAAGTGGCAAGATAAGCAAGCAGCCCCATTCTATGTGCCTCTATGTGAGCAGTGCCATGGGCAGATGAGGCTGAGCAACAGCTTTCCAGGCTAGCACCTTCTGGCTGCCAGCTATCTGCAGACGTTCGCACTTTCGGAGCAGGGCTGCGAAAGGAGCCTGGCTGGGACACCAACTCTCCCAGGCTACGTTTGAAGTTTGAGGTGGCAAGATAAGCAAGCAGCCCCATTCTCTGTGCCTCTATGCGAACAGTGCCATTGGCAGATGAGGCTGAGCAACAGCTTTCCAGGCTAGCACCTTCTGGCTGCCAGCTATCTGCAGACGTTCGCACTTTCGGAGCAGGGCTGCGAAAGGAGCCTAGCAGGTACACCATCTTTCCCAGCCTACGTTTGAAGTTTGAGGTGGCAAGATAAGCAAGCAGCCCCATTCTCTGTGCCTCTGTGCGAGCACTGCCATGGGCAGATGAGGCTGAGCAACAGCTTTCCAGGCTAGCACCTTCTGGCTGCCAGCTATCTGCAGACGTTCGCACTTTCGGAGCAGGGCTGCGAAAGGAGCCTGGCTGGGACACCAACTTTCCCAGGCTACATTTGAAGTTTGAGGTGGCAAGACAAGCAATCAGCCCCATTTCTGTGCCTCTGTGCGAGCACTGCCATGGGCAGATGAGGCTGAGCAACAGCTTTCCAGGCTAGCCCCTTCTGGCTGCCAGCTATCTGCAGACGTTCGCACTTTCGGAGCAGGGCTGTGATAGGAGCCTGGCAGGGACACCACCATTCCCAGCATGCGTTTGAAGTTTCAAGTGGCAAGATAAGCAAGCAGCCCCATTCTCTGTGCCTCTATGCGAACAGTGCCATGGGCAGATGAGGCTGAGCAACAGCTTTCCAGGCTAGCACCTTCTGGCTGCCAGCTATCTGCAGACGTTCGCACTTTCGGAGCAGGGCTGCCAAAGGAGCCTGGCAGGAACACCACCATTCCCAGCATGCGTTTGAAGTTTCAAGTGGCAAGATAAGCAAACAGCACCATTCTCTGTGCCTCTGTGCGAACAATGCCATGGGCAGATGAGGCTGAGCAACAGCTTTCCAGGCTAGCCCCTTCTGGCTGCCAGCTATCTGCAGACGTTCGCACTTTCGGAGCAGGGCTGCGAAAGGAGCCTGGCTGGGACACCAACTTTCCCAGGCTACGTTTGAAGTTTGAGGTGGCAAGACAAGCAAGCAGCCCCATTCTCTGTGCCTCTGTGCGAGCACTGCCATGGGCAGATGAGGCTGAGCAACAGCTTTCCAGGCTGGCCCCTTCTTGCTGCCAGCTATCTGCAGACGTTCGCACTTTCGGAGCAGGGCTGCGAAAGGAGCCTGGCTGGGACACCAACATTCCCAGGCTACGTTTGAAGTTTGAGGTGGCAAGACAAGCAAGCATCCCCAGTTTCTGTGCCTCTATGCGAGCAGTGCCATGAGCAGATGAGGCTGAGCAACAGCTTTCCAGGCTAGCACCTTCTGGGTATCAGCTATCTGCAGACGTTCGCACTTTCGGAGCAGGGCTGCGAAAGGAGCCTGGCTGGGACACCAACTTTCCCAGGCTACGTTTGAAGTTTGAGGTGGCAAGACAAGCAAGCAGCTCCAGTCTCTGTGCCTCTATGCGAACAGTGCCATGGGCAGATTAGGCTGAGCAACAGCCTTCCAGGCTAGCACCTTCTGGCTGCCAGCTATCTGCAGACGTTCGCACTTTCGGAGCAGGGCTGTGATAGGAGCCTGGCTGGGACACCACCATTCCCAGCATGCGTTTGAAGTTTCAAGTGGCAAGATAAGCAAGCAGCCTCATTCTCTGTGCCTCTATGCGAACAGTGCCATGGGCAGATGAGGCTGAGCAACAGCTTTCCAGGCTAGCCCCTTCTGGCTGCCAGCTATCTGCAGACGTTCGCACTTTCGGAGCAGGGCTGCGAAAGGAGCCTGGCTGGGACACCATCTTTCCCAGGCTACGTTTGAAGTTTGAGGTGGCAAGACAAGCAAGCAGCCCCATTCTCTCTGCCTCTATGCGAGCAGTGCCATGGGCAGATGAGGCTGAGCAACAGCTTTCCAGTCTAGCACCATCTGGCTGCCAGCTACTTGCATACGTTCGCATTTCAAGAGCAGTCCTGCGAAAGGAGCCTAGCAGGGACACCATCTTTCCCAGGATACGTTTGTAGTTTGAGGTGGCAAAACAAGCAAGGAGCCCCATTCTCTGTGCCTCTGTGCGAGCACTGCCATGGGCAGATGAGACTGAGCAACAGCTTTCCAGGCTAGCACCATCTGGCTGCCAGCTACCTGCAGACGTTCGCACTTTCGGAGCAGGGCTGCGAAAGGAGCCTGGCAGGGACACCACCATTCCCAGCATGCGTTTGAAGTTTCAAGTGGCAAGATAAGCAAGCAGCCCCATTCTATGTGCCTCTATGTGAGCAGTGCCATGGGCAGATGAGGCTGAGCAACAGCTTTCCAGGCTAGCACCTTCTGCCTGCCAGCTATCTGCAGACGTTCGCACTTTCGGAGCAGGGCTGCGAAAGGAGCCTGGCTGGGACACCAACTCTCCCAGGCTACGTTTGAAGTTTGAGGTGGCAAGATAAGCAAGCAGCCCCATTCTCTGTGCCTCTATGCGAACAGTGCCATTGGCAGATGAGGCTGAGCAACAGCTTTCCAGGCTAGCACCTTCTGGCTGCCAGCTATCTGCAGACGTTCGCACTTTCGGAGCAGGGCTGCGAAAGGAGCCTAGCAGGTACACCATCTTTCCCAGCCTACGTTTGAAGTTTGAGGTGGCAAGATAAGCAAGCAGCCCCATTCTCTGTGCCTCTGTGCGAGCACTGCCATGGGCAGATGAGGCTGAGCAACAGCTTTCCAGGCTAGCACCTTCTGGCTGCCAGCTATCTGCAGACGTTCGCACTTTCGGAGCAGGGCTGCGAAAGGAGCCTGGCTGGGACACCAACTTTCCCAGGCTACATTTGAAGTTTGAGGTGGCAAGACAAGCAATCAGCCCCATTTCTGTGCCTCTGTGCGAGCACTGCCATGGGCAGATGAGGCTGAGCAACAGCTTTCCAGGCTAGCCCCTTCTGCCTGCCAGCTATCTGCAGACGTTCGCACTTTCGGAGCAGGGCTGTGATAGGAGCCTGGCAGGGACACCACCATTCCCAGCATGCGTTTGAAGTTTCAAGTGGCAAGATAAGCAAGCAGCCCCATTCTCTGTGCCTCTATGCGAACAGTGCCATGGGCAGATGAGGCTGAGCAACAGCTTTCCAGGCTAGCACCTTCTGGCTGCCAGCTATCTGCAGACGTTCGCACTTTCGGAGCAGGGCTGCCAAAGGAGCCTGGCAGGGACACCACCATTCCCAGCATGCGTTTGAAGTTTCAAGTGGCAAGATAAGCAAACAGCACCATTCTCTGTGCCTCTGTGCGAACAATGCCATGGGCAGATGAGGCTGAGCAACAGCTTTCCAGGCTAGCACCTTCTGGCTGCCAGCTATCTGCAGACGTTCGCACTTTCGGAGCAGGGCTGCGAAAGGAGCCTGGCTGGGACACCAACTTTCCCAGGCTACGTTTGAAGTTTGAGGTGGCAAGACAAGCAAGCAGCCCCATTCTCTGTGCCTCTGTGCGAGCACTGCCATGGGCAGATGAGGCTGAGCAACAGCTTTCCAGGCTGGCCCCTTCTTGCTGCCAGCTATCTGCAGACGTTCGCACTTTCGGAGCAGGGCTGCGAAAGGAGCCTGGCTGGGACACCAACATTCCCAGGCTACGTTTGAAGTTTGAGGTGGCAAGACAAGCAAGCATCCCCAGTTTCTGTGCCTCTATGCGAGCAGTGCCATGAGCAGATGAGGCTGAGCAACAGCTTTCCAGGCTAGCACCTTCTGGGTATCAGCTATCTGCAGACGTTCGCACTTTCGGAGCAGGGCTGCGAAAGGAGCCTGGCTGGGACACGAACTTTCCCAGGCTACGTTTGAAGTTTGAGGTGGCAAGACAAGCAAGCAGCTCCAGTCTCTGTGCCTCTATGCGAACAGTGCCATGGGCAGATGAGGCTGAGCAACAGCCTTCCAGGCTAGCACCTTCTGGCTGCCAGCTATCTGCAGACGTTCGCACTTTCGGAGCAGGGCTGTGATAGGAGCCTGGCTGGGACACCACCATTCCCAGCATGCGTTTGAAGTTTCAAGTGGCAAGATAAGCAAGCAGCCTCATTCTCTGTGCCTCTATGCGAACAGTGCCATGGGCAGATGAGGCTGAGCAACAGCTTTCCAGGCTAGCCCCTTCTGGCTGCCAGCTATCTGCAGACGTTCGCACTTTCGGAGCAGGGCTGCGAAAGGAGCCTGGCTGGGACACCATCTTTCCCAGGCTACGTTTGAAGTTTGAGGTGGCAAGACAAGCAAGCAGCCCCATTCTCTCTGCCTCTATGCGAGCAGTGCCATGGGCAGATGAGGCTGAGCAACAGCTTTCCAGTCTAGCACCATCTGGCTGCCAGCTACCTGCAGACGTTCGCAATTCTAGAGCAGTCCTGCGAAAGGAGCCTAGCAGGGACACCATCTTTCCCAGGCTACGTTTGTAGTTTGAGGTGGCAAAACAAGCAAGGAGCCCCATTCTCTGTGCCTCTGTGCGAGCACTGCCATGGGCAGATGAGACTGAGCAACAGCTTTCCAGGCTAGCACCATCTGGCTGCCAGCTACCTGCAGACGTTCGCACTTTCGGAGCAGGGCTGCGAAAGGAGCCTGGCAGGGACACCACCATTCCCAGCATGCGTTTGAAGTTTCAAGTGGCAAGAGAAGCAAGCAGCCCCATTCTCTGTGCCTCTATGCGAACAGTGCCATGGGCAGATGAGGCTGAGCAACAGCTTTCCAGGCTAGCACCTTCTGGCTGCCAGCTATCTGCAGACGTTCGCACTTTCGGAGCAGGGCTGCCAAAGGAGCCTGGCTGGGACACCACCATTCCCAGGCTACGTTTGAAGTTTGAGGTGACAAGACAAGCAAGCAGCCCCATTTCTGTGCCTCTGTGCGAGCACTGCCATGGGCAGATGAGGCTGAGCAACAGCTTTCCAGGCTAGCCCCTTCTGGCTGCCAGCTATCTGCAGACGTTCGCACTTTCGGAGCAGGGCTGCGAAAGGAGCTAGGCTGGGACACCAACTTTCCCAGGCTACGTTTGAAGTTTGAGGTGGCAAGACAAGCAAGCAGCCCCATTTCTGTGCCTCTGTGCGAGCACTGCCATGGGCAGATGAGGCTGAGCAACAGCTTTCCAGGATAGCCCCTTCTGGCTGCCAGCTATCTGCAGACGTTCGCACTTTCGGAGCAGGGCTGCCAAAGGAGCCTGGCAGGGACACCACCATTCCCAGCATGCGTTTGAAGTTTCAAGTGGCAAGATAAGCAAGCAGCCCCATTCTCTGTGCCTCTGTGCGAACAATGCCATGGGCAGATGAGGCTGAGCAACAGCTTTCCAGGCTAGCACCTTCTGGCTGCCAGCTATCTGCAGACGTTCGCACTTTCGGAGCAGGGCTGCGAAAGGAGCCTGGCTGGGACACCAACTTTCCAGGCTACGTTTGAAGTTTGAGGTGGCAAGAGAAGCAAGCAGCCCCATTCTCTGTGCCTCTGTGCGAGCACTGCCATGGGCAGATGAGGCTGAGCAACAGCTTTCCAGGCTGGCCCCTTCTGGCTGCCAGCTATCTGCAGACGTTCGCACTTTCGGAGCAGGGCTGCGAAAGGAGCCTGGCTGGGACACCAACTTTCCCAGGCTACGTTTGAAGTTTGAGGTGGCAAGACAAGCAAGCATCCCCAGTTTCTGTGCCTCTATGCGAGCAGTGCCATGAGCAGATGAGGCTGAGCAACAGCTTTCCAGGCTAGCACCTTCTGGGTATCAGCTATCTGCAGACGTTCGCACTTTCGGAGCAGGGCTGCGAAAGGAGCCTGGCTGGGACACCAACTCTCCCAGGCTACGTTTGAAGTTTGAGGTGGCAGGACAAGCAATCAGCCCCATTTCTGTGCCTCTGTGCGAGCACTGCCATGGGCAGATGAGGCTGAGCAACAGCTTTCCAGGCTAGCCCCTTCTGCCTGCCAGCTATCTGCAGACGTTCGCACTTTCGGAGCAGGGCTGTGATAGGAGCCTGGCAGGGACACCACCATTCCCAGCATGCGTTTGAAGTTTCAAGTGGCAAGATAAGCAAGCAGCCCCATTCTCTGTGCCTCTATGCGAACAGTGCCATGGGCAGATGAGGCTGAGCAACAGCTTTCCAGGCTAGCACCTTCTGACTGCCAGCTATCTGCAGACGTTCGCACTTTCGGAGCAGGGCTGCCAAAGGAGCCTGGCAGGGACACCACCATTCCCAGCATGCGTTTGAAGTTTCAAGTGGCAAGATAAGCAAGCAGCACCATTCTCTGTGCCTCTATGCGAACAATGCCATGGGCAGATGAGGCTGAGCAACAGCTTTGCAGGCTAGCACCTTCTGGCTGCCAGCTATCTGCAGACGTTCGCACTTTCGGAGCAGGGCTGCGAAAGGAGCCTGGCAGGGACACCACCATTACCAGCATGCGTTTGAAGTTTGAGGTGGCAAGACAAGCAAGCAGCCCCATTCTCTGTGCCTCTGTGCGAGCACTGCCATGGGCAGATGAGGCTGAGCAACAGCTTTCCAGGCTAGCCCCTTCTGGCTGCCAGCTATCTGCAGACGTTCGCACTTTCGGAGCAGGGCTGCGAATGGAGCCTGGCTGGGACACCATCTTTCCCAGGCTACGTTTGAAGTTTGAGGTGGCAAGACAAGCAAGCAGCCCCATTCTCTGTGCCTCTGTGCGAGCACTGCCATGGGCAGATGAGGCTGAGCAACAGCTTTCCAGGCTAGCCCCTTCTGGCTGCCAGCTATCTGCAGACGTTCGCACTTTCGGAGCAGGGCTGCGAAAGGAGCCTAGCAGGTACACCATCTTTCCCAGCCTACGTTTGAAGTTTGAGGTGGCAAGATAAGCAAGCAGCCCCATTCTCTGTGCCTCTGTGCGAGCACTGCCATGGGCAGATGAGGCTGAGCAACAGCTTTCCAGGCTAGCACCTTCTGGCTGCCAGCTATCTGCAGACGTTCGCACTTTCGGAGCAGGGCTGCGAAAGGAGCCTGGCTAGGACACCAACTTTCCCAGCCTACTTTTGAAGTTTGAGGTGGCAAGACAAGCAAGCAGCCCCATTCTCTGTGCCTCTGTGTGAGCACTGCCATGGGCAGATGAGGCTGAGCAACAGCTTTCCAGGCAAGCCCCTTCTGCCTGACAGCTATCTGCAGACGTTCTCACTTTCGGAGCAGGGCTGTGATAGGAGTCTGGCAGTGTCACCACCATTCCCAGCATGCTTTTCAAGTTTCAAGTGGCAAGATAAGCAAGCAGCCCCATTCTCTGTGCCTCTATGCGAACAGTGCCATTGGCAGATGAGGCTGAGCAACAGCTTTCCAGGCTAGCCCCTTCTGGCTGCCAGCTATCTGCAGACGTTCGCATTTCAAGAGCAGGGCTGCGAAAGGAGCCTAGCAGGTCCACCATCTTTCCCAGGATACGTTTGAAGTTTGAGGTAGCAAGACAAGCAAGGAGCCCCAGTCTCTGTGCCTCTGTGCGAGCACTGCCATGGGCAGATGAGGCTGAGCAACAGCTTTCCAGGCTAGCCCCTTCTGGCTGCCAGCTATCTACAGACGTTAACACTTTCGGAGCAGGGCTGCGATTAAAGCCTGGCTGGGACACCAACTTTCCCAGGCTACTTTTGAAGTTTGAGGTGGCAAGACAAGCAAGCAGCCCCATTCTCTGTGCCTCTGTGCGAGCACTGCCATGGGCAGATGAGGCTGAGCAACAGCTTTCCAGGCTAGCCCCTTCTGGCTGCCAGCTATCTGCAGACGTTCGCACTTTCGGAGCAGGGCTGCGAAAGGAGCCTAGCAGGTACACCATCTTTCCCAGCCTACGTTTGAAGTTTGAGGTGGCAAGATAAGCAAGCAGCCCCATTCTCTGTGCCTCTGTGCGAGCACTGCCATGGGCAGATGAGGCTGAGCAACAGCTTTCCAGGCTAGCCCCTTCTGGCTGCCAGCTATCTGCAGACGTTCGCATTTCAAGAGCAGGGCTGCGAAAGGAGCCTAGCAGGTCCACCATCTTTCCCAGGATACGTTTGAAGTTTGAGGTAGCAAGACAAGCAAGGAGCCCCAGTCTCTGTGCCTCTGTGCGAGCACTGCCATGGGCAGATGAGGCTGAGCAACAGCTTTCCAGGCTAGCCCCTTCTGGCTGCCAGCTATCTACAGACGTTAACACTTTCGGAGCAGGGCTGCGATTAAAGCCTGGCTGGGACACCAACTTTCCCAGGCTACTTTTGAAGTTTGAGGTGGCAAGACAAGCAAGCAGCCCCATTCTCTGTGCCTCTGTGCGAGCACTGCCATGGGCAGATGAGGCTGAGCAACAGCTTTCCAGGCTAGCCCCTTCTGGCTGCCAGCTATCTGCAGACGTTCGCACTTTCGGAGCAGGGCTGCGAAAGGAGCCTAGCAGGTACACCATCTTTCCCAGCCTACGTTTGAAGTTTGAGGTAGCAAGACAAGCAAGGAGCCCCAGTCTCTGTGCCTCTGTGCGAGCACTGCCATGGGCAGATGAGGCTGAGCAACAGCTTTCCAGGCTAGCCCCTTCTGGCTGCCAGCTATCTACAGACGTTAACACTTTCGGAGCAGGGCTGCGATTAAAGCCTGGCTGGGACACCAACTTTCCCAGGCTACTTTTGAAGTTTGAGGTGGCAAGACAAGCAAGCAGCCCCATTCTCTGTGCCTCTGTGCGAGCACTGCCATGGGCAGATGAGGCTGAGCAACAGCTTTCCAGGCTAGCCCCTTCTGGCTGCCAGCTATCTGCAGACGTTCGCACTTTCGGAGCAGGGCTGCGAAAGGAGCCTGGCTGGGACACCAACTTTCCCAGGCTACGTTTGAAGTTTGAGGTGGCAAGACAAGCAATCAGCCCCATTTCTGTGCCTCTGTGCGAGCACTGCCATGGGCAGATGAGGCTGAGCAACAGCTTTCCAGGATAGCCCCTTCTGGCTGCCAGCTATCTGCAGACGTTCGCACTTTCGGAGCTGGGCTGTGATAGGAGCCTGGCAGGGACACCACCATTCCCAGCATGCGTTTGAAGTTTCAAGTGGCAAGATAAGCAAGCAGCCCCATTCTCTGTGCCTCTGTGCGAACAATGCCATGGGCAGATGAGGCTGAGCAACAGCTTTCCAGGCTAGCACCTTCTGGCTGCCAGCTATCTGCAGACGTTCGCACTTTCGGAGCAGGGCTGCGAAAGGAGCCTGTCTGGGACACCAACTTTCCCAGGCTACGTTTGAAGTTTGAGGTGGCAAGAGAAGCAAGCAGCCCCATTCTCTGTGCCTCTGTGCGAGCACTGCCATGGGCAGATGAGGCTGAGCAACAGCTTTCCAGGCTGGCCCCTTCTGCCTCCAGCTATCTGCAGACGTTCGCACTTTCGGAGCAGGGCTGCGAAAGGAGCCTGGCTGGGACACCAACTTTCCCAGGCTACGTTTGAAGTTTGAGGTGGCAAGACAAGCAAGCATCCCCAGTTTCTGTGCCTCTATGCGAGCAGTGCCATGAGCAGATGAGGCTGAGCAACAGCTTTCCAGGCTAGCACCTTCTGGGTATCAGCTATCTGCAGACGTTCGCACTTTCGGAGCAGGGCTGCGAAAGGAGCCTGGCTGGGACACCAACTTTCCCAGGCTACGTTTGAAGTTTGAGGTGGCAAGACAAGCAAGCAGCTCCAGTCTCTGTGCCTCTATGCGAACAGTGCCATGGGCAGATTAGGCTGAGCAACAGCCTTCCAGGCTAGCACCTTCTGGCTGCCAGCTATCTGCAGACGTTCGCACTTTCGGAGCAGGGCTGTGATAGGATCCTGGCTGGGACACCACCATTCCCAGCATGCGTTTGAAGTTTCAAGTGGCAAGATAAGCAAGCAGCCACATTCTCTGTGCCTCTATGCGAACAGTGCCATGGGCAGATGAGGCTGAGCAACAGCTTTCCAGGCTAGCCCCTTCTGGCTGCCAGCTATCTGCAGACGTTCGCACTTTCGGAGCAGGGCTGCGAAAGGAGCCTAGCTGGGACACCAACTTTCCCAGGCTACGTTTGAAGTTTGAGGTGGCAAGACAAGCAAGCAGCCCCATTCTCTGTGCCTCTGTGTGAGCACTGCCATGGGCAGATGAGGCTGAGCAGCAGATTTCCAGGCTAGCCCCTTCTGGCTGCCAGCTATCTGCAGACGTTCGCACTTTCGGAGCAGGGCTGCGAAAGGAGCCTGGCTGGGACACCAACTTTCCCAGGCTACGTTTGAAGTTTGAGGTGGCAAGACAAGCAATCAGCCCCATTTCTGTGCCTCTGTGCGAGCACTGCCATGGGCAGATGAGGCTGAGCAACAGCTTTCCAGGATAGCCCCTTCTGGCTGCCAGCTATCTGCAGACGTTCGCACTTTCGGAGCAGGGCTGCGAAAGGAGCCTGGCAGGGACACCACCATTCCCAGCATGCGTTTGAAGTTTCAAGTGGCAAGATAAGCAAGCAGCCCCATTCTCTGTGCCTCTGTGCGAACAATGCCATGGGCAGATGAGGCTGAGCAACAGCTTTCCAGGCTAGCACCTTCTGGCTGCCAGCTATCTGCAGACGTTCGCACTTTCGGAGCAGGGCTGCGAAAGGAGCCTGGCTGGGACACCAACTTTCCCAGGCTACGTTTGAAGTTTGAGGTGGCAAGACAAGCAAGCAGCCCCATTCTCTGTGCCTCTGTGCGAGCACTGCCATGGGCAGATGAGGCTGAGCAACAGCTTTCCAGGCTGGCCCCTTCTGCCTCCAGCTATCTGCAGACGTTCGCACTTTCGGAGCAGGGCTGCGAAAGGAGCCTGGCTGGGACACCAACTTTCCCAGGCTACGTTTGAAGTTTGAGGTGGCAAGACAAGCAAGCATCCCCAGTTTCTGTGCCTCTATGCGAGCAGTGCCATGAGCAGATGAGGCTGAGCAACAGCTTTCCAGGCTAGCACCTTCTGGGTATCAGCTATCTGCAGACGTTCGCACTTTCGGAGCAGGGCTGCGAAAGGAGCCTGGCTGGGACACCAACTTTCCCAGGCTACGTTTGAAGTTTGAGGTGGCAAGACAAGCAAGCAGCTCCAGTCTCTGTGCCTCTATGCGAACAGTGCCATGGGCAGATTAGGCTGAGCAACAGCCTTCCAGGCTAGCACCTTCTGGCTGCCAGCTATCTGCAGACGTTCGCACTTTCGGAGCAGGGCTGTGATAGGATCCTGGCTGGGACACCACCATTCCCAGCATGCGTTTGAAGTTTCAAGTGGCAAGATAAGCAAGCAGCCACATTCTCTGTGCCTCTATGCGAACAGTGCCATGGGCAGATGAGGCTGAGCAACAGCTTTCCAGGCTAGCCCCTTCTGGCTGCCAGCTATCTGCAGACGTTCGCACTTTCGGAGCAGGGCTGCGAAAGGAGCCTGGCTGGGACACCAACTTTCCCAGGCTACGTTTGAAGTTTGAGGTGGCAAGACAAGCAAGCAGCCCCATTCTCTGTGCCTCTGTGTGAGCACTGCCATGGGCAGATGAGGCTGAGCAGCAGATTTCCAGGCTAGCCCCTTCTGGCTGCCAGCTATCTGCAGACGTTCGCACTTTCGGAGCAGGGCTGTGATAGGAGCCTGGCAGGGTCACCACCATTCCCAGCATGCGTTTGAAGTTTCAAGTGGCAAGATAAGCAAGCAGCCTCATTCTCTGTGCCTCTATGCGAACAGTGCCATGGGCAGATGAGGCTGAGCAACAGCTTTCCAGGCTAGCCCCTTCTGGCTGCCAGCTATCTGCAGACGTTCGCACTTTCGGAGCAGGGCTGCGAAAGGAGCCTGGCTGGGACACCATCTTTCCCAGGCTACGTTTGAAGTTTGAGGTGGCAAGACAAGCAAGCAGCCCCATTCTCTCTGCCTCTATGCGAGCAGTGCCATGGGCAGATGAGGCTGAGCAACAGCTTTCCAGGCTAGCACCATCTGGCTGCCAGCTACCTGCAGACGTTCGCATTTCCGGAGCAGTCCTGCGAAAGGAGCCTAGCAGGGACACCATCTTTCCCAGGCTACGTTTGAAGTTTGAGGTGGCAAGACAAGCAAGGAGCCCCATTCTCTGTGCCTCTGTGCGAGCACTGCCATGGGCAGATGAGACTGAGCAACAGCTTTGCAGGCTAGCCCCTTCTGGCTGCCAGCTATCTGCAGACGTTCGCACTTTCGGAGCAGGGCTGCGAAAGGAGCCTGGCAGGGACACCACCATTCCCAGCATGCGTTTGAAGTTTCAAGTGGCAAGAGAAGCAAGCAGCCCCATTCTCTGTGCCTCTATGCGAACAGTGCCATGGGCAGATGAGGCTGAGCAACAGCTTTCCAGGCTAGCACCTTCTGGCTGCCAGCTATCTGCAGACGTTCGCACTTTCGGAGCAGGGCTGCGAAAGGAGCCTGGCTGGGACACCACCATTCCCAGGCTACGTTTGAAGTTTGAGGTGGCAAGACAAGCAAGCAGCCCCATTCTCTGTGCCTCTGTGCGAGCAGTGCCATGGGCAGATGAGGCTGAGCAACAGCTTTCCAGGCTAGCCCCTTCTGGCTGCCAGCTATCTGCAGACGTTCGCACTTTCGGAGCAGGGCTGCGAAAGGAGCCTGGCTGGGACACCAACTTTCCCAGGCTACGTTTGAAGTTTGAGGTGGCAAGACAAGCAAGCAGCCCCATTCTCTGTGCCTCTGTGTGAGCACTGCCATGGGCAGATGAGGCTGAGCAACAGCTTTCCAGGCTAGCCCCTTCTGGCTGCCAGCTATCTGCAGACGTTCTCACTTTCGGAGCAGGGCTGTGATAGGAGCCTGGCAGGGTCACCACCATTCCCAGCATGCGTTTGAAGTTTCAAGTGGCAAGATAAGCAAGCAGCCCCATTCTCTGTGCCTCTATGCGAGCAGTGCCATGGGCAGATGAGGCTGAGCAACAGCTTTCCAGGCTAGCACCTTCTGGCTGCCAGCTACCTGCAGACGTTCGCACTTTCGGAGCAGGGCTGCGAAAGGAGCCTGGCTGGGACACCAACTTTCCCAGGCTACGTTTGAAGTTTGAGGTGGCAAGACAAGCAATCAGCCCCATTTCTGTGCCTCTGTGCGAGCAGTGCCATGGGCAGATGAGGCTGAGCAACAGCTTTCCAGGCTAGCACCTTCTGGCTGCCAGTTATCTGCAGACGTTCGCACTTTCGGAGCAGGGCTGCGAAAGGAGCCTGGCCGGGACACCAACTTTCCCAGGCTACGTTTGAAGTTTGAGGTGGCAAGACAAGCAAGCAGCCCCATTCTCTGTGCCTCTGTGTGAGCACTGCCATGGGCAGATGAGGCTGAGCAACAGCTTTCCAGGCTAGCCCCTTCTGGCTGCCAGCTATCTGCAGACGTTCGCACTTTCGGAGCAGGGCTGACAAAGGAGCCTGGCAGGGTCACCACCATTCCCAGCATGCGTTTGAAGTTTCAAGTGGCAAGATAAGCAAGCAGCCCCATTCTCTGTGCCTCTATGCGAACAGTGCCATGGGCAGATGAGGCTGAGCAACAGCTTTCCAGGCTAGCCCCTTCTGGCTGCCAGCTATCTGCAGACGTTCGCATTTCAAGAGCAGGGCTGCGAAAGGAGCCTAGCAGGGACACCATCTTTCCCAGGATACGTTTGAAGTTTGAGGTGGCAAGACAAGCAAGCAGCCCCATTCTCTGTGCCTCTGTGCGAGCAGTGCCATGGGCAGATGAGGCTGAGCAACAGCTTTCCAGGCTAGCACCTTCTGGCTGCCAGCTATCTGCAGACGTTCGCACTTTCGGAGCAGGGCTGCGAAAGGAGACTGGCTGGGACACCAGGTTTCCCAGGATACGTTTGAAGTTTGAGGTGGCAAGACAAGCAAGCAGCCCCATTCTCTGTGCCTCTGTGCGAGCAGTGCCATGGGCAGATGAGGCTGAGCAACAGCTTTCCAGGCTAGCCCCTTCTGGCTGCCAGCTATCTGCAGACGTTCGCACTTTTGGAGCAGGGCTGCGAAAGGATCCTGGCAGGGACACCACCATTCCCAGCATGCGTTTGAAGTTTCAAGTTTCAAGAGAAGCAAGCAGACCCATTCTCTGTGCCTCTATGCGAACAGTGCCATGGGCAGATGAGGCTGAGCAACAGCTTTCCAGGCTAGCCCCTTCTGGCTGCCAGCTATCTGCAGACGTTCTCACTTTCGGAGCAGGGCTGTGATAGGAACCTTTCAGGGTCACCACCATTCGCAGCATGCGTTTGAAGTTCCAAGTGGCAAGATAAGCAAGCAGCCCCATTCTCTGTGCCTCTATGCGAACAGTGCCATGGGCAGATGAGGCTGAGCAACAGCTTTCCAGGCTAGCCCCTTCTGGCTGCCAGCTATCTGCAGACGTTCGCATTTCAAGAGCAGGGCTGCGAAAGGAGCCTAGCAGGTACAATATCTTTCCCAGGACACGTTTGAAGTTTGAGGTGGCAAGACAAGCAAGCAGCCCCATTCTCTGTGCCTCTGTGCGAGCACTGCCATGGGCAGATGAGGCTGAGCAACAGCTTTCCAGGCTAGCCCCTTCTGGCTGCCAGCTATCTGCAGACGTTCGCACTTTCGGAGCAGGGCTGCGAAAGGAGCCTAGCAGGTACACCATCTTTCCCACGATACGTTTGAAGTTTGAGGTGGCAAGACAAGCAAGGGGCCCCAGTCTCTGTGCCTCTGTGCGAGCACTGCCATGGGCAGATGAGGCTGAGCAACAGCTTTCCAGGCTAGCCCCTTCTGCCTGCCAGCTATCTGCAGACTTTCGCACTTTAGGAGCAGGGCTGTGAAAGGAGCCTGGCTGGGACACCATCTTTCCCAGGCTACATTTCAAGTTTGAGGTGGCAAGACAAGCAAGCAGCCCCATTCTCTGTGCCTCTGTGCGAGCACTGCCATGGGCAGATGAGGCTGAGCAACAGCTTTCCAGGCTAGCCCCTTCTGCCTGCCAGCTATCTGCAGACGTTCGCACTTTCGAAGCAGTGCTGTGATAGGAGCCTGGCAGGGACACCACCATTCCCAGCATGTGTTTGAAATTTCAAGTGGCACGATAAGCAAGCAGCCCCATTCTCTGTGCCTCTATGCGAACAGTGCCATGGGCAGATGAGGCTGAGCAACAGCTTTCCAGGCTAGCCCCTTCTGCTGCCAGCTATCTGCAGACGTTCGCATTTCAAGAGCAAGACTGCGAAAGGAGCCTAGCAGGTAAACCATCTTTCCCAGGATACGTTTGAAGTTTGAGGTGGCAAGACAAGCAAGCAGCCCCATTCTCTGTGCCTCTGTGCGAGCACTGCCATGGGCAGATGAGGCTGAGCAACAGCTTTCCAGGCTAGCCCCTTCTGGCTGCGAGCTACCTGCAGACGTTCGCATTTCAAGAACAGGGCTGCGAAAGGAGCCTAGTAGGTACAGCATCTTTCCCAGGATACGTTTGAAGTTTGAGGTGGCAAGACAAGCAAGCATTCTCTGTGCCTCTGTGCGAGCACTGCCATGGGCAGATGAGGCTGAGCAACAGCTTTCCAGGATAGCACCTTCTGGCTGCCAGCTATCTGCAGACGTTCGCACTCTCGGAGCAGGGCTGCGAAAGGAGCCTGGCTGGGACACCAACTTTCCCAGGCTACGTTTGAAGTTTGAGGTGGCAAGACAAGCAAGCAGCCCCATTCTCTGTGCCTCTGTGCGAGCACTGCCATGGGCAGATGAGGCTGAGCAACAGCTTTCCAGGCTAGCCCCTTCTGGCTGCCAGCTATCTGCAGACGTTCGCACTTTCGGAGCAGGGCTGCGAAAGGAGCCTGACTGGGACACAAACTTTCCCAGGCTACTTTTGAAGTTTGAGGTGGCAAGACAAGCAAGCAGCCCCATTCTCTGTGCCTCTGTGTGAGTACTGCCATGGGCAGATGAGGCTGAGCAACAGCTTTCCAGGCTAGCCCCTTCTGGCTGCCAGCTATCTGCAGACGTTCTCACTTTCGGAGCAGGGCTGTGATAGGAGCCTGGCAGGGTCACCACCATTCCCAGCATGCGTTTGAAGTTTCAAGTGGCAAGATAAGCAAGCAGCCCCATTCTCTGTGCCTCTATGCGAGCACTGCCATGCGCAGATGAGGCTGAGCAACAGCTTTCCAGGCTAGCCCCTTCTGGCTGCCAGCTATCTGCAGACGTTTGCATTTCAAGAGCAGGGCTGCGAAACGAGCCTAGCAGGACAATATCTTTCCCAGGATACGTTTGAAGTTTGAGGTGGCAAGACAAGCAAGCAGCCCCATTCTCTGTGCTTCTGTGCGAGCAGTGCCATGGGCAGATGAGGCTGAGCAACAGCTTTCCAGGCTAGCCCCTTCTGGCTGCCAGCTATCTGCAGACGTTCGCACTTTCGGAGCAGGGCTGCGAAAGGAGCCTAGCAGGTACACCATCTTTCCCACGATACGTTTGAAGTTTGAGGTGGCAAGACAAGCAAGGGGCCCCATTCTCTGTGCCTCTGTGCGAGCACTGCCATGGGCAGATGAGGCTGAGCAACAGCTTTCCAGGCTAGCCCCTTCTGCCTGCCAGCTATCTGCAGACTTTCGCACTTTCGAAGCAGGGCTGTGATAGGAGCCTGGCAGGGACACCACCATTCCCAGGATGCATTTGAAATTTCAAGTGGCAAGATAAGCAAGCAGCCCCATTCTCTGTGCCTCTATGCGAACAGTGCCATGGGCAGATGAGGCTGAGCAACAGCTTTCCAGGCTAGCCCCTTCTGCCTGTCAGCTATCTGCAGACGTTCGCATTTCAAGAGCAGGGCTGCTAAAGGAGCCTGGCTGGGACACAAACTTTCCCAGGCTACTTTTGAAGTTTGAGGTGGCAAGACAAGCAAGCAGCCCCATTCTCTCTGCCTCTATGCGAGCAGTGCCATGGGCAGATGAGGCTGAGCAACAGCTTTCCAGGCTAGCCCCTTCTGGCTGCCAGCTACCTGCAGACATTCGCATTTCTAGAGCAGTCCTGCGAAAGAAGCCTAGCAGGGACACCATCTTTCCCAGGTTACTTTTGAAGTTTGAGGTGGCAAGACAAGCAAGCAGCCCCATTCTCTGTGCCTCTGTGTTAGCACTGCCATGGGCAGATGAGGCTGAGCAACAGCTTTCCAGGCTAGCCCCTTCTGGCTGCCAGCTATCTGCAGACGTTCGCACTTTCGGAGCAGGGCTGCGAAAGGAGCCTGGCTGGGACACCAACTTTCCCAGGCTACGTTTGAAGTTTGAGGTGACAAGACAAGCAAGCAGCCCCATTCTCTGTGCCTCTGTGTGAGCACTGCCATGGGCAGATGAGGCTGAGCAACAGCTTTCCAGGCTAGCCCCTTCTGGCTGCCTGCTATCTGCAGATGTTCGCACTTTCGGAGCAGGGCTGTGATAGGAGCCTGGCAGGGTCACCACCATTCCCAGCATGCGTTTGAAGTTTCAAGTGGCAAGATAAGCAAGCAGCCCCATTCTCTGTGCCTCTATGCGAACAGTGCCATTGGCAGATGAGGCTGAGCAACAGCTCTACCAGGCTAGCCCCTTCTGGCTGCCAGCTATCTGCAGACGTTCGCATTTCAAGAGCAGGGCTGCGAAAGGAGCCTAGCAGGTACACCATCTTTCCCAGGATACGTTTGAAGTTTGAGGTGGCAAGACAAGCAAGCAGCCCCATTCTCTGTGCCTCTGTGCGAGCAGTGCCATGGGCAGATGAGGCTGCGCAACAGCTTTCCAGGCTAGCCCCTTCTGGCTGCCAGCTATCTGCAGACGTTCGCACTTTCGGAGCAGGGCTGCGAAAGGAGACTGACTGGAACACCAGCTTTCCCAGGCTACGTTTGAAGTTTGAGGTGGCAAGACAAGCAAGCAGCCCCATTCTCTGTGCCTCTGTGCGAGCAGTGCCATGGGCAGATGAGGCTGAGCAACAGCTTTCCAGGCTACCACCTTCTGGCTACCAGCTATCTGCAGACGTTCGCACTTTCGGAGCAGGGCTGCGAAAGGATCCTGGCAGGGACACCACCATTCCCAGCATGCTTTTGAAGTTTCAAGTTGCAAGAGAAGCAAGCAACCCCATTCTCTGTGCCTCTATGCGAACAGTGCCATGGGCAGATGAGGCTGAGCAACAGCTTTCCAGGCTAGCCCCTTCTGGCTGCCAGCTATCTGCAGACGTTCGCACTTTCGGAGCAGGGCTGTGATAGGAGCCTGGCAGGGACACCACCATTCCCAGCATGCGTTTGAAGTTTGAGGTGGCAAGACAAGCAAGCAGCCCCATTCTCTGTGCCTCTATGCGAACAGTGCCATTGGCAGATGAGGCTGAGCAACAGCTTTCCAGGCTAGCCCCTTCTGCCTGTCAGCTATCTGCAGACGTTCGCATTTCAAGAGCAGGGCTGCGAAAGGAGCCTGGCTGGGACACAAACTTTCCCAGGCTACTTTTGAAGTTTGAGGTGGCAAGACAAGCAAGCAGCCCCATTCTCTCTGCCTCTATGCGAGCAGTGCCATGGGCAGATGAGGCTGAGCAACAGCTTTCCAGGCTAGCCCCTTCTGGCAGCCAGCTACCTGCAGACATTCGCATTTCTAGAGCAGTCCTGCTAAAGAAGCCTATCAGGGATACCATCTTTCCCAGGTTACTTTTGAAGTTTGAGGTGGCAAGACAAGCAAGGAGCCCCATTATCTGTGCCTCTGTGCGAGCAGTGCCATGGGCAGATGAGACTGAGCAACAGCTTTGCAGGCTAGCACCTTCTGGCTGCCAGCTATCTGCAGACGTTCGCACTTTCAGAGCAGGGCTGCGAAAGGAGCCTAGTAGGTACAGCATCTTTCCCAGGATACGTTTGAAGTTTGAGGTGGCAAGACAAGCAAGCAGCCCCATTCTCTGTGCCTCTGTGCGAGCACTGCCATGGGCAGATGAGGCTGAGCAACAGCTTTCCAGGATAGCACCTTCTGGCTGCCAGCTATCTGCAGACGTTCGCACTTTCGGAGCAGGGCTGCGAAAGGAGCCTGGCTGGGACACCAACTTTCCCAGGCTACGTTTGAAGTTTCAAGTGGCAAGACAAGCAAGCAGCCCCATTCTCTGTGCCTCTGTGCGAGCACTGCCATGGGCAGATGAGGCTGAGCAACAGCTTTCCAGGCTAGCCCCTTCTGGCTGCCAGCTATCTGCAGACGTTCGCACTTTCGGAGCAGGGCTGCGAAAGGAGCCTGGCTGGGACACAAAATTTCCCAGGCTACTTTTGAAGTTTGAGGTGGCAAGACAAGCAAGCAGCCCCATTCTCTGTGCCTCTGTGTGAGTACTGCCATGGGCAGATGAGGCTGAGCAACAACTTTCCAGGCTAGCCCCTTCTGGCTGCCAGCTATCTGCAGACGTTCTCACTTTCGGAGCAGGGCTGTCATAGGAGCCTGGCAGGGTCACCACCATTCCCAGCATGCGTTTGAAGTTTCAAGTGGCAAGATAAGCAAGCAGCCCCATTCTCTGTGCCTCTGTGCGAGCACTGCCATGCGCAGATGAGGCTGAGCAACAGCTTTCCAGGCTAGCCCCTTCTGCCTGCCAGCTATCTGCAGACGTTTGTATTTCAAGAGCAGGGCTGCGAAACGAGCCTAGCAGGTACAATATCTTTCCCAGGATACGTTTGAAGTTTGAGGTGGCAAGACAAGCAAGCAGCCCCATTCTCTGTGCTTCTGTGCGAGCAGTGCCATGGGCAGATGAGGCTGAGCAACAGCTTTCCAGGCTAGCCCCTTCTGGCTGCCAGCTATCTGCAGACGTTCGCACTTTCGGAGCAGGGCTGCGAAAGGAGCCTGGCTGGGACACCAACTTTCCCAGGCTACGTTTGAAGTTTGAGGTGACAAGACAAGCAAGCAGCCCCATTCTCTGTGCCTCTGTGTGAGCACTGCCATGGGCAGATGAGGCTGAGCAACAGCTTTCCAGGCTAGCCCCTTCTGGCTGCCAGCTATCTGCAGATGTTCGCACTTTCGGAGCAGGGCTGTGATAGGAGCCTGGCAGGGTCACCACCATTCCCAGCATGCGTTTGAAGTTTCAAGTGGCAAGATAAGCAAGCAGCCCCATTCTCTGTGCCTCTATGCGAACAGTGCCATTGGCAGATGAGGCTGAGCAACAGCTCTACCAGGCTAGCCCCTTCTGGCTGCCAGCTATCTGCAGACGTTCGCATTTCAAGAGCAGGGCTGCGAAAGGAGCCTAGCAGGTACACCATCTTTCCCAGGATACGTTTGAAGTTTGAGGTGGCAAGAGAAGCAAGCAGCCCCATTCTCTGTGCCTCTGTGCGAGCAGTGCCATGGGCAGATGAGGCTGCGCAACAGCTTTCCAGGCTAGCCCCTTCTGGCTGCCAGCTATCTGCAGACGTTCGCACTTTCGGAGCAGGGCTGCGAAAGGAGACTGACTGGGACACCAGCTTTCCCAGGCTACGTTTGAAGTTTGAGGTGGCAAGACAAGCAAGCAGCCCCATTCTCTGTGCCTCTGTGCGAGCAGTGCCATGGGCAGATGAGGCTGAGCAACAGCTTTCCAGGCTACCACCTTCTGGCTACCAGCTATCTGCAGACGTTCGCACTTTCGGAGCAGGGCTGCGAAAGGATCCTGGCAGGGACACCACCATTCCCAGCATGCTTTTGAAGTTTCAAGTTGCAAGAGAAGCAAGCAACCCCATTCTCTGTGCCTCTATGCGAACAGTGCCATGGGCAGATGAGGCTGAGCAACAGCTTTCCAGGCTAGCCCCTTCTGGCTGCCAGCTATCTGCAGACGTTCGCACTTTCGGAGCAGGGCTGTGATAGGAGCCTGGCAGGGTCACCAACATTCGCAGCATGCGTTTGAAGTTTCAAGTGGCAAGATAAGCAAGCAGCCCCATTCTCTGTGCCTCTATGCGAACAGTGCCATTGGCAGATGAGGCTGAGCAACAGCTTTCCAGGCTAGCACCTTCTGGCTGCCAGCTATCTGCAGACGTTCGCAATTCAAGAGCAGGGCTGCGAAAGGAGCCTAGCAGGTACAATATCTTTCCAAGGATACGTTTGAAGTTTGAGGTGGCAAGACAAGCAAGCAGCCCCATTCTCTGTGCCTCTGTGCGAGCAGTGCCATGGGCAGATGAGGCTGAGCAACAGCTTTCCAGGCTAGCCCCTTCTGGCTGCCAGCTATCTGCAGACGTTCGCACTTTCGGAGCAGGGCTGCGAAAGGAGCCTGGCTGGGACACCAGCTTTCCCAGGCTACGTTTGAAGTTTGAGGTGGCAAGACAAGCAAGCAGCCCCATTCTCTGTGCCTCTATGCGAGCACTGCCATGGGCAGATGAGGCTGAGCAACAGCTTTCCAGGCTAGCCCCTTCTGGCTGCCAGCTATCTGCAGACGTTCGCACTTTCGGAGCAGGACTGTGATAGGATCCTGACAGGGAAACCACCATTCCCAGCATGCGTTTGAAGTTTCAAGTGGCAAGATAAGCAAGCAGCCCCATTCTCTGTGCCTCTATGCGAGCAGTGCCATGGGCAGATGAGGCTGAGCAACAGCTTTCCAGGCTAGCCCCTTCTGGCTGCCACCTATCTGCAGACGTTCGCACTTTCGGAGCAGGGCTGTGATTGGAGCCTGGCAGGTACACCATCTTTCCCAGGCTACGTTTAAAGTTTGAGGTGTCAAGATAAGCAAGGAGCCCCATTCTCTGTGCCTTTATGCGAACAGTGCCATTGGCAGATTAGGCTGAGCAACAGCCTTCCAGGCTAGCCCCTTCTGGCTGCCAGCTATCTGCAGACGTTCGCACTTTCAGAGCAGGGCTGCGAAAGGAGCCTGGCAGGTACACCATCTTTCCCAGGATACGTTTGAAGTTTGAGGTGGCAAGACAAGCAAGGGGCCCCAGTCTCTGTGCCTCTGTGCGAGCACTGCCATGGGCAGATGAGACTGAGCAACAGCTTTCCAGGCTAGCCCCTTCTGCCTGCCAGCTATCTGAAAACTTTCGCACTTTCGGAGCAGGGCTGTGAAAGGAGCCTGGCAGGGACACCATCTTTCCCAGGCTACGTTTGAAGTTTGAGGTGGCAAGACAAGCAAGCAGCCCCATTCTCTGTGCCTCTGTGCGAGCACTGCCATGGGCAGATGAGGCTGAGCAACAGCTTTCCAAGCTAGCCCCTTCTGGCTGCCAGCTATCTGCAGACGTTCGCACTTTCGGAGCAGGGCTGTGATAGGAGCCTGGCAGGGACACCACCATTCCCAGCATGCATTTGAAGTTTCAAGTGGCAAGATAAGCAAGCAGCCCCATTCTCTGTGCCTCTATGCGAACAGTGCCATGGGCAGATGAGGCTGAGCAACAGCTTTCCAGGCTAGCCCCTTCTGCTGCCAGCTATCTGCAGACGTTCGCATTTCAAGAGCAAGGCTGCGAAAGAAGCCTAGCAGGTACACCATCTTTCCCAGGATACGTTTGAAGTTTGAGGTGGCAAGACAAGCAAGCAGCCCCATTCTCTGTGCCTCTATGCGAACAGTGCCATTGGCAGATGAGGCTGAGCAACAGCTTTCCAGGATAGCCCCTTCTGGCTGCCAGCTATCTGCAGACGTTCGCATTTCAAGAACAGGGCTGCGAAAGGAGCCTAGTAGGTACAGCATCTTTCCCAGGATACGTTTGAAGTTTGAGGTGGCAAGACAAGCAAGCAGCCCCATTCTCTGTGCCTCTGTGCGAGCACTGCCATGGGCAGATGAGGCTGAGCAACAGCTTTCCAGGATAGCACCTTCTGGCTGCCAGCTATCTGCAGACGTTCGCACTTTCGGAGCAGGGCTGCGAAAGGAGCCTGGCTGGGACACCAACTTTCCCAGGCTACGTTTGAAGTTTCAAGTGGCAAGACAAGCAAGCAGCCCCATTCTCTGTGCCTCTGTGCGAGCACTGCCATGGGCAGATGAGGCTGAGCAACAGCTTTCCAGGCTAGCCCCTTCTGGCTGCCAGCTATCTGCAGACGTTCGCACTTTCGGAGCAGGGCTGCGAAAGGAGCCTGGCTGGGACACAAAATTTCCCAGGCTACTTTTGAAGTTTGAGGTGGCAAGACAAGCAAGCAGCCCCATTCTCTGTGCCTCTGTGTGAGTACTGCCATGGGCAGATGAGGCTGAGCAACAACTTTCCAGGCTAGCCCCTTCTGGCTGCCAGCTATCTGCAGACGTTCTCACTTTCGGAGCAGGGCTGTCATAGGAGCCTGGCAGGGTCACCACCATTCCCAGCATGCGTTTGAAGTTTCAAGTGGCAAGATAAGCAAGCAGCCCCATTCTCTGTGCCTCTGTGCGAGCACTGCCATGCGCAGATGAGGCTGAGCAACAGCTTTCCAGGCTAGCCCCTTCTGCCTGCCAGCTATCTGCAGACGTTTGTATTTCAAGAGCAGGGCTGCGAAACGAGCCTAGCAGGTACAATATCTTTCCCAGGATACGTTTGAAGTTTGAGGTGGCAAGACAAGCAAGCAGCCCCATTCTCTGTGCTTCTGTGCGAGCAGTGCCATGGGCAGATGAGGCTGAGCAACAGCTTTCCAGGCTAGCCCCTTCTGGCTGCCAGCTATCTGCAGACGTTCGCACTTTCGGAGCAGGGCTGCGAAAGGAGCCTGGCTGGGACACCAACTTTCCCAGGCTACGTTTGAAGTTTGAGGTGACAAGACAAGCAAGCAGGCCCATTCTCTGTGCCTCTGTGTGAGCACTGCCATGGGCAGATGAGGCTGAGCAACAGCTTTCCAGGCTAGCCCCTTCTGGCTGCCAGCTATCTGCAGATGTTCGCACTTTCGGAGCAGGGCTGTGATAGGAGCCTGGCAGGGTCACCACCATTCCCAGCATGCGTTTGAAGTTTCAAGTGGCAAGATAAGCAAGCAGCCCCATTCTCTGTGCCTCTATGCGAACAGTGCCATTGGCAGATGAGGCTGAGCAACAGCTCTACCAGGCTAGCCCCTTCTGGCTGCCAGCTATCTGCAGACGTTCGCATTTCAAGAGCAGGGCTGCGAAAGGAGCCTAGCAGGTACACCATCTTTCCCAGGATACATTTGAAGTTTGAGGTGGCAAGACAAGCAAGCAGCCCCATTCTCTGTGCCTCTGTGCGAGCAGTGCCATGGGCAGATGAGGCTGCGCAACAGCTTTCCAGGCTAGCCCCTTCTGGCTGCCAGCTATCTGCAGACGTTCGCACTTTCGGAGCAGGGCTGCGAAAGGAGACTGACTGGGACACCAGCTTTCCCAGGCTACGTTTGAAGTTTGAGGTGGCAAGACAAGCAAGCAGCCCCATTCTCTGTGCCTCTGTGCGAGCAGTGCCATGGGCAGATGAGGCTGAGCAACAGCTTTCCAGGCTACCACCTTCTGGCTACCAGCTATCTGCAGACGTTCGCACTTTCGGAGCAGGGCTGCGAAAGGATCCTGGCAGGGACACCACCATTCCCAGCATGCTTTTGAAGTTTCAAGTTGCAAGAGAAGCAAGCAACCCCATTCTCTGTGCCTCTATGCGAACAGTGCCATGGGCAGATGAGGCTGAGCAACAGCTTTCCAGGCTAGCCCCTTCTGGCTGCCAGCTATCTGCAGACGTTCGCACTTTCGGAGCAGGGCTGTGATAGGAGCCTGGCAGGGTCACCAACATTCGCAGCATGCGTTTGAAGTTTCAAGTGGCAAGATAAGCAAGCAGCCCCATTCTCTGTGCCTCTATGCGAACAGTGCCATTGGCAGATGAGGCTGAGCAACAGCTTTCCAGGCTAGCACCTTCTGGCTGCCAGCTATCTGCAGACGTTCGCAATTCAAGAGCAGGGCTGCGAAAGGAGCCTAGCAGGTACAATATCTTTCCCAGGATACGTTTGAAGTTTGAGGTGGCAAGACAAGCAAGCAGCCCCATTCTCTGTGCCTCTGTGCGAGCAGTGCCATGGGCAGATGAGGCTGAGCAACAGCTTTCCAGGCTAGCCCCTTCTGGCTGCCAGCTATCTGCAGACGTTCGCACTTTCGGAGCAGGGCTGCGAAAGGAGCCTGGCTGGGACACCAGCTTTCCCAGGCTACGTTTGAAGTTTGAGGTGGCAAGACAAGCAAGCAGCCCCATTCTCTGTGCCTCTATGCGAGCACTGCCATGGGCAGATGAGGCTGAGCAACAGCTTTCCAGGCTAGCCCCTTCTGGCTGCCAGCTATCTGCAGACGTTCGCACTTTCGGAGCAGGACTGTGATAGGATCCTGACAGGGAAACCACCATTCCCAGCATGCGTTTGAAGTTTCAAGTGGCAAGATAAGCAAGCAGCCCCATTCTCTGTGCCTCTATGCGAGCAGTGCCATGGGCAGATGAGGCTGAGCAACAGCTTTCCAGGCTAGCCCCTTCTGGCTGCCAGCTATCTGCAGACGTTCGCACTTTCGGAGCAGGGCTGTGATTGGAGCCTGGCAGGTACACCATCTTTCCCAGGCTACGTTTAAAGTTTGAGGTGTCAAGATAAGCAAGCAGCCCCATTCTCTGTGCCTTTATGCGAACAGTGCCATTGGCAGATTAGGCTGAGCAACAGCCTTCCAGGCTAGCCCCTTCTGGCTGCCAGCTATCTGCAGACGTTCGCACTTTCAGAGCAGGGCTGCGAAAGGAGCCTGGCAGGTACACCATCTTTCCCAGGATACGTTTGAAGTTTGAGGTGGCAAGACAAGCAAGGGGCCCCAGTCTCTGTGCCTCTGTGCGAGCACTGCCATGGGCAGATGAGACTGAGCAACAGCTTTCCAGGCTAGCCCCTTCTGCCTGCCAGCTATCTGAAAACTTTCGCACTTTCGGAGCAGGGCTGTGAAAGGAGCCTGGCAGGGACACCATCTTTCCCAGGCTATGTTTGAAGTTTGAGGTGGCAAGACAAGCAAGCAGCCCCATTCTCTGTGCCTCTGTGCGAGCACTGCCATGGGCAGATGAGGCTGAGCAACAGCTTTCCAAGCTAGCCCCTTCTGGCTGCCAGCTATCTGCAGACGTTCGCACTTTCGGAGCAGGGCTGTGATAGGAGCCTGGCAGGGACACCACCATTCCCAGCATGCATTTGAAGTTTCAAGTGGCAAGATAAGCAAGCAGCCCCATTCTCTGTGCCTCTATGCGAACAGTGCCATGGGCAGATGAGGCTGAGCAACAGCTTTCCAGGCTAGCCCCTTCTGCTGCCAGCTATCTGCAGACGTTCGCATTTCAAGAGCAAGGCTGCGAAAGGAGCCTAGCAGGTACACCATCTTTCCCAGGATACGTTTGAAGTTTGAGGTGGCAAGACAAGCAAGCAGCCCCATTCTCTGTGCCTCTATGCGAACAGTGCCATTGGCAGATGAGGCTGAGCAACAGCTTTCCAGGCTAGCCCCTTCTGCCTGCCAGCTATCTGCAGACGTTCGCATTTCAAGAGCAGGGCTGCGAAAGGAGCCTGGCTGGGACACAAACTTTCCCAGGTTACTTTTGAAGTTTGAGGTGGCAAGACAAGCAAGGAGCCCCATTATCTGTGCCTCTGTGCGAGCAGTGCCATGGGCAGATGAGGCTGAGCAACAGCTTTCCAGGCTAGCCCCTTCTGGCTGCCAGCTATCTGCAGACGTTTGCACTTTCGGAGCTGGGCTGTGATAGGAGCCTGGCAGGGACACCACCATTCCCAGCATGCGTTTGAAGTTTCAAGTGGCAAGAGAAGCAAGCAGCCCCATTCTCTGTGCCTCTATGCGAACAGTGCCATGGGCAGATGAGGCTGAGCAACAGCTTTCCAGGCTAGCACCTTCTGGCTGCCAGCTATCTGCAGACGTTCGCACTTTCGGAGCAGGGCTGCGAAAGGAGCCTTGCTGGGACACCATCTTTCCCAGGATACGTTTGAAGTTTGAGGTGGCAAGATAAGCAAGCAGCCCCATTCTCTGTGCCTCTATGCGAACAGTGCCATTGGCAGATGAGGCTGAGCAACAGCTTTCCAGGATAGCCCCTTCTGGCTGCCAGCTATCTGCAGACGTTCGCATTTCAAGAACAGGGCTGCGAAAGGAGCCTAGTAGGTACAGCATCTTTCCCAGGATACGTTTGAAGTTTGAGGTGGCAAGACAAGCAAGCAGCCCCATTCTCTGTGCCTCTGTGCGAGCACTGCCATGGGCAGATGAGGCTGAGCAACAGCTTTCCAGGATAGCACCTTCTGGCTGCCAGCTATCTGCAGACGTTCGCACTTTCGGAGCAGGGCTGCGAAAGGAGCCTGGCTGGGACACCAACTTTCCCAGGCTACGTTTGAAGTTTCAAGTGGCAAGACAAGCAAGCAGCCCCATTCTCTGTGCCTCTGTGCGAGCACTGCCATGGGCAGATGAGGCTGAGCAACAGCTTTCCAGGCTAGCCCCTTCTGGCTGCCAGCTATCTGCAGACGTTCGCACTTTCGGAGCAGGGCTGCGAAAGGAGCCTGGCTGGGACACAAAATTTCCCAGGCTACTTTTGAAGTTTGAGGTGGCAAGACAAGCAAGCAGCCCCATTCTCTGTGCCTCTGTGTGAGTACTGCCATGGGCAGATGAGGCTGAGCAACAACTTTCCAGGCTAGCCCCTTCTGGCTGCCAGCTATCTGCAGACGTTCTCACTTTCGGAGCAGGGCTGTCATAGGAGCCTGGCAGGGTCACCACCATTCCCAGCATGCGTTTGAAGTTTCAAGTGGCAAGATAAGCAAGCAGCCCCATTCTCTGTGCCTCTGTGCGAGCACTGCCATGCGCAGATGAGGCTGAGCAACAGCTTTCCAGGATAGCCCCTTCTGGCTGCCAGCTATCTGCAGACGTTTGTATTTCAAGAGCAGGGCTGCGAAACGAGCCTAGCAGGTACAATATCTTTCCCAGGATACGTTTGAAGTTTGAGGTGGCAAGACAAGCAAGCAGCCCCATTCTCTGTGCTTCTGTGCGAGCAGTGCCATGGGCAGATGAGGCTGAGCAACAGCTTTCCAGGCTAGCCCCTTCTGGCTGCCAGCTATCTGCAGACGTTCGCACTTTCGGAGCAGGGCTGCGAAAGGAGCCTGGCTGGGACACCAACTTTCCCAGGCTACGTTTGAAGTTTGAGGTGACAAGACAAGCAAGCAGCCCCATTCTCTGTGCCTCTGTGTGAGCACTGCCATGGGCAGATGAGGCTGAGCAACAGCTTTCCAGGCTAGCCCCTTCTGGCTGCCAGCTATCTGCAGATGTTCGCACTTTCGGAGCAGGGCTGTGATAGGAGCCTGGCAGGGTCACCACCATTCCCAGCATGCGTTTGAAGTTTCAAGTGGCAAGATAAGCAAGCAGCCCCATTCTCTGTGCCTCTATGCGAACAGTGCCATTGGCAGATGAGGCTGAGCAACAGCTCTACCAGGCTAGCCCCTTCTGGCTGCCAGCTATCTGCAGACGTTCGCATTTCAAGAGCAGGGATGCGAAAGGAGCCTAGCAGGTACACCATCTTTCCCAGGATACGTTTGAAGTTTGAGGTGGCAAGACAAGCAAGCAGCCCCATTCTCTGTGCCTCTGTGCGAGCAGTGCCATGGGCAGATGAGGCTGCGCAACAGCTTTCCAGGCTAGCCCCTTCTGGCTGCCAGCTATCTGCAGACGTTCGCACTTTCGGAGCAGGGCTGCGAAAGGAGACTGACTGGGACACCAGCTTTCCCAGGCTACGTTTGAAGTTTGAGGTGGCAAGACAAGCAAGCAGCCCCATTCTCTGTGCCTCTGTGCGAGCAGTGCCATGGGCAGATGAGGCTGAGCAACAGCTTTCCAGGCTACCACCTTCTGGCTACCAGCTATCTGCAGACGTTCGCACTTTCGGAGCAGGGCTGCGAAAGGATCCTGGCAGGGACACCACCATTCCCAGCATGCTTTTGAAGTTTCAAGTTGCAAGAGAAGCAAGCAACCCCATTCTCTGTGCCTCTATGCGAACAGTGCCATGGGCAGATGAGGCTGAGCAACAGCTTTCCAGGCTAGCCCCTTCTGGCTGCCAGCTATCTGCAGACGTTCGCACTTTCGGAGCAGGGCTGTGATAGGAGCCTGGCAGGGTCACCAACATTCGCAGCATGCGTTTGAAGTTTCAAGTGGCAAGATAAGCAAGCAGCCCCATTCTCTGTGCCTCTATGCGAACAGTGCCATTGGCAGATGAGGCTGAGCAACAGCTTTCCAGGCTAGCACCTTCTGGCTGCCAGCTATCTGCAGACGTTCGCAATTCAAGAGCAGGGCTGCGAAAGGAGCCTAGCAGGTACAATATCTTTCCAAGGATACGTTTGAAGTTTGAGGTGGCAAGACAAGCAAGCAGCCCCATTCTCTGTGCCTCTGTGCGAGCAGTGCCATGGGCAGATGAGGCTGAGCAACAGCTTTCCAGGCTAGCCCCTTCTGGCTGCCAGCTATCTGCAGACGTTCGCACTTTCGGAGCAGGGCTGCGAAAGGAGCCTGGCTGGGACACCAGCTTTCCCAGGCTACGTTTGAAGTTTGAGGTGGCAAGACAAGCAAGCAGCCCCATTCTCTGTGCCTCTATGCGAGCACTGCCATGGGCAGATGAGGCTGAGCAACAGCTTTCCAGGCTAGCCCCTTCTGGCTGCCAGCTATCTGCAGACGTTCGCACTTTCGGAGCAGGACTGTGATAGGATCCTGACAGGGAAACCACCATTCCCAGCATGCGTTTGAAGTTTCAAGTGGCAAGATAAGCAAGCAGCCCCATTCTCTGTGCCTCTATGCGAGCAGTGCCATGGGCAGATGAGGCTGAGCAACAGCTTTCCAGGCTAGCCCCTTCTGGCTGCCACCTATCTGCAGACGTTCGCACTTTCAGAGCAGGGCTGCGAAAGGAGCCTGGCAGGTACACCATCTTTCCCAGGATACGTTTGAAGTTTGAGGTGGCAAGACAAGCAAGGGGCCCCAGTCTCTGTGCCTCTGTGCGAGCACTGCCATGGGCAGATGAGACTGAGCAACAGCTTTCCAGGCTAGCCCCTTCTGCCTGCCAGCTATCTGCAAACTTTCGCACTTTCGGAGCAGGGCTGTGAAAGGAGCCTGGCAGGGACACCATCTTTCCCAGGCTACGTTTGAAGTTTGAGGTGGCAAGACAAGCAAGCAGCCCCATTCTCTGTGCCTCTGTGCGAGCACTGCCATGGGCAGATGAGGCTGAGCAACAGCTTTCCAAGCTAGCCCCTTCTGGCTGCCAGCTATCTGCAGACGTTCGCACTTTCGGAGCAGGGCTGTGATAGGAGCCTGGCAGGGACACCACCATTCCCAGCATGCATTTGAAGTTTCAAGTTGCAAGATAAGCAAGCAGCCCCATTCTCTGTGCCTCTATGCGAACAGTGCCATGGGCAGATGAGGCTGAGCAACAGCTTTCCAGGCTAGCCCCTTCTGCTGCCAGCTATCTGCAGACGTTCGCATTTCAAGAGCAAGGCTGCGAAAGGAGCCTAGCAGGTACACCATCTTTCCCAGGATACGTTTGAATTTTGAGGTGGCAAGACAAGCAAGCAGCCCCATTCTCTGTGCCTCTATGCGAACAGTGCCATGGGCAGATGAGGCTGAGCAACAGCTTTCCAGGCTAGCACCTTCTGCCTGCCAGCTATCTGCAGACGTTCGCATTTCAAGAGCAGGGCTGCGAAAGGAGCCTGGCTGGGACACAAACTTTCCCAGGTTACTTTTGAAGTTTGAGGTGGCAAGACAAGCAAGGAGCCCCATTATCTGTGCCTCTGTGCGAGCAGTGCCATGGGCAGATGAGGCTGAGCAACAGCTTTCCAGGCTAGCCCCTTCTGGCTGCCAGCTATCTGCAGACGTTTGCACTTTCGGAGCTGGGCTGTGATAGGAGCCTGGCAGGGACACCACCATTCCCAGCATGCGTTTGAAGTTTCAAGTGGCAAGAGAAGCAAGCAGCCCCATTCTCTGTGCCTCTATGCGAACAGTGCCATGGGCAGATGAGGCTGAGCAACAGCTTTCCAGGCTAGCACCTTCTGGCTGCCAGCTATCTGCAGACGTTCGCACTTTCGGAGCAGGGCTGCGAAAGGAGCCTGGCTGGGACACCATCTTTCCCAGGATACGTTTGAAGTTTGAGGTGGCAAGATAAGCAAGCAGCCCCATTCTCTGTGCCTCTATGCGAACAGTGCCATTGGCAGATGAGGCTGAGCAACAGCTTTCCAGGATAGCCCCTTCTGGCTGCCAGCTATCTGCAGACGTTCGCATTTCAAGAACAGGGCTGCGAAAGGAGCCTAGTAGGTACAGCATCTTTCCCAGGATACGTTTGAAGTTTGAGGTGGCAAGACAAGCAAGCAGCCCCATTCTCTGTGCCTCTGTGCGAGCACTGCCATGGGCAGATGAGGCTGAGCAACAGCTTTCCAGGATAGCACCTTCTGGCTGCCAGCTATCTGCAGACGTTCGCACTTTCGGAGCAGGGCTGCGAAAGGAGCCTGGCTGGGACACCAACTTTCCCAGGCTACGTTTGAAGTTTCAAGTGGCAAGACAAGCAAGCAGCCCCATTCTCTGTGCCTCTGTGCGAGCACTGCCATGGGCAGATGAGGCTGAGCAACAGCTTTCCAGGCTAGCCCCTTCTGGCTGCCAGCTATCTGCAGACGTTCGCACTTTCGGAGCAGGGCTGCGAAAGGAGCCTGGCTGGGACACAAAATTTCCCAGGCTACTTTTGAAGTTTGAGGTGGCAAGACAAGCAAGCAGCCCCATTCTCTGTGCCTCTGTGTGAGTACTGCCATGGGCAGATGAGGCTGAGCAACAACTTTCCAGGCTAGCCCCTTCTGGCTGCCAGCTATCTGCAGACGTTCTCACTTTCGGAGCAGGGCTGTCATAGGAGCCTGGCAGGGTCACCACCATTCCCAGCATGCGTTTGAAGTTTCAAGTGGCAAGATAAGCAAGCAGCCCCATTCTCTGTGCCTCTGTGCGAGCACTGCCATGCGCAGATGAGGCTGAGCAACAGCTTTCCAGGCTAGCCCCTTCTGGCTGCCAGCTATCTGCAGACGTTTGTATTTCAAGAGCAGGGCTGCGAAACGAGCCTAGCAGGTACAATATCTTTCCCAGGATACGTTTGAAGTTTGAGGTGGCAAGACAAGCAAGCAGCCCCATTCTCTGTGCTTCTGTGCGAGCAGTGCCATGGGCAGATGAGGCTGAGCAACAGCTTTCCAGGCTAGCCCCTTCTGGCTGCCAGCTATCTGCAGACGTTCGCACTTTCGGAGCAGGGCTGCGAAAGGAGCCTGGCTGGGACACCAACTTTCCCAGGCTACGTTTGAAGTTTGAGGTGACAAGACAAGCAAGCAGCCCCATTCTCTGTGCCTCTGTGTGAGCACTGCCATGGGCAGATGAGGCTGAGCAACAGCTTTCCAGGCTAGCCCCTTCTGGCTGCCAGCTATCTGCAGATGTTCGCACTTTCGGAGCAGGGCTGTGATAGGAGCCTGGCAGGGTCACCACCATTCCCAGCATGCGTTTGAAGTTTCAAGTGGCAAGATAAGCAAGCAGCCCCATTCTCTGTGCCTCTATGCGAACAGTGCCATTGGCAGATGAGGCTGAGCAACAGCTCTACCAGGCTAGCCCCTTCTGGCTGCCAGCTATCTGCAGACGTTCGCATTTCAAGAGCAGGGCTGCGAAAGGAGCCTAGCAGGTACACCATCTTTCCCAGGATACGTTTGAAGTTTGAGGTGGCAAGATAAGCAAGCAGCCCCATTCTCTGTGCCTCTTTGCGAACAGTGCCATGGGCAGATGAGGCTGCGCAACAGCTTTCCAGGCTAGCCCCTTCTGGCTGCCAGCTATCTGCAGACGTTCGCACTTTCGGAGCAGGGCTGCGAAAGGAGACTGACTGGGACACCAGCTTTCCCAGGCTACGTTTGAAGTTTGAGGTGGCAAGACAAGCAAGCAGCCCCATTCTCTGTGCCTCTGTGCGAGCAGTGCCATGGGCAGATGAGGCTGAGCAACAGCTTTCCAGGCTACCACCTTCTGGCTACCAGCTATCTGCAGACGTTCGCACTTTCGGAGCAGGGCTGCGAAAGGATCCTGGCAGGGACACCACCATTCCCAGCATGCTTTTGAAGTTTCAAGTTGCAAGAGAAGCAAGCAACCCCATTCTCTGTGCCTCTATGCGAACAGTGCCATGGGCAGATGAGGCTGAGCAACAGCTTTCCAGGCTAGCCCCTTCTGGCTGCCAGCTATCTGCAGACGTTCGCACTTTCGGAGCAGGGCTGTGATAGGAGCCTGGCAGGGTCACCAACATTCGCAGCATGCGTTTGAAGTTTCAAGTGGCAAGATAAGCAAGCAGCCCCATTCTCTGTGCCTCTATGCGAACAGTGCCATTGGCAGATGAGGCTGAGCAACAGCTTTCCAGGCTAGCACCTTCTGGCTGCCAGCTATCTGCAGACGTTCGCAATTCAAGAGCAGGGCTGCGAAAGGAGCCTAGCAGGTACAATATCTTTCCAAGGATACGTTTGAAGTTTGAGGTGGCAAGACAAGCAAGCAGCCCCATTCTCTGTGCCTCTGTGCGAGCAGTGCCATGGGCAGATGAGGCTGAGCAACAGCTTTCCAGGCTAGCCCCTTCTGGCTGCCAGCTATCTGCAGACGTTCGCACTTTCGGAGCAGGGCTGCGAAAGGAGCCTGGCTGGGACACCAGCTTTCCCAGGCTACGTTTGAAGTTTGAGGTGGCAAGACAAGCAAGCAGCCCCATTCTCTGTGCCTCTATGCGAGCACTGCCATGGGCAGATGAGGCTGAGCAACAGCTTTCCAGGCTAGCCCCTTCTGGCTGCCAGCTATCTGCAGACGTTCGCACTTTCGGAGCAGGACTGTGATTGGAGCCTGGCAGGGACACCATCTTTCCCAGGCTACGTTTAAAGTTTGAGGTGTCAAGATAAGCAAGCAGCCCCATTCTCTGTGCCTTTATGCGAACAGTGCCATGGGCAGATTAGGCTGAGCAACAGCCTTCCAGGCTAGCCCCTTCTGGCTGCCAGCTATCTGCAGACGTTCGCACTTTCAGAGCAGGGCTGCGAAAGGAGCCTGGCAGGTACACCATCTTTCCCAGGATACGTTTGAAGTTTGAGGTGGCAAGACAAGCAAGGGGCCCCAGTCTCTGTGCCTCTGTGCGAGCACTGCCATGGGCAGATGAGACTGAGCAACAGCTTTCCAGGCTAGCCCCTTCTGCCTGCCAGCTATCTGCAAACTTTCGCACTTTCGGAGCAGGGCTGTGAAAGGAGCCTGGCAGGGACACCATCTTTCCCAGGCTACGTTTGAAGTTTGAGGTGGCAAGACAAGCAAGCAGCCCCATTCTCTGTGCCTCTGTGCGAGCACTGCCATGGGCAGATGAGGCTGAGCAACAGCTTTCCAGGCTAGCCCCTTCTGGCTGCCAGCTATCTGCAGACGTTCGCACTTTCGGAGCAGGGCTGTGATAGGAGCCTGGCAGGGACACCACCATTCCCAGCATGCATTTGAAGTTTCAAGTTGCAAGATAAGCAAGCAGCCCCATTCTCTGTGCCTCTATGCGAACAGTGCCATGGGCAGATGAGGCTGAGCAACAGCTTTCCAGGCTAGCCCCTTCTGCTGCCAGCTATCTGCAGACGTTCGCATTTCAAGAGCAAGGCTGCGAAAGGAGCCTAGCAGGTACACCATCTTTCCCAGGATACGTTTGAAGTTTGAGGTGGCAAGACAAGCAAGCAGCCCCATTCTCTGTGCCTCTATGCGAACAGTGCCATTGGCAGATGAGGCTGAGCAACAGCTTTCCAGGCTAGCCCCTTCTGCCTGCCAGCTATCTGCAGACGTTCGCATTTCAAGAGCAGGGCTGCGAAAGGAGCCTGGCAGGGACACCATCTTTCCCAGGCTACGTTTGAAGTTTGAGGTGGCAAGACAAGCAAGCAGCCCCATTCTCTGTGCCTCTGTGCGAGCACTGCCATGGGCAGATGAGGCTGAGCAACAGCTTTCCAGGCTAGCCCCTTCTGGCTGCCAGCTATCTGCAGACGTTCGCACTTTCGGAGCAGGGCTGCGAAAGGAGCCTGGCTGGGACACCATCTTTCCCAGGATACGTTTGAAGTTTGAGGTGGCAAGATAAGCAAGCAGCCCCATTCTCTGTGCCTCTATGCGAACAGTGCCATTGGCAGATGAGGCTGAGCAACAGCTTTCCAGGCTAGCACCTTCTGGCTGCCAGCTATCTGCAGACGTTCGCAATTCAAGAGCAGGGCTGCGAAAGGAGCCTAGCAGGTACAATATCTTTCCAAGGATACGTTTGAAGTTTGAGGTGGCAAGACAAGCAAGCAGCCCCATTCTCTGTGCCTCTGTGCGAGCAGTGCCATGGGCAGATGAGGCTGAGCAACAGCTTTCCAGGCTAGCCCCTTCTGGCTGCCAGCTATCTGCAGACGTTCGCACTTTCGGAGCAGGGCTGCGAAAGGAGCCTGGCTGGGACACCAGCTTTCCCAGGCTACGTTTGAAGTTTGAGGTGGCAAGACAAGCAAGCAGCCCCATTCTCTGTGCCTCTATGCGAACAGTGCCATGGGCAGATGAGGCTGAGCAACAGCTTTCCAGGCTAGCCCCTTCTGCTGCCAGCTATCTGCAGACGTTCGCATTTCAAGAGTAAGGCTGCGAAAGGAGCCTAGCAGGTACACCATCTTTCCCAGGATACGTTTGAAGTTTGAGGTGGCAAGACAAGCAAGCAGCCCCATTCTCTGTGCCTCTATGCGAACAGTGCCATTGGCAGATGAGGCTGAGCAACAGCTTTCCAGGCTAGCCCCTTCTGCCTGCCAGCTATCTGCAGACGTTCGCATTTCAAGAGCAGGGCTGCGAAAGGAGCCTGGCTGGGACACCAACTTTCCCAGCATGCGTTTGAAGTTTGAGGTGGCAAGACAAGCAAGCAGCCCCATTCTCTCTGCCTCTTCGCGAACAGTGGCATGGGCAGATGAGGCTGAGCAACAGCTTTCCAGGCTAGCACCTTCTGGCTGCCATCTATCTGCAGACGTTCGCATTTTCGGAGCAGGGCTGCGAAAGGAGTCTGGCTGGGACACAAATTTTCCCAGGCTACGTTTGAAGTTTGAGGTGGCAAGACAAGCAAGCAGCCCCATTCTCTGTGCCTCTGTGCGAGCACTGCCATGGGCAGATGAGGCTGAGCAACAGCTTTCCAGGATACCCCCTTCTGGCTGCCAGCTATCTGCAGACGTTCGCACTTTCGGAGCAGGGCTGTGATAGGAGCCTGGCAGTGACACCACCATTCCCAGCATGCATTTGAAGTTTCAAGTGGCAAGATAAGCAAGCAGCCCCATTCTCTGTGCCTCTATGCGAGCAGTGCCATGGGCAGATGAGGCTGAGCAACAGCTTTCCAGGCTAGCCCCTTCTGGCTGCCAGCTACCTGTAGACGTTCGCATTTCTAGAGCAGTCCTGCGAAAGGAGCCTAGCAGGGACACCATCTTTCCCAGGATACGTTTGAAGTTTGAGGTGGCAAGACAAGCAAGCAGCCCCATTCTCTGTGCCTCTATGCGAACAGTGCCATTGGCAGATGAGGCTGAGCAACAGCTTTCCAGGCTAGCCCCTTCTGCCTGCCAGCTATCTGCAGACGTTCGCATTTCAAGAGCAGGGCTGCGAAAGGAGCCTGGCTGGGACACAAACTTTCCCAGGTTACTTTTGAAGTTTGAGGTGGCAAGACAAGCAAGGAGCCCCATTATCTGTGCCTCTGTGCGAGCAGTGCCATGGGCAGATGAGGCTGAGCAACAGCTTTCCAGGCTAGCCCCTTCTGGCTGCCAGCTATCTGCAGACGTTTGCACTTTCGGAGCTGGGCTGTGATAGGAGCCTGGCAGGGACACCACCATTCCCAGCATGCGTTTGAAGTTTCAAGTGGCAAGATAAGCAAGCAGCCCCATTCTCTGTGCCTCTATGAGAACAGTGCCATGGGCAGATGAGGCTGAGCAACAGCTTTCCAGGCTAGCCCCTTCTGCTGCCAGCTATCTGCAGACGTTCGCACTTTCGGAGCAGGGCTGCGAAAGGAGCCTGGCTGGGACACCAACTTTCCCAGGCTACGTTTGAAGTTTGAGGTGGCAAGACAAGCAAGCAGCCCCATTCTCTGTGCCTCTGTGCGAGCACTGCCATGGGCAGATGAGGCTGAGCAACAGCTTTCCAGGCTAGCACCTTCTGGCTGCCAGCTATCTGCAGACGTTCGCACTTTCGGAGCAGGGCTGCGAAAGGAGCCTGGCTGGGACACCAACTTTCCCAGGCTACTTTTGAAGTTTGAGGTGGCAAGACAAGCAAGCAGCCCCATTCTCTGTGCCTCTGTGCGAGCAGTGCCATTGGCAGATGAGGCTGAGCAACAGCTTTCCAGGCTAGCCCCTTCTGGCTGCCAGCTATCTGCAGACGTTCGCACTTTCGGAGCAGGGCTGCGAAAGGAGCCTGGCTGGGACACCAACTTTCCCATACTACGTTTGAAGTTTGAGGTGGCAAGACAAGCAAGCAGCCCCATTCTCTCTGCCTCTTCGCGAACAGTGGCATGGGCAGATGAGGCTGAGCAACAGCTTTCCAGGCTAGCACCTTCTGGCTGCCATCTATCTGCAGACGTTCGCATTTTCGGAGCAGGGCTGCGAAAGGAGTCTGGCTGGGACACAAATTTTCCCAGGCTACGTTTGAAGTTTGAGGTGGCAAGACAAGCAAGCAGCCCCATTCTCTGTGCCTCTGTGCGAGCACTGCCATGGGCAGATGAGGCTGAGCAACAGCTTTCCAGGATACCCCCTTCTGGCTGCCAGCTATCTGCAGACGTTCGCACTTTCGGAGCAGGGCTGTGATAGGAGCCTGGCAGGGACACCACCATTCCCAGCATGCGTTTGAAGTTTCAAGTGGCAAGATAAGCAAGCAGCCCCATTCTCTGTGCCTCTATGCGAGCAGTGCCATGGGCAGATGAGGCTGAGCAACAGCTTTCCAGGCTAGCCCCTTCTGGCTGCCAGCTACCTGTAGACGTTCGCATTTCTAGAGCAGTCCTGCGAAAGGAGCCTAGCAGGGACACCATCTTTCCCAGGCTACGTTTGAAGTTTGAGGTGGCAAGACAAGCAAGGAGCCCCATTCTCTGTGCCTCTGTGCGAGCAGTGCCATGGGCATATGAGACTGAGCAACAGCTTTGCAGGCTAGCACCTTCTGGCTGCCAGCTATCTGCAGACGTTCGCACTTTCGGAGCAGGGCTGTGATAGGAGCCTGGCAGGGACACCACCATTCCCAGGCTACGTTTGAAGTTTGAGGTGGCAAGATAAGCAAGCAGCCCCGTTCTCTGTGCCTCTATGCGAACAGTGCCATGGGCAGATTAGGCTGAGCAACAGCCTTCCAGCTAGCCCCTTCTGGCTGCCAGCTATCTGCAGACGTTCGCACTTTCGGAGCAGGGCTGCGAAAGGAGCCTAGCAGGTACACCATCTTTCCCAGGATACGTTTGAAGTTTGAGGTGGCAAGACAAGCAAGTGGCCCCAGTCTCTCTGCCTCTGTGCGAGCACTGCCATGGGCAGATGAGGCTGAGCAACAGCTTTCCAGGCTAGCCCCTTCTGGCTGCCAGCTATCTGCAGACGTTCGCACTTTCGGAGCTGGGCTGTGATAGGAGCCTGGCAGGGACACCACCATTCCCAGCATGCATTTGAAGTTTCAAGTGGCAAGATAAGCAAGCAGCCCCATTCTCTGTGCCTCTATGCGAACAGTGCCATGGGTAGATGAGGCTGAGCAACAGCTTTCCAGGCTAGCCCCTTCTGCCTGCCAGCTATCTGCAGACGTTCGCATTTCAAGAGCAAGGCTGCGAAAGGAGCCTAGCAGGTACACCATCTTTCCCAGGCTACGTTTGAAGTTTGAGGTTGCAAGACAAGCAAGGGGCCCCAGTCTCTCTGCCTCTGTGCGAGCACTGCCATGGGCAGATGAGGCTGAGCAACAGCTTTCCAGGCTAGCCCCTTCTGGCTGCCAGCTATCTGCAGACGTTCGCACTTTCGGAGCAGGGCTGCGAAAGGATTCTGGCAGGGACACCACCATTCCCAGCATGCGTTTGAAGTTTCAAGTGGCAAGAGAAGCAAGCAGCCCCATTCTCTGTGCCTCTATGCGAGCAGTGCCATGGGCAGATGAGGCTGAGCAACAGCTTTCCAGGCTAGCCCCTTCTGGCTGCCAGCTACCTGTAGACGTTCGCATTTCTAGAGCAGTCCTGCGAAAGAAGCCTAGCAGGGACACCATCTTTCCCAGGCTACGTTTGAAGTTTGAGGTGGCAAGAAAAGCAAGGAGCCCCATTCTCTGTGCCTCTGTGCGAGCAGTGCCATGGGCATATGAGACTGAGCAACAGCTTTGCAGGCTAGCACCTTCTGGCTGCCAGCTATCTGCAGACGTTCGCACTTTCGGAGCAGGGCTGTGATAGGAGCCTGGCAGGGACACCACCATTCCCAGGCTACGTTTGAAGTTTGAGGTGGCAAGATAAGCAAGCAGCCCCATTCTCTGTGCCTCTGTGCGAACAGTGCCATGGGCAGATTAGGCTGAGCAACAGCCTTCCAGGCTAGCCCCTTCTGGCTGCCAGCTATCTGCAGACGTTCGCACTTTCGGAGCAGGGCTGCGAAAGGAGCCTAGCAGGTACACCATCTTTCCCAGGATACGTTTGAAGTTTGAGGTGGCAAGACAAGCAAGTGGCCCCAGTCTCTCTACCTCTGTGCGAGCACTGCCATGGGCAGATGAGGCTGAGCAACAGCTTTCCAGGATACCCCCTTCTGGCTGCCAGCTATCTGCAGACGTTCGCACTTTCGGAGCTGGGCTGTGATAGGAGCCTGGCAGGGACACCACCATTCCCAGCATGCATTTGAAGTTTCAAGTGGCAAGATAAGCAAGCAGCCCCATTCTCTGTGCCTCTATGCGAACAGTGCCATGGGTAGATGAGGCTGAGCAACAGCTTTCCAGGCTAGCCCCTTCTGCCTGCCAGCTATCTGCAGACGTTCGCATTTCAAGAGCAAGGCTGCGAAAGGAGCCTAGCAGGTACACCATCTTTCCCAGGCTACGTTTGAAGTTTGAGGTGGCAAGACAAGCAAGGGGCCCCAGTCTCTCTGCCTCTGTGCGAGCACTGCCATGGGCAGATGAGGCTGAGCAACAGCTTTCCAGGCTAGCCCCTTCTGGCTGCCAGCTATCTGCAGACGTTCGCACTTTCGGAGCAGGGCTGTGATAGGAGCCTGGCAGGGACACCACCATTCCCAGCATGCATTTGAAGTTTCAAGTGGCAAGATAAGCAAGCAGCCCCATTCTCTGTGCCTCTATGCGAACAGTGCCATTGGCAGATGAGGCTGAGCAACAGCTTTCCAGGCTAGCCCCTTCTGGCTGCCAGCTATCTGCAGACGTTCGCACTTTCGGAGCAGGGTTGTGACAGGAGCCTAGCAGGTACACCATCTTTCCCAGGCTACGTTTGAAGTTTGAGGTGGCAAGACAAGCAAGCAGCCCCATTCTCTGTGCCTCTGTGCGAGCACTGCCATGGGCAGATGAGGCTGAGCAACAGCTTTCCAGGCTAGCCCCTTCTGGCTGCCAGCTATCTGCAGACGTTCGCAGTTTCGGAGCAGGGCTGCGAAAGGAGCCTGGCTGGGACATCAGCTTTCCCAGCCTACGTTTGAAGTTTGAGGTGGCAAGACAAGCAAGCAGCCCCATTCTCTGTGCCTCTATGCGAGCAGTGCCATGGGCAGATGAGGCTGAGCGACAGCTTTCCAGGCTAGCACCATCTGGCTGCGAGCTACCTGCAGACGTTCGCATTTCTAGAGCAGTCCTGCGAAAGGAGCCTAGCAGGGACACCATCTTTCCCAAGCTACGTTTGAAGTTTGAGGTGGCAAGACAAGCAAGGGGCCCCAGTCTCTCTGCCTCTGTGCGAGCACTGCCATGGGCAGATGAGGCTGAGCAACAGCTTTCCAGGCTAGCCCCTTCTGGCTGCCAGCTATCTGCAGACGTTCGCACTTTCGGAGCAGGGCTGTGATAGGAGCCTGGCAGGGACACCACCATTCCCAGCATGCATTTGAAGTTTCAAGTGGCAAGATAAGCAAGCAGCCCCATTCTCTGTGCCTCTATGCGAACAGTGCCATTGGCAGATGAGGCTGAGCAACAGCTTTCCAGGCTAGCCCCTTCTGGCTGCCAGCTATCTGCAGACGTTCGCACTTTCGGAGCAGGGTTGTGACAGGAGCCTAGCAGGTACACCATCTTTCCCAGGCTACGTTTGAAGTTTGAGGTGGCAAGACAAGCAAGCAGCCCCATTCTCTGTGCCTCTGTGCGAGCACTGCCATGGGCAGATGAGGCTGAGCAACAGCTTTCCAGGCTAGCCCCTTCTGGCTGCCAGCTATCTGCAGACGTTCGCAGTTTCGGAGCAGGGCTGCGAAAGGAGCCTGGCTGGGACATCAGCTTTCCCAGCCTACGTTTGAAGTTTGAGGTGGCAAGACAAGCAAGCAGCCCCATTCTCTGTGCCTCTATGCGAGCAGTGCCATGGGCAGATGAGGCTGAGCAACAGCTTTCCAGGCTAGCACCATCTGGCTGCGAGCTACCTGCAGACGTTCGCATTTCTAGAGCAGTCCTGCGAAAGGAGCCTAGCAGGGACACCATCTTTCCCAAGCTACGTTTGAAGTTTGAGGTGGCAAGACAAGCAAGGAGCCCCATTCTCTGTGCCTCTGTGCGAGCAGTGCCGTGGGCAGATGAGACTGAGCAACAGCTTTGCAGGCTAGCCCCTTCTGGCTGCCAGCTATCTGCAGACGTTCGCACTTTCGGAGCAGGGCTGCGAAAGGAGCCTGGCAGGGACACCACCATTCCCAGCATGCGTTTGAAGTTTCAAGTGGCAAGACAAGCAAGCAGCCCCATTCTCTGTGCCTCTGTGCGAGCACTGCCATGGGCAGATGAGGCTGAGCAACAGCTTTCCAGGCTAGCACCTTCTGGCTGCCAGCTATCTGCAGACGTTCGCACTTTCGGAGCAGGGCTGCGAAAGGAGCCTGGCAGGGACACCAACTTTCCCAGGCTACTTTTGAAGTTTGAGGTGGCAAGACAAGCAAGCAGCCCCATTCTCTGTGCCTCTGTGCGAGCACTGCCATGGGCAGATGAGGCTGAGCAACAGCTTTCCAGGCTAGACCCTTCTGGCTGCCAGCTATCTGCAGACGTTCGCACTTTCGGAGCAGGGCTGCCAAAGGAGCCTGGCAGTGTCACCACCATTCCCAGCATGCTTTTCAAGTTTCAAGTGGCAAGATAAGCAAGCAGCCCCATTCTCTGTGCCTCTATGCGAACAGTGCCATTGGCAGATGAGGCTGAGCAACAGCTTTCCAGGCTAGCCCCTTCTGGCTGCCAGCTATCTGCAGACGTTCGCATTTCAAGAGCAGGGCTGCGAAAGGAGCCTAGCAGGTACAATATGTTTCCCAGGATACGTTTGAAGTTTGAGGTGGCAAGACAAGCAAGCAGCCCCATTCTCTGTGCCTCTGTGCGAGCACTGCCATGGGCAGATGAGGCTGAGCAACAGCTTTCCAGGCTAGCCCCTTCTGGCTGCCAGCTATCTGCAGACGTTCGCACTTTCGGAGCAGGGCTGCGAAAGGAGCCTGGCTGGGACACCAACTTTCCCAGGCTACTTTTGAAGTTTGAGGTGGCAAGACAAGCAAGCAGCCCCATTCTCTGTGCCTCTGTGTGAGCACTGCAATGCGCAGATGAGGCTGAGCAACAGCTTTCCAGGCTAGCCCCTTCTGGCTGCCAGCTATCTGCAGACGTTCTCACTTTCGGAGCAGGGCTGTGATAGGAGCCTGGCAGTGTCACCACCATTCCCAGCATGCTTTTCAAGTTTCAAGTGGCAAGAGAAGCAAGCAGCCCCATTCTCTGTGCCTCTATGCGAACAGTGCCATTGGCAGATGAGGCTGAGCAACAGCTTTCCAGGCTAGCCCCTTCTGGCTGCCAGCTATCTGCAGACGTTCGCATTTCAAGAGCAGGGCTGCGAAAGGAGCCTAGCAGGTACAATATCTTTCCCAGGATACGTTTGAAGTTTGAGGTGGCAAGACAAGCAAGCAGCCCCATTCTCTGTGCCACTGTGCGAGCAGTGCCATGGGCAGATGAGGCTGAGCAACAGCTTTCCAGGCTAGCCCCTTCTGTCTGCCAGCTATCTGCAGACGTTCGCACTTTCGGAGCAGGGCTGCGAAAGGAGCCTGGCTGGGACACCAACTTTCCCAGGCTACGTTTGAAGTTTGAGGTGGCAAGACAAGCAAGCAGCCCCATTCTCTGTGCCTCTGTGCGAGCAGTGCCATGGGCAGATTAGGCTGAGCAACAGCTTTCCAGGCTAGCCCCTTCTGGCTGCCAGCTATCTGCAGACGTTCGCACTTTCGGAGCAGGGCTGTGATAGGATCCTGGCAGGGACACCACCATTACCAGCATGCGTTTGAAGTTTCAAGTGGCAAGATAAGCAAGCAGCCCCATTCTATGTGCCTCTATGCGAGCAGTGCCATGGGCAGATGAGGCTGAGCAACAGCTTTCCAGGCTAGCCCCTTCTGGCTGCCAGCTACCTGCAGACGTTCCCATTTCTAGAGCAGTCCTGCGAAAGGAGCCTAGCAGGGACACCATCTTTCCCAGGCTACGTTTGAAGTTTGAGGTGGCAAGACAAGCAAGGAGCCCCATTATCTGTGCCTCTGTGCGAGCAGTGCCATGGGCAGATGAGGCTGAGCAACAGCTTTGCAGGCTAGCACCTTCTGGCTGCCAGCTATCTGCAGACGTTCGCACTTTCGGAGCAGGGCTGCGAAAGGAGCCTGGCAGGGACACCACCATTCCCAGCATGCGTTTGTATTTTCAAGTGGCAAGAGAAGCAAGCAGCCCCATTCTCTGTGCCTCTATGCGAACAGTGCCATGGGCAGATGAGGCTGAGCAACAGCTTTCCAGGCTAGCACCTTCTGGCTGCCAGCTATCTGCAGACGTTCGCACTTTCGGAGCAGGGCTGCGAAAGGAGCCTGGTTGGGACACCAACTTTCCCAGGATACGTTGGAAGTTTGAGGTGGCAAGACAAGCAAGCAGCCCCATTCTCTGTGCCTCTGTGCGAGCAGTGCCATGGGCAGATGAGGCTGAGCAACAGCTTTCCAGGATACCCCCTTCTGGCTGCCAGCTATCTGCAGACGTTCGCACTTTCGGAGCAGGGCTGTGATAGGATCCTGGCAGGGACACCACCATTCCCAGCATGCGTTTGAAGTTTCAAGTGGCAAGATAAGCAAGCAGCCCCATTCTCTGTGCCTCTATGCGAGCAGTGCCATGGGCAGATGAGGCTGAGCAACAGCTTTCCAGGCTAGCCCCTTCTGGCTGCCAGCTATCTGCAGACGTTTGCATTTCAAGAGCAGGGCTGCGAAACGAGCCTAGCAGGTACAATATCTTTCCCAGGATACGTTTGAAGTTTGAGGTGGCAAGACAAGCAAGCAGCCCCATTCTCTGTGCCTCTGTGCGAGCAGTGCCATAGGCAGATGAGGCTGAGCAACAGCTTTCCAGGCTAGCACCTTCTGGCTGCCAGCTATCTGCAGACATTCGCACTTTCGGAGCAGGGCTGCGAAAGGAGCCTGGCTGGGACACCAACTTTCCCAGGCTACGTTTGAAGTTTGAGGTGGCAAGACAAGCAAGCAGCCCCATTCTCTGTGCCTCTGTGTGAGCACTGCCATGAGCAGATGAGGCTGAGCAACAGCTTTCCAGGCTAGCCCCTTCTGGCTGCCAGCTATCTGCAGACGTTCGCACTTTCGGAGCAGGGCTGCGAAAGGAGCCTGGCAGGGTCACCACCATTCCCAGCATGCGTTTGAAGTTTCAAGTGGCAAGATAAGCAAGCAGCCCCATTCTCTGTGCCTCTATGCGAACAGTGCCATGGGCAGATGAGGCTGAGCAACAGCTTTCCAGGCTAGCCCCTTCTGGCTGCCAGCTATCTGCAGACGTTCGCATTTCAAGAGCAGGGCTGCGAAAGGAGCCTAGCAGGTACACCATCTTTCCCAGGATACGTTTGAAGTTTGAGGTGGCAAGACAAGCAAGCAGCCCCATTCTCTGTGCCTCTGTGCGAGCAGTGCCATGGGCAGATGAGGCTGAGCAACAGCTTTCCAGGCTAGCCCCTTCTGGCTGCCAGCTATCTGCAGACGTTCGCACTTTCGGAGCAGGGCTGCGAAAGGAGACTGGCTGGGACACCAGCTTTCCCAGGCTACATTTGAAGTTTGAGGTGGCAAGACAAGCAAGCAGCCCCATTCTCTGTGCCTCTGTGCGAGCAGTGCCATGGGCAGATGAGGCTGAGCAACAGCTTTCCAGGCTAGCACCTTCTGGCTGCCAGCTATCTGCAGACATTCGCACTTTCGGAGCAGGGCTGCGAAAGGATCCTGGCAGGGACACCACCATTCCCAGCATGCTTTTGAAGTTTGAGGTGGCAAGACAAGCAAGCAGCCCCATTCTCTGTGCCTCTATGCGAACAGTGCCATGGGCAGATGAGGCTGAGCAACAGCTTTCCAGGCTAGCCCCTTCTGGCTGCCAGCTATCTGCAGACGTTCGCACTTTCGGAGCAGGGCTGTGATAGGAGCCTGGCAGGGTCACCACCATTCACAGCATGCGTTTGAAGTTTCAAGTGGCAAGATAAGCAAGCAGCCCCATTCTTTGTGCCTCTATGCGAACAGTGCCATTGGCAGATGAGGCTGAGCAACAGCTTTCCAGGCTAGCCCCTTCTGGCTGCCAGCTATCTGCAGACGTTCGCATTTCAAGAGCAGGGTTGCGAAAGGAGCCTAGCAGGTACAATATCTTTCCCAGGATACGTTTGAAGTTTGAGGTGGCAAGACAAGCAAGCAGCCCCATTCTCTGTGCCTCTGTGCGAGCAGTGCCATGGGCAGATGAGGCTGAGCAACAGCTTTCCAGGCTAGCCCCTTCTGGCTGCCAGCTATCTGCAGACGTTCGCACTTGCGGAGCAGGGCTGCGAAAGGAGCCTGACAGGGAAACCACCATTCCCAGCATGCGTTTGAAGTTTCAAGTGGCAAGATAAGCAAGCAGCCCCATTCTCTGTGCCTCTATGCGAACAGTGCCATGGGTAGATGAGGCTGAGCAACAGCTTTCCAGGCTAGCACCTTCTGGCTGCCAGCTATCTGCAGACGTTCGCATTTCAAGAGTAGGGCTGCGAAAGGAGCCTAGCAGGTACACCATCTTTCCCAGGCTACGTTTGAAGTTTGAGGTGGCAAGACAAGCAAGGAGCCCCATTCTCTGTGCCTCTGTGCGAGCACTGCCATGGGCAGATGAGGCTGAGCAACAGCTTTCCAGGATACCCCCTTCTGGCTGCCAGCTATCTGCAGACGTTCGCACTTTCGGAGCAGGGCTGTGATAGGAGCCTGGCAGGGACACCACCATTCCCAGCATGCGTTTGAAGTTTCAAGTGGCAAGATAAGCAAGCAGCCCCATTCTCTGTGCCTCTATGCGAGCAGTGCCATGGGCAGATGAGGCTGAGCAACAGCTTTCCAGGCTAGCCCCTTCTGGCTGCCAGCTACCTGCAGACGTTCGCATTTCTAGAGCAGTCCTGCGAAAGGAGCCTAGCAGGGACACCATCTTTCCCAGGCTACGTTTGAAGTTTGAGGTGGGAAGACAAGCAAGCAGCCCCATTCTCTGTGCCTCTGTGCGAGCAGTGCCATGGGCAGATGAGGCTGAGCAACAGCTTTCCAGGCTAGCCCCTTCTGGCTGCCAGCTATCTGCAGACGTTCGCATTTCAAGAGCAGGGCTGCGAAAGGAGCCTAGCAGGTACAATATGTTTCCCAGGATACGTTTGAAGTTTGAGGTGGCAAGACAAGCAAGCAGCCCCATTCTCTGTGCCTCTGTGCGAGCACTGCCATGGGCAGATGAGGCTGAGCAACAGCTTTCCAGGCTAGCACCTTCTGGCTGCCAGCTATCTGCAGACGTTCGCACTTTCGGAGCAGGGCTGCGAAAGGAGCCTGGCTGGGACACCAACTTTCCCAGGCTACTTTTGAGGTTTGAGAGTGCAAGACAAGCAAGCAGCCCCATTCTCTGTGCCTCTGTGTGAGCACTGCAATGCGCAGATGAGGCTGAGCAACAGCTTTCCAGGCTAGCCCCTTCTGGCTGCCAGCTATCTGCAGACGTTCTCACTTTCGGAGCAGGGCTGTGATAGGAGCCTGGCAGTGTCACCACCATTCCCAGCATGCTTTTCAAGTTTCAAGTGGCAAGAGAAGCAAGCAGCCCCATTCTCTGTGCCTCTATGCGAACAGTGCCATTGGCAGATGAGGCTGAGCAACAGCTTTCCAGGCTAGCCCCTTCTGGCTGCCAGCTATCTGCAGACGTTCGCATTTCAAGAGCAGGGCTGCGAAAGGAGCCTAGCAGGTACAATATCTTTCCCAGGATACGTTTGAAGTTTGAGGTGGCAAGACAAGCAAGCAGCCCCATTCTCTGTGCCACTGTGCGAGCAGTGCCATGGGCAGATGAGGCTGAGCAACAGCTTTCCAGGCTAGCACCTTCTGTCTGCCAGCTATCTGCAGACGTTCGCACTTTCGGAGCAGGGCTGCGAAAGGAGCCTGGCTGGGACACCAACTTTCCCAGGCTACGTTTGAAGTTTGAGGTGGCAAGACAAGCAAGCAGCCCCATTCTCTGTGCCTCTGTGCGAGCAGTGCCATGGGCAGATTAGGCTGAGCAACAGCTTTCCAGGCTAGCCCCTTCTGGCTGCCAGCTATCTGCAGACGTTCGCACTTTCGGAGCAGGGCTGTGATAGGATCCTGGCAGGGACACCACCATTACCAGCATGCGTTTGAAGTTTCAAGTGGCAAGATAAGCAAGCAGCCCCATTCTATGTGCCTCTATGCGAGCAGTGCCATGGGCAGATGAGGCTGAGCAACAGCTTTCCAGGCTAGCCCCTTCTGGCTGCCAGCTACCTGCAGACGTTCCCATTTCTAGAGCAGTCCTGCGAAAGGAGCCTAGCAGGGACACCATCTTTCCCAGGCTACGTTTGAAGTTTGAGGTGGCAAGACAAGCAAGGAGCCCCATTATCTGTGCCTCTGTGCGAGCAGTGCCATGGGCAGATGAGACTGAGCAACAGCTTTGCAGGCTAGCACCTTCTGGCTGCCAGCTATCTGCAGACGTTCGCACTTTCGGAGCAGGGCTGCGAAAGGAGCCTGGCAGGGACACCACCATTCCCAGCATGCGTTTGAATTTTCAAGTGGCAAGAGAAGCAAGCAGCCCCATTCTCTGTGCCTCTATGCGAACAGTGCCATGGGCAGATGAGGCTGAGCAACAGCTTTCCAGGCTAGCACCTTCTGGCTGCCAGCTATCTGCAGACGTTCGCACTTTCGGAGCAGGGCTGCGAAAGGAGCCTGGTTGGGACACCAACTTTCCCAGGCTACGTTGGAAGTTTGAGGTGGCAAGACAAGCAAGCAGCCCCATTCTCTGTGCCTCTGTGCGAGCAGTGCCATGGGCAGATGAGGCTGAGCAACAGCTTTCCAGGCTAGCCCCTTCTGGCTGCCAGCTATCTGCAGACGTTCGCACTTTCGGAGCAGGGCTGTGATAGGATCCTGGCAGGGACACCACCATTCCCAGCATGCGTTTGAAGTTTCAAGTGGCAAGATAAGCAAGCAGCCCCATTCTCTGTGCCTCTATGCGAGCAGTGCCATGGGCAGATGAGGCTGAGCAACAGCTTTCCAGGCTAGCCCCTTCTGGCTGCCAGCTACCTGCAGACGTTCGCATTTCTAGAGCAGTACTGCGAAAGGAGCCTAGCAGGGACACCATCTTTCCCAGGCTACGTTTGAAGTTTGAGGTGGCAAGACAAGCAAGGAGCCCCATTCTCTGTGCCTCTGTGCGAGCAGTGCCATGGGCAGATGAGACTGAGCAACAGCTTTGCAGGCTAGCACCTTCTGGCTGCCAGCTATCTGCAGACGTTCGCACTTTCGGAGCAGGGCTGCGAAAGGAGCCTGGCAGGGACACCACCATTCCCAGCATGCGTTTGAAGTTTCAAGTGGCAAGACAAGCAAGCAGCCTCATTCTCTGTGCCTCTATGCGAACACTGCCATGGGCAGATGAGGCTGAGCAACAGCTTTCCAGGCTAGCCCCTTCTGGCTGCCAGCTATCTGCAGACTTTCTCACTTTCGGAGCAGGGCTGTGATAGGAGCCTGGCAGGGTCACCATCATTCCCAGCATGCGTTTGAAGTTTCAAGTGGCAAGATAAGCAAGCAGCCCCATTCTCTGTGCCTCTGTGCGAGCACTGCCATGGGCAGATGAGACTGAGCAACAGCTTTCCAGGCTAGCCCCTTCTGGCTGCCAGCTATCTGCAGACGTTTGCATTTCAAGAGCAGGGCTGCGAAACGAGCCTAGCAGGTACAATATCTTTCCCAGGATACGTTTGAAGTTTGAGGTGGCAAGACAAGCAAGCAGCCCCATTCTCTGTGCCTCTGTGCGAGCAGTGCCATAGGCAGATGAGGCTGAGCAACAGCTTTCCAGGCTAGCACCTTCTGGCTGCCAGCTATCTGCAGACATTCGCACTTTCGGAGCAGGGCTGCGAAAGGAGCCTGGCTGGGACACCAACTTTCCCAGGCTACGTTTGAAGTTTGAGGTGGCAAGACAAGCAAGGAGCCCCATTCTCTGTGCCTCTGTGCGAGCAGTGCCATGGGCAGATGAGACTGAGCAACAGCTTTGCAGGCTAGCACCTTCTGGCTGCCAGCTATCTGCAGACGTTCGCACTTTCGGAGCAGGGCTGCGAAAGGAGCCTGGCAGGGTCACCACCATTCCCAGCATGCGTTTGAAGTTTCAAGTGGCAAGATAAGCAAGCAGCCCCATTCTCTGTGCCTCTATGCGAACACGCCATTGGCAGATGAGGCTGAGCAACAGCTTTCCAGGCTAGCCCCTTCTGCTGCCAGCTATCTGCAGACGTTCGCATTTCAAGAGCAAGGCTGCGAAAGGAGCCTAGCAGGTACACCATCTTTCCCAGGATACGTTTGAAGTCTGAGGTGGCAAGACAATCAAGCAGCCCCATTCTCTGTGCCTCTGTGCGAGCACTGCCATGGGCAGATGAGGCTGAGCAACAGCTTTCCAGGCTCGCCCCTTCTGGCTGCCAGCTATCTGCAGACGTTCGCACTTTCGGAGCTGGGCTGCGAAAGGAGCCTGGCTGGGACACAAACTTTCCCAGGCTACTTCTGAAGTTTGAGGTGGCAAGACAAGCAAGCAGCCCCATTCTCTGTGCCTCTGTGTGAGCACTGCCATGGGCAGATGAGGCTGAGCAACAGCTTTCCAGGCTAGCCCCTTCTGGCTGCCAGCTATCTGCAGACTTTCTCACTTTCGGAGCAGGGCTGTGATAGGAGCCTGGCAGGGTCACCATCATTCCCAGCATGCGTTTGAAGTTTCAAGTGGCAAGATAAACAAGCAGCCCCATTCTCTGTGCCTCTATGCGAACAGTGCCATGGGCAGATGAGGCTGAGCAACAGCTTTCCAGGCTAGCCCCTTCTGGCTGCCAGCTATCTGCAGACGTTCGCATTTCAAGAGCAGGGCTGCGAAAGGAGCCTAGCAGGTACACCATCTTTCCCAGCCTACTTTTGAAGTTTGAGGTGGCAAGACAAGCAAGCAGCCCCATTCTCTGTGCCTCTGTGCGAGCAGTGCCATGGGCAGATGAGGCTGAGCAACAGCTTTCCAGGCTAGCACCTTCTGGCTGCCAGCTATCTGCAGACGTTCGCACTTTCGGAGCAGGGCTGCGAAAGGAGCCTGGCTGGGACACCAACTTTCCCAGGCTACGTTTGAAGTTTGAGGTGGCAAGACAAGCAAGCAGCCCCATTCTCTCTGCCTCTTTGCGAACAGTGGCATGGGCAGATGAGGCTGAGCAACAGCTTTCCAGGCTAGCCACTTCTGGCTGCCAGCTATCTGCAGACGTTCGCATTTTCGGAGCTGGGCTGCGAAAGGAGCCTGGCTGGGACACCAATTTTCCCAGGCTACGTTTGAAGTTTGAGGTGGCAAGACAAGCAAGCAGCCCCATTCTCTGTGCCTCTGTGCGAGCAGTGCCATGGGCAGATGAGGCTGAGCAACAGCTTTCCAGGCTAGTCCCTTCTGGCTGCCAGCTATCTGCAGACGTTCGCACTTTCGGAGCAGGGCTGCGAAAGGAGCCTGGCAGGGTCACCACCATTCCCAGCATGCGTTTGAAGTTTCAAGTGGCAAGATAAGCAAGCAGCCCCATTCTCTGTGCCTCTGTGCGAGCACTGTCATGGGCAGATGAGGCTGAGCAACAGCTTTCCAGGCTAGCCCCTTCTGGCTGCCAGCTATCTGCAGACGTTCGCACTTTCGGAGCAGGGCTGTGATAGGAGCCTGGCAGGGACACCACCATTCCCAGCATGCATTTGAAGTTTCAAGTGGCAAGATAAGCAAGCAGCCCCATTCTCTGTGCCTCTATGCGAACAGTGCCATTGGCAGATGAGGCTGAGCAACAGCTTTCCAGGCTAGCCCCTTCTGTCTGCCAGCTATCTGCAGACGTTCGCACTTTCGGAGCAGGGCTGCGAAAGGACCCTGGCTGGGACACCAATTTTCCCAGGCTACGTTGGAAGTTTGAGGTGGCAAGACAAGCAAGCAGCCCCATTCTCTGTGCCTCTGTGCGAGCACTGCCATGGGCAGATGAGGCTGAGCAACAGCTTTCCAGGCTAGCCCCTTCTGGCTGCCAGCTATCTGCAGACGTTCGCACTTTCGGAGCAGGGCTGTGATAGGAGCCTGGCAGGGACACCACCATTCCCAGCATGCGTTTGAAGTTTCAAGTGGCAAGATAAGCAAGCAGCCCCATTCTCTGTGCCTCTATGCGAGCAGTGCCATGGGCAGATGAGGCTGAGCAACAGCTTTCCAGGCTAGCCCCTTCTGGCTGCCAGCTACCTGCAGACGTTCGCATTTCTAGAGCAGTCCTGCGAAAGGAGCCTAGCAGGGACACCATCTTTCCCAGGCTACGTTTGAAGTTTGAGGTGGCAAGACAAGCAAGGAGCCCCATTCTCTGTGCCTCTGTGCGAGCACTGCCATGGGCAGATGAGGCTGAGCAACAGCTTTCCAGGCTAGCCCCTTCTGGCTGCCAGCTACCTGCAGACGTTCGCATTTCTAGAGCAGTCCTGCGAAAGGAGCCTAGCAGGGACACCATCTTTCCCAGGCTATGTTTGAAGTTTGAGGTGGCAAGACAAGCAAGCAGCCCCATTCTCTGTGCCTCTGTGCGAGCAGTGCCATGGGCAGATGAGGCTGAGCAACAGCTTTCCAGGCTAGCACCTTCTGGCTGCCAGCTATCTGCAGACATTCGCACTTTCGGAGCAGGGCTGCGAAAGGAGCCTGGCAGGGACACCACCATTCCCAGCATGCTTTTGAAGTTTCAGGTGGCAAGAGAAGCAAGCAGCCCCATTCTCTGTGCCTCTATGCGAACAGTGCCATGGGCAGATGAGGCTGAGCAACAGCTTTCCAGGCTAGCCCCTTCTGGCTGCCAGCTATCTGCAGACGTTCTCACTTTCGGAGCAGGGCTGTGATAGGAGCCTGGCAGGGTCACCACTATTCGCAGCATGCTTTTCAAGTTTCAAGTGGCAAGATAAGCAAGCAGCCCCATTCTCTGTGCCTCTATGCGAACAGTGCCATGGGCAGATGAGGCTGAGCAACAGCTTTCCAGGCTAGCCCCTTCTGGCTGCCAGCTATCTGCAGACGTTCGCATTTCAAGAGCAGGGTTGCGAAAGGAGCCTAGCAGGTACAATATCTTTCCCAGGATACGTTTGAAGTTTGAGGTGGCAAGACAAGCAAGCAGCCCCATTCTCTGTGCCTCTGTGCGAGCAGTGCCATGGGCAGATGAGGCTGAGCAACAGCTTTCCAGGCTAGCCCCTTCTGGCTGCCAGCTATCTGCAGACGTTCGCACTTTCGGAGCAGGGCTGCGAAAGGAGCCTGGCTGGGACACCATCTTTCCCAGGCTACGTTTGAAGTTTGAGGTGGCAAGACAAGCAAGCAGCCCCATTCTCTGTGCCTCTGTGCGAGCACTGCCATGGGCAGATGAGGCTGAGCAACAGCTTTCCAGGCTAGCCCCTTCTGGCTGCCAGCTATCTGCAGACGTTCGCACTTTCGGAGCAGGGCTGTGATAGGAGCCTGGCAGGGACACCACCATTCCCAGCATGCATTTGAAGTTTCAAGTGGCAAGATAAGCAAGCAGCCCCATTCTCTGTGCCTCTATGCGAACACGCCATTGGCAGATGAGGCTGAGCAACAGCTTTCCAGGCTAGCCCCTTCTGCTGCCAGCTATCTGCAGACGTTCGCATTTCAAGAGCAAGGCTGCGAAAGGAGCCTAGCAGGTACACCATCTTTCCCAGGCTACGTTTGAAGTTTGAGGTGGCAAGACAAGCAAGCAGCCCCATTCTCTGTGCCTCTGTGCGAGCAGTGCCATGGGCAGATGAGGCTGAGCAACAGCTTTCCAGGCTAGCACCTTCTGGCTGCCAGCTATCTGCAGACGTTCGCACTTTCGGAGCAGGGCTGCGAAAGGAGCCTGGCTGGGACACCAATTTTCCCAGGCTACGTTTGAAGTTTGAGGTGGCAAGACAAGCAAGCAGCCCCATTCTCTGTGCCTCTGTGCGAGCAGTGCCATGGTCAGATGAGGCTGAGCAACAGCTTTCCAGGATACCCCCTTCTGGCTGCCAGCTATCTGCAGACGTTCGCACTTTCGGAGCAGGGCTGTGATAGGAGCCTGGCAGGGACACCACCATTCCCAGCATGCGTTTGAAGTTTCAAGTGGCAAGATAAGCAAGCAGCCCCATTCTCTGTGCCTCTATGCGAGCAGTGCCATGGGCAGATGAGGCTGAGCAACAGCTTTCCAGGCTAGCCCCTTCTGGCTGCCAGCTATCTGCAGACGTTCGCATTTCAAGAGAAGGGCTGCGAAAGGAGCCTAGCAGGTACACCATCTTTCCCAGGCTACGTTTGAAGTTTGAGGTGGCAAGACAAGCAAGCAGCCCCATTCTCTGTGCCTCTGTGCGAGCACTGCCATGGGCAGATGAGGCTGAGCAACAGCTTTCCAGGCTAGTCCCTTCTGGCTGCCAGCTATCTGCAGACGTTCGCACTTTCGGAGCAGGGCTGCGAAAGGAGCCTGGCAGGGTCACCACCATTCCCAGCATGCGTTTGAAGTTTCAAGTGGCAAGATAAGCAAGCAGCCCCATTCTCTGTGCCTCTGTGCGAGCACTGTCATGGGCAGATGAGGCTGAGCAACAGCTTTCCAGGCTAGCCCCTTCTGGCTGCCAGCTATCTGCAGACGTTCGCACTTTCGGAGCAGGGCTGTGATAGGAGCCTGGCAGGGACACCACCATTCCCAGCATGCATTTGAAGTTTCAAGTGGCAAGATAAGCAAGCAGCCCCATTCTCTGTGCCTCTATGCGAACACGCCATTGGCAGATGAGGCTGAGCAACAGCTTTCCAGGCTACCCCCTTCTGCTGCCAGCTATCTGCAGACGTTCGCATTTCAAGAGCAAGGCTGCGAAAGGAGCCTAGCAGGTACACCATCTTTCCCAGGCTACGTTTGAAGTTTGAGGTGGCAAGACAAGCAAGCAGCCCCATTCTCTGTGCCTCTGTGCGAGCAGTGCCATGGGCAGATGAGGCTGAGCAACAGCTTTCCAGGCTAGCACCTTCTGGCTGCCAGCTATCTGCAGACGTTCGCACTTTCGGAGCAGGGCTGCGAAAGGAGCCTGGCTGGGACACCAATTTTCCCAGGCTACGTTTGAAGTTTGAGGTGGCAAGACAAGCAAGCAGCCCCATTCTCTGTGCCTCTGTGCGAGCAGTGCCATGGTCAGATGAGGCTGAGCAACAGCTTTCCAGGATACCCCCTTCTGGCTGCCAGCTATCTGCAGACGTTCGCACTTTCGGAGCAGGGCTGTGATAGGAGCCTGGCAGGGACACCACCATTCCCAGCATGCGTTTGAAGTTTCAAGTGGCAAGATAAGCAAGGAGCCCCATTCTCTGTGCCTCTGTGCGAGCAGTGCCATGGGCAGATGAGGCTGAGCAACAGCTTTCCAGGCTAGCCCCTTCTGGCTGTCAGCTATCTGCAGACGTTCGCACTTTCGGAGCAGGGCTGTGATAGGAGCCTAGCAGGTACACCATCTTTCCCAGCCTACTTTTGAAGTTTGAGGTGGCAAGACAAGCAAGCAGCCCCATTCTCTGTGCCTCTGTGCGAGCAGTGCCATGGGCAGATGAGGCTGAGCAACAGCTTTCCAGGCTAGCCCCTTCTGCTGCCAGCTATCTGCAGACGTTCGCATTTCAAGTGCAAGGCTGCGAAAGGAGATTAGCAGGTACAACATCTTTCCCAGGCTACGTTTGAAGTTTGAGGTGGCAAGACAAGCAAGGAGCCCCATTCTCTGTGCCTCTGTGCGATCAGTGCCATGGGCAGATGAGGCTGAGCAACAGCTTTCCAGGCTAGCACCTTCTGGCTGCCAGCTATCTGCAGACGTTCGCACTTTCGGAGCAGGGCTGCGAAAGGAGCCTGGCTGGGACACCAACATTCCCAGGCTACGTTTGAAGTTTGAGGTGGCAAGACAAGCAAGCAGCCCCATTCTCTGTGCCTCTGTGTGAGCACTGCCATGGGCAGATGAGGCTGAGCAACAGCTTTCCAGGCTAGCCCCTTCTGGCTGCCAGCTATCTGCAGACGTTCGCACTTTCGGAGCAGGGCTGTGATAGGAGCCTGGCAGGGACACCACCATTCCCAGCATGCGTTTGAAGTTTGAGGTGGCAAGACAAGCAAGCAGCCCCATTCTCTGTGCCTCTATGCGAACAGTGCCATTGGCAGATGAGGCTGAGCAACAGCTTTCCAGGCTAGCCCCTTCTGCCTGTCAGCTATCTGCAGACGTTTGCACTTTCGGAGCAGGGCTGTGATAGGAGCCTAGCAGGTACACCATCTTTCCCAGCCTACTTTTGAAGTTTTAGGTGGCAAGACAAGCAAGCAGCCCCATTCTCTGTGCCTCTGTGCGAGCAGTGCCATGGGCAGATGAGGCTGAGCAACAGCTTTCCAGGCTAGCACCTTCTGGCTGCCAGGTATCTGCAGACATTCGCACTTTCGGAGCAGGGCTGCGAAAGGAGCCTGGCTGGGACACCAACTTTCCCAGGCTACGTTTGAAGTTTGAGGTGGCAAGACAAGCAAGCAGCCCCATTCTCTCTGCCTCTTTGCGAACAGTGGCATGGGCAGATGAGGCTGAGCAACAGCTTTCCAGGCTAGCCACTTCTGGCTGCCAGCTATCTGCAGACGTTCGCATTTTCGGAGCTGGGCTGCGAAAGGAGCCTGGCTGGGACACCAATTTTCCCAGGCTACGTTTGAAGTTTGAGGTGGCAAGACAAGCAAGCAGCCCCATTCTCTGTGCCTCTGTGCGAGCAGTGCCATGGGCAGATGAGGCTGAGCAACAGCTTTCCAGGCTAGTCCCTTCTGGCTGCCAGCTATCTGCAGACGTTCGCACTTTCGGAGCAGGGCTGCGAAAGGAGCCTGGCAGGGTCACCACCATTCCCAGCATGCGTTTGAAGTTTCAAGTGGCAAGATAAGCAAGCAGCCCCATTCTCTGTGCCTCTATGCGAACAGTGCCATTGGCAGATGAGGCTGAGCAACAGCTTTCCAGGCTAGCCCCTTCTGCCTGTCAGCTATCTGCAGACGTTTGCACTTTCGGAGCAGGGCTGTGATAGGAGCCTAGCAGGTACACCATCTTTCCCAGCCTACTTTTGAAGTTTTAGGTGGCAAGACAAGCAAGCAGCCCCATTCTCTGTGCCTCTGTGCGAGCAGTGCCATGGGCAGATGAGGCTGAGCAACAGCTTTCCAGGCTAGCACCTTCTGGCTGCCAGGTATCTGCAGACATTCGCACTTTCGGAGCAGGGCTGCGAAAGGAGCCTGGCTGGGACACCAACTTTCCCAGGCTACGTTTGAAGTTTGAGGTGGCAAGACAAGCAAGCAGCCCCATTCTCTCTGCCTCTTTGCGAACAGTGGCATGGGCAGATGAGGCTGAGCAACAGCTTTCCAGGCTAGCCACTTCTGGCTGCCAGCTATCTGCAGACGTTCGCATTTTCGGAGCTGGGCTGCGAAAGGAGCCTGGCTGGGACACCAATTTTCCCAGGCTACGTTTGAAGTTTGAGGTGGCAAGACAAGCAAGCAGCCCCATTCTCTGTGCCTCTGTGCGAGCAGTGCCATGGGCAGATGAGGCTGAGCAACAGCTTTCCAGGCTAGTCCCTTCTGGCTGCCAGCTATCTGCAGACGTTCGCACTTTCGGAGCAGGGCTGCGAAAGGAGCCTGGCAGGGTCACCACCATTCCCAGCATGCGTTTGAAGTTTCAAGTGGCAAGATAAGCAAGCAGCCCCATTCTCTGTGCCTCTGTGCGAGCACTGTCATGGGCAGATGAGGCTGAGCAACAGCTTTCCAGGCTAGCCCCTTCTGGCTGCCAGCTATCTGCAGACGTTCGCACTTTCGGAGCAGGGCTGTGATAGGAGCCTGGCTGGGACACCACCATTCCCAGCATGCATTTGAAGTTTCAAGTGGCAAGATAAGCAAGCAGCCCCATTCTCTGTGCCTCTATGCGAACACGCCATTGGCAGATGAGGCTGAGCAACAGCTTTCCAGGCTAGCCCCTTCTGCTGCCAGCTATCTGCAGACGTTCACATTTCAAGAGCAAGGCTGCGAAAGGAGCCTAGCAGGTACACCATCTTTCCCAGGATACGTTTGAAGTTTGAGGTGGCAAGACAAGCAAGCAGCCCCATTCTCTGTGCCTCTGTGCGAGCAGTGCCATGGGCAGATGAGGCTGAGCAACAGCTTTCCAGGCTAGCACCTTCTGGCTGCCAGCTATCTGCAGACGTTCGCACTTTCGGAGCAGGGCTGCGAAAGGAGCCTGGCTGGGACACCAATTTTCCCAGGCTACGTTTGAAGTTTGAGGTGGCAAGACAAGCAAGCAGCCCCATTCTCTGTGCCTCTGTGCGAGCACTGCCATGGGCAGATGAGGCTGAGCAACAGCTTTCCAGGCTAGCCCCTTCTGGCTGCCAGCTATCTGCAGACGTTCGCACTTTCGGAGCAGGGCTGTGATAGGAGCCTGGCAGGGACACCACCATTCCCAGCATGCGTTTGAAGTTTCAAGTGGCAAGATAAGCAAGCAGCCCCATTCTCTGTGCCTCTATGCGAGCAGTGCCATGGGCAGATGAGGCTGAGCAACAGCTTTCCAGGCTAGCCCCTTCTGGCTGCCAGCTACCTGCAGACGTTCGCATTTCTAGAGCAGTCCTGCGAAAGGAGCCTAGCAGGGACACCATCTTTCCCAGGCTACGTTTGAAGTTTGAGGTGGCAAGACAAGCAAGGAGCCCCATTCTCTGTGCCTCTGTGCGAGCACTGCCATGGGCAGATGAGGCTGAGCAACAGCTTTCCAGGCTAGCCCCTTCTGGCTGCCAGCTATCTGCAGACGTTCGCATTTCAAGAGCAGGGCTGCGAAAGGAGCCTAGCAGGTACACCATCTTTCCCAGGATACGTTTGAAGTTTGAGGTGGCAAGACAAGCAAGCAGCCCCATTCTCTGTGCCTCTGTGCGAGCAGTGCCATGGGCAGATGAGGCTGAGCAACAGCTTTCCAGGCTAGCCCCTTCTGGCTGCCAGCTATCTGCAGACGTTCGCACTTTCGGAGCAGGGCTGCGAAAGGAGACTGACTGGGACACCAGGTTTCCCAGGCTACATTTGAAGTTTGAGGTGGCAAGACAAGCAAGCAGCCCCATTCTCTGTGCCTCTGTGCGAGCAGTGCCATGGGCAGATGAGGCTGAGCAACAGCTTTCCAGGCTAGCACCTTCTGACTGCCAGCTATCTGCAGACATTCGCACTTTCGGAGCAGGGCTGCGAAAGGAGCCTGGCAGGGACACCACCATTCCCAGCATGCTTTTGAAGTTTCAGGTGGCAAGAGAAGCAAGCAGCCCCATTCTCTGTGCCTCTATGCGAACAGTGCCATGGGCAGATGAGGCTGAGCAACAGCTTTCCAGGCTAGCCCCTTCTGGCTGCCAGCTATCTGCAGACGTTCGCACTTTCGGAGCAGGGCTGCGAAAGGAGCCTGGCTGGGACACCATCTTTCCCAGGCTACGTTTGAAGTTTGAGGTGGCAAGATAAGCAAGCAGCCCCATTCTCTGTGCCTCTATGCGAACAGTGCCATGGGCAGATGAGGCTGAGCAACAGCTTTCCAGGCTAGCACCTTCTGGCTGCCAGCTATCTGCAGACGTTCGCATTTCAAGAGCAGGGCTGCGAAAGGAGCCTAGCAGGTACACCATCTTTCCCAGGCTACGTTTGAAGTTTGAGGTGGCAAGACAAGCAAGCAGCCCCATTCTCTGTGCCTCTGTGCGAGCAGTGCCATGGGCAGATGAGGCTGAGCAACAGCTTTCCAGGCTAGCACCTTCTGGCTGCCAGCTATCTGCAGACGTTCTCACTTTCTGAGCAGGGCTGCGAAAGGAGCCTGGCAGGGTCACCACCATTCGCAGCATGCGTTTGAAGTTTCAAGTGGCAATATAAGCACGCAACCCCATTCTCTGTGCCTCTGTGCGAGCACTGCCATGGGCAGATGAGGCTGAGCAACAGCTTTCCAGGCTAGCCCCTTCTGGCTGCCAGCTATCTGCAGACGTTCGCACTTTCGGAGCAGGGCTGTGATAGGAGCCTGGCAGGGACACCACCATTCCCAGCATGCATTTGAAGTTTCAAGTGGCAAGACAAGCAAGGAGCCCCATTCTCTGTGCCTCTGTGCGAGCAGTGCCATGGGCAGATGAGGCTGAGCAACAGCTTTCCAGGCTAGCCCCTTCTGCTGCCAGCTATCTGCAGATGTTCGCATTTCAAGTGCAAGGCTGCGAAAGGAGCCTAGCAGGTACACCATCTTTCCCAGGCTACGTTTGAAGTTTGAGGTGGCAAGACAAGCAAGGAGCCCCATTCTCTGTGCCTCTGTGCGAGCAGTGCCATGGGCAGATGAGGCTGAGCAACAGCTTTCCAGGCTAGCACCTTCTGGCTGCCAGCTATCTGCAGACGTTCGCACTTTCGGAGCAGGGCTGTGATAGGAGCCTGGCAGGGACACCACCATTCCCAGCATGCGTTTGAAGTTTGAGGTGGCAAGACAAGCAAGCAGCCCCATTCTCTGTGCCTCTATGCGAACAGTGCCATTGGCAGATGAGGCTGAGCAACAGCTTTCCAGGCTAGCCCCTTCTGTCTGTCAGCTATCTGCAGACGTTTGCACTTTCGGAGCAGGGCTGTGATAGGAGCCTAGCAGGTACACCATCTTTCCCAGCCTACTTTTGAAGTTTGAGGTGGCAAGACAAGCAAGCAGCCCCATTCTCTGTGCCTCTGTGCGAGCACTGCCATGGGCAGATGAGGCTGAGCAACAGCTTTCCAGGATACCCCCTTCTGGCTGCCAGCTATCTGCAGACGTTCGCACTTTCGGAGCAGGGCTGTGATAGGAGCCTGGCAGGGACACCACCATTCCCAGCATGCGTTTGAAGTTTGAGGTGGCAAGACAAGCAAGCAGCCCCATTCTCTGTGCCTCTATGCGAGCAGTGCCATGGGCAGATGAGGCTGAGCAACAGCTTTCCAGGATACCCCCTTCTGGCTGCCAGCTATCTGCAGACGTTTGCACTTTCGGAGCAGGGCTGTGATAGGAGCCTGGCAGGGACACCACCATTCCCAGCATGCGTTTGAAGTTTGAGGTGGCAAGACAAGCAAGCAGCCCCATTCTCTGTGCCTCTATGCGAACAGTGCCATTGGCAGATGAGGCTGAGCAACAGCTTTCCAGGCTAGCCCCTTCTGCCTGTCAGCTATCTGCAGACGTTTGCACTTTCGGAGCAGGGCTGTGATAGGAGCCTAGCAGGTACACCATCTTTCCCAGCCTACTTTTGAAGTTTGAGGTGGCAAGACAAGCAAGCAGCCCCATTCTCTGTGCCTCTGTGCGAGCAGTGCCATGGGCAGATGAGGCTGAGCAACAGCTTTGCAGGCTAGCACCTTCTGCTGCCAGCTATCTGCAGACGTTCGCATTTCAAGAGCAAGGCTGCGAAAGGAGACTAGCAGGTACACTATCTTTCCCAGGATACGTTTGAAGTTTGAGGTGGCAAGACAAGCAAGCAGCCCCATTCTCTGTGCCTCTGTGCGAGCAGTGCCATGGGCAGATGAGGCTGAGCAACAGCTTTGCAGGCTAGCACCTTCTGGCTGCCAGTTATCTGCAGACGTTCGCACTTTCGGAGCAGGGCTGCGAAAGGAGCCTGGCTGGGACACCAACTTTCCCAGGCTACGTTTGAAGTTTGAGGTGGCAAGACAAGCAAGCAGCCCCATTCTCTGTGCCTCTGTGTGAGCACTGCCATGGGCAGATGAGGCTGAGCAACAGCTTTCCAGGCTAGCCCCTCCTGGCTGCCAGCTATCTGCAGACGTTCGCACTTTCGGAGCAGGGCTGTGATAGGAGCCTGGCAGGGACACCACCATTCCCAGCATGCGTTTGAAGTTTGAGGTGGCAAGACAAGCAAGCAGCCCCATTCTCTGTGCCTCTGTGCGAGCACTGCCATGGGCAGATGAGGCTGAGCAACAGCTTTCCAGGATACCCCCTTCTGGCTGCCAGCTATCTGCAGACGTTCGCTCTTTCGGAGCAGGGCTGTGATAGGAGCCTGGCAGGGACACCACCATTCCCAGCATGCGTTTGAAGTTTGAGGTGGCAAGACAAGCAAGCAGCCCCATTCTCTGTGCCTCTGTGCAAGCACTGCCATGGGCAGATGAGGCTGAGCAACAGCTTTCCAGGATACCCCCTTCTGGCTGCCAGCTATCTGCAGACGTTCGCACTTTCGGAGCAGGGCTGTGATAGGAGCCTGGCAGGGACACCACCATTCCCAGCATGCGTTTGAAGTTTGAGGTGGCAAGACAAGCAAGCAGCCCCATTCTCTGTGCCTCTATGCGAACAGTGCCATTGGCAGATGAGGCTGAGCAACAGCTTTCCAGGCTAGTCCCTTCTGCCTTCAGCTGTCTGCAGACGTTCGCATTTCAAGAGCAGGGCTGCGAAAGGAGCCTAGCAGGTGCACCATCTTTCCCAGCCTACTTTTGAAGTTTGAGGTGGCAAGACAAGCAAGCAGCCCCATTCTCTGTGGCTCTGTGCGAGCAGTGCCATGGGCAGATGAGGCTGAGCAACAGCTTTCCAGGCTAGCCTCTTCTGGCTGCCAGCTATCTGCAGACGTTCTCACTTTCTGAGCAGGGCTGTGATAGGAGCCTGGCAGGGTCACCACCATTCGCAGCATGCGTTTGAAGTTTCAAGTGGCAAGACAAGCAAGGAGCCCCATTCTCTGTGCCTCTGTGCGAGCAGTGCCATTGGCAGATGAGGCTGAGCAACAGCTTTGCAGGCTAGCACCTTCTGGCTGCCAGCTATCTGCAGACGTTCGCATTTCAAGAGCAGGGCTGCTAAAGGAGCCTAGCAGGTACACCATCTTTCCCAGGCGACGTTTGAAGTTTGAGGTGGCAAGACAAGCAAGCAGCCCCATTCTCTGTGCCTCTGTGCGAGCACTGCCATGGGCAGATGAGACTGAACAACAGCTTTACAGGCTACCACCTTCTGGCTGCCAGCTATCTGCAGACGTTCGCACTTTCGGAGCAGGGCTGTGATACGAGCCTGGCAGGGACACCACCATTCCCAGCATGCGTTTGAAGTTTCAAGTGGCAAGATAAGCAAGCAGCCCCATTCTTTGTGCCTCTATGCGAACAGTGCCATGGGCAGATGAGGCTGAGCAACAGCCTTCCAGGCTACCCCTTCTGGCTGCCAGCTATCTGCAGACGTTCGCACTTTCGGAGCAGGGCTCTGATAGGAGCCTGGCAGGGTCACCACCATTCCCAGCATGCGTTTGAAGTTTGAGGTTGCAAGAGAAGCAAGCAGCCCCATTCTCTGTGCCTCTATGCGAACAGTGCCATTGGCAGATGAGGCTGAGCAACAGCTTTGCAGGCTAGCCTCTTCTGGCTGCCAGCTATCTGCAGACGTTCGCATTTCAAGAGCAGGGCTGCGAAAGGAGCCTAGCAGGTACACCATCTTTCCCAGGCTACGTTTGAAGTTTGAGGTGGCAAGACAAGCAAGCAGCCCCATTCTCTGTGCCTCTGTGCGAGCAGTGCCATGGGCAGATGAGGCTGAGCAACAGCTTTCCAGGCTAGCACCTTCTGGCTGCCAGCTATCTGCAGACGTTCGCACTTTCGGAGCAGGGCTGTGATAGGAGCCTGGCAGGGACACCACCATTCCCAGCATGCGTTTGAAGTTTCAAGTGGCAAGACAAGCAAGCAGCCCCATTCTCTGTGCCTCTATGCGAGCAGTGCCATGGTCAGATGAGGCTGAGCAACAGCTTTCCAGGCTAGCCCCTTCTGGCTGCCAGCTACCTGCAGACGTTCGCATTTCTAGAGCAGTCCTGCGAAAGGAGCCTAGCAGGGACACCATCTTTCCCAGGATACGTTTGAAGTTTGAGGTGGCAAGACAAGCAAGGAGCCCCATTCTCTGTGCCTCTGTGCGAGCAGTGCCATGGGCAGATGAGGCTGAGCAACAGCTTTCCAGGCTAGCCTCTTCTGCCTGCCAGCTATCTGCAGACGTTCGCACTTTCGGAGCAGGGCTGTGAAAGAAGCCTGGCTGGGACACCATCTTTCCCAGCCTACGTTTGAAGTTTGAGGTGGCAAGACAAGCAAGCAGCCCCATTCTCTGTGCCTCTGTGCGAGCAGTGCCATGGGCAGATGAGGCTGAGCAACAGCTTTCCAGGCTAGCCCCTTCTGGCTGCCAGCTATCTGCAGACGTTCGCACTTTCGGAGCAGGGCTGTGATAGGAGCCTAGCAGGTACACCATCTTTCCCAGCCTACTTTTGAAGTTTGAGGTGGCAAGACAAGCAAGCAGCCCCATTCTCTGTGCCTCTGTGCGAGCAGTGCCATGGGCAGATGAGGCTGAGCAACAGCTTTCCAGGCTAGCACCTTCTGCTGCCAGCTATCTGCACACGTTCGCATTTCAAGAGCAAGGCTGCGAAAGGAGACTAGCAGGTACACTATCTTTCCCAGGATACGTTTGAAGTTTGAGGTGGCAAGACAAGCAAGCAGCCCCATTCTCTGTGCCTCTGTGCGAGCAGTGCCATGGGCAGATGAGGCTGAGCAACAGCTTTGCAGGCTAGCACCTTCTGGCTGCCAGCTATCTGCAGACGTTCGCACTTTCGGAGCAGGGCTGCGAAAGGAGCCTGGCTGGGACACCAACTTTCCCAGGCTACGTTTGAAGTTTGAGGTGGCAAGACAAGCAAGCAGCCCCATTCTCTGTGCCTCTGTGTGAGCACTGCCATGGGCAGATGAGGCTGAGCAACAGCTTTCCAGGCTAGCCCCTCCTGGCTGCCAGCTATCTGCAGACGTTCGCACTTTCGGAGCAGGGCTGTGATAGGAGCCTGGCAGGGACACCACCATTCCCAGCATGCGTTTGAAGTTTGAGGTGGCAAGACAAGCAAGCAGCCCCATTCTCTGTGCCTCTGTGCGAGCACTGCCATGGGCAGATGAGGCTGAGCAACAGCTTTCCAGGATACCCCCTTCTGGCTGCCAGCTATCTGCAGACGTTCGCACTTTCGGAGCAGGGCTGTGATAGGAGCCTGGCAGGGACACCACCATTCCCAGCATGCGTTTGAAGTTTGAGGTGGCAAGACAAGCAAGCAGCCCCATTCTCTGTGCCTCTGTGCAAGCACTGCCATGGGCAGATGAGGCTGAGCAACAGCTTTCCAGGATACCCCCTTCTGGCTGCCAGCTATCTGCAGACGTTCGCACTTTCGGAGCAGGGCTGTGATAGGAGCCTGGCAGGGACACCACCATTCCCAGCATGCGTTTGAAGTTTGAGGTGGCAAGACAAGCAAGCAGCCCCATTCTCTGTGCCTCTATGCGAACAGTGCCATTGGCAGATGAGGCTGAGCAACAGCTTTCCAGGCTAGTCCCTTCTGCCTTCAGCTGTCTGCAGACGTTCGCATTTCAAGAGCAGGGCTGCGAAAGGAGCCTAGCAGGTGCACCATCTTTCCCAGCCTACTTTTGAAGTTTGAGGTGGCAAGACAAGCAAGCAGCCCCATTCTCTGTGCCTCTGTGCGAGCAGTGCCATGGGCAGATGAGGCTGAGCAACAGCTTTCCAGGCTAGCACCTTCTGGCTGCCAGCTATCTGCAGACGTTCTCACTTTCTGAGCAGGGCTGTGATAGGAGCCTGGCAGGGTCACCACCATTCGCAGCATGCGTTTGAAGTTTCAAGTGGCAAGACAAGCAAGGAGCCCCATTCTCTGTGCCTCTGTGCGAGCAGTGCCATTGGCAGATGAGGCTGAGCAACAGCTTTGCAGGCTAGCACCTTCTGGCTGCCAGCTATCTGCAGACGTTCGCATTTCAAGAGCAGGGCTGCTAAAGGAGCCTAGCAGGTACACCATCTTTCCCAGGCTACGTTTGAAGTTTGAGGTGGCAAGACAAGCAAGCAGCCCCATTCTCTGTGCCTCTGTGCGAGCACTGCCATGGGCAGATGAGACTGAACAACAGCTTTGCAGGCTACCACCTTCTGGCTGCCAGCTATCTGCAGACGTTCGCACTTTCGGAGCAGGGCTGTGATACGAGCCTGGCAGGGACACCACCATTCCCAGCATGCGTTTGAAGTTTCAAGTGGCAAGATAAGCAAGCAGCCCCATTCTTTGTGCCTCTATGCGAACAGTGCCATGGGCAGATGAGGCTGAGCAACAGCCTTCCAGGCTAGCCCCTTCTGGCTGCCAGCTATCTGCAGACGTTCGCACTTTCGGAGCAGGGCTGTGATAGGAGCCTGGCAGGGTCACCACCATTCCCAGCATGCGTTTGAAGTTTGAGGTTGCAAGATAAGCAAGCAGCCCCATTCTCTGTGCCTCTATTCGAAGAGTGCCATGGGCAGATGAGGCTGAGCAACAGCTTTGCAGGCTAGCCTCTTCTGGCTGCCAGCTATCTGCAGACGTTCGCATTTCAAGAGCAGGGCTGCGAAAGGAGCCTAGCAGGTACACCATCTTTCCCAGGCTACGTTTGAAGTTTGAGGTGGCAAGACAAGCAAGCAGCCCCATTCTCTGTGCCTCTGTGCGAGCAGTGCCATGGGCAGATGAGGCTGAGCAACAGCTTTCCAGGCTAGCACCTTCTGGCTGCCAGCTATCTGCAGACGTTCGCACTTTCGGAGCAGGGCTGTGATAGGAGCCTGGCAGGGACACCACCATTCCCAGCATGCGTTTGAAGTTTCAAGTGGCAAGACAAGCAAGCAGCCCCATTCTCTGTGCCTCTATGCGAGCAGTGCCATGGTCAGATGAGGCTGAGCAACAGCTTTCCAGGCTAGCCCCTTCTGGCTGCCAGCTACCTGCAGACGTTCGCATTTCTAGAGCAGTCCTGCGAAAGGAGCCTAGCAGGGACACCATCTTTCCCAGGCTACGTTTGAAGTTTGAGGTGGCAAGACAAGCAAGGAGCCCCATTCTCTGTGCCTCTGTGCGAGCAGTGCCATGGGCAGATGAGGCTGAGCAACAGCTTTCCAGGCTAGCCTCTTCTGCCTGCCAGCTATCTGCAGACGTTCGCACTTTCGGAGCAGGGCTGTGAAAGGAGCCTGGCTGGGACACCATCTTTCCCAGGCTACGTTTGAAGTTTGAGGTGGCAAGACAAGCAAGCAGCCCCATTCTCTGTGCCTCTGTGCGAGCAGTGCCATGGGCAGATGAGGCTGAGCAACAGCTTTCCAGGCTAGCCCCTTCTGGCTGCCAGCTATCTGCAGACGTTCGCACTTTCGGAGCAGGGCTGTGATAGGAGCCTGGCAGGGACACCACCATTCCCAGCATGCATTTGAAGTTTCAAGTGGCAAGATAAGCAAGCAGCCCCATTCTCTGTGCCTCTATGCGAACAGTGCCATGGGCAGATGAGGCTGAGCAACAGCTTTCCAGGCTAGCCCCTTCTGCTGCCAGCTATCTGCAGACGTTCGCATTTCAAGAGCAAGGCTGCGAAAGGAGACTAGCAGGTACACCATCTTTCCCAGGATACGTTTGAAGTTTGAGGTGGCAAGACAAGCAAGCAGCCCCATTCTCTGTGCCTCTGTGTGAGCACTGCCATGGGCAGATGAGGCTGAGCAACAGCTTTCCAGGCTAGCCCCTCCTGGCTGCCAGCTATCTGCAGACGTTCGCACTTTCGGAGCAGGGCTGTGATAGGAGCCTGGCAGGGACACCACCATTCCCAGCATGCGTTTGAAGTTTGAGGTGGCAAGACAAGCAAGCAGCCCCATTCTCTGTGCCTCTGTGCGAGCAGTGCCATGGGCAGATGAGGCTGAGCAACAGCTTTCCAGGCTAGCCCCTTCTGGCTGCCAGCTATCTGCAGACGTTCGCACTTTCGGAGCAGGGCTGTGATAGGAGCCTGGCAGGGACACCACCATTCCCAGCCTGCATTTGAAGTTTCAAGTGGCAAGATAAGCAAGCAGCCCCATTCTGTGTGCCTCTATGCGAACAGTGCCATGGGCAGATGAGGCTGAGCAACAGCTTTCCAGGCTAGCCCCTTCTGCTGCCAGCTATCTGCATACGTTCGCATTTCAAGAGCAAGGCTGCGAAAGGAGACTAGCAGGTACACCATCTTTCCCAGGATACGTTTGAAGTTTGAGGTGGCAAGACAAGCAAGCAGCCCCATTCTCTGTGCCTCTGTGCGAGCAGTGCCATGGGCAGATGAGGCTGAGCAACAGCTTTGCAGGCTAGCCCCTTCTGGCTGCCAGCTATCTGCAGACGTTCGCACTTTCGGAGCAGGGCTGCGAAAGGAGCCTGGCTGGGACACCAACTTTCCCAGGCTATGTTTGAAGTTTGAGGTGGCAAGACAAGCAAGCAGCCCCATTCTCTGTGCCTCTGTGTGAGCACTGCCATGGGCAGATGAGGCTGAGCAACAGCTTTCCAGGCTAGCCCGTCCTGGCTGCCAGCTATCTGCAGACGTTCGCACTTTCAGAGCAGGGCTGTGATAGGAGCCTGGCAGGGACACCACCATTCCCAGCATGCGTTTGAAGTTTGAGGTGGCAAGACAAGCAAGCAGCCCCATTCTCTGTGCCTCTGTGCGAGCAGTGCCATGGGCAGATGAGGCTGAGCAACAGCTTTCCAGGCTAGCCCCTTCTCTCTGCCAGCTATCTGCAGACGTTCGCACTTTCGGAGCAGGGCTGTGATAGGAGCCTGGCAGGGACACCACCATTCCCAGCCTGCATTTGAAGTTTCAAGTGGCAAGATAAGCAAGCAGCCCCATTCTGTGTGCCTCTATGCGAACAGTGCCATGGGCAGATGAGGCTGAGCAACAGCTTTCCAGGCTAGCCCCTTCTGCTGCCAGCTATCTGCAGACGTTCGCATTTCAAGAGCAAGGCTGCGAAAGGAGACTAGCAGGTACACCATCTTTCCCAGGATACGTTTGAAGTTTGAGGTGGCAAGACAAGCAAGCAGCCCCATTCTCTGTGCCTCTGTGCGAGCAGTGCCATGGGCAGATGAGGCTGAGCAACAGCTTTGCAGGCTAGCACCTTCTGGCTGCCAGCTATCTGCAGACGTTCGCACTTTCGGAGCAGGGCTGCGAAAGGAGCCTGGCTGGGACACCAACTTTCCCAGGCTATGTTTGAAGTTTGAGGTGGCAAGACAAGCAAGCAGCCCCAGTCTCTGTGCCTCTGTGTGAGCACTGCCATGGGCAGATGAGGCTGAGCAACAGCTTTCCAGGCTAGCCCCTCCTGGCTGCCAGCTATCTGCAGACGTTCGCACTTTCGGAGCAGGGCTGTGATAGGAGCCTGGCAGGGACACCACCATTCCCAGCATGCGTTTGAAGTTTGAGGTGGCAAGACAAGCAAGCAGCCCCATTCTCTGTGCCTCTGTGCGAGCACTGCCATGGGCAGATGAGGCTGAGCAACAGCTTTCCAGGATACCCCCTTCTGGCTGCCAGCTATCTGCAGACGTTCGCACTTTCGGAGCAGGGCTGTGATAGGAGCCTGGCAGGGACACCACCATTCCCAGCATGCGTTTGAAGTTTGAGGTGGCAAGACAAGCAAGCAGCCCCATTCTCTGTGCCTCTGTGCGAGCACTGCCATGGGCAGATGAGGCTGAGCAAAAGCTTTCCAGGATACCCTCTTCTGGCTGCCAGCTATCTGCAGACGTTCGCACTTTCGGAGCAGGGCTGTGATAGGAGCCTGGCAGGGACACCACCATTCCCAGCATGCGTTTGAAGTTTCAAGTGGCAAGATAAGCAAGCAGCCCCATTCTATGTGCCTCTATGCGAGCAGTGCCATGGTCAGATGAGGCTGAGCAACAGCTTTCCAGGCTAGCCCCTTCTGGCTGCCAGCTACCTGCAGACGTTCGCATTTCTAGAGCAGTCCTGCGAAAGGAGCCTAGCAGGGACACCATCTTTCCCAGGCTACGTTTGAAGTTTGAGGTGGCAAGACAAGCAAGGAGCCACATTCTCTGTGCCTCTGTGCGAGCAGTGCCATGGGCAGATGAGGCTGAGCAACAGCTTTCCAGGCTAGCCTCTTCTGCCTGCCAGCTATCTGCAGACGTTCGCACTTTCGGAGCAGGGCTGTGAAAGGAGCCTGGCTGGGACACCATCTTTCCCAGGCTACGTTTGAAGTTTGAGGTGGCAAGACAAGCAAGCAGCCCCATTCTCTGTGCCTCTGTGCGAGCAGTGCCATGGGCAGATGAGGCTGAGCAACAGCTTTCCAGGCTAGCCCCTTCTGGCTGCCAGCTATCTGCAGACGTTCGCACTTTCGGAGCAGGGCTGTGATAGGAGCCTGGCAGTTACACCAACTTTCCCAGCATGCATTTGAAGTTTCAAGTGGCAAGATAAGCAAGCAGCCCCATTCTGTGTGCCTCTATGCGAACAGTGCCATGGGCAGATGAGGCTGAGCAACAGCTTTCCAGGCTAGCCCCTTCTGCTGCCAGCTATCTGCAGACGTTCGCATTTCAAGAGCAAGGCTGCGAAAGGAGCCTAGCAGGTACACCATCTTTCCCAGGATACGTTTGAAGTTTGAGGTGGCAAGACAAGCAAGCAGCCCCATTCTCTGTGCCTCTGTGCGAGCACTGCCATGGCCAGATGAGGCTGAGCAACAGCTTTCCAGGATACCCCCTTCTGGCTGCCAGCTATCTGCAGACGTTCGCACTTTCGGAGCAGGGCTGTGATAGGAGCCTGGTAGGGACACCACCATTCCCAGCATGCGTTTGAAGTTTGAGGTGGCAAGACAAGCAAGCAGCCCCATTCTCTGTGCCTCTGTGCAAGCACTGCCATGGGCAGATGAGGCTGAGCAACAGCTTTCCAGGATACCCCCTTCTGGCTGCCAGCTATCTGCAGACGTTCGCACTTTCGGAGCAGGGCTGTGATAGGAGCCTGGCAGGGACACCACCATTCCCAGCATGCGTTTGAAGTTTGAGGTGGCAAGACAAGCAAGCAGCCCCATTCTCTGTGCCTCTATGCGAACAGTGCCATTGGCAGATGAGGCTGAGCAACAGCTTTCCAGGCTAGTCCCTTCTGCCTTCAGCTGTCTGCAGACGTTCGCATTTCAAGAGCAGGGCTGCGAAAGGAGCCTAGCAGGTGCACCATCTTTCCCAGCCTACTTTTGAAGTTTGAGGTGGCAAGACAAGCAAGCAGCCCCATTCTCTGTGCCTCTGTGCGAGCAGTGCCATGGGCAGATGAGGCTGAGCAACAGCTTTCCAGGCTAGCACCTTCTGGCTGCCAGCTATCTGCAGACGTTCTCACTTTCAGAGCAGGGCTGTGATAGGAGCCTGGCAGGGTCACCACCATTCGCAGCATGCGTTTGAAGTTTCAAGTGGCAAGACAAGCAAGGAGCCCCATTCTCTGTGCCTCTGTGCGAGCAGTGCCATGGGCAGATGAGGCTGAGCAACAGCTTTGCAGGCTAGCACCTTCTGGCTGCCAGCTATCTGCAGACGTTCGCATTTCAAGAGCAGGGCTGCTAAAGGAGCCTAGCAGGTACACCATCTTTCCCAGGATACGTTTGAAGTTTGAGGTGGCAAGACAAGCAAGGAGCCCCATTCTCTGTGCCTCTGTGCGAGCAGTGCCATGGGCAGATGAGACTGAACAACAGCTTTCCAGGCTAGCACCTTCTGGCTGCCAGCTATCTGCAGACGTTCGCACTTTCGGAGCAGGGCTGTGATACGAGCCTGGCAGGGACACCACCATTCCCAGCATGCGTTTGAAGTTTCAAGTGGCAAGATAAGCAAGCAGCCCCATTCTCTGTGCCTCTATGCGAACAGTGCCATGGGCAGATGAGGCTGAGCAACAGCCTTCCAGGCTAGCCCCTTCTGGCTGCCAGCTATCTGCAGACGTTCGCATTTCAAGAGCAGGGCTGCTAAAGGAGCCTAGCAGGTACACCATCTTTCCCAGGCTACGTTGGAAGTTTGAGGTGGCAAGACAAGCAAGCAGCCCCATTCTCTGTGCCTCTGTGTGAGCACTGCCATGGGCAGATGAGGCTGAGCAACAGCTTTCCAGGCTAGCACCTTCTGGCTGCCAGCTATCTGCAGACGTTCGCACTTTCGGAGCAGGGCTGTGATACGAGCCTGGCAGGGACACCACCATTCCCAGCATGCGTTTGAAGTTTCAAGTGGCAAGATAAGCAAGCAGCCCCATTCTCTGTGCCTCTGTGCGAGCAGTGCCATGGGCAGATGAGGCTGAGCAACAGCTTTCCAGGCTAGCCCCTTCTGGCTGCCAGCTATCTGCAGACGTTCGCACTTGCGGAGCAGGGCTGCGAAAGGAGCCTGGCTGGGACACCAACTTTCCCAGGCTACGTTGGAAGTTTGAGGTGGCAAGACAAGCAAGCAGCCCCATTCTCTGTGCCTCTGTGTGAGCACTGCCATGGGCAGATGAGGCTGAGCAACAGCTTTCCAGGATAGCCCCTTCTGGCTGCCAGCTATCTGCAGACGTTCGCACTTTCGGAGCAGGGCTGTGATAGGAGCCTGGCAGGGACACCACCATTCCCAGCATGCGTTTGAAGTTTCAAGTGGCAAGATAAGCAAGCAGCCCCATTCTCTGTGCCTCTGTGCGAGCAGTGCCATGGGCAGATGAGGCTGAGCAACAGCTTTCCAGGCTAGCACCTTCTGGCTGCCAGCTATCTGCAGACGTTCGCACTTGCGGAGCAGGGCTGCGAAAGGAGCCTGGCTGGGACACCAACTTTCCCAGGCTACGTTGGAAGTTTGAGGTGGCAAGACAAGCAAGCAGCCCCATTCTCTGTGCCTCTGTGTGAGCACTGCCATGGGCAGATGAGGCTGAGCAACAGCTTTCCAGGCTAGCCCCTTCTGGCTGCCAGCTATCTGCAGACGTTCGCACTTTCGGAGCAGGGCTGTGATAGGAGCCTGGCAGGGACACCACCATTCCCAGCATGCGTTTGAAGTTTCAAGTGGCAAGACAAGCAAGCAGCCCCATTCTCTGTGCCTCTGTGCGAGCACTGCCATGGGCAGATGAGGCTGAGCAACAGCTTTCCAGGATACCCCCTTCTGGCTGCCAGCTATCTGCAGACGTTCGCACTTTCGGAGCAGGGCTGTGATAGGAGCCTGGCAGGGACACCACCATTCCCAGCATGCGTTTGAAGTTTGAGGTGGCAAGACAAGCAAGCAGCCCCATTCTCTGTGCCTCTGTGCGAGCACTGCCATGGGCAGATGAGGCTGAGCAACAGCTTTCCAGGATATCCCCTTCTGGCTGCCAGCTATCTGCAGACGTTCGCACTTTCGGAGCAGGGCTGTGATAGGAGCCTGGCAGGGACACCACCATTCCCAGCATGCGTTTGAAGTTTGAGGTGGCAAGACAAGCAAGCAGCCCCATTCTCTGTGCCTCTGTGCGAGCACTGCCATGGGCAGATGAGGCTGAGCAACAGCTTTCCAGGATACCCCCTTCTGGCTGCCAGCTATCTGCAGACGTTCGCACTTTCGGAGCAGGGCTGTGATAGGAGCCTGGCAGGGACACCACCATTCCCAGCATGCGTTTGAAGTTTCAAGTGGCAAGATAAGCAAGCAGCCCCATTCTATGTGCCTCTATGCGAGCAGTGCCATGGTCAGATGAGGCTGAGCAACAGCTTTCCAGGCTAGCCCCTTCTGGCTGCCAGCTACCTTCAGACGTTCGCATTTCTAGAGCAGTCCTGCGAAAGGAGCCTAGCAGGGACACCATATTTCCCAGGCTACGTTTGAAGTTTGAGGTGGCAAGACAAGCAAGCAGCCCCATTCTCTGTGCCTCTGTGCGAGCAGTGCCATGGGCAGATGAGGCTGAGCAACAGCTTTCCAGGCTAGCCTCTTCTGGCTGCCAGCTATCTGCAGACGTTCGCACTTTCGGAGCAGGGCTGTGAAAGGAGCCTGGCTGGGACACCATCTTTCCCAGGCTACGTTTGAAGTTTGAGGTGGCAAGACAAGCAAGCAGCCCCATTCTCTGTGCCTCTGTGCGAGCAGTGCCATGGGCAGATGAGGCTGAGCAACAGCTTTCCAGGCTAGCCCCTTCTGGCTGCCAGCTATCTGCAGACGTTCGCACTTTCGGAGCAGGGCTGTGATAGGAGCCTGGCAGGGACACCACCATTCCCAGCATGCATTTGAAGTTTCAAGTGGCAAGATAAGCAAGCAGCCCCATTCTGTGTGCCTCTATGCGAACAGTGCCATGGGCAGATGAGGCTGAGCAACAGCTTTCCAGGCTAGCCCCTTCTGCTGCCAGCTATCTGCAGACGTTCGCATTTCAAGAGCAAGGCTGCGAAAGGAGCCTAGCAGGTACACCATCTTTCCCAGGATACGTTTGAAGTTTGAGGTGGCAAGACAAGCAAGCAGCCCCATTCTCTGTGCCTCTGTGCGAGCACTGCCATGGCCAGATGAGGCTGAGCAACAGCTTTCCAGGATACCCCCTTCTGGCTGCCAGCTATCTGCAGACGTTCGCACTTGCGGAGCAGGGCTGCGAAAGGAGCCTGGCTGGGACACCAACTTTCCCAGGCTACGTTGGAAGTTTGAGGTGGCAAGACAAGCAAGCAGCCCCATTCTCTGTGCCTCTGTGTGAGCACTGCCATGGGCAGATGAGGCTGAGCAACAGCTTTCCAGGATAGCCCCTTCTGGCTGCCAGCTATCTGCAGACGTTCGCACTTTCGGAGCAGGGCTGTGATAGGAGCCTGGCAGGGACACCACCATTCCCAGCATGCGTTTGAAGTTTCAAGTGGCAAGACAAGCAAGCAGCCCCATTCTCTGTGCCTCTGTGCGAGCACTGCCATGGGCAGATGAGGCTGAGCAACAGCTTTCCAGGATACCCCCTTCTGGCTGCCAGCTATCTGCAGACGTTCGCACTTTCGGAGCAGGGCTGTGATAGGAGCCTGGCAGGGACACCACCATTCCCAGCATGCGTTTGAAGTTTGAGGTGGCAAGACAAGCAAGCAGCCCCATTCTCTGTGCCTCTGTGCGAGCACTGCCATGGGCAGATGAGGCTGAGCAACAGCTTTCCAGGATATCCCCTTCTGGCTGCCAGCTATCTGCAGACGTTCGCACTTGCGGAGCAGGGCTGCGAAAGGAGCCTGGCTGGGACACCAACTTTCCCAGGCTACGTTGGAAGTTTGAGGTGGCAAGACAAGCAAGCAGCCCCATTCTCTGTGCCTCTGTGTGAGCACTGCCATGGGCAGATGAGGCTGAGCAACAGCTTTCCAGGCTAGCCCCTTCTGGCTGCCAGCTATCTGCAGACGTTCGCACTTTCGGAGCAGGGCTGTGATAGGAGCCTGGCAGGGACACCACCATTCCCAGCATGCGTTTGAAGTTTCAAGTGGCAAGACAAGCAAGCAGCCCCATTCTCTGTGCCTCTGTGCGAGCACTGCCATGGGCAGATGAGGCTGAGCAACAGCTTTCCAGGATACCCCCTTCTGGCTGCCAGCTATCTGCAGACGTTCGCACTTTCGGAGCAGGGCTGTGATAGGAGCCTGGCAGGGACACCACCATTCCCAGCATGCGTTTGAAGTTTGAGGTGGCAAGACAAGCAAGCAGCCCCATTCTCTGTGCCTCTGTGCGAGCACTGCCATGGGCAGATGAGGCTGAGCAACAGCTTTCCAGGATATCCCCTTCTGGCTGCCAGCTATCTGCAGACGTTCGCACTTTCGGAGCAGGGCTGTGATAGGAGCCTGGCAGGGACACCACCATTCCCAGCATGCGTTTGAAGTTTGAGGTGGCAAGACAAGCAAGCAGCCCCATTCTCTGTGCCTCTGTGCGAGCACTGCCATGGGCAGATGAGGCTGAGCAACAGCTTTCCAGGATACCCCCTTCTGGCTGCCAGCTATCTGCAGACGTTCGCACTTTCGGAGCAGGGCTGTGATAGGAGCCTGGCAGGGACACCACCATTCCCAGCATGCGTTTGAAGTTTCAAGTGGCAAGATAAGCAAGCAGCCCCATTCTATGTGCCTCTATGCGAGCAGTGCCATGGTCAGATGAGGCTGAGCAACAGCTTTCCAGGCTAGCCCCTTCTGGCTGCCAGCTACCTTCAGACGTTCGCATTTCTAGAGCAGTCCTGCGAAAGGAGCCTAGCAGGGACACCATATTTCCCAGGCTACGTTTGAAGTTTGAGGTGGCAAGACAAGCAAGCAGCCCCATTCTCTGTGCCTCTGTGCGAGCAGTGCCATGGGCAGATGAGGCTGAGCAACAGCTTTCCAGGCTAGCCTCTTCTGGCTGCCAGCTATCTGCAGACGTTCGCACTTTCGGAGCAGGGCTGTGAAAGGAGCCTGGCTGGGACACCATCTTTCCCAGGCTACGTTTGAAGTTTGAGGTGGCAAGACAAGCAAGCAGCCCCATTCTCTGTGCCTCTGTGCGAGCAGTGCCATGGGCAGATGAGGCTGAGCAACAGCTTTCCAGGCTAGCCCCTTCTGGCTGCCAGCTATCTGCAGACGTTCGCACTTTCGGAGCAGGGCTGTGATAGGAGCCTGGCAGGGACACCACCATTCCCAGCATGCATTTGAAGTTTCAAGTGGCAAGATAAGCAAGCAGCCCCATTCTGTGTGCCTCTATGCGAACAGTGCCATGGGCAGATGAGGCTGAGCAACAGCTTTCCAGGCTAGCCCCTTCTGCTGCCAGCTATCTGCAGACGTTCGCATTTCAAGAGCAAGGCTGCGAAAGGAGCCTAGCAGGTACACCATCTTTCCCAGGATACGTTTGAAGTTTGAGGTGGCAAGACAAGCAAGCAGCCCCATTCTCTGTGCCTCTGTGCGAGCACTGCCATGGCCAGATGAGGCTGAGCAACAGCTTTCCAGGATACCCCCTTCTGGCTGCCAGCTATCTGCAGACGTTCGCACTTGCGGAGCAGGGCTGCGAAAGGAGCCTGGCTGGGACACCAACTTTCCCAGGCTACGTTGGAAGTTTGAGGTGGCAAGACAAGCAAGCAGCCCCATTCTCTGTGCCTCTGTGTGAGCACTGCCATGGGCAGATGAGGCTGAGCAACAGCTTTCCAGGATAGCCCCTTCTGGCTGCCAGCTATCTGCAGACGTTCGCACTTTCGGAGCAGGGCTGTGATAGGAGCCTGGCAGGGACACCACCATTCCCAGCATGCGTTTGAAGTTTCAAGTGGCAAGATAAGCAAGCAGCCCCATTCTCTGTGCCTCTGTGCGAGCAGTGCCATGGGCAGATGAGGCTGAGCAACAGCTTTCCAGGCTAGCACCTTCTGGCTGCCAGCTATCTGCAGACGTTCGCACTTGCGGAGCAGGGCTGCGAAAGGAGCCTGGCTGGGACACCAACTTTCCCAGGCTACGTTGGAAGTTTGAGGTGGCAAGACAAGCAAGCAGCCCCATTCTCTGTGCCTCTGTGTGAGCACTGCCATGGGCAGATGAGGCTGAGCAACAGCTTTCCAGGCTAGCCCCTTCTGGCTGCCAGCTATCTGCAGACGTTCGCACTTTCGGAGCAGGGCTGTGATAGGAGCCTGGCAGGGACACCACCATTCCCAGCATGCGTTTGAAGTTTCAAGTGGCAAGACAAGCAAGCAGCCCCATTCTCTGTGCCTCTGTGCGAGCACTGCCATGGGCAGATGAGGCTGAGCAACAGCTTTCCAGGATACCCCCTTCTGGCTGCCAGCTATCTGCAGACGTTCGCACTTTCGGAGCAGGGCTGTGATAGGAGCCTGGCAGGGACACCACCATTCCCAGCATGCGTTTGAAGTTTGAGGTGGCAAGACAAGCAAGCAGCCCCATTCTCTGTGCCTCTGTGCGAGCACTGCCATGGGCAGATGAGGCTGAGCAACAGCTTTCCAGGATATCCCCTTCTGGCTGCCAGCTATCTGCAGACGTTCGCACTTTCGGAGCAGGGCTGTGATAGGAGCCTGGCAGGGACACCACCATTCCCAGCATGCGTTTGAAGTTTGAGGTGGCAAGACAAGCAAGCAGCCCCATTCTCTGTGCCTCTGTGCGAGCACTGCCATGGGCAGATGAGGCTGAGCAACAGCTTTCCAGGATACCCCCTTCTGGCTGCCAGCTATCTGCAGACGTTCGCACTTTCGGAGCAGGGCTGTGATAGGAGCCTGGCAGGGACACCACCATTCCCAGCATGCGTTTGAAGTTTCAAGTGGCAAGATAAGCAAGCAGCCCCATTCTATGTGCCTCTATGCGAGCAGTGCCATGGTCAGATGAGGCTGAGCAACAGCTTTCCAGGCTAGCCCCTTCTGGCTGCCAGCTACCTTCAGACGTTCGCATTTCTAGAGCAGTCCTGCGAAAGGAGCCTAGCAGGGACACCATATTTCCCAGGCTACGTTTGAAGTTTGAGGTGGCAAGACAAGCAAGCAGCCCCATTCTCTGTGCCTCTGTGCGAGCAGTGCCATGGGCAGATGAGGCTGAGCAACAGCTTTCCAGGCTAGCCTCTTCTGGCTGCCAGCTATCTGCAGACGTTCGCACTTTCGGAGCAGGGCTGTGAAAGGAGCCTGGCTGGGACACCATCTTTCCCAGGCTACGTTTGAAGTTTGAGGTGGCAAGACAAGCAAGCAGCCCCATTCTCTGTGCCTCTGTGCGAGCAGTGCCATGGGCAGATGAGGCTGAGCAACAGCTTTCCAGGCTAGCCCCTTCTGGCTGCCAGCTATCTGCAGACGTTCGCACTTTCGGAGCAGGGCTGTGATAGGAGCCTGGCAGGGACACCACCATTCCCAGCATGCATTTGAAGTTTCAAGTGGCAAGATAAGCAAGCAGCCCCATTCTGTGTGCCTCTATGCGAACAGTGCCATGGGCAGATGAGGCTGAGCAACAGCTTTCCAGGCTAGCCCCTTCTGCTGCCAGCTATCTGCAGACGTTCGCATTTCAAGAGCAAGGCTGCGAAAGGAGCCTAGCAGGTACACCATCTTTCCCAGGATACGTTTGAAGTTTGAGGTGGCAAGACAAGCAAGCAGCCCCATTCTCTGTGCCTCTGTGCGAGCACTGCCATGGCCAGATGAGGCTGAGCAACAGCTTTCCAGGATACCCCCTTCTGGCTGCCAGCTATCTGCAGACGTTCGCACTTTCGGAGCAGGGCTGTGATAGGAGCCTGGTAGGGACACCACCATTCCCAGCATGCGTTTGAAGTTTGAGGTGGCAAGACAAGCAAGCAGCCCCATTCTCTGTGCCTCTGTGCAAGCACTGCCATGGGCAGATGAGGCTGAGCAACAGCTTTCCAGGATACCCCCTTCTGGCTGCCAGCTATCTGCAGACGTTCGCACTTTCGGAGCAGGGCTGTGATAGGAGCCTGGCAGGGACACCACCATTCCCAGCATGCGTTTGAAGTTTGAGGTGGCAAGACAAGCAAGCAGCCCCATTCTCTGTGCCTCTATGCGAACAGTGCCATTGGCAGATGAGGCTGAGCAACAGCTTTCCAGGCTAGTCCCTTCTGCCTTCAGCTGTCTGCAGACGTTCGCATTTCAAGAGCAGGGCTGCGAAAGGAGCCTAGCAGGTGCACCATCTTTCCCAGCCTACTTTTGAAGTTTGAGGTGGCAAGACAAGCAAGCAGCCCCATTCTCTGTGCCTCTGTGCGAGCAGTGCCATGGGCAGATGAGGCTGAGCAACAGCTTTCCAGGCTAGCACCTTCTGTCTGCCAGCTATCTGCAGACGTTCTCACTTTCTGAGCAGGGCTGTGATAGGAGCCTGGCAGGGTCACCACCATTCGCAGCATGCGTTTGAAGTTTCAAGTGGCAAGACAAGCAAGGAGCCCCATTCTCTGTGCCTCTGTGCGAGCAGTGCCATGGGCAGATGAGGCTGAGCAACAGCTTTGCAGGCTAGCACCTTCTGGCTGCCAGCTATCTGCAGACGTTCGCATTTCAAGAGCAGGGCTGCTAAAGGAGCCTAGCAGGTACACCATCTTTCCCAGGATACGTTTGAAGTTTGAGGTGGCAAGACAAGCAAGGAGCCCCATTCTCTGTGCCTCTGTGCGAGCAGTGCCATGGGCAGATGAGACTGAACAACAGCTTTCCAGGCTAGCACCTTCTGGCTGCCAGCTATCTGCAGACGTTCGCACTTTCGGAGCAGGGCTGTGATACGAGCCTGGCAGGGACACCACCATTCCCAGCATGCGTTTGAAGTTTCAAGTGGCAAGATAAGCAAGCAGCCCCATTCTCTGTGCCTCTATGCGAACAGTGCCATGGGCAGATGAGGCTGAGCAACAGCCTTCCAGGCTAGCCCCTTCTGGCTGCCAGCTATCTGCAGACGTTCGCATTTCAAGAGCAGGGCTGCTAAAGGAGCCTAGCAGGTACACCATCTTTCCCAGGCTACGTTGGAAGTTTGAGGTGGCAAGACAAGCAAGCAGCCCCATTCTCTGTGCCTCTGTGTGAGCACTGCCATGGGCAGATGAGGCTGAGCAACAGCTTTCCAGGCTAGCACCTTCTGGCTGCCAGCTATCTGCAGACGTTCGCACTTTCGGAGCAGGGCTGTGATACGAGCCTGGCAGGGACACCACCATTCCCAGCATGCGTTTGAAGTTTCAAGTGGCAAGATAAGCAAGCAGCCCCATTCTCTGTGCCTCTGTGCGAGCAGTGCCATGGGCAGATGAGGCTGAGCAACAGCTTTCCAGGCTAGCACCTTCTGGCTGCCAGCTATCTGCAGACGTTCGCACTTGCGGAGCAGGGCTGCGAAAGGAGCCTGGCTGGGACACCAACTTTCCCAGGCTACGTTGGAAGTTTGAGGTGGCAAGACAAGCAAGCAGCCCCATTCTCTGTGCCTCTGTGTGAGCACTGCCATGGGCAGATGAGGCTGAGCAACAGCTTTCCAGGCTAGCCCCTTCTGGCTGCCAGCTATCTGCAGACGTTCGCACTTTCGGAGCAGGGCTGTGATAGGAGCCTGGCAGGGACACCACCATTCCCAGCATGCGTTTGAAGTTTCAAGTGGCAAGACAAGCAAGCAGCCCCATTCTCTGTGCCTCTGTGCGAGCACTGCCATGGGCAGATGAGGCTGAGCAACAGCTTTCCAGGATACCCCCTTCTGGCTGCCAGCTATCTGCAGACGTTCGCACTTTCGGAGCAGGGCTGTGATAGGAGCCTGGCAGGGACACCACCATTCCCAGCATGCGTTTGAAGTTTGAGGTGGCAAGACAAGCAAGCAGCCCCATTCTCTGTGCCTCTGTGCGAGCACTGCCATGGGCAGATGAGGCTGAGCAACAGCTTTCCAGGATATCCCCTTCTGGCTGCCAGCTATCTGCAGACGTTCGCACTTTCGGAGCAGGGCTGTGATAGGAGCCTGGCAGGGACACCACCATTCCCAGCATGCGTTTGAAGTTTGAGGTGGCAAGACAAGCAAGCAGCCCCATTCTCTGTGCCTCTGTGCGAGCACTGCCATGGGCAGATGAGGCTGAGCAACAGCTTTCCAGGCTAGCCCCTTCTGGCTGCCAGCTATCTGCAGACGTTCGCACTTTCGGAGCAGGGCTGTGATAGGATCCTGGCAGGGACACCACCATTCCCAGCATGCGTTTGAAGTTTCAAGTGGCAAGATAAGCAAGCAGCCCCATTCTATGTGCCTCTATGCGAGCAGTGCCATGGTCAGATGAGGCTGAGCAACAGCTTTCCAGGCTAGCCCCTTCTGGCTGCCAGCTACCTTCAGACGTTCGCATTTCTAGAGCAGTCCTGCGAAAGGAGCCTAGCAGGGACACCATCTTTCCCAGGCTACGTTTGAAGTTTGAGGTGGCAAGACAAGCAAGCAGCCCCATTCTCTGTGCCTCTGTGCGAGCAGTGCCATGGGCAGATGAGGCTGAGCAACAGCTTTCCAGGCTAGCCTCTTCTGGCTGCCAGCTATCTGCAGACGTTCGCACTTTCGGAGCAGGGCTGTGAAAGGAGCCTGTCTGGGACACCATCTTTCCCAGGCTACGTTTGAAGTTTGAGGTGGCAAGACAAGCAAGCAGCCCCATTCTCTGTGCCTCTGTGCGAGCAGTGCCATGGGCAGATGAGGCTGAGCAACAGCTTTCCAGGCTAGCCCCTTCTGGCTGCCAGCTATCTGCAGACGTTCGCACTTTCGGAGCAGGGCTGTGATAGGAGCCTGGCAGGGACACCACCATTCCCAGCATGCATTTGAAGTTTCAAGTGGCAAGATAAGCAAGCAGCCCCATTCTGTGTGCCTCTATGCGAACAGTGCCATGGGCAGATGAGGCTGAGCAACAGCTTTCCAGGCTAGCCCCTTCTGCTGCCAGCTATCTGCAGACGTTCGCATTTCAAGAGCAAGGCTGCGAAAGGAGCCTAGCAGGTACACCATCTTTCCCAGGATACGTTTGAAGTTTGAGGTGGCAAGACAAGCAAGCAGCCCCATTCTCTGTGCCTCTGTGCGAGCAGTGCCATGGGCAGATGAGGCTGAGCAACAGCTTTGCAGGCTAGCACCTTCTGGCTGCCAGCTATCTGCAGACGTTCGCACTTTCGGAGCAGGGCTGCGAAAGGAGCCTGGCTGGGACACCAACTTTCCCAGGCTACGTTTGAAGTTTGAGGTGGCAAGACAAGCAAGCAGCCCCATTCTCTGTGCCTCTGTGTGAGCACTGCCATGGGCAGATGAGGCTGAGCAACAGCTTTCCAGGCTAGCCCCTCCTGGCTGCCAGCTATCTGCAGACGTTCGCACTTTCGGAGCAGGGCTGTGATAGGAGCCTGGCAGGGACACCACCATTACCAGCATGCGTTTGAAGTTTGAGGTGGCAAGACAAGCAAGCAGCCCCATTCTCTGTGCCTCTGTGCGAGCACTGCCATGGGCAGATGAGGCTGAGCAACAGCTTTCCAGGATACCCCCTTCTGGCTGCCAGCTATCTGCAGACGTTCGCACTTTCGGAGCAGGGCTGTGATAGGAGCCTGGCAGGGTCACCACCATTCCCAGCATGCGTTTGAAGTTTGAGGTGGCAAGACAAGCAAGCAGCCCCATTCTCTGTGCCTCTGTGCAAGCACTGCCATGGGCAGATGAGGCTGAGCAACAGCTTTCCAGGATACCCCCTTCTGGCTGCCAGCTATCTGCAGACGTTCGCACTTTCGGAGCAGGGCTGTGATAGGAGCCTGGCAGGGACACCACCATTCCCAGCATGCGTTTGAAGTTTGAGGTGGCAAGACAAGCAAGCAGCCCCATTCTCTGTGCCTCTATGCGAACAGTGCCATTGGCAGATGAGGCTGAGCAACAGCTTTCCAGGCTAGTCCCTTCTGCCTTCAGCTGTCTGCAGTCGTTCACATTTCAAGAGCAGGGCTGCGAAAGGAGCCTAGCAGGTGCACCATCTTTCCCAGCCTACTTTTGAAGTTTGAGGTGGCAAGACAAGCAAGCAGCCCCATTCTCTGTGCCTCTGTGCGAGCAGTGCCATGGGCAGATGAGGCTGAGCAACAGCTTTCCAGGCTAGCACCTTCTGGCTGCCAGCTATCTGCAGACGTTCGCACTTTCGGAGCAGGGCTGCGAAAGGAGCCTGGCTGGGACACCAACTTTCCCAGGCTACGTTTGAAGTTTGAGGTGGCAAGACAAGCAAGCAGCCCCATTCTCTGTGCCTCTGTGTGAGCACTGCCATGGGCAGATGAGGCTGAGCAACAGCTTTCCAGGCTAGCCCCTTCTGGCTGCCAGCTATCTGCAGACGTTCGCACTTTCGGAGCAGGGCTGTGATAGGAGCCTGGCAGGGACACCACCATTCCCAGCATGCGTTTGAAGTTTGAGGTGGCAAGACAAGCAAGCAGCCCCATTCTCTGTGCCTCTGTGCGAGCACTGCCATGGGCAGATGAGGCTGAGCAACAGCTTTCCAGGATACCCCCTTCTGGCTGCCAGCTATCTGCAGACGTTCGCACTTTCGGAGCAGGGCTGTGATAGGAGCCTGGCAGGGACACCACCATTCCCAGCATGCGTTTGAAGTTTGAGGTGGCAAGACAAGCAAGCAGCCCCATTCTCTGTGCCTCTGTGCGAGCACTGCCATGGGCAGATGAGGCTGAGCAACAGCTTTCCAGGATATCCCCTTCTGGCTGCCAGCTATCTGCAGACGTTCGCACTTTCGGAGCAGGGCTGTGATAGGAGCCTGGCAGGGACACCACCATTCCCAGCATGCGTTTGAAGTTTGAGGTGGCAAGACAAGCAAGCAGCCCCATTCTCTGTGCCTCTGTGCGAGCACTGCCATGGGCAGATGAGGCTGAGCAACAGCTTTCCAGGATACCCCCTTCTGGCTGCCAGCTATCTGCAGACGTTCGCACTTTCGGAGCAGGGCTGTGATAGGAGCCTGGCAGGGACACCACCATTCCCAGCATGCGTTTGAAGTTTCAAGTGGCAAGATAAGCAAGCAGCCCCATTCTATGTGCCTCTATGCGAGCAGTGCCATGGTCAGATGAGGCTGAGCAACAGCTTTCCAGGCTAGCCCCTTCTGGCTGCCAGCTACCTGCAGACGTTCGCATTTCTAGAGCAGTCCTGCGAAAGGAGCCTAGCAGGGACACCATCTTTCCCAGGCTACGTTTGAAGTTTGAGGTGGCAAGACAAGCAAGCAGCCCCATTCTCTGTGCCTCTGTGCGAGCAGTGCCATGGGCAGATGAGGCTGAGCAACAGCTTTCCAGGCTAGCCTCTTCTGCCTGCCAGCTATCGGCAGACGTTCGCACTTTCGGAGCAGGGCTGTGAAAGGAGCCTGGCTGGGACACCATCTTTCCCAGGCTACGTTTGAAGTTTGAGGTGGCAAGACAAGCAAGCAGCCCCATTCTCTGTGCCTCTGTGCGAGCAGTGCCATGGGCAGATGAGGCTGAGCAACAGCTTTCCAGGCTAGCCCCTTCTGGCTGCCAGCTATCTGCAGACGTTCGCACTTTCGGAGCAGGGCTGTGATAGGAGCCTGGCAGGGACACCACCATTCCCAGCATGCATTTGAAGTTTCAAGTGGCAAGATAAGCAAGCAGCCCCATTCTGTGTGCCTCTATACGAACAGTGCCATGGGCAGATGAGGCTGAGCAACAGCTTTCCAGGCTAGCCCCTTCTGCTGCCAGCTATCTGCGGACGTTCGCATTTCAAGAGCAAGGCTGCGAAAGGAGCCTAGCAGGTACACCATCTTTCCCAGGATACGTTTGAAGTTTGAGGTGGCAAGACAAGCAAGCAGCCCCATTCTCTGTGCCTCTGTGCGAGCAGTGCCATGGGCAGATGAGGCTGAGCAACAGCTTTGCAGGCTAGCACCTTCTGGCTGCCAGCTATCTGCAGACGTTCGCACTTTCGGAGCAGGGCTGCGAAAGGAGCCTGGCTGGGACACCAACTTTCCCAGGCTACGTTTGAAGTTTGAGGTGGCAAGACAAGCAAGCAGCCCCATTCTCTGTGCCTCTGTGTGAGCACTGCCATGGGCAGATGAGGCTGAGCAACAGCTTTCCAGGCTAGCCCCTCCTGGCTGCCAGCTATCTGCAGACGTTCGCACTTTCGGAGCAGGGCTGTGATAGGAGCCTGGCAGGGACACCACCATTCCCAGCATGCGTTTGAAGTTTGAGGTGGCAAGACAAGCAAGCAGCCCCATTCTCTGTGCCTCTGTGCGAGCACTGCCATGGGCAGATGAGGCTGAGCAACAGCTTTCCAGGATACCCCCTTCTGGCTGCCAGCTATCTGCAGACGTTCGCACTTTCGGAGCAGGGCTGTGATAGGAGCCTGGCAGGGTCACCACCATTCCCAGCATGCGTTTGAAGTTTGAGGTGGCAAGACAAGCAAGCAGCCCCATTCTCTGTGCCTCTGTGCGAGCACTGCCATGGGCAGATGAGGCTGAGCAACAGCTTTCCAGGCTAGCCCCTCCTGGCTGCCAGCTATCTGCAGACGTTCGCACTTTCGGAGCAGGGCTGTGATAGGAGCCTGGCAGGGACACCACCATTCCCAGCATGCGTTTGAAGTTTGAGGTGGCAAGACAAGCAAGCAGCCCCATTCTCTGTGCCTCTGTGCGAGCACTGCCATGGGCAGATGAGGCTGAGCAACAGCTTTCCAGGATACCCCCTTCTGCCTGCCAGCTATCTGCAGACGTTCGCACTTGCGGAGCAGGGCTGTGATAGGAGCCTGGCAGGGACACCACCATTCCCAGCATGCGTTTGAAGTTTGAGGTGGCAAGACAAGCAAGCAGCCCCATTCTCTGTGCCTCTGTGCGAGCAGTGCCATGGGCAGATGAGGCTGAGCAACAGCTTTCCAGGCTAGCACCTTCTGGCTGCCAGCTATCTGCAGACGTTCTCACTTTCTGAGCAGGGCTGTGATAGGAGCCTGGCAGGGTCACCACCATTCGCAGCATGCGTTTGAAGTTTCAAGTGGCAAGACAAGCAAGGAGCCCCATTCTCTGTGCCTCTGTGCGAGCAGTGCCATGGGCAGATGAGGCTGAGCAACAGCTTTGCAGGCTAGCACCTTCTGGCTGCCAGCTATCTGCAGACGTTCGCATTTCAAGAGCAGGGCTGCTAAAGGAGCCTAGCAGGTACACCATCTTTCCCAGGCTACGTTTGAAGTTTGAGGTGGCAAGACAAGCAAGCAGCCCCATTCTCTGTGCCTCTGTGCGAGCACTGCCATGGGCAGATGAGGCTAAGCAACAGCTTTCCAGGATACCCCCTTCTAGCTGCCAGCTATCTGCAGACGTTCGCACTTTCGGAGCAGGGCTGTGATAGGAGCCTGGCAGGGACACCACCATTCCCAGCATGCATTTGAAGTTTCAAGTGGCAAGATAAGCAAGCAGCCCCATTCTGTGTGCCACTATGCGAACAGTGCCATGGCCAGATGAGGCTGAGCAACAGCTTTCCAGGCTAGCCCCTTCTGCTGCCAGCTATCTGCAGACGTTCGCATTTCAAGAGCAAGGCTGCGAAAGGAGCCTAGCAGGTACACCATCTTTCCCAGGATACGTTTGAAGTTTGAGGTGGCAAGACAAGCAAGCAGCCCCATTCTCTGTGCTTCTGTGCGAGCAGTGCCATGGGCAGATGAGGCTGAGCAACAGCTTTCCAGGCTAGCACCTTCTGGCTGCCAGTTATCTGCAGAAGTTCGCACTTTCGGAGCAGGGCTGCGAAAGGAGCCTGGCTGGGACACTATCTTTCCCAGCATGCGTTTGAAGTTTGAGGTGGCAAGACAAGCAAGCAGCCCCATTCTCTGTGCCTCTGTGTGAGCACTGCCATGGACAGATGAGGCTGAGCAACAGCTTTCCAGGCTAGCCCCTTCTGGCTGCCATCTATCTGCAGACGTTCGCACTTTCGGAGCAGGGCTGCGAAAGGAGCCTGGCAGGGACACCACCATTCCCAGCATGCGTTTGAAGTATGAGGTGGCAAGACAAGCAAGGAGCCCCATTCTCTCTGCCTCTATGCGAACAGTGCCATACCAGATGAGGCTGAGCAACAGCTTTCCAGGCTAGCCCCTTCTGCCTGTCAGCTATCTGCAGACGTTCGCATTTCAAGAGAAGGGCTGCGAAAGGAGCCTAGCAGGTACACCATCTTTCCCAGCCTACCTTTGAAGTTTGAGGTGGCAAGACAAGCAAGCAGCCCCATTCTCTGTGCCTCTGTGCGAGCACTGCCATGGGCAGATGAGGCTAAGCAACACCTTTCCAGGCTAGCACCTTCTGGCTGCCAGCTATCTGCAGACGTTCGCATTTTCGGAGCAGGGCTGCGAAAGGAGCCTGGCTGTGACACAAATTTTCCCAGGCTACGTTTGAAGTTTGAGGTGGCAAGACAAGCAAGCAGCCCCATTCTCTGTGCCTCTGTGTGAGCACTGCCATGGGCAGATGAGGCTGAGCAACAGCTTTCCAGGCTAGTCCCTCCTGGCTGCCAGCTATCTGCAGACGTTCGCACTTTCGGAGCAGGGCTGTGATAGGAGCCTGGCAGGGACACCACCATTCCCAGCATGCGTTTAAAGTTTGAGGTGGCAAGACAAGCAAGCAGCCCCAGTCTCTGTGCCTCTGTGCGAGCACTGCCATGGGCAGATGAGGCTGAGCAACAGCTTTCCAGGATACCCCCTTCTGGCTGCCAGCTATCTGCAGACGTTCGCACTTTCGGAGCAGGGCTGTGATAGGAGCCTGGCAGGGACACCACCATTCCCAGCATGCGTTTGAAGTTTGAGGTGGCAAGACAAGCAAGCAGCCCCATTCTCTGTGCCTCTGTGCGAGCAGTGCCATGGGCAGATGAGGCTGAGCAACAGCTTTCCAGGCTAGCCCCTTCTGGCTGCCAGCTATCTGCAGACGTTCGCACTTTCGGAGCAGGGCTGTGATAGGAGCCTGGCAGGGACACCACCATTCCCAGCATGCATTTGAAGTTTCAAGTGGCAAGATAAGCAAGCAGCCCCATTCTCTGTGCCTCTATGCGAACAGTGCCATGGGCAGATGAGGCTGAGCAACAGCTTTCCAGGCTAGCCCCTTCTGCTGCCAGCTATCTGCAGACGTTCTCATTTCAAGAGCAAGGCTGCGAAAGGAGCCTAGCAGGTACAGCATCTTTCCCAGGATACGTTTGAAGTTTGAGGTGGCAAGACAAGCAAGCAGCCCCATTCTCTGTGCCTCTGTGTGAGCACTGCCATGGGCAGATGAGACTGAGCAACAGCTTTCCAGGCTAGAACCTTCTGGCTGCCAGCTATATGCAGACGTTCGCACTTTCGGAGCAGGGCTGCGAAAGGAGCCTGGCTGGGACACCAACTTTCCCAGGCTACGTTTGAAGTTTGAGGTGGCAAGACAAGCAAGCAGCCCCATTCTCTGTGCCTCTGTGTGAGCACTGCCATGGGCAGATGAGGCTGAGCAACAGCTTTCCAGGCTAGCCCCTTCTGGCTGCCAGCTATCTGCAGACGTTCGCACATTCGGAGCAGGGCTGTGATAGGAGCCTGGCAGGGACACCACCATTCCCAGCATACGTTTGAAGTTTGAGGTGGCAAGACAAGCAAGCAGCCCCATTCTCTGTGCCTCTGTGCGAGCACTGCCATGGGCAGATGAGGCTGAGCAACAGCTTTCCAGGATACCCCCTTCTGGCTGCCAGCTATCTGCAGACGTTCGCACTTTCGGAGCAGGGCTGTGATAGGAGCCTGGCAGGGACACCACCATTCCCAGGCTACGTTTGAAGTTTCAAGTGACAAGAGAAGCAAGCAGCCCCATTCTCTGTGCCTCTATGCGAGCAGTGCCATGGGCAGATGAGGCTGAGCAACAGCTTTCCAGGCTAGCCCCTTCTGGCTGCCAGCTACCTGCAGACGTTCGCATTTCTAGAGCAGTCCTGCGAAAGGAGCCTAGCAGGGACACCATCTTTCCCAGGCTACGTTTGAAGTTTCATGTGGCAAGATAAGCAAGCAGCCCCATTCTCTGTGCCTCTGTGCGAGCAGTGCCATGGGCAGATGAGACTGAGCAACAGCTTTGCAGGATAGCACCTTCTGGCTGCCAGCTATCTGCAGACGTTCGCACTTTAGGAGCAGGGCTGTGATAGGAGCCTGGCAGGGACACCAACATTCCCAGGCTACGTTTAAATTTTGAGGTGGCAAGACAAGCAAGGAGCCCCATTCTCTGTGCCTCTGTGCGAGCACTGCCATGGGCAGATGAGGCTGAGCAACAGCTTTCCAGGATACCCCCTTCTGGCTGCCAGCTATCTGCAGACGTTCGCACTTTCGGAGCAGGGCTGTGATAGGAGCCTGGCAGGGACACCACCATTCCCAGCATGCATTTGAAGTTTCAAGTGGCAAGATAAGCAAGCAGCCCCATTCTCTGTGCCTCTATGCGAACAGTGCCATGGGCAGATGAGGCTGAGCAACAGCTTTCCAGGCTAGCCCCTTCTGCTGCCAGCTATCTGCAGACGTTCGCATTTCAAGAGCAAGGCTGCGAAAGGAGCCTAGCAGGTACACCATCTTTCCCAGGCTACGTTTGAAGTTTGAGGTGGCAAGACAAGCAAGCAGCCCCATTCTCTGTGCATCTGTGCGAGCACTGCCATGGGCAGATGAGGCTGAGCAACAGCTTTCCAGGCTAGCACCTTCTGGCTGCCAGCTATCTGCAGACGTTCGCACTTTCGGAGCAGGGCTGTGATAGGAGCCTGGCAGGGACACCACCATTCCCAGCATGTGTTTGAAGTTTCAAGTGGCAAGATAAGCAAGCAGCCCCATTCTCTGTGCCTCTATGCGAACAGTGCCATTGGCAGATTAGGCTGAGCAACAGCCTACCAGGCTAGCACCTTCTGGCTGCCAGCTATCTGCAGACATTCGCATTTCAAGAGCAGGGTTTCGAAAGGAGAATAGCAGGTACACCATCTTTCCCAGGATACGTTTGAAGTTTGAGGTGGCAAGACAAGCAAGGAGCCCCAGTCTCTGTGCCTCTGTGCGAGCACTGCCATGGGCAGATGAGGCTGAGCAACAGCTTTCCAGGATAGCCCCTTCTGGCTGCCAGCTATCTGCAGACGTTCGCACTTTCGGAGCAGGGCTGTGATAGGAGCCTGGCTGGGACACCACCATTCCCAGCATGTGTTTGAAGTTTCAAGTGGCAAGATAAGCAAGCAGCCCCATTCTCTGTGCCTCTATGCGAACAGTGCCATGGGCAGATGAGGCTGAGCAACAGCTTTCCAGGCTAGCCCCTTCTGGCTGCCAGCTATCTGCAGACGTTCGCACTTTCGGAGCAGGGCTGCGAAAGGAGCCTGGCTGGGACACCAACTTTCCCAGGCTACGTTTGAAGTTTGAGGTGGCAAGACAAGCAAGCAGCCCCATTCTCTGTGCCTCTGTGCGAGCACTGCCATGGGCAGATGAGGCTGAGCAACAGCTTTCCAGGCTAGCCCCTTCTGGCTGCCAGCTATCTGCAGACGTTCGCACTTTCGGAGCAGGGCTGTGATAGGAGCCTGGCAGGGTCACCACCATTCCCAGGCTACGTTTGAAGTTTGAGGTGGCAAGACAAGCAAGGAGCCCCATTCTCTGTGCCTCTGTGCGAGCAGTGCCATGGGCAGATGAGGCTGAGCAACAGCTTTGCAGGCTAGCACCTTCTGGCTGCCAGCTATCTGCAGACGTTCGCACTTTCGGAGCAGGGCTGTGATAGGAGCCTGGCAGGGACACCACCATTCCCAGGCTACGTTTAAAGTTTTAGGTGGCAAGATAAGCAAGCAGCCCCATTCTCTGTGCCTCTATGCGAACAGTGCCATGGGCAGATGAGGCTGAGCAACAGCTTTCCAGGCTAGCCCCTTCTGCCTGCCAGCTATCTGCAGACGTTCTCATTTCAAGAGCAGGGCTGCGAAAGGAGCCTAGCAGGTACACCATCTTTCCCAGGCTACGTTTGAAGTTTGAGGTGGCAAGACAAGCAAGCAGCCCCATTCTCTGTGCCTCTGTGCGAGCAGTGCCATGGGCAGATGAGACTGAACAACAGCTTTGCAGGCTAGCACCTTCTGGCTGCCAGCTATCTGCAGACGTTCGCACTTTCGGAGCAGGGCTGTGATAGGAGCCTGGCAGGGACACCACCATTCCCAGCATGCGTTTGAAGTTTCAAGTGGCAAGATAAACAAGCAGCCCCATTCTCTGTGCCTCTATGCGAACAGTGCCATGGGCAGATTAGGCTGAGCAACAGCCTTTCAGGCTAGCCCCTTCTGGCTGCCAGCTATCTGCAGACGTTCGCACTTTCGGAGCAGAGCTGCGAAAGGAGCCTAGCAGGTACACCATCTTTCCCAGGATACGTTTGAATTTTGAGGTGGCAAGACAAGCAAGGGGCCCCAGTCTCTGTGCCTCTGTGCGAGCACTGCCATGGGCAGATGAGGCTGAGCAACAGCTTTCCAGGCTAGCCCCTTCTGCCTGCCAGCTATCTGCAGACGTTCGCACTTTCGGAGCAGGGCTGCGAAAGGAGCCTGGCTGGGACACCATCTTTCCCAGGCTACGTTTGAAGTTTGAGGTGGCAAGACAAGCAAGCAGCCCCATTCTCTGTGCCTCTGTGCGAGCACTGCCATGGGCAGATGAGGCTGAGCAACAGCTTTCCAGGCTAGCCCCTTCTGGCTGCCAGCTATCTGCAGACGTTCGCACTTTCGGAGCAGGGCTGTGATAGGAGCTTGACAGGGACACCACCATTCCCAGCATGCATTTGAAGTTTCAAGTGGCAAGATAAGCAAGCAGCCCCATTCTCTGTGCCTCTATGCGAACAGTGCCATGGGCAGATGAGGCTGAGCAACAGCTTTCCAGGCTAGCCCCTTCTGCTGCCAGCTATCTGCAGACGTTCGCACTTTCGGAGCAGGGCTGAGAAAGGAGCCTGACTGGGACACCAAATTTCCCAGGCTACGTTTGAAGTTTGACATGGCAAGACAAGCAAGGAGCCCCATTCTCTGTGCCTCTGTGTGAGCACTGCCATGTGCAGATGAGGCTGAGCAACAGCTTTCCAGGCTAGCCCCTTTTGGCTGCCAGCTATCTGCAGACGTTCTCACTTTCGGAGCAGGGCTGTGATAGGAGCCTGGCAGGGACACCACCATTCCCAGCATGCGTTTGAAGTTTGAGGTGGCAAGACAAGCAAGCAACCCCATTCTCTGTGCCTCTATGCGAACAGTGCCATGGGCAGATGAGGCTGAGCAGCAGCTTTCCAGGCTAGCCACTTCTGGCTGCCAGCTATCTGCAGACGTTCGCATTTCAAGAGCAGGGCTGCGAAAGGAGCCTAGCAGGTACACAATCTTTCCCAGCCTACTTTTGAAGTTTGAGGTGGCAAGACAAGCAAGCAGCCCCATTCTCTGTGCCTCTGTGCGAGCACTGCCATGGGCAGATGAGGCTGAGCAACAGCTTTCCAGGCTAGCCCCTTCTGGCTGCCAGCTATCTGCAGACGTTCGCACTTTCGGAGCAGGGCTGTGATAGGAGCCTGGCAGGGTCACCACCATTCCCAGGCTACGTTTGAAGTTTGAGGTGGCAAGACAAGCAAGGAGCCCCATTCTCTGTGCCTCTGTGCGAGCAGTGCCATGGGCAGATGAGGCTGAGCAACAGCTTTGCAGGCTAGCACCTTCTGGCTGCCAGCTATCTGCAGACGTTCGCACTTTCGGAGCAGGGCTGTGATAGGAGCCTGGCAGGGACACCACCATTCCCAGGCTACGTTTAAAGTTTTAGGTGGCAAGATAAGCAAGCAGCCCCATTCTCTGTGCCTCTATGCGAACAGTGCCATGGGCAGATGAGGCTGAGCAACAGCTTTCCAGGCTAGCCCCTTCTGCCTGCCAGCTATCTGCAGACGTTCTCATTTCAAGAGCAGGGCTGCGAAAGGAGCCTAGCAGGTACACCATCTTTCCCAGGCTACGTTTGAAATTTGAGGTGGCAAGACAAGCAAGCAGCCCCATTCTCTGTGCCTCTGTGCGAGCAGTGCCATGGGCAGATGAGACTGAACAACAGCTTTGCAGGCTAGCACCTTCTGGCTGCCAGCTATCTGCAGACGTTCGCACTTTCGGAGCAGGGCTGTGATAGGAGCCTGGCAGGGACACCACCATTCCCAGCATGCGTTTGAAGTTTCAAGTGGCAAGATAAACAAGCAGCCCCATTCTCTGTGCCTCTATGCGAACAGTGCCATGGGCAGATTAGGCTGAGCAACAGCCTTTCAGGCTAGCCCCTTCTGGCTGCCAGCTATCTGCAGACGTTCGCACTTTCGGAGCAGAGCTGCGAAAGGAGCCTAGCAGGTACACCATCTTTCCCAGGATACGTTTGAATTTTGAGGTGGCAAGACAAGCAAGGGGCCCCAGTCTCTGTGCCTCTGTGCGAGCACTGCCATGGGCAGATGAGGCTGAGCAACAGCTTTCCAGGCTAGCCCCTTCTGCCTGCCAGCTATCTGCAGACGTTCGCACTTTCGGAGCAGGGCTGCGAAAGGAGCCTGGCTGGGACACCATCTTTCCCAGGCTACGTTTGAAGTTTGAGGTGGCAAGACAAGCAAGCAGCCCCATTCTCTGTGCCTCTGTGCGAGCACTGCCATGGGCAGATGAGGCTGAGCAACAGCTTTCCAGGCTAGCCCCTTCTGGCTGCCAGCTATCTGCAGACGTTCGCACTTTCGGAGCAGGGCTGTGATAGGAGCTTGACAGGGACACCACCATTCCCAGCATGCATTTGAAGTTTCAAGTGGCAAGATAAGCAAGCAGCCCCATTCTCTGTGCCTCTATGCGAACAGTGCCATGGGCAGATGAGGCTGAGCAACAGCTTTCCAGGCTAGCCCCTTCTGCTGCCAGCTATCTGCAGACGTTCGCACTTTCGGAGCAGGGCTGAGAAAGGAGCCTGACTGGGACACCAAATTTCCCAGGCTACGTTTGAAGTTTGACATGGCAAGACAAGCAAGGAGCCCCATTCTCTGTGCCTCTGTGTGAGCACTGCCATGTGCAGATGAGGCTGAGCAACAGCTTTCCAGGCTAGCCCCTTTTGGCTGCCAGCTATCTGCAGACGTTCTCACTTTCGGAGCAGGGCTGTGATAGGAGCCTGGCAGGGACACCACCATTCCCAGCATGCGTTTGAAGTTTGAGGTGGCAAGACAAGCAAGCAACCCCATTCTCTGTGCCTCTATGCGAACAGTGCCATGGGCAGATGAGGCTGAGCAGCAGCTTTCCAGGCTAGCCACTTCTGGCTGCCAGCTATCTGCAGACGTTCGCATTTCAAGAGCAGGGCTGCGAAAGGAGCCTAGCAGGTACACAATCTTTCCCAGCCTACTTTTGAAGTTTGAGGTGGCAAGACAAGCAAGCAGCCCCATTCTCTGTGCCTCTGTGCGAGCAGTGCCATGGGCAGATGAGGCTGAGCAGCAGCTTTCCAGGCTAGCACCTTCTGGCTGCCAGCCATCTGCAGACGTTCGCACTTTCGGAGCAGGGCTGCGAAAGGATTCTGGCACGTACACCAACTTTCCCAGGCTACGTTTGAAGTTTGAGGTGGCAAGACAAGCAAGGAGCCCCATTCTCTCTGCCTCTTCGCGAACAGTGGCATGGGCAGATGAGGCTGAGCAACAGCTTTCCAGGCTAGCACCTTCTGGCTGCCAGCTATCTGCAGACGTTCGCATTTTCGGAGCAGGGCTGCGAAAGGAGCCTGGCAGGAACACCAATTTTCCCAGGCTACGTTTGAAGTTTGAGGTGGCAAGACAAGCAAGCAGCCCCATTCTCTGTGCCTCTGTGCGAGCAGTGCGATGGGCAGATGAGGCTGAGCAACAGCTTTCCAGGCTAGCACCTTCTGGCTGACAGCTATCTGCAGACGTTTTCATTTCAAGAGCAGGGTTGCGAAAGGAGCCTAGCAGGTACACCATCTTTCCCAGGATACGTTTGAAGTTTGAGGTGGCAAGACAAGCAAGGAGCCCCAGTCTCTGTGCCTCTGTGCGAGCAGTGCCATGGGCAGATGAGGCTGAGCAACAGCTTTCCAGGCTAGCCCCTTCTGGCTGCCAGCTATCTGCAGACGTTCGCACTTTCGGAGCAGGGCTGTGATAGGAGCCTGGCAGGGACACCACCATTCCCAGCATGCGTTTGAAGTTTGAGGTGGCAAGACAAGCAAGCAGCCCCATTCTCTGTGCCTCTGTGCGAGCACTGCCATGGGCAGATGAGGCTGAGCAACAGCTTTGCAGGATACCCCCTTCTGGCTGCCAGCTATCTGCAGACGTTCGCACTTTCGGAGCAGGGCTGTGATAGGAGCCTGGCAGGGACACCACCATTCCCAGCATGCGTTTGAAGTTTGAGGTGGCAAGACAAGCAAGCAGCCCCATTCTCTGTGCCTCTGTGCGAGCAGTGCCATGGGCAGATGAGGCTGAGCAACAGCTTTCCAGGCTAGCCCCTTCTGCCTGCCAGCTATCTGCAGACGTTCGCACTTTCGGAGCAGGGCTGTGATAGGAGCCTGGCAGGGACACCATCTTTCCCAGCATGCATTTGAAGTTTCAAGTGGCAAGATAAGCAAGCAGCCCCATTCTCTGTGCCTCTATGCGAACAGTGCCATGGGCAGATGAGGCTGAGCAACAGCTTTCCAGGCTAGCCCCTTCTGCTGCCAACTATCTGCAGACGTTCTCATTTCAAGAGCAAGGCTGCGAAAGGAGCCTAGCAGGTACACCATCTTTCCCAGGATACATTTGAAGTTTGAGGTGGCAAGACAAGCAAGGAGCCCCATTCTCTGTGCCTCTGTGCGAGCAGTGCCATGGGCAGATGAGACTGAGCAACAGCTTTCCAGGCTAGCACCTTCTGGCTGCCAGCTATCTGCAGACGTTCGCACTTTAGGAGCAGGGCTGTGATAGGAGCCTGGCAGGGACACCACCATTCCCAGGCTACGTTTAAAGTTTGAGGTGGCAAGACAAGCAAGCAGCCCCATTCTCTGTGCCTCTGTGCGAGCAGTGCCATGGGCAGATGAGGCTGAGCAACAGCTTTCCAGGATACCCCCTTCTGGCTGCCAGCTATCTGCAGACGTTCGCACTTTCGGAGCAGGGCTGCGAAAGGAGCCTAGCAGGTACACCATCTTTCCCAGCCTACTTTTGAAGTTTGAGGTGGCAAGACAAGCAAGCAGCCCCATTCTCTGTGCCTCTGTGCGAGCACTGCCATGGGCAGATGAGGCTGAGCAACAGCTTTCCAGGCTACCCCCTTCTGGCTGCCAGCTATCTGCAGACGTTCGCACTTTCGGAGCAGGGCTGTGATAGGAGAATGGCAGGGACACCACCATTCCCAGCATGCGTTTGAAGTTTCAAGTGGCAAGATAAGCAAGCAGCCCCATTCTCTGTGCCTCTATGCGAACAGTGCCATGGGCAGATGAGGCTGAGCAACAGCTTTCCAGGCTAGCCCCTTCTGCTGCCAGCTATCTGCAGACGTTCGCATTTCAAGAGCAAGGCTGCGAAAGGAGCCTAGCAGGTACACCACCTTTCCCAGGATACGTTTGAAGTTTGAGGTGGCAAGACAAGCAAGCAGCCCCATTCTCTGTGCCTCTGTGCGAGCAGTGCCATGGGCAGATGAGGCTGAGCAACAGCTTTCCAGGCTAGCACCTTCTGGCTGCCAGTTATCTGCAGACGTTCGCACTTTCGGAGCAGGGCTGTGATAGGAGCCTGGCAGGGACACCATCTTTCCCAGCATGCATTTGAAGTTTCAAGTGGCAAGATAAGCAAGCAGCCCCATTCTCTGTGCCTCTATGCGAACAGTGCCATGGGCAGATGAGGCTGAGCAACAGCTTTCCAGGATAGCCCCTTCTGCTGCCAGCTATCTGCAGACGTTCTCATTTCAAGAGCAAGGCTGCGAAAGGAGCCTAGCAGGTACACCATCTTTCCCAGGCTACGTTTGAAGTTTGAGGTGGCAAGACAAGCAAGCAGCCCCATTCTCTGTGCCTCTGTGCGAGCAGTGCCATGGGCAGATGAGGCTGAGCAACAGCTTTCCAGGCTAGAACCTTCTGGCTGCCAGCTATCTGCAGACGTTCGCACTTTCGGAGCAGGGCTGCGAAAGGAGCCTGGCTGGGACACCAACTTTCCCAGGCTACGTTTGAAGTTTGAGGTGGCAAGACAAGCAAGCAGCCCCATTCTCTGTGCCTCTGTGTGAGCACTGCCATGGGCAGATGAGGCTGAGCAACAGCTTTCCAGGCTAGCCCCTTCTGGCTGCCAGCTATCTGCAGACGTTCGCACTTTCGGAGCAGGGCTGTGATAGGAGCCTGGCAGGGACACCACCATTCCCAGCATGCGTTTGAAGTTTGAGGTGGCAAGACAAGCAAGCAGCCCCATTCTCTGTGCCTCTGTGCGAGCACTGCCATGGGCAGATGAGGCTGAGCAACAGCTTTCCAGGATATCCCCTTCTGGCTGCCAGCTATCTGCAGACGTTCGCACTTTCGGAGCAGGGCTGTGATAGGAGCCTGGCAGGGACACCACCATTCCCAGCATGCGTTTGAAGTTTCAAGTGGCAAGATAAGCAAGCAGCCCCATTCTCTGTGCCTCTATGCGAGCAGTGCCATGGGCAGATGAGGCTGAGCAACAGCTTTCCAGGCTAGCACCTTCTGGCTGCCAGCTATCTGCAGACGTTCGCACTTTAGGAGCAGGGCTGTGATAGGAGCCTGGCAGGGACACCACCATTCCCAGGCTACGTTTAAAGTTTGAGGTGGCAAGACAAGCAAGCAGCCCCATTCTCTGTGCATCTGTGCGAGCACTGCCATGGGCAGATGAGGCTGAGCAACAGCTTTCCAGGCTACCCCCTTCTGGCTGCCAGCTATCTGCAGAAGTTCGCACTTTCGGAGCAGGGCTGTGATAGGAGAATGGCAGGGACACCACCATTCCCAGCATGCGTTTGAAGTTTCAAGTGGCAAGATAAGCAAGCAGCCCCATTCTCTGTGCCTCTGTGCGAGCAGTGCCATGGGCAGATGAGGCTGAGCAACAGCTTTCCAGGCTAGCACCTTCTGGCTGCCAGTTATCTGCAGACGTTCGCACTTTCGGAGCAGGGCTGCGAAAGGAGCCTGGCTGGGACACCAACTTTCCCAGCATGCGTTTGAAGTTTGAGGTGGCAAGACAAGCAAGCAGCCCCATTCTCTGTGCCTCTGTGTGAGCACTGCCATGGGCAGATGAGGCTGAGCAACAGCTTTCCAGGCTAGCCCCTTCTGGCTGCCATCTATCTGCAGACGTTCGCACTTTCGGAGCAGGGCTGCGAAAGGAGCCTGGCAGGGACACCACCATTCCCAGCATGCGTTTGAAGTATGAGGTGGCAAGACAAGCAAGGAGCCCCATTCTCTGTGCCTCTATGCGAACAGTGCCATACCAGATGAGGCTGAGCAACAGCTTTCCAGGCTAGCCCCTTCTGCCTGTCAGCTATCTGCAGACGTTCGCATTTCAAGAGCAGGGCTGCGAAAGGAGCCTAGCAGGTACACCATCTTTCCCAGCCTACTTTTGAAGTTTGAGGTGGCAAGACAAGCAAGCAGCCCCATTCTCTGTGCCTCTGTGCGAGCACTGCCATGGGCAGATGAGGCTGAGCAACAGCTTTCCAGGCTAGCACCTTCTGGCTGCCAGCTATCTGCAGACGTTCGCATTTTCGGAGCAGGGCTGCGAAAGGAGCCTGGCTGTGACACCAATTTTCCCAGGCTACGTTTGAAGTTTGAGGTGGCAAGACAAGCAAGCAGCCCCATTCTCTGTGCCTCTGTGCGAGCACTGCCATGGGCAGATGAGGCTGAGCAACAGCTTTCCAGGCTAGCCCCTCCTGGCTGCCAGCTATCTGCAGACGTTCGCACTTTCGGAGCAGAGCTGCGAAAGGAGAATGGCTGGGACACCAACTTTCCCAGGCTACGTTTGAACTTTGAGGTGGCAAGATAAGCAAGCAGCCCCATTCTCTGTGCCTCTATGCGAACAGTGCCATTGGCAGATGAGGCTGAGCAACAGCATTCCAGGCTAGCACCTTCTGGCTGCCAGCTATCTGCAGACGTTTGCATTTCAAGAGCAGGGTTGCGAAAGGAGCCTAGCAGGTACACCATCTTTCCTAGGCTACGTTTGAAGTTTGAGGTGGCAAGACAAGCAAGCAGCCCCATTCTCTGTGCCTCTGTGCGAGCACTGCCATGGGCAGATGAGGCTGAGCAACAGCTTTCCAGGCTAGCACCTTCTGGCTGCCAGCTATCTGCAGACGTTCGCACTTTCGGAGCAGGGCTGCGAAAGGAGCCTGGCTGGGACACCATCTTTCCCAGGCTACGTTTGAAGTTTGAGGTGGCAAGACAAGCAAGCAGCCCCATTCTCTGTGCCTCTATGCGAACAGTTCCATGGGCAGATGAGGCTGAGCAACAGCTTTCCAGGCTAGCCCCTTCTGGCTGCCAGCTATCTGCAGACGTTCGCACTTTCGGAGCAGGGCTGTGATAGGAGCCTGGCAGGGTCACCACCATTCCCAGGCTACGTTTGAAGTTTGAGGTGGCAAGACAAGCAAGCAGCCCCATTCTCTGTGCCTCTGTGCGAGCACTGCCATGGGCAGATGAGGCTGAGCAACAGCTTTGCAGGCTAGCCCCTTCTGGCTGCCAGCTATCTGCAGACGTTCACACTTTCGGAGCAGGGCTGTGATAGGAGCCTGGCAGGGACACCACCATTCCCAGGCTACGTTTAAAGTTTTAGGTGGCAAGATAAGCAAGCAGCCCCATTCTCTGTGCCTCTATGCGAACAGTGCCATGGGCAGATGAGGCTGAGCAACAGCTTTCCAGGCTAGCCCCTTCTGGCTGCCAGCTATCTGCAGACGTTCTCATTTCAAGAGCAGGGCTGCGAAAGGAGCCTAGCAGGTACACCATCTTTCCCAGGCTACGTTTGAAGTTTGAGGTGGCAAGACAAGCAAGCAGCCCCATTCTCTGTGCCTCTGTGCGAGCAGTGCAATGGGCAGATGAGACTGAACAACAGCTTTGCAGGCTAGCACCTTCTGGCTGCCAGCTATCTGCAGACGTTCGCACTTTCGGAGCAGGGCTGCGAAAGGAGCCTGGCTGGGACACCAACTTTCCCAGGCTACGTTTGAAGTTTGAGGTGGCAAGACAAGCAAGCAGCCCCATTCTCTCTGCCTCTTCGCGAACAGTGGCATGGGCAGATGAGGCTGAGCAACAGCTTTCCAGGCTAGCCCCTTCTGCCTGCCAGCTATCTGCAGACGTTCGCATTTTCGGAGCAGGGCTGCGAAAGGAGCCTGGCTGGGACACCATCTTTCCAAGGTTACGTTTGAAGTTTGAGGTGGCAAGACAAGCAAGCAGCCCCATTCTCTGTGCCTCTGTGCGAGCACTGCCATGGCCAGATGAGGCTGAGCAACAGCTTTCCAGGATACCCCCTTCTGGCTGCCAGCTATCTGCAGACGTTCGCACTTTCGGAGCAGGGCTGTGATAGGAGAATGGCAGGGACACCACCATTACCAGCATGCGTTTGAAGTTTCAAGTGGCAAGATAAGCAAGCAACCCCATTCTCTGTGCCTCTATGCGAACAGTGGCATGGGCAGATGAGGCTGAGCAACAGCTTTCCAGGCTAGCACCTTCTGGCTGCCAGCTATCTGCAGACGTTCGCACTTTCGGAGCAGAGCTGCGAAAGGAGAATGGCTGGGACACCAACTTTCCCAGGCTACGTTTGAACTTTGAGGTGGCAATATAAGCAAGCAGCCCCATTCTCTGTGCCTCTATGCGAACAGTGCCATTGGCAGATGAGGCTGAGCAACAGCATTCCAGGCTAGCCCCTTCTGGCTGCCAGCTATCTGCAGATGTTCGCATTTCAAGAGCAGGGCTGCGAAAGGAGCCTAGCAGGTACACCATCTTTCCTAGGCTACGTTTGAAGTTTGAGGTGGCAAGACAAGCAAGCAGCCCCATTCTCTGTGCATCTGTGCGAGCACTGCCATGGGCAGATGAGGCTGAGCAACAGCTTTCCAGGCTAGCCCCTTCTGCCTGCCAGCTATCTGCAGACGTTCGCACTTTCGGAGCAGGGCTGCGAAAGGAGCCTGGCTGGAACACCAACTTTCCCAGGCTACGTTTGAAGTTTGAGGTGGCAAGACAAGCAAGGAGCCCCAGTCTCTGTGCCTCTGTGCGAGCAGTGCCATGGGCAGATGAGGCTGAGCAACAGCTTTCCAGGATAGCCCCTTCTGACTGCCAGCTATCTGCAGACGTTCGCACTTTCGGAGCAGGGCTGTGATAGGAGCCTGGCTGGGACACCACCATTCCCAGCATGTGTTTGAAGTTTCAAGTGGCAAGATAAGCAAGCAGCCCCATTCTCTGTGCCTCTATGCGAACAGTGCCATGGGCAGATGAGGCTGAGCAACAGCTTTCCAGGCTAGCCCCTTCTGGCTGCCAGCTATCTGCAGACGTTCGCACTTTCTTAGCAGGGCTGCGAAAGGAGCCTCGCTGGGACACCAACTTTCCCAGGCTACGTTTGAAGTTTGAGGTGGCAAGACAAGCAAGCAGCCCCATTCTCTGTGCCTCTATGCGAGCACTGCCATGGGCAGATGAGGCTGAGCAACAGCTTTCCAGGCTAGCCCCTTCTGGCTGCCAGCTATCTGCAGACGTTCGCACTTTCGGAGCAGGGCTGTGATAGGAGCCTGGCAGGGTCACCACCATTCCCAGGCTACGTTTGAAGTTTGAGGTGGCAAGACAAGCAAGCAGCCCCATTCTCTGTGCCTCTGTGCGAGCACTGCCATGGGCAGATGAGGCTGAGCAACAGCTTTGCAGGCTAGCACCTTCTGGCTGCCAGCTATCTGCAGACGTTCTCATTTCAAGAGCAAGGCTGCGAAAGGAGCCTAGCAGGTACACCATCTTTCCCAGGCTACGTTTGAAGTTTGAGGTGGCAAGACAAGCAAGCAGCCCCATTCTCTGTGCCTCTGTGCGAGCAGTGCCATGGGCAGATGAGGCTGAGCAACAGCTTTCCAGGCTAGCACCTTCTGGCTGCCAGCTATCTGCAGACGTTCGCACTTTCGGAGCAGGGCTGCGAAAGGAGCCTGGCTGGGACACCAACTTTCCCAGGCTACGTTTGAAGTTTGAGGTGGCAAGACAAGCAAGCAGCCCCATTCTCTGTGCCTCTGTGTGAGCACTGCCATGGGCAGATGAGGCTGAGCAACAGCTTTCCAGGCTAGCCCCTTCTGGCTGCCAGCTATCTGCAGACGTTCGCACTTTCGGAGCAGGGCTGTGATAGGAGCCTGGCAGGGACACCACCATTCCCAGCATGCGTTTGAAGTTTGAGGTGGCAAGACAAGGAAGCAGCCCCATTCTCTGTGCCTCTGTGCGAGCACTGCCATGGGCAGATGAGGCTGAGCAACAGCTTTCCAGGATACCCCCTTCTGGCTGCCAGCTATCTGCAGACGTTCGCACTTTCGGAGCAGGGCTGTGATAGGAGCCTGGCAGGGACACCACCATTCCCAGCATGCGTTTGAAGTTTCAAGTGGCAAGATAAGCAAGCAGCCCCATTCTCTGTGCCTCTATGCGAGCAGTGCCATGGGCAGATGAGGCTGAGCAACAGCTTTCCAGGCTAGCCCCTTCTGGCTGCCAGCTACCTGCAGACGTTCGCATTTCTAGAGCAGTGATGCGAAAGGAGCCTAACAGGGACACCATCTTTCCCAGGCTACGTTTGAAGTTTGAGGTGGCAAGACAAGCAAGGAGCCCCATTCTCTGTGCCTCTGTGCGAGCAGTGCCATGGGCAGATGAGACTGAGCAACAGCTTTGCAGGATAGCACCTTCTGGCTGCCAGCTATCTGCAGACGTTCGCACTTTAGGAGCAGGGCTGTGATAGGAGCCTGGCAGGGACACCACCATTCCCAGCATGCGTTTGAAGTATGAGGTGGCAAGACAAGCAAGGAGCCCCATTCTCTGTGCCTCTATGCGAACAGTGCCATACCAGATGAGGCTGAGCAACAGCTTTCCAGGCTAGCCCCTTCTGCCTGTCAGCTATCTGCAGACGTTCGCATTTCAAGAGCAGGGCTGCGAAAGGAGCCTAGCAGGTACACCATCTTTCCCAGCCTACTTTTGAAGTTTGAGGTGGCAAGACAAGCAAGCAGCCCCATTCTCTGTGCCTCTGTGCGAGCACTGCCATGGGCAGATGAGGCTGAGCAACAGCTTTCCAGGCTAGCACCTTCTGGCTGCCAGCTATCTGCAGACGTTCGCATTTTCGGAGCAGGGCTGCGAAAGGAGCCTGGCTGTGACACCAATTTTCCCAGGCTACGTTTGAAGTTTGAGGTGGCAAGACAAGCAAGCAGCCCCATTCTCTGTGCCTCTGTGCGAGCACTGCCATGGGCAGATGAGGCTGAGCAACAGCTTTCCAGGCTAGCCCCTCCTGGCTGCCAGCTATCTGCAGACGTTCGCACTTTCGGAGCAGAGCTGCGAAAGGAGAATGGCTGGGACACCAACTTTCCCAGGCTACGTTTGAACTTTGAGGTGGCAAGATAAGCAAGCAGCCCCATTCTCTGTGCCTCTATGCGAACAGTGCCATTGGCAGATGAGGCTGAGCAACAGCATTCCAGGCTAGCACCTTCTGGCTGCCAGCTATCTGCAGACGTTTGCATTTCAAGAGCAGGGTTGCGAAAGGAGCCTAGCAGGTACACCATCTTTCCTAGGCTACGTTTCAAGTTTGAGGTGGCAAGACAAGCAAGCAGCCCCATTCTCTGTGCCTCTGTGCGAGCACTGCCATGGGCAGATGAGGCTGAGCAACAGCTTTCCAGGCTAGCACCTTCTGGCTGCCAGCTATCTGCAGACGTTCGCACTTTCGGAGCAGGGCTGCGAAAGGAGCCTGGCTGGGACACCATCTTTCCCAGGCTACGTTTGAAGTTTGAGGTGGCAAGACAAGCAAGCAGCCCCATTCTCTGTGCCTCTATGCGAACAGTTCCATGGGCAGATGAGGCTGAGCAACAGCTTTCCAGGCTAGCCCCTTCTGGCTGCCAGCTATCTGCAGACGTTCGCACTTTCGGAGCAGGGCTGTGATAGGAGCCTGGCAGGGTCACCACCATTCCCAGGCTACGTTTGAAGTTTGAGGTGGCAAGACAAGCAAGCAGCCCCATTCTCTGTGCCTCTGTGCGAGCACTGCCATGGGCAGATGAGGCTGAGCAACAGCTTTGCAGGCTAGCCCCTTCTGGCTGCCAGCTATCTGCAGACGTTCACACTTTCGGAGCAGGGCTGTGATAGGAGCCTGGCCGGGACACCACCATTCCCAGGCTACGTTTAAAGTTTTAGGTGGCAAGATAAGCAAGCAGCCCCATTCTCTGTGCCTCTATGCGAACAGTGCCATGGGCAGATGAGGCTGAGCAACAGCTTTCCAGGCTAGCCCCTTCTGGCTGCCAGCTATCTGCAGACGTTCTCATTTCAAGAGCAGGGCTGCGAAAGGAGCCTAGCAGGTACACCATCTTTCCCAGGCTACGTTTGAAGTTTGAGGTGGCAAGACAAGCAAGCAGCCCCATTCTCTGTGCCTCTGTGCGAGCAGTGCAATGGGCAGATGAGACTGAACAACAGCTTTGCAGGCTAGCACCTTCTGGCTGCCAGCTATCTGCAGACGTTCGCACTTTCGGAGCAGGGCTGCGAAAGGAGCCTGGCTGGGACACCAACTTTCCCAGGCTACGTTTGAAGTTTGAGGTGGCAAGACAAGCAAGCAGCCCCATTCTCTCTGCCTCTTCGCGAACAGTGGCATGGACAGATGAGGCTGAGCAACAGCTTTCCAGGCTAGCCCCTTCTGCCTGCCAGCTATCTGCAGACGTTCGCATTTTCGGAGCAGGGCTGCGAAAGGAGCCTGGCTGGGACACCATCTTTCCAAGGTTACGTTTGAAGTTTGAGGTGGCAAGACAAGCAAGCAGCCCCATTCTCTGTGCCTCTGTGCGAGCACTGCCATGGCCAGATGAGGCTGAGCAACAGCTTTCCAGGATACCCCCTTCTGGCTGCCAGCTATCTGCAGACGTTCGCACTTTCGGAGCAGGGCTGTGATAGGAGAATGGCAGGGACACCACCATTCCCAGCATGCGTTTGAAGTTTCAAGTGGCAAGATAAGCAAGCAACCCCATTCTCTGTGCCTCTATGCGAACAGTGGCATGGGCAGATGAGGCTGAGCAACAGCTTTCCAGGCTAGCACCTTCTGGCTGCCAGCTATCTGCAGACGTTCGCACTTTCGGAGCAGAGCTGCGAAAGGAGAATGGCTGGGACACCAACTTTCCCAGGCTACGTTTGAACTTTGAGGTGGCAATATAAGCAAGCAGCCCCATTCTCTGTGCCTCTATGCGAACAGTGCCATTGGCAGATGAGGCTGAGCAACAGCATTTCAGGCTAGCCCCTTCTGGCTGCCAGCTATCTGCAGATGTTCGCATTTCAAGAGCAGGGCTGCGAAAGGAGCCTAGCAGGTACACCATCTTTCCTAGGCTACGTTTGAAGTTTGAGGTGGCAAGACAAGCAAGCAGCCCCATTCTCTGTGCATCTGTGCGAGCACTGCCATGGGCAGATGAGGCTGAGCAACAGCTTTCCAGGCTAGCCCCTTCTGCCTGCCAGCTATCTGCAGACGTTCGCACTTTCGGAGCAGGGCTGCGAAAGGAGCCTGGCTGGAACACCAACTTTCCCAGGCTACGTTTGAAGTTTGAGGTGGCAAGACAAGCAAGGAGCCCCAGTCTCTGTGCCTCTGTGCGAGCAGTGCCATGGGCAGATGAGGCTGAGCAACAGCTTTCCAGGATAGCCCCTTCTGACTGCCAGCTATCTGCAGACGTTCGCACTTTCGGAGCAGGGCTGTGATAGGAGCCTGGCTGGGACACCACCATTCCCAGCATGTGTTTGAAGTTTCAAGTGGCAAGATAAGCAAGCAGCCCCATTCTCTGTGCCTCTATGCGAACAGTGCCATGGGCAGATGAGGCTGAGCAACAGCTTTCCAGGCTAGCCCCTTCTGGCTGCCAGCTATCTGCAGACGTTCGCACTTTCTTAGCAGGGCTGCGAAAGGAGCCTGGCTGGGACACCAACTTTCCCAGGCTACGTTTGAAGTTTGAGGTGGCAAGACAAGCAAGCAGCCCCATTCTCTGTGCCTCTATGCGAGCACTGCCATGGGCAGATGAGGCTGAGCAACAGCTTTCCAGGCTAGCCCCTTCTGGCTGCCAGCTATCTGCAGACGTTCGCACTTTCGGAGCAGGGCTGTGATAGGAGCCTGGCAGGGTCACCACCATTCCCAGGCTACGTTTGAAGTTTGAGGTGGCAAGACAAGCAAGCAGCCCCATTCTCTGTGCCTCTGTGCGAGCACTGCCATGGGCAGATGAGGCTGAGCAACAGCTTTGCAGGCTAGCACCTTCTGGCTGCCAGCTATCTGCAGACGTTCACACTTTCGGAGCAGGGCTGTGATAGGAGCCTGGCCGGGACACCACCATTACCAGGCTACGTTTAAAGTTTTAGGTGGCAAGATAAGCAAGCAGCCCCATTCTCTGTGCCTCTATGCGAACAGTGCCATGGGCAGATGAGGCTGAGCAACAGCTTTCCAGGCTAGCCCCTTCTGGCTGCCAGCTATCTGCAGACGTTCGCATTTCAAGAGCAGGGCTGCGAAAGGAGCCTAGCAGGTACACCATCTTTCCCAGCCTACTTTTGAAGTTTGAGGTGGCAAGACAAGCAAGCAGCCCCATTCTCTCTGCCTCTGTGCGAGCACTGCCATGGGCAGATGAGTCTGAGCAACAGCTTTCCAGGCTAGCACCTTCTGGCTGCCAGCTATCTGCAGACGTTCGCACTTTCGGAGCAGGGCTGCGAAAGGAGCCTGGCTGGGACACCAACTTTCCCAGGCTACGTTTCAAGTTTGAGGTGGCAAGACAAGCAAGCAGCCCCATTCTCTCTGCCTCTTCACGAACAGTGCAATGGGCAGATGAGGCTGAGCAACAGCTTTCCAGGCTAGCCCCTTCTGGCTGCCAGCTATCTGCAGACGTTCGCATTTTCGGAGCAGGGCTGCGAAAGGACCCTGGCTGGGACACCATTTTTCCAAGGTTACGTTTGAAGTTTGAGGTGGCAAGACAAGCAAGCAGCCCCATTCTCTGTGCCTCTGTGCGAGCACTGCCATGGCCAGATGAGGCTGAGCAACAGCTTTCCAGGATACCCCCTTCTGGCTGCCAGCTATCTGCAGACGTTCGCACTTTCGGAGCAGGGCTGTGATAGGAGAATGGCAGGGACACCACCATTCCCAGCATGCGTTTGAAGTTTCAAGTGGCAAGATAAGCAAGCAGCCCCATTCTCTGTGCCTCTATGCGAACAGTGCCATGGGCAGATGAGGCTGAGCAACAGCTTTCCAGGCTAGCACCTTCTGGCTGCCAGCTATCTGCAGACGTTCGCACTTTCGGAGCAGGGCTGCGAAAGGAGAATGACTGGGACACCATCTTTCCCAGGATACGTTTGAATTTTGAGGTGGCAAGATAAGCAAGCAGCCCCATTCTCTGTGCCTCTATGCGAACAGTTCCATTGGCAGATGAGGCTGAGCAACAGCATTCCAGGCTAGCCCCTTCTGGCTGCCAGCTATCTGCAGATGTTCCCATTTCAAAAGCAGGGCTGCGAAAGAAGCCTAGCAGGTACACCATCTTTCCTAGGCTACGTTTGAAGTTTGAGGTGGCAAGACAAGCAAGCAGCCCCATTCTCTGTGCATCTGTGCGAGCACTGCCATGGGCAGATGAGGCTGAGCAACAGCTTTCCAGGCTAGCCCCTTCTGGCTGCCAGCTATCTGCAGGCGTTCGCACTTTCGGAGCAGGGCTGCGAAAGGAGCCTGGCTGGAACACCAACTTTCCCAGGCTACGTTTGAAGTTTGAGGTGGCAAGACAAGCAAGGAGCCCCAGTCTCTGTGCCTCTGTGCGAGCACTGCCATGGGCAGATGAGGCTGAGCAACAGCTTTCCAGGATAGCCCCTTCTGGCTGCCAGCTATCTGCAGACGTTCGCACTTTCGGAGCAGGGCTGTGATAGGAGCCTGGCTGGGACACCACCATTCCCAGCATGTGTTTGAAGTTTCAAGTGGCAAGATAAGCAAGCAGCCCCATTCTCTGTGCCTCTATGCGAACAGTGCCATGGGCAGATGAGGCTGAGCAACAGCTTTCCAGGCTAGCCCCTTCTGGCTGCCAGCTATCTGCAGACGTTCGCACTTTCGGAGCAGGGCTGCGAAAGGAGCCTGGCTGGGACACCAACTTTCCCAGGCTACGTTTGAAGTTTGAGGTGGCAAGACAAGCAAGCAGCCCCATTCTCTGTGCCTCTATGCGAGCACTGCCATGGGCAGATGAGGCTGAGCAACAGCTTTCCAGGATAGCCCCTTCTGGCTGCCAGCTATCTGCAGACGTTCGCACTTTCGGAGCAGGGCTGTGATAGGAGCCTGGCAGGGTCACCACCATTCCCAGGCTACGTTTGAAGTTTGAGGTGGCAAGACAAGCAAGCAGCCCCATTCTCTGTGCCTCTGTGCGAGCAGTGCCATGGGCAGATGAGGCTGAGCAACAGCTTTGCAGGCTAGCACCTTCTGGCTGCCAGCTATCTGCAGACGTTCGCACTTTCGGAGCAGGGCTGTGATAGGAGCCTGGCAGGGACACCACCATTCCCAGGCTACGTTTAAAGTTTTAGGTGGCAAGATAAGCAAGCAGCCCCATTCTCTGTGCCTCTATGCGAACAGTGCCATGGGCAGATGAGGCTGAGCAACAGCTTTCCAGGCTAGCCCCTTCTGGCTGCCAGCTATCTGCAGACGTTCTCATTTCAAGAGCAGGGCTGCGAAAGGAGCCTAGCAGGTACACCATCTTTCCCAGGCTACGTTTGAAGTTTGAGGTGGCAAGACAAGCAAGCAGCCCCATTCTCTGTGCCTCTGTGCGAGCAGTGCAATGGGCAGATGAGACTGAACAACAGCTTTGCAGGCTAGCACCTTCTGGCTGCCAGCTATCTGCAGACGTTCGCACTTTCGGAGCAGGGCTGTGATAGGAGCCTGGCAGGGACACCACCATTCCCAGCATGCGTTTGAAGTTTCAAGTGGCAAGATAAACAAGCAGCCCCATTCTCTGTGCCTCTATGCGAACAGTGCCATGGGCAGATTAGGCTGAGCAACAGCCTTTCAGGCTAGCCCCTTCTGGCTGCCAGCTATCTGCAGACGTTCGCACTTTCGGAGCAGAGCTGCGAAAGGAGCCTAGCAGGTACACCATCTTTCCCAGGATACATTTGAAGTTTGAGGTGGCAAGACAAGCAAGGGGCCCCAGTCTCTGTGCCTCTGTGCGAGCACTGCCATGGTCAGATGAGGCTGAGCAACAGCTTTCCAGGCTAGCCCCTTCTGCCTGCCAGCTATCTGCAGACGTTCGCACTTTCGGAGCAGGGCTGCGAAAGGAGCCTGGCTGGGACACCATCTTTCCCAGACTACCTTTGAAGTTTGAGGTGGCAAGACAAGCAAGCAGCCCCATTCTCTGTGCCTCTGTGCGAGCACTGCCATGGGCAGATGAGGCTGAGCAACAGCTTTCCAGGCTAGCCCCTTCTGGCTGCCAGCTATCTGCAGACGTTCACACTTTCGGAGCAGGGCTGTGATAGGAGCCTGGCAGGGACACCACCATTCCCAGCATGCATTTGAAGTTTCAAGTGGCAAGATAAGCAAGCAGCCCCATTCTCTGTGCCTCTATGCGAACAGTGCCATGGGCAGATGAGGCTGAGCAACAGCTTTCCAGGCTAGCCCCTTCTGCTGCCAGCTATCTGCAGACGTTCGCATTTCAATAGCAAGGCTGCGAAAGGAGCCTAGCAGGTACACCATCTTTCCCAGGCTACGTTTGAAGTTTGAGGTGGCAAGACAAGCAAGGAGCCCCATTCTCTGTGCCTCTGTGCGAGCAGTGGCATGGGCAGATGAGGCTGAGCAACAGCTTTCCAGGCTAGCACCTTCTGGCTGCCAGCTATCTGCAGACGTTCGCACTTTCGGAGCAGGGCTGAGAAAGGAGCCTGACTGGGATACCAACTTTCCCAGGCTACGTTTGAAGTTTGAGGTGGCAAGACAAGCAAGCAGCCCCATTCCCTGTGCCTCTGTGCGAGCACTGCCATGGGCAGATGAGGCTGAGCAACAGCTTTCCAGGCTAGCCCCTTCTGGCTGCCAGCTATCTGCAGACGTTCGCACTTTCGGAGCAGTTCTGTGATAGGAGCCTGGCAGGGACACCACCATTCCCAGCATGCGTTTGAAGTTTGAGGTGGCAAGACAAGCAAGCAACCCCATTCTCTGTGCCTCTATGCGAACAGTGCCATTGGCAGATGAGGCTGAGCAACAGCTTTCCAGGATAGCCACTTCTGGCTGCCAGCTATCTGCAGACGTTCGCATTTCAAGAGCAGGGCTGCGAAAGGAGCCTAGCAGGTACACCATCTTTCCCAGCCTACTTTTGAAGTTTGAGGTGTCAAGACAAGCAAGCAGCCCCATTCTCTGTGCCTCTGTGCGAGCAGTGCCATGGGCAGATGAGGCTGAGCAGCAGCTTTTCAGGCTAGCACCTTCTGGCTGCCAGCTATCTGCAGACGTTCGCACTTTCGGAGCAGGGCTGCGAAAGGATTCTGGCACGGACACCAACTTTCCCAGGCTACGTTTGAAGTTTGAGGTGGCAAGACAAGCAAGCAGCCCCATTCTCTCTGCCTCTTCGCGAACAGTGGCATGGGCAGATGAGGCTGAGCAACAGCTTTCCAGGCTAGCACCTTCTGGCTGCCAGCTATCTGCAGACGTTCGCATTTTCGGAGCAGGGCTGCGAAAGGAGCCTGGCTGGGACACCAATTTTCCCAGGCTACGTTTGAAGTTTGAGGTGGCAAGACAAGCAAGCAGCCCCATTCTCTGTGCCTCTGTGCGAGCACTGCCATTGGCAGATGAGGCTGAGCAACAGCTTTCCAGGCTAGCCCCTTCTGCCTGCCAGCTATCTGCAGACGTTCGCACTTTCGGAGCAGGGCTGTGATAGGAGCCTGGCAGGGACACCACCATTCCCAGCATGCGTTTGAAGTTTCAAGTGGCAAAATAAGCAAGCAGCCCCATTCTATGTGCCTCTATGCGAGCAGTGCCATGGGCAGATGAGGCTGAGCAACAGCTTTCCAGGCTAGCCCCTTCTGGCTGCCAGCTACCTGCAGATGTTCGCATTTCTAGAGCAGTCCTGCGAAAGGAGCCTGGCAGGGACACCATCTTTCCCAGGCTACGTTTGAAGTTTGAGGTGGCAAGACAAGCAAGGAGCCCCATTCTCTGTGCCTCTGTGCGAGCAGTGCGATGGGCAGATGAGGCTGAGCAACAGCTTTCCAGGCTAGCACCTTCTGGCTGCCAGCTATCTGCAGACGTTTTCATTTCAAGAGCAGGGTTGCGAAAGGAGCCTAGCAGGTACACCATCTTTCCCAGGATACGTTTCAAGTTTGAGGTGGCAAGACAAGCAAGGAGCCCCAGTCTCTGTGCCTCTGTGCGAGCACTGCCATGGGCAGATGAGGCTGAGCAACAGCTTTCCAGGATAGCCCCTTCTGGCTGCCAGCTATCTGCAGACGTTCGCACTTTCGGAGCAGGGCTGTGATAGGAGCCTGGCTGGGACACCACCATTCCCAGCATGCGTTTGAAGTTCTAAGTGGCAAGATAAGCAAGCAGCCCCATTCTCTGTGCCTCTATGCGAACAGTGCCATGGGCAGATGAGGCTGAGCAACAGCTTTCTAGGCTAGCACCTTCTGGCTGCCAGCTATCTGCAGACGTTCGCACTTTCGGAGCAGGGCTGCGAAAGGAGCCTGGCTGGGACACCAACTTTCCCAGGCTACGTTTGAACTTTGAGGTGGCAAGACAAGCAAGCAGCCCCATTCTCTGTGCCTCTATGCGAACAGTGCCATGGGCAGATGAGGCTGAGCAACAGCTTTCCAGGCTAGCCCCTTCTGGCTGCCAGCTATCTGCAGACGTTCGCACTTTTGGAGCAGGGCTGCGAAAGGAGCCTGGCTGGGACACCAACTTTCCCAGGCTACGTTTGAACTTTGAGGTGGCAAGACAAGCAAGCAGCCCCATTCTCTGTGCCTCTGTGCGAGCAGTGCCATGGGCAGATGAGGCTGAGCAACAGCTTTCCAGGCTAGCCCCTTCTGGCTGCCAGCTATCTGCAGACGTTCGCACTTTCAGAGCAGGGCTGTGATAGGAGCCTGGCAGGGTCACCACCATTCCCAGCATGCGTTTGAAGTTTCAAGTGGCAAGATAATCAAGCAGCCCCATTCTCTGTGCCTCTATGCGAACAGTGCCATGGGCAGATGAGGCTGAGCAACAGCTTTCCAGGCTAGCCCCTTCTGGCTGCCAGCTATCTGCAGACGTTTGCATTTCAAGAGCAGGGCTGCGAAAGGAGCCTAGCAGGTACACCATCTTTCCCAGGATACGTTTGAAGCTTGAGGTGGTAAGACAAGCAAGGAGCCCCAGTCTCTGTGCCTCTGTGCGAGCACTGCCATGGGCAGATGAGGCTGAGCAACAGCTTTCCAGGCTAGCCCCTTCTGGCTGCCAGCTATCTGCAGACGTTCGCACTTTCAGAGCAGGGCTGTGATAGGAGCCTGGCTGGGACACCACCATTCCCAGCATGCGTTTGAAGTTTCAAGTGGCAAGATAAGCAAGCAGCCCCATTCTCTGTGCCTCTATGCGAACAGTGCCATGGGCAGATGAGGCTGAGCAACAGCTTTCCAGGCTAGCCCCTTCTGGCTGCCAGCTATCTGCAGACGTTCGCACTTTCGGAGCAGGGCTGTGATAGGAGCCTGGCAGGGACACCAACTTTCCCAGCATGCGTTTGAAGTTTCAAGTGGCAAGATAAGCAAGCAGCCCCATTCTCTGTGCCTCTATGCGAACAGTGCCATGGGCAGATGAGGCTGAGCAACAGCTTTCCAGGCTAGCACCTTCTGGCTGCCAGCTATCTGCAGACGTTCACATTTCAAGAGCAGGGCTGCGAAAGGAGCCTAGCAGGTACACCACCTTTCCCAGCATACGTTTGAAGTTTGAGGTGGCAAGACAAGCAAGCAGCCCTATTCTCTGTGCCTCTCTGCAAGCAGTGCCATGGGCAGATGAGGCTGAGCAACAGCTTTCCAGGCTAGCCCCTTCTGGCTGCCAGCTATCTGCAGACGTTCGCACTTTCGGAGCTGGGGTGCGAAAGGAGCCTGGCTGGGACACCAGCTTTCCCAGGCTACGTTTGAAGTTTGAGGTGGCAAGACAAGCAAGCAGCCCCATTCTCTGTGCCTCTGTGCGAGCACTGCCATGGGCAGATGAGGCTGAGCAACAGCTTTCCAGGATACCCCCTTCTGGCTGCCAGCTATCTGCAGACGTTCGCACTTTCGGAGCAGGGCTGTGATAGGAGCCTGGCAGGGACACCACCATTCCCAGCATGCGTTTGAAGTTTCAAGTGGCAAGATAAGCAAGCAGCCCCATTCTCTCTGCCTCTATGCGAGCAGTGCCATGGGCAGATGAGACTGAGCAACAGCCTTCCAGGCTAGCCCCTTCTGGCTGCCAGCTATCTGCAGACGTTCGCATTTTAAGAGCAGGGCTGCGAAAGGAGCCTAGCATGTATACCATCTTTCCCAGGCTACGTTTGAAGTTTGAGGTGGCAAGACAAGCAAGGAGCCCCATTCTCTGTGCCTCTGTGTGAGCACTGCCATTGGCAGATGAGACTGAGCAACAGCTTTCCAGGCTAGCACCTTCTGGCTGCCAGCTATCTGCAGACGTTCGCACTTTCGGAGCAGGGCTGCGAAAGGAGCCTGGCGGGGACACCACCATTCCCAGCATGCGTTTGAAGTTTCAAGTGGCAAGATAAGCAAGCAGCCCCATTCTCTCTGCCTCTATGCGAACAGTGCCATGGGCAGATGAGGCTGAGCAACAGCTTCCCAGAATAGCACCTTCTGGCTGCCAGCTATCTGCAGACGTTCGCACTTTCGGAGCAGGGCTGCGAAAGGAGCCTGGCTGGTACACCAACTTTCCCAGGCTACGTTTGAAGTTTCAAGTGGCAAGATAAGCAAGCAGCCCCATTCTCTGTGCCTCTATGCGAACAGTGCCATTGGCAGATGAGGCTGAGCAACAGCTTTCCAGGCTAGCCCCTTCTGGCTGCCAGCTATCTGCAGACGTTCGCATTTCAAAAGGAGGGCTGCGAAAGGAGCCTGGCTGGGACACCAACTTTCCCAGGCTACGTTTGAAGTTTGAGGTGGCAAGACAAGCAAGCAGCCCCATTCCCTGTGCCTCTGTGCGAGCACTGCCATGGGCAGATGAGGCTGAGCAACAGCTTTCCAGGCTAGCCCCTTCTGGCTGCCAGCTATCTGCAGACGTTCGCACTTTCGGAGCAGGGCTGTGATAGGAGCCTGGCTGGGACACCAACTTTCCCAGCATGCGTTTGAAGTTTCTAGTGGCAAGATAAGCAAGCAGCCCCATTCTCTGTGCCTCTATGCGAGCAGTGCCATGGGCAGATGAGGCTGAGCAACAGCTTTCCAGGCTAGCCCCTTCTGGCTGCCAGCTATCTGCAGACGTTTGCATTTCAAGAGCAGGGTTGCGAAAGGAGCCTAGCAGGTACACCATCTTTCCCAGGATACGTTTGAAGTTTGAGGTGGTAAGACAAGCAAGGAGCCCCAGTCTCTGTGCCTCTGTGCGAGCACTGCCATGGGCAGATGAGGCTGAGCAACAGCTTTCCAGGATAGCCCCTTCTGGCTGCCAGCTATCTGCAGACGTTCGCACTTTCGGAGCAGGGCTGTGATAGGAGCCTGGCTGGGTCACCACCATTCCCATCATGCGTTTGAAGTTTCAAGTGGCAAGATAAGCAAGCAGCCCCATTCTCTGTGCCTCTATGCGAACAGTGCCATGGGCAGATGAGGCTGAGCAACAGCTTTCCAGGCTAGCCCCTTCTGGCTGCCAGCTATCTGCAGACGTTCGCACTTTCGGAGCAGGGCTGCGAAAGGAGCCTAGCTGGTACACCAACTTTCCCAGGCTACGTTTGAAGTTTCAAGTGGCAAGATAAGCAAGCAGCCCCATTCTCTGTGCCTCTATGCGAACAGTGCCATTGGCAGATGAGGCTGAGCAACAGCTTTCCAGGCTAGCCCCTTCTGGCTGCCAGCTATCTGCAGACGTTCGCATTTCAAAAGCAGGGCTGCGAAAGGAGCCTAGCAGGTACACCATCTTTCCCAGGCTACGTTTGAAGTTTCAAGTGGCAAGACAAGCAAGCAGCCTCATTCTCTGTGCCTCTGTGCGAGCACTGCCACGGGCAGATGAGGCTGAGCAACAGCTTTCCAGGCTAGCACCTTCTGGCTGCCAGCTATCTGCAGACGTTCGCACTTTTGGAGCAGGGCTGCGAAAGGAGCCTGGCTGGGACACCAACTTTCCCAGGCTACGTTTGAAGTTTGAGGTGGCAAGACAAGCAAGCAGCCCCATTCCCTGTGCCTCTGTGCGAGCAGTGCCATGGGCAGATGAGGCTGAGCAACAGCTTTCCAGGCTAGCCCCTTCTGGCTGCCAGCTATCTGCAGACGTTCGCACTTTCGGAGCAGTTCTGTGATAGGAGCCTGGCAGGGACACCAACTTTCCCAGCATGCGTTTGAAGTTTCTAGTGGCAAGATAAGCAAGCAGCCCCATTCTCTCTGCCTCTATGCGAGCAGTGCCATGGGCAGATGAGGCTGAGCAACAGCTTTCCAGGCTAGCCCCTTCTGGCTGCCAGCTATCTGCAGACGTTCGCACTTTCAAGAGCAGGGCTGTGATAGGAGCCTGGCAGGGACACCACCATTCCCAGCATGCGTTTGAAGTTTCAAGTGGCAAGACAAGCAATCAGCCCCATTCTCTGTGCCTCTATGCGAACAGTGCCATGGGCAGATGAGGCTGAGCAACAGCTTTCTAGGCTAGCACCTTCTGGCTGCCAGTTATCTGCAGACGTTCGCTCTTTCGGAGCAGGGCTGTGATAGGAGCCTGGCAGGGACACCAACTTTCCCAGCATGCGTTTGAAGTTTCAAGTGGCAAGATAAGCAAGCAGCCCCATTCTCTGTGCCTCTATGCGAACAGTGCCATGGGCAGATGAGGCTGAGCAACAGCTTTCCAGGCTAGCACCTTCTGGCTGCCAGCTATCTGCAGACGTTCGCATTTCAAGAGCAGGGCTGAGAAAGGAGCCTAGCAGGTACACCATCTTTCCCAGGATACGTTTGAAGTTTGAGGTGGTAAGACAAGCAAGGAGCCCCAGTCTCTGTGCCTCTGTGCGAGCACTGCCATGGGCAGATGAGGCTGAGCAACAGCTTTCCAGGATAGCCCCTTCTGGCTGCCAGCTATCTGCAGACGTTCGCACTTTCGGAGCAGGGCTGTGATAGGAGCCTGGCTGGGTCACCACCATTCCCATCATGCGTTTGAAGTTTCAAGTGGCAAGATAAGCAAGCAGCCCCATTCTCTGTGCCTCTATGCGAACAGTGCCATTGGCAGATGAGGCTGAGCAACAGCTTTCCAGGCCAGCCCCTTCTGGCTGCCAGCTATCTGCAGACGTTCGCATTTCAAAAGCAGGGCTGCGAAAGGAGCCTAGCAGGTACACCATCTTTCCCAGGCTACGTTTGAAGTTTCAAGTGGCAAGACAAGCAAGCAGCCCCATTCTCTATGCCTCTGTGCAAGCACTGCCACGGGCAGATGAGGCTGAGCAACAGCTTTCCAGGCTAGCACCTTCTGGCTGCCAGCTATTTGCAGACGTTCGCACTTTCGGAGCAGGGCTGCGAAAGGAGCCTGGCTGGGACACCAACTTTCCCAGGCTACGTTTGAAGTTTGAGGTGGCAAGACAAGCAAGCAGCCCCATTCCCTGTGCCTCTGTGCGAGCACTGCCATGGGCAGATGAGGCTGAGCAACAGCTTTCCAGGCTAGCCCCTTCTGGCTGCCAGCTATCTGCAGACGTTCGCACTTTCGGAGCAGTTCTGTGATAGGAGCCTGGCAGGGACACCAACTTTCCCAGCATGCGTTTGAAGTTTCTAGTGGCAAGATAAGCAAGCAGCCCCATTCTCTCTGCCTCTATGCGAGCAGTGCCATGGGCAGATGAGGCTGAGCAACAGCTTTCCAGGCTAGCCCCTTCTGGCTGCCAGCTATCTGCAGACGTTTGCATTTCAAGAGCAGGGTTGCGAAAGGAGCCTAGCAGGTACACCATCTTTCCCAGGATACGTTTGAAGTTTGAGGTGGTAAGACAAGCAAGGAGCCCCAGTCTCTGTGCCTCTGTGCGAGCACTGCCATGGGCAGATGAGGCTGAGCAACAGCTTTCCAGGATAGCCCCTTCTGGCTGCCAGCTATCTGCAGACGTTCGCACTTTCGGAGCAGGGCTGTGATAGGAGCCTGGCTGGGTCACCACCATTCCCATCATGCGTTTGAAGTTTCAAGTGGCAAGATAAGCAAGCAGCCCCATTCTCTGTGCCTCTATGCGAACAGTGCCATGGGCAGATGAGGCTGAGCAACAGCTTTCCAGGCTAGCCCCTTCTGGCTGCCAGCTATCTGCAGACGTTCGCACTTTCGGAGCAGGGCTGCGAAAGGAGCCTAGCTGGTACACCAACTTTCCCAGGCTACGTTTGAAGTTTCAAGTGGCAAGATAAGCAAGCAGCCCCATTCTCTGTGCCTCTGTGCGAGCACTGCCATGGGCAGATGAGGCTGAGCAACAGCTTTCCAGGCTAGCCCCTTCTGGCTGCCAGCTATCTGCAGACGTTCGCATTTCAAAAGCAGGGCTGCGAAAGGAGCCTAACAGGTACACCATCTTTCCCAGGCTACGTTTGAAGTTTCAAGTGGCAAGACAAGCAAGCAGCCTCATTCTCTGTGCCTCTGTGCGAGCACTGCCACGGGCAGATGAGGCTGAGCAACAGCTTTCCAGGCTAGCACCTTCTGGCTGCCAGCTATCTGCAGACGTTCGCACTTTCGGAGCAGGGCTGCGAAAGGAGCCTGGCTGGGACACCAACTTTCCCAGGCTACGTTTGAAGTTTGAGGTGGCAAGACAAGCAAGCAGCCCCATTCCCTGTGCCTCTGTGCGAGCACTGCCATGGGCAGATGAGGCTGAGCAACAGCTTTCCAGGCTAGCCCCTTCTGGCTGCCAGCTATCTGCAGACGTTCGCACTTTCGGAGCAGTTCTGTGATAGGAGCCTGGCAGGGACACCACCATTCCCAGCATGCGTTTGAAGTTTCAAGTGGCAAGACAAGCAATCAGCCCCATTCTGTGTGCCTCTATGCGAACAGTGCCATGGGCAGATGAGGCTGAGCAACAGCTTTCTAGGCTAGCACCTTCTGGCTGCCAGCTATCTGCAGACGTTCGCACTTTCGGAGCAGGGCTGCGAAAGGAGCCTGGCTGGGACACCAACTTTCCCAGGCTACGTTTGAACTTTGAGGTGGCAAGACAAGCAAGCAGCCCCATTCTCTGTGCCTCTATGCGAACAGTGCCATGGGCAGATGAGGCTGAGCAACAGCTTTCCAGGCTAGCCCCTTCTGGCTGCCAGCTATCTGTAGACATTCGCACTTTCAGAGCAGGGCTGTGACAGGAGCCTGGCAGGGTCACCACCATTCCCAGCATGCGTTTGAAGTTTCAAGTGGCAAGATAATCAAGCAGCCCCATTCTCTGTGCCTCTATGCGAACAGTGCCATGGGCAGATGAGGCTGAGCAACAGCTTTCCAGGCTAGCCCCTTCTGGCTGCCAGCTATCTGCAGACGTTTGCATTTCAAGAGCAGGGTTGCGAAAGGAGCCTAGCAGGTACACCATCTTTCCCAGGATACGTTTGAAGTTTGAGGTGGTAAGACAAGCAAGGAGCCCCAGTCTCTGTGCCTCTGTGCGAGCACTGCCATGGGCAGATGAGGCTGAGCAACAGCTTTCCAGGATAGCCCCTTCTGGCTGCCAGCTATCTGCAGACGTTCGCACTTTCGGAGCAGGGCTGTGATAGGAGCCTGGCTGGGTCACCACCATTCCCATCATGCGTTTGAAGTTTCAAGTGGCAAGATAAGCAAGCAGCCCCATTCTCTGTGCCTCTATGCGAACAGTGCCATGGGCAGATGAGGCTGAGCAACAGCTTTCCAGGCTAGCCCCTTCTGGCTGCCAGCTATCTGCAGACGTTCGCACTTTCGGAGCAGGGCTGTGATAGGAGCCTGGCAGGTACACCAACTTTCCCAGCATGCGTTTGAAGTTTCAAGTGGCAAGATAAGCAAGCAGCCCCATTCTCTGTGCCTCTATGCGAACAGTGCCATGGGCAGATGAGGCTGAGCAACAGCTTTCCAGGCTAGCACCTTCTGGCTGCCAGCTATCTGCAGACGTTCGCATTTCAAGAGCAGGGCTGCGAAAGGAGCCTAGCAGGTACACCATCTTTCCCAGGATACGTTTGAAGTTTGAGGTGGCAAGACAAGCAAGCAGCCCTATTCTCTGTGCCTCTGTGCAAGCAGTGCCATGGGCAGATGAGGCTGAGCAACAGCTTTCCAGGCTAGCACCTTCTGGCTGCCAGCTATCTGCAGACGTTCGCACTTTCGGAGCAGGGCTGCGAAAGGAGCCTGGCTGGGACACCAACTTTCCCAGGCTACGTTTGAAGTTGAGGTGGCAAGACAAGCAAGCAGCCCCATTCTCTGTGCCTCTGTGCGAGCACTGCCATGGGCAGATGAGGCTGAGCAACAGCTTTCCAGGCTAGCCCCTTCTGGCTGCCAGCTATCTGCAGACGTTCGCACTTTCGGAGCAGGGCTGTGATAGGAGCCTGGCAGGGACACCACCATTCCCAGCATGCGTTTGAAGTTTCAAGTGGCAAGATAAGCAAGCAGCCCCATTCTCTGTGCCTCTTTGCGAACAGTGCCATGGGCAGATGAGGCTGAGCAAGTGCTTTCCAGGCTAGCCCCTTCTGGCTGCCAGCTATCTGCAGACGTTCGCATTTTCGGAGCAGGGCTGCGAAAGGATCCTGGCTGGGAAACCAATTTTCCCAGGCTACGTTTGAAGTTTGAGGTGGCAAGACAAGCAAGCAGCCCCATTCTCTGTGCCTCTATGCGAACAGTGCCATGGGCAGATGAGGCTGAGCAACAGCTTTCCAGGATAGCCCCTTCTGGCTGCCAGCTATCTGCAGACGTTCGCATTTCTAGAGCAGGGCTGTGATAGGAGCTTGACAGGGACACCACCATTCCCAGCATGCGTTTGAAGTTTCAAGTGGCAAGATAAGCAAGCAGCCCCATTCTCTCTGCCTCTATGCGAACAGTGCCATGGGCAGATGAGGCTGAGCAACAGCTTTCCAGGCTAGCCCCTTCTGGCTGCCAGCTATCTGCAGACGTTCGCATTTCAAGAGTAGGGCTGCGAAAGGATCCTAGCAGGTATACCATCTTTCCCAGGCTACGTTTGAAGTTTGAGGTGGCAAGACAAGCAAGCAGCCCCATTCTCTGTGCCTCTATGCGAACAGTGCCATGGGCAGATGAGGCTGAGCAACAGCTTTCCAGGCTAGCACCTTCTGGCTGCCAGCTATCTGCAGACGTTCGCACTTTCGGAGCAGGGCTGTGATAGGAGCTTGGCAGGGACACCACCATTCCCAGCATGCGTTTGAAGTTTCAAGTGGCAAGATAAGCAAGCAGCCCCATTCTCTCTGCCTCTATGCGAACAGTGCCATGGGCAGATGAGGCTGAGCAACAGCTTTCCAGGCTAGCCCCTTCTGGCTGCCAGCTATCTGCAGACGTTCGCATTTCAAGAGTAGGGCTGCGAAAGGAGCCTGGCTGGGACACCATCTTTCCCAGGCTACGTTTGAAGTTTGAGGTGGCAAGACAAGCAAGCAGCCCCATTCTCTGTGCCTCTGTGTGAGCAGTGCCATGGGCAGATGAGGCTGAGCAACAGCTTTCCAGGCTAGCCCCTTCTGGCTGCCAGCTATCTGCAGACGTTCGCACTTTCGGAGCAGGGCTGTGATAGGAGCCTGGCAGGGTCACCATCATTCCCAGGCTACGTTTGAAGTTTCAGGTGGCAAGACAAGCAAGCAGCCCCATTCTCTGTGCCTCTGTGCGAGCAGTGCCATGGGCAGATTAGGCTGAGCAACAGCTTTCCAGGCTAGCCCCTTCTGGCTACCAGCTATCTGCAGACGTTCGCACTTTCGGAGCAGGGCTGCGAAAGGAGCCTGGCAGGGACAACCCAAATTCCCCACATGCGTTTGAAGTTTCAAGTGGCAAGATAAGCAAGAAGCCCCATTCTCAGTGCTTCTATGCGAACAGTGCCATAGGCAGATGAGCCTGAGCAATAGCTTTCCAGGCTAGCCCCTTCTGGCTGCCAGCTATCTGCAGACGTTCGCACTTTCGGAGCAGGGCTGTGATAGGAGCCTGGCAGGTACACCATCTTTCCCAGGCTACGTTTGAAGTTTGAGGTGGCAAGATAAGCAAGGAGCCCCATTCTCTGTGCCTCTGTGCGAGCAGTGCCATGGACAGATGAGGCTGAGCAACAGCTTTCCATGCTAGCACCTTCTGGCTGCCAGCTATCTGCAGACGTTCGCACTTCCGGAGCAGGGCTGCGAAAGGAGCCTGGCTGTGACACCAACATTCCCAGGCTACGTTTGAAGTTTGAGGTGGCAAGACAAGCAAGCAGCCCCATTCTCTGTGCATCTGTGCGAGCAGTGCCATGGGCAGATGAGGCTGAGCAACAGCTTTCCAGGCTAGCCCCTTCTGGCTGCCTGCTATCTGCAGACGTTCGCACTTTCGGAGCAGGGCTGTGATAGGAGCCTGGCAGGGACACCACCATTCCCAGCATGCGTTTGAAGTTTCAAGTGGCAAGATAAGCAAGCAGCCCCATTCTCTCTGCCTCTATGCGAACACGCCATTGGCAGATGAGGCTGAGCAACAGCTTTCCAGGATAGCCCCTTCTGGCTGCCAGCTATCTGCAGACGTTCGCATTTCAAGAGCAGGGCTGCGAAAGGAGCATAGCAGGTATACCATCTTTCCCAGGCTACGTTTGAAGTTTGAGGTGGCAAGATAAGCAAGCAGCCCCATTCTCTGTGCATCTGTGCGAGCAGTGCCATGGGCAGATGAGGCTGAGCAACAGCTTTCCAGGCTAGCCCCTTCTGGCTGCCAGCTATCTGCAGATGTTCTCACTTTCGGAGCAGGGCTGCGAAAGGAGCCTGGCTGGGACACCAACTTTCCCAGGCTACGTTTGAAGTTTGAGGTGGCAAGACAAGCAAGCAGCCCCATTCTCTGTGCCTCTGTGCGAGCAGTGCCACGGGCAGATGAGGCTGAGCAACATCTTTCCAGGCTAGCACCTTCTGGCTGCCAGCTATCTGCAGATGTTCTCACTTTCGGAGCAGGGCTGCAAAAGGAGCCTGGCTGGGACACCAACTTTCCCAGGCTACGTTTGAAGTTTGAGGTGGCAAGATAAGCAAGGAGCCCCATTCTCTGTGCCTCTGTGCGAGCAGTGCCATGGGCAGATGAGGCTGAGCAACAGCTTTCCAGGCTAGCCCCTTCTGGCTGCCAGCTATCTGCAGACGTTCGCACTTTCGGAGCAGGGCTGTGATAGGATCCTGGCAGGGACACCACCATTCCCAGCATGCGTTTGAAGTTTCAAGTGGCAAGATAAGCAAGCAGCCCCATTCTCTGTGCCTCTATGCGAACAGTGCCATGGGCAGATGAGGCTGAGCAACAGCTTTCCAGGCTAGCCCCTTCTGGCTGCCAGCTATCTGCAGACGTTCTCACTTTCGGAGCAGGGCTGCGAAAGGAGCCTGGCTGGGACAACCCAAATTCCCCACATGCGTTTGAAGTTTCAAGTGGCAAGATAAGCAAGAAGCCCCATTCTCAGTGCTTCTATGCGAACAGTGCCATAGGCAGATGAGCCTGAGCAATAGCTTTCCAGGCTAGCCCCTTCTGGCTGCCAGCTATCTGCAGACGTTCGCACTTTCGGAGCAGGGCTGTGATAGGAGCCTGGCAGGTACACCATCTTTCCCAGGCTACGTTTGAAGTTTGAGGTGGCAAGATAAGCAAGGAGCCCCATTCTCTGTGCCTCTGTGCGAGCAGTGCCATGGACAGATGAGGCTGAGCAACAGCTTTCCATGCTAGCACCTTCTGGCTGCCAGCTATCTGCAGACGTTCGCACTTCCGGAGCAGGGCTGCGAAAGGAGCCTGGCTGTGACACCAACTTTCCCAGGCTACGTTTGAAGTTTGAGGTGGCAAGACAAGCAAGCAGCCCCATTCTCTGTGCATCTGTGCGAGCAGTGCCATGGGCAGATGAGGCTGAGCAACAGCTTTCCAGGCTAGCCCCTTCTGGCTGCCTGCTATCTGCAGACGTTCGCACTTTCGGAGCAGGGCTGTGATAGGAGCCTGGCAGGGACACCACCATTCCCAGCATGCGTTTGAAGTTTCAAGTGGCAAGATAAGCAAGCAGCCCCATTCTCTCTGCCTCTATGCGAACAGAGCCATGGGCAGATGAGGCTGAGCAACAGCTTTCCAGGATAGCCCCTTCTGGCTGCCAGCTATCTGCAGACGTTCGCATTTCAAGAGCAGGGCTGCGAAAGGAGCATAGCAGGTATACCATCTTTCCCAGGCTACGTTTGAAGTTTGAGGTGGCAAGATAAGCAAGCAGCCCCATTCTCTGTGCATCTGTGCGAGCAGTGCCATGGGCAGATGAGGCTGAGCAACAGCTTTCCAGGCTAGCCCCTTCTGGCTGCCAGCTATCTGCAGATGTTCTCACTTTCGGAGCAGGGCTGCGAAAGGAGCCTGGCTGGGACACCAACTTTCCCAGGCTACGTTTGAAGTTTGAGGTGGCAAGACAAGCAAGCAGCCCCATTCTCTGTGCCTCTGTGCGAGCAGTGCCACGGGCAGATGAGGCTGAGCAACATCTTTCCAGGCTAGCACCTTCTGGCTGCCAGCTATCTGCAGATGTTCTCACTTTCGGAGCAGGGCTGCGAAAGGAGCCTGGCTGGGACACCAACTTTCCCAGGCTACGTTTGAAGTTTGAGGTGGCAAGATAAGCAAGGAGCCCCATTCTCTGTGCCTCTGTGCGAGCAGTGCCATGGGCAGATGAGGCTGAGCAACAGCTTTCCAGGCTAGCCCCTTCTGGCTGCCAGCTATCTGCAGACGTTCGCACTTTCGGAGCAGGGCTGTGATAGGATCCTGGCAGGGACACCACCATTCCCAGCATGCGTTTGAAGTTTCAAGTGGCAAGATAAGCAAGCAGCCCCATTCTCTGTGCCTCTATGCGAACAGTGCCATGGGCAGATGAGGCTGAGCAACAGCTTTCCAGGCTAGCCCCTTCTGGCTGCCAGCTATCTGCAGACGTTCTCACTTTCGGAGCAGGGCTGCGAAAGGAGCCTGGCTGGGACACCAACTTTCCCAGTCTACGTTTGAAGTTTGAGGTGGCAAGACAAGCAAGCAGCCCCATTCTCTGTGCCTCGGTGTGAGCACTGCCATGGGCAGATGGGGCTGAGCAACAGCTTTCCAGGCTAGCCCCTTCTGGCTGCCAGCTATCTGCAGACGTTCGCACTTTCGGAGCAGGGCTGTGATAGGAGCCTGGCAGGGACACCACCATTCCCAGCATGCGTTTGAAGTTTCAAGTGGCAAGATAAGCAAGCAGCCCCATTCTCTGTGCCTCTATGCGAACAGTGCCATGGGCAGATGAGGCTGAGCAACAGCTTTCCAGGCTAGCACCTTCTGGCTGCCAGCTATCTGCAGACGTTCGCACTTTCGGAGCAGGGCTGCGAAAGGAGCCTGGCTGGGACACCAACTTTCCCAGGCTACGTTTGAAGTTGAGGTGGCAAGACAAGCAAGCAGCCCCATTCTCTGTGCCTCTGTGCGAGCACTGCCATGGGCAGATGAGGCTGAGCAACAGCTTTCCAGGCTAGCCCCTTCTGGCTGCCAGCTATCTGCAGACGTTCGCACTTTCGGAGCAGGGCTGTGATAGGAGCCTGGCAGGGACACCACCATTCCCAGCATGCGTTTGAAGTTTCAAGTGGCAAGATAAGCAAGCAGCCCCATTCTCTGTGCCTCTTTGCGAACAGTGCCATGGGCAGATGAGGCTGAGCAAGTGCTTTCCAGGCTAGCCCCTTCTGGCTGCCAGCTATCTGCAGACGTTCGCATTTTCGGAGCAGGGCTGCGAAAGGATCCTGGCTGGGAAACCAATTTTCCCAGGCTACGTTTGAAGTTTGAGGTGGCAAGACAAGCAAGCAGCCCCATTCTCTGTGCCTCTATGCGAACAGTGCCAAGGGCAGATGAGGCTGAGCAACAGCTTTCCAGGATACCCCCTTCTGGCTGCCAGCTATCTGCAGACGTTCGCATTTCTAGAGCAGGGCTGTGATAGGAGCTTGACAGGGACACCACCATTCCCAGCATGCGTTTGAAGTTTCAAGTGGCAAGATAAGCAAGCAGCCCCATTCTCTCTGCCTCTATGCGAACAGTGCCATGGGCAGATGAGGCTGAGCAACAGCTTTCCAGGCTAGCCCCTTCTGGCTGCCAGCTATCTGCAGACGTTCGCATTTCAAGAGTAGGGCTGCGAAAGGATCCTAGCAGGTATACCATCTTTCCCAGGATACGTTTGAAGTTTGAGGTGGCAAGACAAGCAAGCAGCCCCATTCTCTGTGCCTCTATGCGAACAGTGCCATGGGCAGATGAGGCTGAGCAACAGCTTTCCAGGCTAGCCCCTTCTGGCTGCCAGCTATCTGCAGACGTTCGCACTTTCGGAGCAGGGCTGTGATAGGAGCTTGGCAGGGACACCACCATTCCCAGCATGCGTTTGAAGTTTCAAGTGGCAAGATAAGCAAGCAGCCCCATTCTCTCTGCCTCTATGCGAACAGTGCCATGGGCAGATGAGGCTGAGCAACAGCTTTCCAGGCTAGCACCTTCTGGCTGCCAGCTATCTGCAGACGTTCGCATTTCAAGAGTAGGGCTGCGAAAGGAGCCTGGCTGGGACACCATCTTTCCCAGGCTACGTTTGAAGTTTGAGGTGGCAAGACAAGCAAGCAGCCCCATTCTCTGTGCCTCTGTGTGAGCAGTGCCATGGGCAGATGAGGCTGAGCAACAGCTTTCCAGGCTAGCCCCTTCTGGCTGCCAGCTATCTGCAGATGTTCGCACTTTCGGAGCAGGGCTGTGATAGGAGCCTGGCAGGGTCACCATCATTCCCAGGCTACGTTTGAAGTTTCAAGTGGCAAGATAAGCAAGCAGCCCCATTCTCTGTGCCTCTATGCGAACAGTGCCATGGGCAGATGAGGCTGAGCAACAGCTTTCCAGGCTAGCCCCTTCTGGCTGCCAGCTATCTGCAGACGTTCGCACTTTCGGAGCAGGGCTGTGATAGGAGCCTGGCAGGGACACCACCATTCCCAGCATGCGTTTGAAGTTTCAAGTGGCAAGACAAGCAAGCAGCCCCATTCTCTCTGCCTCTATGCGAACAGTGCCATGGGCAGATGAGGCTGAGCAACAGCTTTCCGGGCTAGCACCTTCTGGCTGCCAGCTATCTGCAGACATTCGCATTTTCGGAGCAGGGCTGCGAAAGGAGCCTGGCTGGGACCCCAACTTTCCCAGGCTACGTTTGAAGTTTGAGGTGGCAAGACAAGCAAGCAGCCCCATTCTCTGTGCCTCTGTGCGAGCACTGCCATGGGCAGATGAGGCTGAGCAACAGCTTTCCAGGCTAGCCCCTTCTGGCTACCAGTTATCTGCAGACGTTCGCACTTTCGGAGCAGGGCTGCGAAAGGAGCCTGGCAGGGACAACCCAAATTCCCCACATGCGTTTGAAGTTTCAAGTGGCAAGATAAGCAAGAAGCCCCATTCTCAGTGCTTCTATGCGAACAGTGCCATAGGCAGATGAGCCTGAGCAATAGCTTTCCAGGCTAGCCCCTTCTGGCTGCCAGCTATCTGCAGACGTTCGCACTTTCGGAGCAGGGCTGTGATAGGAGCCTGGCAGGTACACCATCTTTCCCAGGCTACGTTTGAAGTTTGAGGTGGCAAGATAAGCAAGGAGCCCCATTCTCTGTGCCTCTGTGCGAGCAGTGCCATGGACAGATGAGGCTGAGCAACAGCTTTCCAGGCTAGCACCTTCTGGCTGCCAGCTATCTGCAGACGTTCGCACTTCCGGAGCAGGGCTGCGAAAGGAGCCTGGCTGTGACACCAACTTTCCCAGGCTACGTTTGAAGTTTGAGGTGGCAAGACAAGCAAGCAGCCCCATTCTCTGTGCATCTGTGCGAGCAGTGCCATGGGCAGATGAGGCTGAGCAACAGCTTTCCAGGCTAGCCCCTTCTGGCTGCCTGCTATCTGCAGACGTTCGCACTTTCGGAGCAGGGCTGTGATAGGAGCCTGGCAGGGACACCACCATTCCCAGCATGCGTTTGAAGTTTCAAGTGGCAAGATAAGCAAGCAGCCCCATTCTCTCTGCCTCTATGCGAACAGAGCCATGGGCAGATGAGGCTGAGCAACAGCTTTCCAGGCTAGCCCCTTCTGGCTGCCAGCTATCTGCAGACGTTCGCATTTCAAGAGCAGGGCTGCGAAAGGAGCATAGCAGGTATACCATCTTTCCCAGGCTACGTTTGAAGTTTGAGGTGGCAAGATAAGCAAGCAGCCCCATTCTCTGTGCATCTGTGCGAGCAGTGCCATGGGCAGATGAGGCTGAGCAACAGCTTTCCAGGCTAGCCCCTTCTGGCTGCCAGCTATCTGCAGATGTTCTCACTTTCGGAGCAGGGCTGCGAAAGGAGCCTGGCTGGGACACCAACTTTCCCAGGCTACGTTTGAAGTTTGAGGTGGCAAGACAAGCAAGCAGCCCCATTCTCTGTGCCTCTGTGCGAGCAGTGCCACGGGCAGATGAGGCTGAGCAACATCTTTCCAGGCTAGCACCTTCTGGCTGCCAGCTATCTGCAGATGTTCTCACTTTCGGAGCAGGGCTGCGAAAGGAGCCTGGCTGGGACACCAACTTTCCCAGGCTACGTTTGAAGTTTGAGGTGGCAAGATAAGCAAGGAGCCCCATTCTCTGTGCCTCTGTGCGAGCAGTGCCATGGGCAGATGAGGCTGAGCAACAGCTTTCCAGGCTAGCCCCTTCTGGCTGCCAGCTATCTGCAGACGTTCGCACTTTCGGAGCAGGGCTGTGATAGGATCCTGGCAGGGACACCACCATTCCCAGCATGCGTTTGAAGTTTCAAGTGGCAAGATAAGCAAGCAGCCCCATTCTCTGTGCCTCTATGCGAACAGTGCCATGGGCAGATGAGGCTGAGCAACAGCTTTCCAGGCTAGCCCCTTCTGGCTGCCAGCTATCTGCAGACGTTCGCACTTTCGGAGCAGGGCTGCGAAAGGAGCCTGGCTGGGACACCAACTTTCCCAGTCTACGTTTGAAGTTTGAGGTGGCAAGACAAGCAAGCAGCCCCATTCTCTGTGCCTCGGTGTGAGCACTGCCATGGGCAGATGAGGCTGAGCAACAGCTTTCCAGGCTAGCCCCTTCTGGCTGCCAGCTATCTGCAGACGTTCGCACTTTCGGAGCAGGGCTGTGATAGGAGCCTGGCAGGGACACCACCATTCCCAGCATGCGTTTGAAGTTTCAAGTGGCAAGATAAGCAAGCAGCCCCATTCTCTGTGCCTCTATGCGAACAGTGCCATGGGCAGATGAGGCTGAGCAACAGCTTTCCAGGCTAGCACCTTCTGGCTGCCAGCTATCTGCAGACGTTCGCACTTTCGGAGCAGGGCTGTGATAGGAGCCTGGCAGGGACAACCCAAATTCCCCACATGCGTTTGAAGTTTCAAGTTGCAAGATAAGCAAGAAGCCCCATTCTCAGTGCTTCTATGCGAACAGTGCCATAGGCAGATGAGCCTGAGCAATAGCTTTCCAGGCTAGCCCCTTCTGGCTGCCAGCTATCTGCAGACGTTCGCACTTTCGGAGCAGGGCTGTGATAGGAGCCTGGCAGGTACACCATCTTTCCCAGGCTACGTTTGAAGTTTGAGGTGGCAAGATAAGCAAGGAGCCCCATTCTCTGTGCCTCTGTGCGAGCAGTGCCATGGGCAGATGAGGCTGAGCAACAGCCTTCCATGCTAGCACCTTCTGGCTGCCAGCTATCTGCAGACGTTCGCACTTCCGGAGCAGGGCTGCGAAAGGAGCCTGGCTGGGACACCAACTTTCCCAGGCTACGTTTGAAGTTTGAGGTGGCAAGACAAGCAAGCAGCCCCATTCTCTGTGCCTCTGTGCGAGCACTGCCATGGGCAGATGAGGCTGAGCAACAGCTTTCCAGGCTAGCCCCTTCTGGCTGCCTGCTATCTGCAGACGTTCGCACTTTCGGAGCAGGGCTGTGATAGGAGCCTGGCAGGGACACCACCATTCCCAGCATGCGTTTGAAGTTTCAAGTGGCAAGATAAGCAAGCAGCCCCATTCTCTCTGCCTCTATGCGAACAGAGCCATGGGCAGATGAGGCTGAGCAACAGCTTTCCAGGATAGCCCCTTCTGGCTGCCAGCTATCTGCAGACGTTCGCATTTCAAGAGCAGGGCTGCGAAAGGAGCATAGCAGGTATACCATCTTTCCCAGGCTACGTTTGAAGTTTGAGGTGGCAAGACAAGCAAGTACCCCATTCTCTGTGCCTCTGTGCGAGCAGTGCCATGGGCAGATGAGGCTGAGCAACAGCTTTCCAGGCTAGCCCCTTCTGGCTGCCAGCTATCTGCAGATGTTCTCACTTTCGGAGCAGGGCTGCGAAAGGAGCCTGGCTGGGACACCAACTTTCCCAGGCTACGTTTGAAGTTTGAGGTGGCAAGACAAGCAAGCAGCCCCATTCTCTGTGCCTCTGTGCGAGCAGTGCCACGGGCAGATGAGGCTGAGCAACATCTTTCCAGGCTAGCACCTTCTGGCTGCCAGCTATCTGCAGATGTTCTCACTTTCGGAGCAGGGCTGCGAAAGGAGCCTGGCTGGGACACCAACTTTCCCAGGCTACGTTTGAAGTTTGAGGTGGCAAGATAAGCAAGGAGCCCCATTCTCTGTGCCTCTGTGCGAGCAGTGCCATGGGCAGATGAGGCTGAGCAACAGCTTTCCAGGCTAGCCCCTTCTGGCTGCCAGCTATCTGCAGACGTTCGCACTTTCGGAGCAGGGCTGCGAAAGGAGCCTGGCAGGGACACCAACTTTCCCAGGCTACGTTTGAAGTTTGAGGTGGCAAGACAAGCAAGCAGCCCCATTCTCTGTGCCTCTGTGCGAGCAGTGCCATGGGCAGATGAGGCTGAGCAACAGCTTTCCAGGCTAGCCCCTTCTGGCTGCCAGCTATCTACAGATGTTCTCACTTTCGGAGCAGGGCTGCGAAATGAGCCTGGCTGGGACACCAACTTTCCCAGGCTACGTTTGAAGTTTGAGGTGGCAAGACAAGCAAGCAGCCCCATTCTCTGTGCCTCTGTGCGAGCAGTGCCACGGGCAGATGAGGCTGAGCAACAGCTTTCCAGGCTAGCACCTTCTGGCTGCCAGCTATCTGCAGATGTTCTCACTTTCGGAGCAGGGCTGCGAAACGAGCCTGGCTGGGACACCAACTTTCCCAGGCTACGTTTGAAGTTTGAGGTGGCAAGATAAGCAAGGAGCCCCATTCTCTGTGCCTCTGTGCGAGCAGTGCCATGGGCAGATGAGGCTGAGCAACAGCTTTCCAGGCTAGCACCTTCTGGCTGCCAGCTATCTGCAGACGTTCGCACTTTCGGAGCAGGGCTGTGATAGGAGCCTGGCAGGGACACCACCATTCCCAGCATGCGTTTGAAGTTTCAAGTGGCAAGATAAGCAAGCAGCCCCATTCTCTGTGCCTCTATGCGAACAGTGCCATGGGCAGATGAGGCTGAACAACAGCTTTCCAGGCTAGCCCCTTCTGGCTGCCAGCTATCTGCAGACGTTCGCACTTTCGGAGCAGGGCTGCGAAAGGAGCCTGGCTGGGACACCAACTTTCCCAGGATACGTTTGAAGTTTGAGGTGGCAAGATAAGCAAGCAGCCCCATTCTCTGTGCCTCTGTGCGAGCAGTGCCATGGGCAGATGAGGCTGAGCAACAGCTTTCCAGCCTAGCCCCTTCTGGCTGCCAGCTATCTGCAGATGTTCTCACTTTCGGAGCAGGGCTGCGAAAGGAGCCTGGCTGGGACACCAACTTTCCCAGGCTACGTTTGAAGTTTGAGGTGGCAAGACAAGCAAGCAGCCCCATTCTCTGTGCCTCTGTGCGAGCAGTGCCACGGGCAGATGAGGCTGAGCAACAGCTTTCCAGGCTAGCACCTTCTGGCTGCCAGCTATCTGCAGATGTTCTCACTTTCGGAGCAGGGCTGCGAAAGGAGCCTGGCTGGGACACCAACTTTCCCAGGCTACGTTTGAAGTTTGAGGTGGCAAGATAAGCAAGGAGCCCCATTCTCTGTGCCTCTGTGCGAGCAGTGCCATGGGCAGATGAGGCTGAGCAAGACCTTTCCAGGCTAGCACATTCTGGCTGCCAGCTATCTGCAGACGTTCGCACTTTCGGAGCAGGGCTGTGATAGGATCCTGGCAGGGACACCACCATTCCCAGCATGCGTTTGAAGTTTCAAGTGGCAAGATAAGCAAGCAGCCCCATTCTCTGTGCCTCTATGCGAACAGTGCCATGGGCAGATGAGGCTGAGCAACAGCTTTCCAGGCTAGCCCCTTCTGGCTGCCAGCTATCTGCAGACGTTCGCACTTTCGGAGCAGGGCTGCGAAAGGAGCCTGGCTGGGACACCAAATTTCCCAGGCTACGTTTGAAGTTTGAGGTGGCAAGACAAGCAAGCAGCCCCATTCTCTGTGCCTCGGTGTGAGCACTGCCATGGGCAGATGAGGCTGAGCAACAGCTTTCCAGGCTAGCCCCTTCTGGCTGCCAGCTATCTGCAGACGTTCGCACTTTCGGAGCAGGGCTGTGATAGGAGCCTGGCAGGGACACCAACTTTCCCAGCATGCGTTTGAAGTTTCAAGTGGCAAGAGAAGCAAGCAGCCCCATTCTCTGTGCCTCTATGCGAACAGTACCATGGGCAGATGAGGCTGAGCAACAGCTTTCCAGGCTAGCACCTTCTGGCTGCCAGCTATCTGCAGACGTTCGCACTTCCGGAGCAGGGCTGCGAAAGGAGCCTGGCTGGGACACCAACTTTCCCAGGCTACGTTTGAAGTTTGAGGTGGCAAGACAAGCAAGCAGCCCCATTCTCTGTGCCTCTGTGCGAGCACTGCCATGGGCAGATGAGGCTGAGCAACAGCTTTGCAGGATAGCCCCTTCTGGCTGCCAGCTATCTGCAGACGTTCGCACTTTCGGAGCAGGGCTGTGATAGGAGCCTGGCAGGGACACCACCATTCCCAGCATGCGTTTGAAGTTTCAAGTGGCAAGATAAGCAAGCAGCCCCATTCTCTGTGCCTCTATGCGAACAGTGCCATGGGCAGATGAGGCTGAGCAACAGCTTTCCAGGCTAGCCCCTTCTGGCTGCCAGCTATCTGCAGACGTTCGCACTTTCGGAGCAGGGCTGCGAAAGGAGCCTGGCTGGGACACCAACTTTCCCAGGCTACGTTTGAAGTTTGAGGTGGCAAGACAAGCAAGCAGCCCCATTCTCTGTGCCTCTATGCGAACAGTGCCATGCGCAGATGAGGCTGAGCAACAGCTTTCCAGGCTAGCCCCTTCTGGCTGCCAGCTATCTGCAGACGTTCGCACTTTCGGAGCAGGGCTGTGATAGGAGCCTGGCAGGGACACCACCATTCCCAGCATGCGTTTTTGGTTTCAAGTGGCAAGATAAGCAAGCAGCCCCATTCTCTCTGCCTCTATGCGAGCAGTGCCATGGGCAGATGAGGCTGAGCAACAGCTTTCCAGGCTAGCACCTTCTGGCTGCCAGCTATCTGCAGACGTTCGCACTTCCGGAGCAGGGCTGCGAAAGGAGCCTGGCTGGGACACCATGTTTCCCAGGCTACGTTTGAAGTTTGAGGTGGCAAGACAAGCAAGGAGCCCCATTCTCTGTGCCTCTGTGTGAGCACTGCCATGGGCAGATGAGACTGAGCAACAGCTTTGCAGGCTAGCACCTTCTGGCTGCCAGCTATCTGCAGACGTTCGCATTTCAAAAGCAGGGCTGCGAAAGGAGCCTAGCAGGTACTCCATCTTTCCCAGGCTACGTTTGAAGTTTGAGGTGGCAAGACAAGCAAGCAGCCCCATTCTCTGTGCCTCTGTGCGAGCAGTGCCACGGGCAGATGAGGCTGAGCAACAGCTTTCCAGGCTAGCCCCTTCTGGCTGCCAGCTATCTGCAGACGTTCGCACTTTCGGAGCAGTTCTGTGATAGGAGCCTGGCAGGGACACCAACTTTCCCAGCATGCGTTTGAAGTTTCAAGTGGCAAGATAAGCAAGCAGCCCCATTCTCTCTGCCTCTATGCGAACAGTGCCATGGGCAGATGAGGCTGAGCAACAGCTTTCCGGGCTAGCACCTTCTGGCTGCCAGCTATCTGCAGACATTCGCATTTTCGGAGCAGGGCTGCGAAAGGAGCCTGGCTGGGACCCGAACTTTCCCAGGCTACGTTTGAAGTTTCAGGTGGCAAGACAAGCAAGCAGCCCCATTCTCTGTGCCTCTGTGCGAGCAGTGCCATGGACAGATGAGGCTGAGCAACAGCTTTCCAGGCTAGCCCCTTCTGGCTACCAGCTATCTGCAGACGTTCGCACTTTCGGAGCAGGGCTGCGAAAGGAGCCTGGCAGGGACAACCCAAATTCCCCACATGCGTTTGAAGTTTCAAGTGGCAAGATAAGCAAGAAGCCCCATTCTCAGTGCTTCTATGCGAACAGTGCCATAGGCAGATGAGCCTGAGCAATAGCTTTCCAGGCTAGCCCCTTCTGGCTGCCAGCTATCTGCAGACGTTCGCACTTTCGGAGCAGGGCTGTGATAGGAGCCTGGCAGGTACACCATCTTTCCCAGGCTACGTTTGAAGTTTGAGGTGGCAAGATAAGCAAGGAGCCCCATTCTCTGTGCCTCTGTGCGAGCAGTGCCATGGACAGATGAGGCTGAGCAACAGCTTTCCATGCTAGCACCTTCTGGCTGCCAGCTATCTGCAGACGTTCGCACTTCCGGAGCAGGGCTGCGAAAGGAGCCTGGCTGTGACACCAACTTTCCCAGGCTACGTTTGAAGTTTGAGGTGGCAAGACAAGCAAGCAGCCCCATTCTCTGTGCATCTGTGCGAGCAGTGCCATGGGCAGATGAGGCTGAGCAACAGCTTTCCAGGCTAGCCCCTTCTGGCTGCCTGCTATCTGCAGACGTTCGCACTTTCGGAGCAGGGCTGTGATAGGAGCCTGGCAGGGACACCACCATTCCCAGCATGCGTTTGAAGTTTCAAGTGGCAAGATAAGCAAGCAGCCCCATTCTCTCTGCCTCTATGCGAACAGAGCCATGGGCAGATGAGGCTGAGCAACAGCTTTCCAGGATAGCCCCTTCTGGCTGCCAGCTATCTGCAGACGTTCGCATTTCAAGAGCAGGGCTGCGAAAGGAGCATAGCAGGTATACCATCTTTCCCAGGCTACGTTTGAAGTTTGAGGTGGCAAGATAAGCAAGCAGCCCCATTCTCTGTGCATCTGTGCGAGCAGTGCCATGGGCAGATGAGGCTGAGCAACAGCTTTCCAGGCTAGCCCCTTCTGGCTGCCAGCTATCTGCAGATGTTCTCACTTTCGGAGCAGGGCTGCGAAAGGAGCCTGGCTGGGACACCAACTTTCCCAGGCTACGTTTGAAGTTTGAGGTGGCAAGACAAGCAAGCAGCCCCATTCTCTGTGCCTCTGTGCGAGCAGTGCCACGGGCAGATGAGGCTGAGCAACATCTTTCCAGGCTAGCACCTTCTGGCTGCCAGCTATCTGCAGATGTTCTCACTTTCGGAGCAGGGCTGCGAAAGGAGCCTGGCTGTGACACCAACTTTCCCAGGCTACGTTTGAAGTTTGAGGTGGCAAGATAAGCAAGGAGCCCCATTCTCTGTGCCTCTGTGCGAGCAGTGCCATGGGCAGATGAGGCTGAGCAACAGCTTTCCAGGCTAGCCCCTTCTGGCTGCCAGCTATCTGCAGACGTTCGCACTTTCGGAGCAGGGCTGTGATAGGATCCTGGCAGGGACACCACCATTCCCAGCATGCGTTTGAAGTTTCAAGTGGCAAGATAAGCAAGCAGCCCCATTCTCTGTGCCTCTATGCGAACAGTGCCATGGGCAGATGAGGCTGAGCAACAGCTTTCCAGGCTAGCCCCTTCTGGCTGCCAGCTATCTGCAGACGTTCGCACTTTCGGAGCAGGGCTGCGAAAGGAGCCTGGCTGGGACACCAACTTTCCCAGTCTACGTTTGAAGTTTGAGGTGGCAAGACAAGCAAGCAGCCCCATTCTCTGTGCCTGTGTGCGAGCACTGCCATGGGCAGATGAGGCTGAGCAACAGCTTTCCAGGCTAGCCCCTTCTGGCTGCCAGCTATCTGCAGACGTTCGCACTTTCGGAGCAGGGCTGTGATAGGAGCCTGGCAGGGACACCACCATTCCCAGCATGCGTTTGAAGTTTCAAGTGGCAAGATAAGCAAGCAGCCCCATTCTCTGTGCCTCTATGCGAACAGTGCCATGGGCAGATGAGGCTGAGCAACAGCTTTCCAGGATAGCCCCTTCTGGCTGCCAGCTATCTGCAGACGTTCGCATTTCAAGAGCAGGGCTGCGAAAGGAGCATAGCAGGTATACCATCTTTCCCAGGCTACGTTTGAAGTTTGAGGTGGCAAGACAAGCAAGCAGCCCCATTCTCTGTGCCTCTGTGCGAGCAGTGCCATGGGCAGATGAGGCTGAGCAACAGCTTTCCAGGCTAGCCCCTTCTGGCTGCCAGCTATCTGCAGATGTTCTCACTTTCGGAGCAGGGCTGCGAAAGGAGCCTGGCAGGGACAACCCAAATTCCCCACATGCGTTTGAAGTTTCAAGTGGCAAGATAAGCAAGAAGCCCCATTCTCAGTGCTTCTATGCGAACAGTGCCATAGGCAGATGAGCCTGAGCAATAGCTTTCCAGGCTAGCCCCTTCTGGCTGCCAGCTATCTGCAGACGTTCGCACTTTCGGAGCAGGGCTGTGATAGGAGCCTGGCAGGTACACCATCTTTCCCAGGCTACGTTTGAAGTTTGAGGTGGCAAGATAAGCAAGGAGCCCCATTCTCTGTGCCTCTGTGCGAGCAGTGCCATGGACAGATGAGGCTGAGCAACAGCTTTCCATGCTAGCACCTTCTGGCTGCCAGCTATCTGCAGACGTTCGCACTTCCGGAGCAGGGCTGCGAAAGGAGCCTGGCTGTGACACCAACTTTCCCAGGCTACGTTTGAAGTTTGAGGTGGCAAGACAAGCAAGCAGCCCCATTCTCTGTGCATCTGTGCGAGCAGTGCCATGGGCAGATGAGGCTGAGCAACAGCTTTCCAGGCTAGCCCCTTCTGGCTGCCTGCTATCTGCAGACGTTCGCACTTTCGGAGCAGGGCTGTGATAGGAGCCTGGCAGGGACACCACCATTCCCAGCATGCGTTTGAAGTTTCAAGTGGCAAGATAAGCAAGCAGCCCCATTCTCTCTGCCTCTATGCGAACAGAGCCATGGGCAGATGAGGCTGAGCAACAGCTTTCCAGGATAGCCCCTTCTGGCTGCCAGCTATCTGCAGACGTTCGCATTTCAAGAGCAGGGCTGCGAAAGGAGCATAGCAGGTATACCATCTTTCCCAGGCTACGTTTGAAGTTTGAGGTGGCAAGATAAGCAAGCAGCCCCATTCTCTGTGCATCTGTGCGAGCAGTGCCATGGGCAGATGAGGCTGAGCAACAGCTTTCCAGGCTAGCCCCTTCTGGCTGCCAGCTATCTGCAGATGTTCTCACTTTCGGAGCAGGGCTGCGAAAGGAGCCTGGCTGGGACACCAACTTTCCCAGGCTACGTTTGAAGTTTGAGGTGGCAAGACAAGCAAGCAGCCCCATTCTCTGTGCCTCTGTGCGAGCAGTGCCACGGGCAGATGAGGCTGAGCAACATCTTTCCAGGCTAGCACCTTCTGGCTGCCAGCTATCTGCAGATGTTCTCACTTTCGGAGCAGGGCTGCGAAAGGAGCCTGGCTGGGACACCAACTTTCCCAGGCTACGTTTGAAGTTTGAGGTGGCAAGATAAGCAAGGAGCCCCATTCTCTGTGCCTCTGTGCGAGCAGTGCCATGGGCAGATGAGGCTGAGCAACAGCTTTCCAGGCTAGCCCCTTCTGGCTGCCAGCTATCTGCAGACGTTCGCACTTTCGGAGCAGGGCTGTGATAGGATCCTGGCAGGGACACCACCATTCCCAGCATGCGTTTGAAGTTTCAAGTGGCAAGATAAGCAAGCAGCCCCATTCTCTGTGCCTCTATGCGAACAGTGCCATGGGCAGATGAGGCTGAGCAACAGCTTTCCAGGCTAGCCCCTTCTGGCTGCCAGCTATCTGCAGACGTTCGCACTTTCGGAGCAGGGCTGCGAAAGGAGCCTGGCTGGGACACCAACTTTCCCAGGCTACGTTTGAAGTTTGAGGTGGCAAGACAAGCAAGCAGCCCCATTCTCTGTGCCTCGGTGTGAGCACTGCCATGGGCAGATGAGGCTGAGCAACAGCTTTCCAGGCTAGCCCCTTCTGGCTGCCAGCTATCTGCAGACGTTCGCACTTTCGGAGCAGGGCTGTGATAGGAGCCTGGCAGGGACACCACCATTCCCAGCATGCGTTTGAAGTTTCAAGTGGCAAGATAAGCAAGAAGCCCCATTCTCTGTGCCTCTATGCGAACAGTGCCATGGGCAGATGAGGCTGAGCAACAGCTTTCCAGGCTAGCACCTTCTGGCTGCCAGCTATCTGCAGACGTTCGCACTTTCGGAGCAGGGCTGTGATAGGAGCCTGGCAGGGACACCACCATTCCCAGCATGCGTTTGAAGTTTCAAGTGGCAAGATAAGCAAGCAGCCCCATTCTCTCTGCCTCTATGCGAACAGTGCCATGGGCAGATTAGGCTGAGCAACAGCTTTCCGGGCTAGCACCTTCTGGCTGCCAGCTATCTGCAGACGTTCGCATTTTCGGAGCAGGGCTGCGAAAGGAGCCTGGCTGGGACCCCAACTTTCCCAGGCTACGTTTGAAGTTTCAGGTGGCAAGACAAGCAAGCAGCCCCATTCTCTGTGCCTCTGTGCGAGCAGTGCCATGGGCAGATGAGGCTGAGCAACAGCTTTCCAGGCTAGCCCCTTCTGGCTACCAGCTATCTGCAGACGTTCGCACTTTCGGAGCAGGGCTGCGAAAGGAGCCTGGCAGGGACAACCCAAATTCCCCACATGCGTTTGAAGTTTCAAGTGGCAAGATAAGCAAGAAGCCCCATTCTCAGTGCTTCTATGCGAACAGTGCCATAGGCAGATGAGCCTGAGCAATAGCTTTCCAGGCTAGCCCCTTCTGGCTGCCAGCTATCTGCAGACGTTCGCACTTTCGGAGCAGGGCTGTGATAGGAGCCTGGCAGGTACACCATCTTTCCCAGGCTACGTTTGAAGTTTGAGGTGGCAAGATAAGCAAGGAGCCCCATTCTCTGTGCCTCTGTGCGAGCAGTGCCATGGGCAGATGAGGGTGAGCAACAGCTTTCCATGCTAGCACCTTCTGGCTGCCAGCTATCTGCAGACGTTCGCACTTCCGGAGCAGGGCTGCGAAAGGAGCCTGGCTGGGACACCAACTTTCCCAGGCTACGTTTGAAGTTTGAGGTGGCAAGACAAGCAAGCAGCCCCATTCTCTGTGCCTCTGTGCGAGCACTGCCATGGGCAGATGAGGCTGAGCAACAGCTTTCCAGGCTAGCCCCTTCTGGCTGCCTGCTATCTGCAGACGTTCGCACTTTCGGAGCAGGGCTGTGATAGGAGCCTGGCAGGGACACCACCATTCCCAGCATGCGTTTGAAGTTTCAAGTGGCAAGATAAGCAAGCAGCCCCATTCTCTCTGCCTCTATGCGAACAGAGCCATGGGCAGATGAGGCTGAGCAACAGCTTTCCAGGATAGCCCCTTCTGGCTGCCAGCTATCTGCAGACGTTCGCATTTCAAGACCAGGGCTGCGAAAGGAGCATAGCAGGTATACCATCTTTCCCAGGCTACGTTTGAAGTTTGAGGTGGCAAGACAAGCAAGCAGCCCCATTCTCTGTGCCTCTGTGCGAGCAGTGCCATGGGCAGATGAGGCTGAGCAACAGCTTTCCAGGCTAGCCCCTTCTGGCTGCCAGCTATCTGCAGATGTTCTCACTTTCGGAGCAGGGCTGCGAAAGGAGCCTGGCTGGGACACCAACTTTCCCAGGCTACGTTTGAAGTTTGAGGTGGCAAGACAAGCAAGCAGCCCCATTCTCTGTGCCTCTGTGCGAGCAGTGCCACGGGCAGATGAGGCTGAGCAACATCTTTCCAGGCTAGCACCTTCTGGCTGCCAGCTATCTGCAGATGTTCTCACTTTCGGAGCAGGGCTGCGAAAGGAGCCTGGCTGGGACACCAACTTTCCCAGGCTACGTTTGAAGTTTGAGGTGGCAAGATAAGCAAGGAGCCCCATTCTCTGTGCCTCTGTGCGAGCAGTGCCATGGGCAGATGAGGCTGAGCAACAGCTTTCCAGGCTAGCCCCTTCTGGCTGCCAGCTATCTGCAGACGTTCGCACTTTCGGAGCAGGGCTGCGAAAGGAGCCTGGCAGGGACACCAACTTTCCCAGGCTACGTTTGAAGTTTGAGGTGGCAAGACAAGCAAGCAGCCCCATTCTCTGTGCCTCTGTGCGAGCAGTGCCATGGGCAGATGAGGCTGAGCAACAGCTTTCCAGGCTAGCCCCTTCTGGCTGCCAGCTATCTGCAGATGTTCTCACTTTCGGAGCAGGGCTGCGAAATGAGCCTGGCTGGGACACCAACTTTCCCAGGCTACGTTTGAAGTTTGAGGTGGCAAGACAAGCAAGCAGCCCCATTCTCTGTGCCTCTGTGCGAGCAGTGCCACGGGCAGATGAGGCTGAGCAACAGCTTTCCAGGCTAGCACCTTCTGGCTGCCAGCTATCTGCAGATGTTCTCACTTTCGGAGCAGGGCTGCGAAAGGAGCCTGGCTGGGACACCAACTTTCCCAGGCTACGTTTGAAGTTTGAGGTGGCAAGATAAGCAAGGAGCCCCATTCTCTGTGCCTCTGTGCGAGCAGTGCCATGGGCAGATGAGGCTGAGCAACAGCTTTCCAGGCTAGCACCTTCTGGCTGCCAGCTATCTGCAGACGTTCGCACTTTCGGAGCAGGGCTGTGATAGGAGCCTGGCAGGGACACCACCATTCCCAGCATGCGTTTGAAGTTTCAAGTGGCAAGATAAGCAAGCAGCCCCATTCTCTGTGCCTCTATGCGAACAGTGCCATGGGCAGATGAGGCTGAGCAACAGCTTTCCAGGCTAGCCCCTTCTGGCTGCCAGCTATCTGCAGACGTTCGCACTTTCGGAGCAGGGCTGCGAAAGGAGCCTGGCTGGGACACCAACTTTCCCAGGCTACGTTTGAAGTTTGAGGTGGCAAGATAAGCAAGCAGCCCCATTCTCTGTGCCTCTGTGCGAGCAGTGCCATGGGCAGATGAGGCTGAGCAACAGCTTTCCAGGCTAGCCCCTTCTGGCTGCCAGCTATCTGCAGATGTTCTCACTTTCGGAGCAGGGCTGCGAAAGGAGCCTGGCTGGGACACCAACTTTCCCAGGCTACGTTTGAAGTTTGAGGTGGCAAGACAAGCAAGCAGCCCCATTCTCTGTGCCTCTGTGCGAGCAGTGCCACGGGCAGATGAGGCTGAGCAACATCTTTCCAGGCTAGCACCTTCTGGCTGCCAGCTATCTGCAGATGTTCTCACTTTCGGAGCAGGGCTGCGAAAGGAGCCTGGCTGGGACACCATGTTTCCCAGGCTACGTTTGAAGTTTGAGGTGGCAAGACAAGCAAGGAGCCCCATTCTCTGTGCCTCTGTGTGAGCACTGCCATGGGCAGATGAGACTGAGCAACAGCTTTGCAGGCTAGCACCTTCTGGCTGCCAGCTATCTGCAGACGTTCGCATTTCAAAAGCAGGGCTGCGAAAGGAGCCTAGCAGGTACTCCATCTTTCCCAGGCTACGTTTGAAGTTTGAGGTGGCAAGACAAGCAAGCAGCCCCATTCTCTGTGCCTCTGTGCGAGCAGTGCCACGGGCAGATGAGGCTGAGCAACAGCTTTCCAGGCTAGCCCCTTCTGGCTGCCAGCTATCTGCAGACGTTCGCACTTTCGGAGCAGTTCTGTGATAGGAGCCTGGCAGGGACACCAACTTTCCCAGCATGCGTTTGAAGTTTCAAGTGGCAAGATAAGCAAGCAGCCCCATTCTCTCTGCCTCTATGCGAACAGTGCCATGGGCAGATGAGGCTGAGCAACAGCTTTCCGGGCTAGCACCTTCTGGCTGCCAGCTATCTGCAGACATTCGCATTTTCGGAGCAGGGCTGCGAAAGGAGCCTGGCTGGGACCCGAACTTTCCCAGGCTACGTTTGAAGTTTCAGGTGGCAAGACAAGCAAGCAGCCCCATTCTCTGTGCCTCTGTGCGAGCAGTGCCATGGACAGATGAGGCTGAGCAACAGCTTTCCAGGCTAGCCCCTTCTGGCTACCAGCTATCTGCAGACGTTCGCACTTTCGGAGCAGGGCTGCGAAAGGAGCCTGGCAGGGACAACCCAAATTCCCCACATGCGTTTGAAGTTTCAAGTGGCAAGATAAGCAAGAAGCCCCATTCTCAGTGCTTCTATGCGAACAGTGCCATAGGCAGATGAGCCTGAGCAATAGCTTTCCAGGCTAGCCCCTTCTGGCTGCCAGCTATCTGCAGACGTTCGCACTTTCGGAGCAGGGCTGTGATAGGAGCCTGGCAGGTACACCATCTTTCCCAGGCTACGTTTGAAGTTTGAGGTGGCAAGATAAGCAAGGAGCCCCATTCTCTGTGCCTCTGTGCGAGCAGTGCCATGGACAGATGAGGCTGAGCAACAGCTTTCCATGCTAGCACCTTCTGGCTGCCAGCTATCTGCAGACGTTCGCACTTCCGGAGCAGGGCTGCGAAAGGAGCCTGGCTGTGACACCAACTTTCCCAGGCTACGTTTGAAGTTTGAGGTGGCAAGACAAGCAAGCAGCCCCATTCTCTGTGCATCTGTGCGAGCAGTGCCATGGGCAGATGAGGCTGAGCAACAGCTTTCCAGGCTAGCCCCTTCTGGCTGCCTGCTATCTGCAGACGTTCGCACTTTCGGAGCAGGGCTGTGATAGGAGCCTGGCAGGGACACCACCATTCCCAGCATGCGTTTGAAGTTTCAAGTGGCAAGATAAGCAAGCAGCCCCATTCTCTCTGCCTCTATGCGAACAGAGCCATGGGCAGATGAGGCTGAGCAACAGCTTTCCAGGATAGCCCCTTCTGGCTGCCAGCTATCTGCAGACGTTCGCATTTCAAGAGCAGGGCTGCGAAAGGAGCATAGCAGGTATACCATCTTTCCCAGGCTACGTTTGAAGTTTGAGGTGGCAAGATAAGCAAGCAGCCCCATTCTCTGTGCATCTGTGCGAGCAGTGCCATGGGCAGATGAGGCTGAGCAACAGCTTTCCAGGCTAGCCCCTTCTGGCTGCCAGCTATCTGCAGATGTTCTCACTTTCGGAGCAGGGCTGCGAAAGGAGCCTGGCTGGGACACCAACTTTCCCAGGCTACGTTTGAAGTTTGAGGTGGCAAGACAAGCAAGCAGCCCCATTCTCTGTGCCTCTGTGCGAGCAGTGCCACGGGCAGATGAGGCTGAGCAACATCTTTCCAGGCTAGCACCTTCTGGCTGCCAGCTATCTGCAGATGTTCTCACTTTCGGAGCAGGGCTGCGAAAGGAGCCTGGCTGGGACACCAACTTTCCCAGGCTACGTTTGAAGTTTGAGGTGGCAAGATAAGCAAGGAGCCCCATTCTCTGTGCCTCTGTGCGAGCAGTGCCATGGGCAGATGAGGCTGAGCAACAGCTTTCCAGGCTAGCCCCTTCTGGCTGCCAGCTATCTGCAGACGTTCGCACTTTCGGAGCAGGGCTGTGATAGGATCCTGGCAGGGACACCACCATTCCCAGCATGCGTTTGAAGTTTCAAGTGGCAAGATAAGCAAGCAGCCCCATTCTCTGTGCCTCTATGCGAACAGTGCCATGGGCAGATGAGGCTGAGCAACAGCTTTCCAGGCTAGCCCCTTCTGGCTGCCAGCTATCTGCAGACGTTCGCACTTTCGGAGCAGGGCTGCGAAAGGAGCCTGGCTGGGACACCAACTTTCCCAGGCTACGTTTGAAGTTTGAGGTGGCAAGACAAGCAAGCAGCCCCATTCTCTGTGCCTCGGTGTGAGCACTGCCATGGGCAGATGAGGCTGAGCAACAGCTTTCCAGGCTAGCCCCTTCTGGCTGCCAGCTATCTGCAGACGTTCGCACTTTCGGAGCAGGGCTGTGATAGGAGCCTGGCAGGGACACCACCATTCCCAGCATGCGTTTGAAGTTTCAAGTGGCAAGATAAGCAAGAAGCCCCATTCTCTGTGCCTCTATGCGAACAGTGCCATGGGCAGATGAGGCTGAGCAACAGCTTTCCAGGCTAGCACCTTCTGGCTGCCAGCTATCTGCAGACGTTCGCACTTTCGGAGCAGGGCTGTGATAGGAGCCTGGCAGGGACACCACCATTCCCAGCATGCGTTTGAAGTTTCAAGTGGCAAGATAAGCAAGCAGCCCCATTCTCTCTGCCTCTATGCGAACAGTGCCATGGGCAGATTAGGCTGAGCAACAGCTTTCCGGGCTAGCACCTTCTGGCTGCCAGCTATCTGCAGACGTTCGCATTTTCGGAGCAGGGCTGCGAAAGGAGCCTGGCTGGGACCCCAACTTTCCCAGGCTACGTTTGAAGTTTCAGGTGGCAAGACAAGCAAGCAGCCCCATTCTCTGTGCCTCTGTGCGAGCAGTGCCATGGGCAGATGAGGCTGAGCAACAGCTTTCCAGGCTAGCCCCTTCTGGCTACCAGCTATCTGCAGACGTTCGCACTTTCGGAGCAGGGCTGCGAAAGGAGCCTGGCAGGGACAACCCAAATTCCCCACATGCGTTTGAAGTTTCAAGTGGCAAGATAAGCAAGAAGCCCCATTCTCAGTGCTTCTATGCGAACAGTGCCATAGGCAGATGAGCCTGAGCAATAGCTTTCCAGGCTAGCCCCTTCTGGCTGCCAGCTATCTGCAGACGTTCGCACTTTCGGAGCAGGGCTGTGATAGGAGCCTGGCAGGTACACCATCTTTCCCAGGCTACGTTTGAAGTTTGAGGTGGCAAGATAAGCAAGGAGCCCCATTCTCTGTGCCTCTGTGCGAGCAGTGCCATGGGCAGATGAGGGTGAGCAACAGCTTTCCATGCTAGCACCTTCTGGCTGCCAGCTATCTGCAGACGTTCGCACTTCCGGAGCAGGGCTGCGAAAGGAGCCTGGCTGGGACACCAACTTTCCCAGGCTACGTTTGAAGTTTGAGGTGGCAAGACAAGCAAGCAGCCCCATTCTCTGTGCCTCTGTGCGAGCACTGCCATGGGCAGATGAGGCTGAGCAACAGCTTTCCAGGCTAGCCCCTTCTGGCTGCCTGCTATCTGCAGACGTTCGCACTTTCGGAGCAGGGCTGTGATAGGAGCCTGGCAGGGACACCACCATTCCCAGCATGCGTTTGAAGTTTCAAGTGGCAAGATAAGCAAGCAGCCCCATTCTCTCTGCCTCTATGCGAACAGAGCCATGGGCAGATGAGGCTGAGCAACAGCTTTCCAGGATAGCCCCTTCTGGCTGCCAGCTATCTGCAGACGTTCGCATTTCAAGACCAGGGCTGCGAAAGGAGCATAGCAGGTATACCATCTTTCCCAGGCTACGTTTGAAGTTTGAGGTGGCAAGACAAGCAAGCAGCCCCATTCTCTGTGCCTCTGTGCGAGCAGTGCCATGGGCAGATGAGGCTGAGCAACAGCTTTCCAGGCTAGCCCCTTCTGGCTGCCAGCTATCTGCAGATGTTCTCACTTTCGGAGCAGGGCTGCGAAAGGAGCCTGGCTGGGACACCAACTTTCCCAGGCTACGTTTGAAGTTTGAGGTGGCAAGACAAGCAAGCAGCCCCATTCTCTGTGCCTCTGTGCGAGCAGTGCCACGGGCAGATGAGGCTGAGCAACATCTTTCCAGGCTAGCACCTTCTGGCTGCCAGCTATCTGCAGATGTTCTCACTTTCGGAGCAGGGCTGCGAAAGGAGCCTGGCTGGGACACCAACTTTCCCAGGCTACGTTTGAAGTTTGAGGTGGCAAGATAAGCAAGGAGCCCCATTCTCTGTGCCTCTGTGCGAGCAGTGCCATGGGCAGATGAGGCTGAGCAACAGCTTTCCAGGCTAGCCCCTTCTGGCTGCCAGCTATCTGCAGACGTTCGCACTTTCGGAGCAGGGCTGCGAAAGGAGCCTGGCAGGGACACCAACTTTCCCAGGCTACGTTTGAAGTTTGAGGTGGCAAGACAAGCAAGCAGCCCCATTCTCTGTGCCTCTGTGCGAGCAGTGCCATGGGCAGATGAGGCTGAGCAACAGCTTTCCAGGCTAGCCCCTTCTGGCTGCCAGCTATCTGCAGATGTTCTCACTTTCGGAGCAGGGCTGCGAAATGAGCCTGGCTGGGACACCAACTTTCCCAGGCTACGTTTGAAGTTTGAGGTGGCAAGACAAGCAAGCAGCCCCATTCTCTGTGCCTCTGTGCGAGCAGTGCCACGGGCAGATGAGGCTGAGCAACAGCTTTCCAGGCTAGCACCTTCTGGCTGCCAGCTATCTGCAGATGTTCTCACTTTCGGAGCAGGGCTGCGAAAGGAGCCTGGCTGGGACACCAACTTTCCCAGGCTACGTTTGAAGTTTGAGGTGGCAAGATAAGCAAGGAGCCCCATTCTCTGTGCCTCTGTGCGAGCAGTGCCATGGGCAGATGAGGCTGAGCAACAGCTTTCCAGGCTAGCACCTTCTGGCTGCCAGCTATCTGCAGACGTTCGCACTTTCGGAGCAGGGCTGTGATAGGAGCCTGGCAGGGACACCACCATTCCCAGCATGCGTTTGAAGTTTCAAGTGGCAAGATAAGCAAGCAGCCCCATTCTCTGTGCCTCTATGCGAACAGTGCCATGGGCAGATGAGGCTGAGCAACAGCTTTCCAGGCTAGCCCCTTCTGGCTGCCAGCTATCTGCAGACGTTCGCACTTTCGGAGCAGGGCTGCGAAAGGAGCCTGGCTGGGACACCAACTTTCCCAGGCTACGTTTGAAGTTTGAGGTGGCAAGATAAGCAAGCAGCCCCATTCTCTGTGCCTCTGTGCGAGCAGTGCCATGGGCAGATGAGGCTGAGCAACAGCTTTCCAGGCTAGCCCCTTCTGGCTGCCAGCTATCTGCAGATGTTCTCACTTTCGGAGCAGGGCTGCGAAAGGAGCCTGGCTGGGACACCAACTTTCCCAGGCTACGTTTGAAGTTTGAGGTGGCAAGACAAGCAAGCAGCCCCATTCTCTGTGCCTCTGTGCGAGCAGTGCCACGGGCAGATGAGGCTGAGCAACATCTTTCCAGGCTAGCACCTTCTGGCTGCCAGCTATCTGCAGATGTTCTCACTTTCGGAGCAGGGCTGCGAAAGGAGCCTGGCTGGGACACCAACTTTCCCAGGCTACGTTTGAAGTTTGAGGTGGCAAGATAAGCAAGGAGCCCCATTCTCTGTGCCTCTGTGCGAGCAGTGCCATGGGCAGATGAGGCTGAGCAAGACCTTTCCAGGCTAGCCCCTTCTGGCTGCCAGCTATCTGCAGACGTTCGCACTTTCGGAGCAGGGCTGTGATAGGATCCTGGCAGGGACACCACCATTCCCAGCATGCGTTTGAAGTTTCAAGTGGCAAGAGAAGCAAGCAGCCCCATTCTCTGTGCCTCTATGCGAACAGTGCCATGGGCAGATGAGGCTGAGCAACAGCTTTCCAGGCTAGCCCCTTCTGGCTGCCAGCTATCTGCAGACGTTCGCACTTTCGGAGCAGGGCTGCGAAAGGAGCCTGGCTGGGACACCAAATTTCCCAGGCTACGTTTGAAGTTTGAGGTGGCAAGACAAGCAAGCAGCCCCATTCTCTGTGCCTCGGTGTGAGCACTGCCATGGGCAGATGAGGCTGAGCAACAGCTTTCCAGGCTAGCCCCTTCTGGCTGCCAGCTATCTGCAGACGTTCGCACTTTCGGAGCAGGGCTGTGATAGGAGCCTGGCAGGGACACCAACTTTCCCAGCATGCGTTTTTGGTTTCAAGTGGCAAGATAAGCAAGCAGCCCCATTCTCTCTGCCTCTATGCGAGCAGTGCCATGGGCAGATGAGGCTGAGCAACAGCTTTCCAGGCTAGCACCTTCTGGCTGCCAGCTATCTGCAGACGTTCGCACTTCCGGAGCAGGGCTGCGAAAGGAGCCTGGCTGGGACACCATGTTTCCCAGGCTACGTTTGAAGTTTGAGGTGGCAAGACAAGCAAGGAGCCCCATTCTCTGTGCCTCTGTGTGAGCACTGCCATGGGCAGATGAGACTGAGCAACAGCTTTGCAGGCTAGCACCTTCTGGCTGCCAGCTATCTGCAGACGTTCGCATTTCAAAAGCAGGGCTGCGAAAGGAGCCTAGCAGGTACTCCATCTTTCCCAGGCTACGTTTGAAGTTTGAGGTGGCAAGACAAGCAAGCAGCCCCATTCTCTGTGCCTCTGTGCGAGCAGTGCCACGGGCAGATGAGGCTGAGCAACAGCTTTCCAGGCTAGCCCCTTCTGGCTGCCAGCTATCTGCAGACGTTCGCACTTTCGGAGCAGTTCTGTGATAGGAGCCTGGCAGGGACACCAACTTTCCCAGCATGCGTTTGAAGTTTCAAGTGGCAAGATAAGCAAGCAGCCCCATTCTCTGTGCCTCTATGCGAACAGTGCCATGAGCAGATGAGGCTGAGCAACAGCTTTCCAGGCTAGCCCCTTCTGCCTGCCAGCTATCTGCAGACGTTCGCACTTTCGGAGCAGGGCTGTGATAGGAGCCTGGCAGGGACACCACCATTCCCAGGATACGTTTGAAGTTTGAGGTGGCAAGATAAGCAAGCAGCCCCATTCTCTGTGCCTCTATGCGAACAGTGCCATGGGCAGATGAGGCTGAGCAACAGCTTTCCAGGCTAGCCCCTTCTGGCTGCCAGCTATCTGCAGACGTTCGCACTTTCGGAGCAGGGCTGCGAAAGGAGCCTGGCTGGGACACCAACTTTCCCAGGCTACGTTTGAAGTTTGAGGTGGCAAGACAAGCAAGCAGCCCCATTCTCTGTGCCTCTATGCGAACAGTGCCATGCGCAGATGAGGCTGAGCAACAGCTTTCCAGGCTAGCCCCTTCTGGCTGCCAGCTATCTGCAGACGTTCGCACTTTCGGAGCAGGGCTGTGATAGGAGCCTGGCAGGGACACCACCATTCCCAGCATGCGTTTGAAGTTTCAAGTGGCAAGATAAGCAAGGAGCCCCATTCTCTGTGCCTCTGTGCGAGCAGTGCCATGGGCAGATGAGGCTGAGCAACAGCTTTCCAGGCTAGCACCTTCTGGCTGCCAGCTATCTGCAGACGTTCGCACTTCCGGAGCAGGGCTGCGAAAGGAGCCTGGCTGGGACACCATGTTTCCCAGGCTACGTTTGAAGTTTGAGGTGGCAAGACAAGCAAGGAGCCCCATTCTCTGTGCCTCTGTGTGAGCACTGCCATGGGCAGATGAGACTGAGCAACAGCTTTGCAGGCTAGCACCTTCTGGCTGCCAGCTATCTGCAGACGTTCGCATTTCAAAAGCAGGGCTCCGAAAGGAGCCTAGCAGGTACTCCATCTTTCCCAGGCTACGTTTGAAGTTTGAGGTGGCAAGACAAGCAAGCAGCCCCATTCTCTGTGCCTCTGTGCGAGCAGTGCCACGGGCAGATGAGGCTGAGCAACAGCTTTCCAGGCTAGCCCCTTCTGGCTGCCAGCTATCTGCAGACGTTCGCACTTTCGGAGCAGTTCTGTGATAGGAGCCTGGCAGGGACACCAACTTTCCCAGCATGCGTTTGAAGTTTCAAGTGGCAAGATAAGCAAGCAGCCCCATTCTCTGTGCCTCTATGCGAACAGTGCCATGAGCAGATGAGGCTGAGCAACAGCTTTCCAGGCTAGCCCCTTCTGCCTGCCAGCTATCTGCAGACGTTCGCACTTTCGGAGCAGGGCTGTGATAGGAGCCTGGCAGGGACACCACCATTCCCAGGATACGTTTGAAGTTTGAGGTGGCAAGATAAGCAAGCAGCCCCATTCTCTGTGCCTCTATGCGAACAGTGCCATGGGCAGATTAGGCTGAGCAACAGTCTTCCAGGCTAGCACCTTCTGGCTGCCAGCTATCTGCAGACGTTCGCACTTTCGGGGCAGGGCTGCGAAAGGAGATTGGCTGGGACACCAGCTTTCCCAGGCTACGTTTGAAGTTGAGGTGGCAAGACAAGCAAGCAGCCCCATTCTCTGTGCCTCTGTGCGAGCACTGCCATGGGCAGATGAGGCTGAGCAACAGCTTTCCAGGCTAGCCCCTTCTGGCTGCTAGCTATATGCAGACGTTCGCACTTTCGGAGCAGGGCTGTGATAGGAGCCTGGCAGGGACACAACCATTCCCAGCATGCGTTTGAAGTTTCAAGTGGCAAGATAAGCAAGCAGCCCCATTCTCTGTGCCTCTTTGCGAACAGTGCCATGGGCAGATGAGGCTGAGCAACAGCTTTCCTGGCTAGCCCCTTCTGGCTGCCAGCTATCTGCAGACGTTCGCATTTTCGGAGCAGGGCTGCGAAAGGATCCTGGCTGGGAAACCAATTTTCCCAGGCTACGTTTGAAGTTTGAGGTGGCAAGACAAGCAAGCAGCCCCATTCTCTGTGCCTCTGTGCGAGCACTGCCATGGGCAGATGAGGCTGAGCAACAGCTTTCCAGGATAGCCCCTTCTGGCTGCCAGCTATCTGCAGACGTTCGCACTTTCGGAGCAGGGCTGTGATAGGAGCCTGGCAGGGACACCACCATTCCCAGCATGCGTTTGAAGTTTCAAGTGGCAAGATAAGCAAGCAGCCCCATTCTCTGTGCCTCTATGCGAACAGTGCCATGGGCAGATGAGGCTGAGCAACAGCTTTCCAGGCTAGCCCCTTCTGCCTGCCAGCTATCTGCAGACATTCGCATTTCAAGAGTAGGGCTGCGAAAGGAGCCTAGCAGGTATACCATCTTTCCCAGGCTACGTTTGAAGTTTGAGGTGGCAAGACAAGCAAGCAGCCCCACTCTCTCTGCCTCTATGCGAACAGTGCCATGGGCAGATGAGGCTGAGCAACAGCTTTCCAGGATAGCCCCTTCTGGCTGCCAGCTATCTGCAGACGTTCGCACTTTCGGAGCAGGGCTGTGATAGGAGCTTGGCAGGGACACCACCATTCCCAGCATGCGTTTTTGGTTTCAAGTGGCAAGATAAGCAAGCAGCCCCATTCTCTCTGCCTCTATGCGAGCAGTGCCATGGGCAGATGAGGCTGAGCAACAGCTTTCCAGGCTAGCACCTTCTGGCTGCCAGCTATCTGCAGACGTTCGCACTTCCGGAGCAGGGCTGCGAAAGGAGCCTGGCTGGGACACCATGTTTCCCAGGCTACGTTTGAAGTTTGAGGTGGCAAGACAAGCAAGGAGCCCCATTCTCTGTGCCTCTGTGCGAGCACTGCCATGGGCAGATGAGACTGAGCAACAGCTTTCCAGGCTAGCACCTTCTGGCTGCCAGCTATCTGTAGACGTTCGCACTTTCGGAGCAGGGCTGCGAAAAGAGCCTGGCAGGGACACCACCATTCCCAGCTTGCGTTTGAAGTTTCAAGTGGCAAGAGAAGCACGCAGCCCCATTCTCTGTGCCTCTATGCGAACAGTGCCATGGGCAGATGAGGCTGAGCAACAGCTTTCCAGAATAGCACCTTCTGGCTGCCAGCTATCTGCAGACGTTCGCACTTTCGGAGCAGGGCTGCGAAAGGAGCCTGGCTGGTACACCAACTTTCCCAGGCTACGTTTGAAGTTTGAGGTGGCAAGATAAGCAAGCAGCCCCATTCTCTGTCCCTCTATGCGAACAGTGCCATTGGCAGATGAGGCTGAGCAACAGCTTTCCAGGCTAGCACCTTCTGGCTGCCAGCTATCTGCAGACGTTCGCATTTCAAAAGCAGGGCTGCGAAAGGAGCCTAGCAGGTACACCATCTTTCCCAGGCTACGTTTGAAGTTTGAGGTGGCAAGACAAGCAAGCAGCCCCATTCTCTGTGCCTCTGTGCGAGCACTGCCACGGGCAGATGAGGCTGAGCAACAGCTTTCCAGGCTAGCACCTTCTGGCTGCCAGCTATCTGCAGACGTTCGCACTTTCGGAGCAGGGCTGCGAAAGGAGCCTGGCTGAGACACCAACTTTCCCAGGCTACGTTTGAAGTTTGAGGTGGCAAGACAAGCAAGCAGCCCCATTCTCTGTGCCTCTGTGCGAGCACTGCCATGGACAGATGAGGCTGAGCAACAGCTTTCCAGGCTAGCCCCTTCTGGCTGCCAGCTATCTGCAGACGTTCGCACTTTCGGAGCAGTTCTGTGATAGGAGCCTGGCAGGGACACCAACTTTCCCAGCATGCGTTTGAAGTTTCTAGTGGCAAGATAAGCAAGCAGCCCCATTCTCTGTGCCTCTATGCGAAAAGTGCCATGAGCAGATGAGGCTGAGCAACAGCTTTCCAGGCTAGCCCCTTCTGCCTGCCAGCTATCTGCAGACGTTCGCACTTTCGGAGCAGGGCTGTGATAGGAGCCTGGCAGGGACACCACCATTCCCAGGATACGTTTGAAGTTTGAGGTGTCAAGACAAGCAAGGAGCCCCATTCTCTGTGCCTCTATGCGAACAGTGCCATGGGCAGATTAGGCTGAGCAACAGCCTTCCAGGCTAGCACCTTCTGGCTGCCAGCTATCTGCAGACGTTCGCACTTTCGGAGCAGGGCTGCGAAAGGAGCCTGGCTGGGACACCAGCTTTCCCAGGCTACGTTTGAAGTTGAGGTGGCAAGACAAGCAAGCAGCCCCATTCTCTGTGCCTCTGTGCGAGCACTGCCATGGGCAGATGAGGCTGAGCAACAGCTTTCCAGGCTAGCCCCTTCTGGCTGCCAGCTATATGCAGACGTTCGCACTTTCGGAGCAGGGCTGTGATAGGAGCCTGGCAGGGACACCACCATTCCCAGCATGCGTTTGAAGTTTCAAGTGGCAAGATAAGCAAGCAGCCCCATTCTCTGTGCCTCTTTGCGAACAGTGCCATGGGCAGATGAGGCTGAGCAACAGCTTTCCAGGCTAGCCCCTTCTGGCTGCCAGCTATCTGCAGACGTTCGCATTTTCGGAGCAGGGCTGCGAAAGGATCCTGGCTGGGAAACCAATTTTCCCAAGCTAAGTTTGAAGTTTGAGGTGGCAAGACAAGCAAGCAGCCCCATTCTCTGTGCCTCTGTGCGAGCAGTGCCATGGGCAGATGAGGCTGAGCAACAGCTTTCCAGGATAGCCCCTTCTGGCTGCCAGCTATCTGCAGACGTTCGCACTTTCGGAGCAGGGCTGTGATAGGAGCCTGGCAGGGACACCACCATTCCCAGCATGCGTTTTTGGTTTCAAGTGGCAAGATAAGCAAGCAGCCCCATTCTCTCTGCCTCTATGCGAACAGTGCCATTGGCAGATGAGGCTGAGCAACAGCTTTCCAGGCTAGCCCCTTCTGGCTGCCAGCTATCTGCAGACATTCGCATTTCAAGAGTAGGGCTGCGAAAGGAGCCTAGCAGGTATACCATCTTTCCCAGGCTACGTTTGAAGTTTGAGGTGGCAAGACAAGCAAGCAGCCCCACTCTCTCTGCCTCTATGCGAACAGTGCCATGGGCAGATGAGGCTGAGCAACAGCTTTCCAGGCTAGCCCCTTCTGGCTGCCAGCTATCTGCAGACGTTCGCACTTTCGGAGCAGGGCTGTGATAGGAGCTTGGCAGGGACACCACCATTCCCAGCATGCGTTTTTGGTTTCAAGTGGCAAGATAAGCAAGCAGCCCCATTCTCTCTGCCTCTATGCGAGCAGTGCCATGGGCAGATGAGGCTGAGCAACAGCTTTCCAGGCTAGCACCTTCTGGCTGCCAGCTATCTGCAGACGTTCGCACTTCCGGAGCAGGGCTGCGAAAGGAGCCTGGCTGGGACACCATGTTTCCCAGGCTACGTTTGAAGTTTGAGGTGGCAAGACAAGCAAGGAGCCCCATTCTCTGTGCCTCTGTGCGAGCACTGCCATGGGCAGATGAGACTGAGCAACAGCTTTCCAGGCTAGCACCTTCTGGCTGCCAGCTATCTGCAGACGTTCGCACTTTCGGAGCAGGGCTGCGAAAGGAGCCTGGCAGGGACACCACCATTCCCAGCTTGCGTTTGAAGTTTCAAGTGGCAAGAGAAGCACGCAGCCCCATTCTCTGTGCCTCTATGCGAACAGTGCCATGGGCAGATGAGGCTGAGCAACAGCTTTCCAGGCTAGCACCATCTGGCTGCCAGCTATCTGCAGACGTTCGCACTTTCGGAGCAGGGCTGCGAAAGGAGCCTGGCTGGTACACCAACTTTCCCAGGCTACGTTTGAAGTTTGAGGTGGCAAGATAAGCAAGCAGCCCCATTCTCTGTCCCTCTATGCGAACAGTGCCATTGGCAGATGAGGCTGAGCAACAGCTTTCCAGGCTAGCACCTTCTGGCTGCCAGCTATCTGCAGACGTTCGCATTTCAAAAGCAGGGCTGCGAAAGGAGCCTAGCAGGTACACCATCTTTCCCAGGCTACGTTTGAAGTTTGAGGTGGCAAGACAAGCAAGCAGCCCCATTCTCTGTGCCTCTGTGCGAGCACTGCCACGGGCAGATGAGGCTGAGCAACAGCTTTCCAGGCTAGCACCTTCTGGCTGCCAGCTATCTGCAGACGTTCGCACTTTCGGAGCAGGGCTGCGAAAGGAGCCTGGCTGAGACACCAACTTTCCCAGGCTACGTTTGAAGTTTGAGGTGGCAAGACAAGCAAGCAGCCCCATTCTCTGTGCCTCTGTGCGAGCACTGCCATGGGCAGATGAGGCTGAGCAACAGCTTTCCAGGCTAGCCCCTTCTGGCTGCCAGCTATCTGCAGACGTTCGCACTTTCGGAGCAGTTCTGTGATAGGAGCCTGGCAGGGACACCAACTTTCCCAGCATGCGTTTGAAGTTTCTAGTGGCAAGATAAGCAAGCAGCCCCATTCTCTGTGCCTCTGTGCGAGCACTGCCATGGGCAGATGAGGCTGAGCAACAGCTTTCCAGGCTAGCCCCTTCTGCCTGCCAGCTATCTGCAGACGTTCGCACTTTCGGAGCAGGGCTGTGATAGGAGCCTGGCAGGGACACCACCATTCCCAGGATACGTTTGAAGTTTGAGGTGTCAAGACAAGCAAGGAGCCCCATTCTCTGTGCCTCTATGCGAACAGTGCCATGGGCAGATTAGGCTGAGCAACAGCCTTCCAGGCTAGCACCTTCTGGCTGCCAGCTATCTGCAGACGTTCGCACTTTCGGAGCAGGGCTGCGAAAGGAGCCTGGCTGGGACACCAGCTTTCCCAGGCTACGTTTGAAGTTGAGGTGGCAAGACAAGCAAGCAGCCCCATTCTCTGTGCCTCTGTGCGAGCACTGCCATGGGCAGATGAGGCTGAGCAACAGCTTTCCAGGCTAGCCCCTTCTGGCTGCCAGCTATATGCAGACGTTCGCACTTTCGGAGCAGGGCTGTGATAGGAGCCTGGCAGGGACACCACCATTCCCAGCATGCGTTTGAAGTTTCAAGTGGCAAGATAAGCAAGCAGCCCCATTCTCTGTGCCTCTTTGCGAACAGTGCCATGGGCAGATGAGGCTGAGCAACAGCTTTCCAGGCTAGCCCCTTCTGGCTGCCAGCTATCTGCAGACGTTCGCATTTTCGGAGCAGGGCTGCGAAAGGATCCTGGCTGGGAAACCAATTTTCCCAGGCTAAGTTTGAAGTTTGAGGTGGCAAGAAAAGCAAGCAGCCCCATTCTCTGTGCCTCTGTGCGAGCAGTGCCATGGGCAGATGAGGCTGAGCAACAGCTTTCCAGGATAGCCCCTTCTGGCTGCCAGCTATCTGCAGACGTTCGCACTTTCGGAGCAGGGCTGTGATAGGAGCCTGGCAGGGACACCACCATTCCCAGCATGCGTTTTTGGTTTCAAGTGGCAAGATAAGCAAGCAGCCCCATTCTCTCTGCCTCTATGCGAACAGTGCCATTGGCAGATGAGGCTGAGCAACAGCTTTCCAGGCTAGCCCCTTCTGGCTGCCAGCTATCTGCAGACGTTCGCACTTTCGGAGCAGGGCTGTGATAGGAGCCTGGCAGGGACACCACCATTCCCAGCATGCGTTTTTGGTTTCAAGTGGCAAGATAAGCAAGCAGCCCCATTCTCTCTGCCTCTATGCGAGCAGTGCCATGGGCAGATGAGGCTGAGCAACAGCTTTCCAGGCTAGCACCTTCTGGCTGCCAGCTATCTGCAGACGTTCGCACTTCCGGAGCAGGGCTGCGAAAGGAGCCTGGCTGGGACACCATGTTTCCCAGGCTACGTTTGAAGTTTGAGGTGGCAAGACAAGCAAGGAGCCCCATTCTCTGTGCCTCTGTGTGAGCACTGCCATGGGCAGATGAGACTGAGCAACAGCTTTCCAGGCTAGCACCTTCTGGCTGCCAGCTATCTGCAGACGTTCGCACTTTCGGAGCAGGGCTGTGATAGGAGCCTGGCAGGGACACCACCATTCCCAGCATGCGTTTGAAGTTTCAAGTGGCAAGAGAAGCAAGCAGCCCCATACTCTGTGCCTCTATGCAAACAGTGCCATGGGCAGATGAGGCTGAGCAACAGCTTTCCTAAATAGCACCTTCTGGCTGCCAGCTATCTGCAGACGTTCGCACTTTCGGAGCAGGGCTGCGAAAGGAGCCTGGCTGGTACACCAACTTTCCCAGGCTACGTTTGAAGTTTGAGGTGGCAAGATAAGCAAGCAGCCCCATTCTCTGTGCCTCTATGCGAACAGTGCCATTGGCAGATGAGGCTGAGCAACAGCTTTCCAGGCTAGCACCTTCTGGCTGCCAGCTATCTGCAGACGTTCGCATTTCAAAAGCAGGGCTCCGAAAGGAGCCTAGCAGGTACACCATCTTTCCCAGGCTACGTTTGAAGTTTGAGGTGGCAAGACAAGCAAGCAGCCCCATTCTCTGTGCCTCTGTGCGAGCACTGCCACGGGCAGATGAGGCTGAGCAACAGCTTTCCAGGCTAGCACCTTCTGGCTGCCAGCTATCTGCAGACGTTCGCACTTTCGGAGCAGGGCTGCGAAAGGAGCCTGGCTGAGACACCAACTTTCCCAGGCTACGTTTGAAGTTTGAGGTGGCAAGACAAGCAAGCAGCCCCATTCCCTGTGCCTCTGTGCGAGCAGTGCCATGGGCAGATGAGGCTGAGCAACAGCTTTCCAGGCTAGCCCCTTCTGGCTGCCAGCTATCTGCAGACGTTCGCACTTTCGGAGCAGTTCTGTGATAGGAGCCTGGCAGGGACACCAACTTTCCCAGCAGGCGTTTGAAGTTTCTAGTGGCAAGATAAGCAAGCAGCCCCATTCTCTGTGCCTCTATGCGAACAGTGCCATGAGCAGATGAGGCTGAGCAACAGCTTTCCAGGCTAGCCCCTTCTGCCTGCCAGCTATCTGCAGACGTTCGCACTTTCGGAGCAGGGCTGTGATAGGAGCCTGGCAGGGACACCACCATTCCCAGGATACGTTTGAAGTTTGAGGTGGCAAGATAAGCAAGCAGCCCCATTCTCTGTGCCTCTATGCGAACAGTGCCATTTGCAGATTAGGCTGAGCAACAGCCTTCCAGGCTAGCACCTTCTGGCTGCCAGCTATCTGCAGACGTTCGCACTTTCAGAGCAGGGCTGCGAAAGGAGACTGGCTGGGACACCAGCTTTCCCAGGCTACGTTTGAAGTTGAGGTGGCAAGACAAGCAAGCAGCCCCATTCTCTGTGCCTCTGTGCGAGCACTGCCATGGGCAGATGAGGCTGAGCAACAGCTTTCCAGGCTAGCCCCTTCTGGCTGCTAGCTATATGCAGACGTTCGCACTTTCGGAGCAGGGCTGTGATAGGAGCCTGGCAGGGACACCACCATTCCCAGCATGCGTTTGAAGTTTCAAGTGGCAAGATAAGCAAGCAGCCCCATTCTCTGTGCCTCTTTGCGAACAGTGCCATGGGCAGATGAGGCTGAGCAACAGCTTTCCAGGCTAGCCCCTTCTGGCTGCCAGCTATCTGCAGACGTTCGCATTTTCGGAGCAGGGCTGCGAAAGGATCCTGGCTGGGAAACCAATTTTCCCAGCATGCGTTTGAAGTTTGAGGTGGCAAGACAAGCAAGCAGCCCCATTCTCTATGCCTCTGTGCGAGCAGTGCCATGGGCAGATGAGGCTGAGCAATAGCTTTCCAGGATAGCCCCTTCTGGCTGCCAGCTATCTGCAGACGTTCGCACTTTCGGAGCAGGGCTGTGATAGGAGCTTGACAGGGACACCACCATTCCCAGCATGCGTTTGAAGTTTCAAGTGGCAAGATAAGCAAGCAGCCCCATTCTCTCTGCCTCTATGCGAACAGTGCCATGGGCAGATGAGGCTGAGCAACAGCTTTCCAGGCTAGCCCCTTCTGGCTGCCAGCTATCTGCAGACGTTCGCATTTCAAGAGTAGGGCTGCGAAAGGAGCCTAGCAGGTATACCATCTTTCCCAGGCTACGTTTGAAGTTTGAGGTGGCAAGACAAGCAAGCAGCCCCATTCTCTCTGCCTCTATGCGAACAGTGCCATGGGCAGATGAGGCTGAGCAACAGCTTTCCAGGATAGCCCCTTCTGGCTGCCAGCTATCTGCAGACGTTCGCACTTTCGGAGCAGGGCTGTGATAGGAGCCTGGCAGGGACACCACCATTCCCAGCATGCGTTTTTGGTTTCAAGTGGCAAGATAAGCAAGCAGCCCCATTCTCTCTGCCTCTATGCGAGCAGTGCCATGGGCAGATGAGGCTGAGCAACAGCTTTCCAGGCTAGCACCTTCTGGCTGCCAGCTATCTGCAGACGTTCGCACTTCCGGAGCAGGGCTGCGAAAGGAGCCTGGCTGGGACACCATGTTTCCCAGGCTACGTTTGAAGTTTGAGGTGGCAAGACAAGCAAGGAGCCCCATTCTCTGTGCCTCTGTGTGAGCACTGCCATGGGCAGATGAGACTGAGCAACAGCTTTCCAGGCTAGCACCTTCTGGCTGCCAGCTATCTGCAGACGTTCGCACTTTCGGAGCAGGGCTGCGAAAGGAGCCTGGCAGGGACACCACCATTCCCAGCACGCGTTTGAAGTTTCAAGTGGCAAGAGAAGCACGCAGCCCCATACTCTGTGCCTCTATGCGAACAGTGCCATGGGCAGATGAGGCTGAGCAACAGCTTTCCAGAATAGCACCTTCTGGCTGCCAGCTATCTGCAGACGTTCGCACTTTCGGAGCAGGGCTGCGAAAGGAGCCTGGCTGGTACACCAACTTTCCCAGGCTACGTTTGAAGTTTGAGGTGGCAAGATAAGCAAGCAGCCCCATTCTCTGTCCCTCTACGCGAACAGTGCCATTGGCAGATGAGGCTGAGCAACAGCTTTCCAGGCTAGCACCTTCTGGCTGCCAGCTATCTGCAGACGTTCGCATTTCAAAAGCAGGGCTGCGAAAGGAGCCTAGCAGGTACACCATCTTTCCCAGGCTACGTTTGAAGTTTGAGGTGGCAAGACAAGCAAGCAGCCCCATTCTCTGTGCCTCTGTGCGAGCACTGCCACGGGCAGATGAGGCTGAGCAACAGCTTTCCAGGCTAGCACCTTCTGGCTGCCAGCTATCTGCAGACGTTCGCACTTTCGGAGCAGGGCTGCGAAAGGAGCCTGGCTGAGACACCAACTTTCCCAGCATGCGTTTGAAGTTTGAGGTGGCAAGACAAGCAAGCAGCCCCATTCTCTGTGCCTCTGTGCGAGCAGTGCCATGGGCAGATGAGGCTGAGCAATAGCTTTCCAGGATAGCCCCTTCTGGCTGCCAGCTATCTGCAGACGTTCGCACTTTCGGAGCAGGGCTGTGATAGGAGCTTGACAGGGACACCACCATTCCCAGCATGCGTTTGAAGTTTCAAGTGGCAAGATAAGCAAGCAGCCCCATTCTCTCTGCCTCTATGCGAACAGTGCCATGGGCAGATGAGGCTGAGCAACAGCTTTCCAGGCTAGCCCCTTCTGGCTGCCAGCTATCTGCAGACGTTCGCATTTCAAGAGTAGGGCTGCGAAAGGAGCCTAGCAGGTATACCATCTTTCCCAGGCTACGTTTGAAGTTTGAGGTGGCAAGACAAGCAAGCAGCCCCATTCTCTCTGCCTCTATGCGAACAGTGCCATGGGCAGATGAGGCTGAGCAACAGCTTTCCAGGATAGCCCCTTCTGGCTGCCAGCTATCTGCAGACGTTCGCACTTTCGGAGCAGGGCTGTGATAGGAGCCTGGCAGGGACACCACCATTCCCAGCATGCGTTTTTGGTTTCAAGTGGCAAGATAAGCAAGCAGCCCCATTCTCTCTGCCTCTATGCGAGCAGTGCCATGGGCAGATGAGGCTGAGCAACAGCTTTCCAGGCTAGCACCTTCTGGCTGCCAGCTATCTGCAGACGTTCGCACTTCCGGAGCAGGGCTGCGAAAGGAGCCTGGCTGGGACACCATGTTTCCCAGGCTACGTTTGAAGTTTGAGGTGGCAAGACAAGCAAGGAGCCCCATTCTCTGTGCCTCTGTGTGAGCACTGCCATGGGCAGATGAGACTGAGCAACAGCTTTCCAGGCTAGCACCTTCTGGCTGCCAGCTATCTGCAGACGTTCGCACTTTCGGAGCAGGGCTGCGAAAGGAGCCTGGCAGGGACACCACCATTCCCAGCACGCGTTTGAAGTTTCAAGTGGCAAGAGAAGCACGCAGCCCCATACTCTGTGCCTCTATGCGAACAGTGCCATGGGCAGATGAGGCTGAGCAACAGCTTTCCAGAATAGCACCTTCTGGCTGCCAGCTGTCTGCAGACGTTCGCACTTTCGGAGCAGGGCTGCGAAAGGAGCCTGGCTGGTACACCAACTTTCCCAGGCTACGTTTGAAGTTTGAGGTGGCAAGATAAGCAAGCAGCCCCATTCTCTGTCCCTCTACGCGAACAGTGCCATTGGCAGATGAGGCTGAGCAACAGCTTTCCAGGCTAGCACCTTCTGGCTGCCAGCTATCTGCAGACGTTCGCATTTCAAAAGCAGGGCTGCGAAAGGAGCCTAGCAGGTACACCATCTTTCCCAGGCTACGTTTGAAGTTTGAGGTGGCAAGACAAGCAAGCAGCCCCATTCTCTGTGCCTCTGTGCGAGCACTGCCACGGGCAGATGAGGCTGAGCAACAGCTTTCCAGGCTAGCACCTTCTGGCTGCCAGCTATCTGCAGACGTTCGCACTTTCGGAGCAGGGCTGCGAAAGGAGCCTGGCTGAGACACCAACTTTCCCAGCATGCGTTTGAAGTTTGAGGTGGCAAGACAAGCAAGCAGCCCCATTCCCTGTGCCTCTGTGCGAGCACTGCCATGGGCAGATGAGGCTGAGCAACAGCTTTCCAGGCTAGCCCCTTCTGCCTGCCAGCTATCTGCAGACGTTCGCACTTTCGGAGCAGTTCTGTGATAGGAGCCTGGCAGGGACACCAACTTTCCCAGCATGCGTTTGAAGTTTCTAGTGGCAAGATAAGCAAGCAGCCCCATTCTCTGTGCCTCTATGCGAACAGTGCCATGAGCAGATGAGGCTGAGCAACAGCTTTCCAGGCTAGCCCCTTCTGGCTGCCAGCTATCTGCAGACGTTCGCACTTTCGGAGCAGGGCTGTGATAGGAACCTGGCAGGGACACCACCATTCCCAGCATGCGTTTGAAGTTTAAAGTGGCAAGATAAGCAAGCAGCCCCATTCTCTGTGCCTCTTTGCGAACAGTGCCATGGGCAGATGAGGCTGAGCAACAGCTTTCCAGGCTAGCCCCTTCTGGCTGCCAGCTATCTGCAGACGTTCGCATTTTCGGAGCAGGGCTGCGAAAGGATCCTGGCTGGGAAACCAATTTTCCCAGGCTAAGTTTGAAGTTTGAGGTGGCAAGACAAGCAAGCAGCCCCATTCTCTGTGCCTCTGTGCGAGCAGTGCCATGGGCAGATGAGGCTGAGCAACAGCTTTCCAGGATAGCCCCTTCTGGCTGCCAGCTATCTGCAGACGTTCGCACTTTCGGAGCAGGGCTGTGATAGGAGCTTGACAGGGACACCACCATTCCCAGCATGCGTTTGAAGTTTCTAGTGGCAAGATAAGCAAGCAGCCCCATTCTCTGTGCCTCTATGCGAACAGTGCCATGAGCAGATGAGGCTGAGCAACAGCTTTCCAGGCTAGCCCCTTCTGGCTGCCAGCTATCTGCAGACGTTCGCACTTTCGGAGCAGGGCTGTGATAGGAGCCTGGCAGGGACACCACCATTCCCAGCATGCGTTTTTGGTTTCAAGTGGCAAGATAAGCAAGCAGCCTCATTCTCTCTGCCTCTATGCGAGCAGTGCCATGGGCAGATGAGGCTGAGCAACAGCTTTCCAGGCTAGCACCTTCTGGCTGCCAGCTATCTGCAGACGTTCGCACTTCCGGAGCAGGGCTGCGAAAGGAGCCTGGCTGGGACACCATGTTTCCCAGGCTACGTTTGAAGTTTGAGGTGGCAAGACAAGCAAGGAGCCCCATTCTCTGTGCCTCTGTGTGAGCACTGCCATGGGCAGATGAGACTGAGCAACAGCTTTCCAGGCTAGCACCTTCTGGCTGCCAGCTATCTGCAGACGTTCGCACTTTCGGAGCAGGGCTGTGATAGGAGCCTGGCAGGGACACCACCATTCCCAGCATGCGTTTGAAGTTTCAAGTGGCAAGAGAAGCAAGCAGCCCCATACTCTGTGCCTCTATGCGAACAGTGCCATGGGCAGATGAGGCTGAGCAACAGCTTTCCAGAATAGCACCTTCTGGCTGCCAGCTATCTGCAGACGTTCGCACTTTCGGAGCAGGGCTGCGAAAGGAGCCTGGCTGGTACACCAACTTTCCCAGGCTACGTTTGAAGTTTGAGGTGGCAAGATAAGCAAGCAGCCCCATTCTCTGTCCCTCTATGCGAACAGTGCCATTGGCAGATGAGGCTGAGCAACAGCTTTCCAGGCTAGCACCTTCTGGCTGCCAGCTATCTGCAGACGTTCGCATTTCAAAAGCAGGGCTCCGAAAGGAGCCTAGCAGGTACACCATCTTTCCCAGGCTACGTTTGAAGTTTGAGGTGGCAAGACAAGCAAGCAGCCCCATTCCCTGTGCCTCTGTGCGAGCACTGCCATGGGCAGATGAGGCTGAGCAACAGCTTTCCAGGCTAGCCCCTTCTGGCTGCCAGCTATCTGCAGACGTTCGCACTTTCGGAGCAGTTCTGTGATAGGAGCCTGGCAGGGACACCAACTTTCCCAGCATGCGTTTGAAGTTTCTAGTGGCAAGATAAGCAAGCAGCCCCATTCTCTGTGCCTCTATGCGAACAGTGCCATGAGCAGATGAGGCTGAGCAACAGCTTTCCAGGCTAGCCCCTTCTGCCTGCCAGCTATCTGCAGACGTTCGCACTTTCGGAGCAGGGCTGTGATAGGAGCCTGGGAGGGACACCACCATTCCCAGGATACGTTTGAAGTTTGAGGTGGCAAGATAAGCAAGCAGCCCCATTCTCTGTGCCTCTATGCAAACAGTGCCATTTGCAGATTAGGCTGAGCAACAGCCTTCCAGGCTAGCACCTTCTGGCTGCCAGCTATCTGCAGACGTTCGCACTTTCAGAGCAGGGCTGCGAAAGGAGACTGGCTGGGACACCAGCTTTCCCAGGCTACGTTTGAAGTTGAGGTGGCAAGACAAGCAAGCAGCCCCATTCTCTGTGCCTCTGTGCGAGCACTGCCATGGGCAGATGAGGCTGAGCAACAGCTTTCCAGGCTAGCCCCTTCTGGCTGCTAGCTATATGCAGACGTTCGCACTTTCGGAGCAGGGCTGTGATAGGAGCCTGGCAGGGACACCACCATTCCCAGCATGCGTTTGAAGTTTCAAGTGGCAAGATAAGCAAGCAGCCCCATTCTCTGTGCCTCTTTGCGAACAGTGCCATGGGCAGATGAGGCTGAGCAACAGCTTTCCAGGCTAGCCCCTTCTGGCTGCCAGCTATCTGCAGACGTTCGCATTTTTGGAGCAGGGCTGCGAAAGGATCCTGGCTGGGAAACCAATTTTCCCAGGCTACGTTTGAAGTTTGAGGTGGCAAGACAAGCAAGCAGCCCCATTCTCTGTGCCTCTGTGCGAGCAGTGCCATGGGCAGATGAGGCTGAGCAATAGCTTTCCAGGATAGCCCCTTCTGGCTACCAGCTATCTGCAGACGTTCGCACTTTCGGAGCAGGGCTGTGATAGGAGCTTGACAGGGACACCACCATTCCCAGCATGCGTTTGAAGTTTCAAGTGGCAAGATAAGCAAGCAGCCCCATTCTCTCTGCCTCTATGCGAACAGTGCCATGGGCAGATGAGGCTGAGCAACAGCTTTCCAGGCTAGCCCCTTCTGGCTGCCAGCTATCTGCAGACGTTCGCATTTCAAGAGTAGGGCTGCGAAAGGAGCCTAGCAGGTATACCATCTTTCCCAGGCTACGTTTGAAGTTTGAGGTGGCAAGACAAGCAAGCAGCCCCATTCTCTCTGCCTCTATGCGAACAGTGCCATGGGCAGATGAGGCTGAGCAACAGCTTTCCAGGATAGCCCCTTCTGGCTGCCAGCTATCTGCAGACGTTCGCACTTTCGGAGCAGGGCTGTGATAGGAGCCTGGCAGGGACACCACCATTCCCAGCATGCGTTTTTGGTTTCAAGTGGCAAGATAAGCAAGCAGCCCCATTCTCTCTGCCTCTATGCGAGCAGTGCCATGGGCAGATGAGGCTGAGCAAGAGCTTTCCAGGCTAGCACCTTCTGGCTGCCAGCTATCTGCAGACGTTCGCACTTCCGGAGCAGGGCTGCGAAAGGAGCCTGGCTGGGACACCATGTTTCCCAGGCTACGTTTGAAGTTTGAGGTGGCAAGACAAGCAAGGAGCCCCATTCTCTGTGCCTCTGTGTGAGCACTGCCATGGGCAGATGAGACTGAGCAACAGCTTTCCAGAATAGCACCTTCTGGCTGCCAGCTATCTGCAGACGTTCGCACTTTCGGAGCAGGGCTGCGAAAGGAGCCTGGCTGGTACACCAACTTTCCCAGGCTACGTTTGAAGTTTGAGGTGGCAAGATAAGCAAGCAGCCCCATTCTCTGTCCCTCTACGCGAACAGTGCCATTGGCAGATGAGGCTGAGCAACAGCTTTCCAGGCTAGCACCTTCTGGCTGCCAGCTATCTGCAGATGTTCGCATTTCAAAAGCAGGGCTGCGAAAGGAGCCTAGCAGGTACACCATCTTTCCCAGGCTACGTTTGAAGTTTGAGGTGGCAAGACAAGCAAGCAGCCCCATTCTCTGTGCCTCTGTGCGAGCACTGCCACGGGCAGATGAGGCTGAGCAACAGCTTTCCAGGCTAGCACCTTCTGGCTGCCAGCTATCTGCAGACGTTCGCACTTTCGGAGCAGGGCTGCGAAAGGAGCCTGGCTGAGACACCAACTTTCCCAGCATGCGTTTGAAGTTTGAGGTGGCAAGACAAGCAAGCAGCCCCATTCCCTGTGCCTCTGTGCGAGCACTGCCATGGGCAGATGAGGCTGAGCAACAGCTTTCCAGGCTAGCCCCTTCTGCCTGCCAGCTATCTGCAGACGTTCGCACTTTCGGAGCAGTTCTGTGATAGGAGCCTGGCAGGGACACCAACTTTCCCAGCATGCGTTTGAAGTTTCTAGTGGCAAGATAAGCAAGCAGCCCCATTCTCTGTGCCTCTATGCGAACAGTGCCATGAGCAGATGAGGCTGAGCAACAGCTTTCCAGAATAGCACCTTCTGGCTGCCAGCTATCTGCAGACGTTCGCACTTTCGGAGCAGGGCTGTGATAGGAACCTGGCAGGGACACCACCATTCCCAGCATGCGTTTGAAGTTTAAAGTGGCAAGATAAGCAAGCAGCCCCATTCTCTGTGCCTCTTTGCGAACAGTGCCATGGGCAGATGAGGCTGAGCAACAGCTTTCCAGGCTAGCCCCTTCTGGCTGCCAGCTATCTGCAGACGTTCGCATTTTCGGAGCAGGGCTGCGAAAGGATCCTGGCTGGGAAACCAATTTTCCCAGGCTAAGTTTGAAGTTTGAGGTGGCAAGACAAGCAAGCAGCCCCATTCTCTGTGCCTCTGTGCGAGCAGTGCCATGGGCAGATGAGGCTGAGCAACAGCTTTCCAGGATAGCCCCTTCTGGCTGCCAGCTATCTGCAGACGTTCGCACTTTCGGAGCAGGGCTGTGATAGGAGCTTGACAGGGACACCACCATTCCCAGCATGCGTTTGAAGTTTCAAGTGGCAAGATAAGCAAGCAGCCCCATTCTCTGTGCCTCTATGCGAACAGTGCCATGAGCAGATGAGGCTGAGCAACAGCTTTCCAGGCTAGCCCCTTCTGCCTGCCAGCTATCTGCAGACGTTCGCACTTTCGGAGCAGGGCTGTGATAGGAGCCTGGCAGGGACACCACCATTCCCAGGATACGTTTGAAGTTTGAGGTGGCAAGATAAGCAAGCAGCCCCATTCTCTGTGCCTCTATGCGAACAGTGCCATGGGCAGATTAGGCTGAGCAACAGCCTTCCAGGCTAGCACCTTCTGGCTGCCAGCTATCTGCAGACGTTCGCACTTTCGGAGCAGGGCTGCGAAAGGAGCCTGGCTGGGACACCAGCTTTCCCAGGCTACGTTTGAAGTTGAGGTGGCAAGACAAGCAAGCAGCCCCATTCTCTGTGCCTCTGTGCGAGCACTGCCATGGGCAGATGAGGCTGAGCAACAGCTTTCCAGGCTAGCCCCTTCTGGCTGCCAGCTATATGCAGACGTTCGCACTTTCGGAGCAGGGCTGTGATAGGAGCCTGGCAGGGACACCACCATTCCCAGCATGCGTTTGAAGTTTCAAGTGGCAAGATAAGCAAGCAGCCCCATTCCCTGTGCCTCTGTGCGAGCACTGCCATGGGCAGATGAGGCTGAGCAACAGCTTTCCAGGCTAGCCCCTTCTGGCTGCCAACTATATGCAGACGTTCGCACTTTCGGAGCAGGGCTGTGATAGGAGCCTGGCAGGGACACCACCATTCCCAGCATGCGTTTGAAGTTTCAAGTAGCAAGATAAGCAAGCAGCCCCATTCCCTGTGCCTCTGTGCGAGCACTGCCATGGGCAGATGAGGCTGAGCAACAGCTTTCCAGGCTAGCCCCTTCTGGATGCCAACTATCTGCAGACGTTCGCACTTTCGGAGCAGTTCTGTGATAGGAGCCTGGCAGTGACACCAACTTTCCCAGCATGCGTTTGAAGTTTCTAGTGGCAAGATAAGCAAGCAGCCCCATTCTCTGTGCCTCTATGCGAACAGTGCCATGAGCAGATGAGGCTGAGCAACAGCTTTCCAGGCTAGCCCCTTCTGGCTGCCAGCTATCTGCAGACGTTCGCACTTTCGGAGCAGGGCTGTGATAGGAGCCTGGCAGGGACACCACCATTCCCAGGATACGTTTGAAGTTTGAGGTGGCAAGATAAGCAAGCAGCCCCATTCTCTGTGCCTCTATGCGAACAGTGCCATGGGCAGATTAGGCTGAGCAACAGCCTTCCAGGCTAGCACCTTCTGGCTGCCAGCTATCTGCAGACGTTCGCACTTTCGGAGCAGGGCTGCGAAAGGAGACTGGCTGGGACACCAGCTTTCCCAGGCTACGTTTGAAGTTGAGGTGGCAAGACAAGCAAGCAGCCCCATTCTCTGTGCCTCTGTGCGAGCAGTGCCATGGGCAGATGAGGCTGAGCAACACCTTTCCAGGCTAGCCCCTTCTGGCTGCCAGCTATCTGCAGACGTTCGCACTTTCGGAGCAGGGCTGTGATAGGAGCTTGACAGGGACACCACCATTCCCAGCATGCGTTGGAAGTTTCAAGTGGCAAGATAAGCAAGCAGCCCCATTCTCTCTGCCTCTATGCGAACAGTGCCATGGGCAGATGAGGCTGAGCAACAGCTTTCCAGGCTAGCCCCTTCTGGCTGCCAGCTATCTGCAGACGTTCGCATTTCAAGAGCAGGGTTGCGAAAGGAGCCTAGCAGTTATACCATCTTTCCCAGGCTACGTTTGAAGTTTGAGGTGGCAAGATAAGCAAGCAGCCCCATTCTCTCTGCCTCTATGCGAACAGTGCCATGGGCAGATGAGCCTGAGCAACAGCTTTCCAGGATAGCCCCTTCTGGCTGCCAGCTATCTGCAGACGTTCGCACTTTCGGAGCAGGGCTGTGATAGGAGCTTGGCAGGGACACCACCATTCCCAGCATGCGTTTGAAGTTTCAAGTGGCAAGATAAGCAAGGAGCCCCATTCTCTCTGCCTCTATGCGAACAGTGCCATGGGCAGATGAGGCTGAGCAACAGCTTTCCAGGCTAGCCCCTTCTGGCTGCCAGCTATCTGCAGACGTTCGCATTTCAAGAGTAGGGCTGCGAAAGGAGCCTAGCAGGTATACCATTTTCCCAGGCTACGTTTGAAGTTTGAGGTGGCAAGATAAGCAAGCAGCCCCATTCTCTGTGCCTCTGTGTGAGCACTGGCATGGGCAGATGAGGCTGAGCAACAGCTTTCCAGGCTAGCCCCTTCTGCCTGCCAGCTATCTGCAGACGTTCGCACTTTTGGAGCAGGGCTGTGATAGGAGCCTGGCAGGGACACCACCATTCCCAGCATGCGTTTTTGGTTTCAAGTGGCAAGATAAGCAAGCAGCCCCATTCTCTCTGCCTCTATGCGAGCAGTGCCATGGGCAGATGAGGCTGAGCAACAGCTTTCCAGGCTAGCACCTTCTGGCTGCCAGCTATCTGCAGACGTTCGCACTTCCGGAGCAGGGCTGCGAAAGGAGCCTGGCTGGGACACCATGTTTCCCAGGCTACGTTTGAAGTTTGAGGTGGCAAGAGAAGCAAGGAGCCCCATTCTCTGTGCCTCTGTGTGAGCACTGCCATGGGCAGATGAGACTGAGCAACAGCTTTCCAGGCTAGCACCTTCTGGCTGCCAGCTATCTGCAGACGTTCGCACTTTCGGAGCAGGGCTGCGAAAGGAGCCTGGCAGGGACACCACCATTCCCAGCACGCGTTTGAAGTTTCAAGTGGCAAGAGAAGCACGCAGCCCCATACTCTGTGCCTCTATGCGAACAGTGCCATGGGCAGATGAGGCTGAGCAACAGCTTTCCAGAATAGCACCTTCTGGCTGCCAGCTATCTGCAGACGTTCGCACTTTCGGAGCAGGGCTGCGAAAGGAGCCTGGCTGGTACACCAACTTTCCCAGGCTACGTTTGAAGTTTGAGGTGGCAAGATAAGCAAGCAGCCCCATTCTCTGTCCCTCTACGCGAACAGTGCCATTGGCAGATGAGGCTGAGCAACAGCTTTCCAGGCTAGCACCTTCTGGCTGCCAGCTATCTGCAGACGTTCGCATTTCAAAAGCAGGGCTGCGAAAGGAGCCTAGCAGGTACACCATCTTTCCCAGGCTACGTTTGAAGTTTGAGGTGGCAAGACAAGCAAGCAGCCCCATTCTCTGTGCCTCTGTGCGAGCACTGCCACGGGCAGATGAGGCTGAGCAACAGCTTTCCAGGCTAGCACCTTCTGGCTGCCAGCTATCTGCAGACGTTCGCACTTTCGGAGCAGGGCTGCGAAAGGAGCCTGGCTGAGACACCAACTTTCCCAGCATGCGTTTGAAGTTTGAGGTGGCAAGACAAGCAAGCAGCCCCATTCCCTGTGCCTCTGTGCGAGCACTGCCATGGGCAGATGAGGCTGAGCAACAGCTTTCCAGGCTAGCCCCTTCTGCCTGCCAGCTATCTGCAGACGTTCGCACTTTCGGAGCAGTTCTGTGATAGGAGCCTGGCAGGGACACCAACTTTCCCAGCATGCGTTTGAAGTTTCTAGTGGCAAGATAAGCAAGCAGCCCCATTCTCTGTGCCTCTATGCGAACAGTGCCATGAGCAGATGAGGCTGAGCAACAGCTTTCCAGAATAGCACCTTCTGGCTGCCAGCTATCTGCAGACGTTCGCACTTTCGGAGCAGGGCTGTGATAGGAACCTGGCAGGGACACCACCATTCCCAGCATGCGTTTGAAGTTTAAAGTGGCAAGATAAGCAAGCAGCCCCATTCTCTGTGCCTCTTTGCGAACAGTGCCATGGGCAGATGAGGCTGAGCAACAGCTTTCCAGGCTAGCCCCTTCTGGCTGCCAGCTATCTGCAGACGTTCGCATTTTCGGAGCAGGGCTGCGAAAGGATCCTGGCTGGGAAACCAATTTTCCCAGGCTAAGTTTGAAGTTTGAGGTGGCAAGACAAGCAAGCAGCCCCATTCTCTGTGCCTCTGTGCGAGCAGTGCCATGGGCAGATGAGGCTGAGCAACAGCTTTCCAGGATAGCCCCTTCTGGCTGCCAGCTATCTGCAGACGTTCGCACTTTCGGAGCAGGGCTGTGATAGGAGCTTGACAGGGACACCACCATTCCCAGCATGCGTTTGAAGTTTCAAGTGGCAAGATAAGCAAGCAGCCCCATTCTCTGTGCCTCTATGCGAACAGTGCCATGAGCAGATGAGGCTGAGCAACAGCTTTCCAGGCTAGCCCCTTCTGCCTGCCAGCTATCTGCAGACGTTCGCACTTTCGGAGCAGGGCTGTGATAGGAGCCTGGCAGGGACACCACCATTCCCAGGATACGTTTGAAGTTTGAGGTGGCAAGATAAGCAAGCAGCCCCATTCTCTGTGCCTCTATGCGAACAGTGCCATGGGCAGATTAGGCTGAGCAACAGCTTTCCAGGCTAGCACCTTCTGGCTGCCAGCTATCTGCAGACGTTCGCACTTTCGGAGCAGGGCTGCGAAAGGAGCCTGGCTGGGACACCAGCTTTCCCAGGCTACGTTTGAAGTTGAGGTGGCAAGACAAGCAAGCAGCCCCATTCTCTGTGCCTCTGTGCGAGCACTGCCATGGGCAGATGAGGCTGAGCAACAGCTTTCCAGGCTAGCCCCTTCTGGCTGCCAGCTATATGCAGACGTTCGCACTTTCGGAGCAGGGCTGTGATAGGAGCCTGGCAGGGACACCACCATTCCCAGCATGCGTTTGAAGTTTCAAGTGGCAAGATAAGCAAGCAGCCCCATTCCCTGTGCCTCTGTGCGAGCACTGCCATGGGCAGATGAGGCTGAGCAACAGCTTTCCAGGCTAGCCCCTTCTGGCTGCCAACTATATGCAGACGTTCGCACTTTCGGAGCAGGGCTGTGATAGGAGCCTGGCAGGGACACCACCATTCCCAGCATGCGTTTGAAGTTTCAAGTAGCAAGATAAGCAAGCAGCCCCATTCCCTGTGCCTCTGTGCGAGCACTGCCATGGGCAGATGAGGCTGAGCAACAGCTTTCCAGGCTAGCCCCTTCTGGCTGCCAACTATCTGCAGACGTTCGCACTTTCGGAGCAGTTCTGTGATAGGAGCCTGGCAGGGACACCAACTTTCCCAGCATGCGTTTGAAGTTTCTAGTGGCAAGATAAGCAAGCAGCCCCATTCTCTGTGCCTCTATGCGAACAGTGCCATGAGCAGATGAGGCTGAGCAACAGCTTTCCAGGCTAGCCCCTTCTGCCTGCCAGCTATCTGCAGACGTTCGCACTTTCGGAGCAGGGCTGTGATAGGAGCCTGGCAGGGACACCACCATTCCCAGGATACGTTTGAAGTTTGAGGTGGCAAGATAAGCAAGCAGCCCCATTCTCTGTGCCTCTATGCGAACAGTGCCATGGGCAGATTAGGCTGAGCAACAGCCTTCCAGGCTAGCACCTTCTGGCTGCCAGCTATCTGCAGACGTTCGCACTTTCGGAGCAGGGCTGCGAAAGGAGCCTGGCTGGGACACCAGCTTTCCCAGGCTACGTTTGAAGTTGAGGTGGCAAGACAAGCAAGCAGCCCCATTCTCTGTGCCTCTGTGCGAGCAGTGCCATGGGCAGATGAGGCTGAGCAACAGCTTTCCAGGCAAGCCCCTTCTGGCTGCCAGCTATCTGCAGACGTTCGCACTTTCGGAGCAGGGCTGTGATAGGAGCTTGACAGGGACACCACCATTCCCAGCATGCGTTGGAAGTTTCAAGTGGCAAGATAAGCAAGCAGCCCCATTCTCTCTGCCTCTATGCGAACAGTGCCATGGGCAGATGAGGCTGAGCAACAGCTTTCCAGGCTAGCCCCTTCTGGCTGCCAGCTATCTGCAGACGTTCGCATTTCAAGAGCAGGGTTGCGAAAGGAGCCTAGCAGTTATACCATCTTTCCCAGGCTACGTTTGAAGTTTGAGGTGGCAAGATAAGCAAGCAGCCCCATTCTCTCTGCCTCTATGCGAACAGTGCCATGGGCAGATGAGCCTGAGCAACAGCTTTCCAGGATAGCCCCTTCTGGCTGCCAGCTATCTGCAGACGTTCGCACTTTCGGAGCAGGGCTGTGATAGGAGCTTGGCAGGGACACCACCATTCCCAGCATGCGTTTGAAGTTTCAAGTGGCAAGATAAGCAAGGAGCCCCATTCTCTCTGCCTCTATGCGAACAGTGCCATGGGCAGATGAGGCTGAGCAACAGCTTTCCAGGCTAGCCCCTTCTGGCTGCCAGCTATCTGCAGACGTTCGCATTTCAAGAGTAGGGCTGCGAAAGGAGCCTAGCAGGTATACCATCTTTCCCAGGCTACGTTTGAAGTTTGAGGTGGCAAGATAAGCAAGCAGCCCCATTCTCTGTGCCTCTGTGTGAGCACTGGCATGGGCAGATGAGGCTGAGCAACAGCTTTCCAGGCTAGCCCCTTCTGCCTGCCAGCTATCTGCAGACGTTCGCACTTTCGGAGCAGGGCTGTGATAGGACCCTGGCAGGGTCACCATCATTCCCAGGCTACGTTTGAAGTTTCAAGTGGCAAGATAAGCAAGCAGCCCCATTCTCTGTGCCTCTATGCGAACAGTGCCATTGGCAGATGAGGCTGAGCAACAGCTTTCCAGGCTAGCCCCTTCTGCCTGCCAGCTATCTGCAGACGTTCGCACTTTCGGAGCAGGGCTGTGATAGGAGCCTGGCTGGGACACCACCATTCCCAGCATGCGTTTGAAGTTTCAAGTGGCAAGATAAGCAAGCAGCCCCATTCTCTCTGCCTCTATGCGAGCAGTGCCATGGGCAGATGAGGCTGAGCAACACCTTTCCGGGCTAGCACCTTCTGGCTGCCAGCTATCTGCAGACATTCGCATTTTCGGAGCAGGGCTGCGAAAGGAGCCTGGCTGGGACACTAACTTTCCCAGGCTACGTTTGAAGTTTGAGGTGGCAAGACAAGCAAGCAGCCCCATTCTCTGTGCCTCTGTGCGAGCACTGCCATGGGCAGATGAGGCTGAGCAACAGCTTTCCAGGCTAGCCCCTTCTGGCTGCCAGCTATCTGCAGACGTTCGCACTTTCGGAGCAGGGCTGCGAAAGGAGCCTGGCAGGGACAACCCAAATTCCCCACATGTGTTTGAAGTTTCAAGTGGCAAGATAAGCAAGCAGCCCCATTCTCAGTGCTTCTATGCGAACAGTGCCATAGGCAGATGAGCCTGAGCAATAGCTTTCCAGGCTAGCCCCTTCTGGCTGCCAGCTATCTGCAGACGTTCGCACTTTCGGAGCAGGACTGTGATAGGAGCCTGGCAGGGACACCATCTTTCCCAGGCTACGTTTGAAGTTTGAGGTGGCAAGATAAGCAAGGAGCCCCATTCTCTGTGCCTCTGTGCGAGCAGTGCCATGGGCAGATGAGGCTGAGCAACAGCTTTCCAGGCTAGCCCCTTCTGGCTGCCAGCTATCTGCAGATGTTCACATTTCAAGAGCAGGGTTGCGAAAGGAGCCTAGCAGTTATACCATCTTTCCCAGGCTACGTTTGAAGTTTGAGGTGGCAAGATAAGCAAGCAGCCCCATTCTCTCTGCCTCTATGCGAACAGTGCCATGGGCAGATGAGGCTGAGCAACAGCTTTCCAGGATAGCCCCTTCTGGCTGCCAGCTATCTGCAGACGTTCGCACTTTCGGAGCAGGGCTGTGATAGGAGCTTGGCAGGGACACCACCATTCCCAGCATGCGTTTGAAGTTTCAAGTGGCAAGATAAGCAAGCAGCCCCATTCTCTCTGCCTCTATGCGAGCAGTGCCATGGGCAGATGAGGCTGAGCAACAGCTTTCCATGCTAGCCCCTTCTGGCTGCCAGCTATCTGCAGACGTTCGCACTTTCGGAGCAGGGCTGCGAAAGGAGCCTGGCAGGGACAACCCAAATTCCCCACATGCGTTTGAAGTTTCAAGTGGCAAGATAAGCAAGAAGCCCCATTCTCAGTGCTTCTATGTGAACAGTGCCATAGGCAGATGAGCCTGAGCAATAGCTTTCCAGGCTAGCCCCTTCTGGCTGCCAGCTATCTGCAGATGTTCGCACTTTCGGAGCAGGGCTGTGATAGGAGCCTGGCAGGGACACCATCTTTCCCAGGCTACGTTTGAAGTTTGAGGTGGCAAGATAAGCAAGGAGCCCCATTCTCTGTGCCTCTGTGCGAGCAGTGCCATGGGCAGATGAGGCTGAGCAACAGCTTTCCAGGCTAGCACCTTCTGGCTGCCAGCTATCTGCAGACGTTCGCACTTTCGGAGCAGGGCTGCGAAAGGAGCCTGGCTGGGACACCACCATTCCCAGCATGCGTTTGAAGTTTCAAGTGGCAAGATAAGCAAGCAGCCCCATTCTCTCTGCCTCTATGCGAACAGAGCCATGGGCAGATGAGGCTGAGCAACAGCTTTCCAGGCTAGCCCCTTCTGGCTGCCAGCTATCTGCAGATGTTCTCACTTTCGGAGCAGGGCTGCGAAAGGAGCCTGGCTGGGACACCAACTTTCCCAGGCTACGTTTGAAGTTTGAGGTGGCAAGACAAGCAAGCAGCCCCATTCTCTGTGCCTCTGTGCGAGCAGTGCCACGGGCAGATGAGGCTGAGCAACATCTTTACAGGCTAGCACCTTCTGGCTGCCAGCTATCTGCAGATGTTCTCACTTTCGGAGCAGGGCTGCAAAAGGAGCCTGGCTTGGACACCAACTTTCCCAGGCTACGTTTGAAGTTTGAGGTGGCAAGATAAGCAATGAGCCCCATTCTCTGTGCCTCTGTGCGAGCAGTGCCATGGGCAGATGAGGCTGAGCAACAGCTTTCCAGGCTAGCCCCTTCTGGCTGCCAGCTATCTGCAGACGTTCGCATTTTAAGAGCAGGGCTGCGAAAGGAGCCTAGCAGGTATACCATCTTTCCCAGGCTACGTTTGAAGTTTGAGGTGGCAAGATAAGCAAGCAGCCCCATTCTCTGTGCCTCTGTGTGAGCACTGCCATGGGCAGATGAGGCTGAGCAACAGCTTTCCAGGATAGCACCTTCTGGCTGCCAGCTATCTGCAGACGTTCGCACTTTCGGAGCAGGGCTGTGATAGGACCCTGGCAGGGTCACCATCATTCCCAGGCTACGTTTGAAGTTTCAAGTGGCAAGATAAGCAAGCACCCCCATTCTCTGTGCCTCTATGCGAACAGTGCCATGGGCAGATGAGGCTGAGCAACAGCTTTCCAGGCTAGCCCCTTCTGCCTGCCAGCTTTCTGCAGACGTTCGCACTTTCGGAGCAGGGCTTTGATAGGAGCCTGGCAGGGACACCACCATTCCCAGCATGCGTTTGAAGTTTCAAGTGGCAAGATAAGCAAGCAGCCCCATTCTCTCTGCCTCTATGCGAGCAGTGCCATGGGCAGATGAGGCTGAGCAACAGGTTTCCATGCTAGCCCCTTCTGGCTGCCAGCTATCTGCAGACGTTCGCACTTTCGGAGCAGGGCTGCGAAAGGAGCCTGGCAGGGACAACCCAAATTCCCCACATGCGTTTGAAGTTTCAAGTGGCAAGATAAGCAAGAAGCCCCATTCTCAGTGCTTCTATGTGAACAGTGCCATAGGCAGATGAGCCTGAGCAATAGCTTTCCAGGCTAGCCCCTTCTGGCTGCCAGCTGTCTGCAGATGTTCGCACTTTCGGAGCAGGGCTGTGATAGGAGCCTGGCAGGGACACCATCTTTCCCAGGCTACGTTTGAAGTTTGAGGTGGCAAGATAAGCAAGGAGCCCCATTCTCTGTGCCTCTGTGCGAGCAGTGCCATGGGCAGATGAGGCTGAGCAACAGCTTTCCAGGCTAGCACCTTCTGGCTGCCAGCTATCTGCAGACGTTCGCACTTTCGGAGCAGGGCTGCGAAAGGAGCCTGGCTGGGACACCACCATTCCCAGCATGCGTTTGAAGTTTCAAGTGGCAAGATAAGCAAGCAGCCCCATTCTCTCTGCCTCTATGCGAACAGAGCCATGGGCAGATGAGGCTGAGCAACAGCTTTCCAGGATAGCCCCTTCTGGCTGCCACCTATCTGCAGACGTTCGCATTTCAAGAGCAGTGCTGCGAAAGGAGCCTAGCAGGTATACCATCTTTCCCAGGCTATGTTTGAAGTTTGAGGTGGCAAGACAAGCAAGGAGCCCCATTCTCTGTGCCTCTGTGCGAGCAGTGCCATGGGCAGATGAGGCTGAGCAACAGCTTTCCAGGCTAGCCCCTTCTGGCTGCCAGCTATCTGCAGATGTTCTCACTTTCGGAGCAGGGCTGCGAAAGGAGCCTGGCTGGGACACCAACTTTCCCAGGCTACGTTTGAAGTTTGAGGTGGCAAGACAAGCAAGCAGCCCCATTCTCTGTGCCTCTGTGCGAGCAGTGCCACGGGCAGATGAGGCTGAGCAACATCTTTACAGGCTAGCACCTTCTGGCTGCCAGCTATCTGCAGATGTTCTCACTTTCGGAGCAGGGCTGCAAAAGGAGCCTGGCTTGGACACCAACTTTCCCAGGCTACGTTTGAAGTTTGAGGTGGCAAGATAAGCAATGAGCCCCATTCTCTGTGCCTCTGTGCGAGCAGTGCCATGGGCAGATGAGGCTGAGCAACAGCTTTCCAGGCTAGCCCCTTCTGGCTGCCAGCTATCTGCAGACGTTCGCACTTTCGGAGCAGGGCTGTGATAGGATCCTGGCAGGGACACCACCATTCCCAGCATGCGTTTGAAGTTTCAAGTGGCAAGATAAGCAAGCAGCCCCATTCTCTGTGCCTCTGTGCGAGCAGTGCCATGGGCAGATGAGGCTGAGCAACAGCTTTCCAGGCTAGCACCTTCTGGCTGACAGCTATCTGCAGACGTTCGCACTTTCGGAGCAGGGCTGCGAAAGGAGCCTGGCTGGGACACCAACTTTCCCAGGCTACGTTTGAAGTTCCAAGTGGCAAGATAAGCAAGCAGCCCCATTCTCTGTGCCTCTATGCGAGAAGTGCCATGGGCAGATGAGGCTGAGCAACAGCTTTCCAGGCTAGCCCCTTCTGGCTGCCAGCTATCTGCAGACGTTCGCATTTCAAGAGTAGGGCTGCGAAAGGAGCCTAGCAGGTATACCATCTTTCCCAGGCTACGTTTGAAGGTTGAGGTGGCAACACAAGCTAGCAGCCCCATTCCCTGTGCCTCTGTGCGAGCACTGCCATGGGCAGATGAGGCTGAGCAACAGCTTTCCAGGCTAGCCCCTTCTGGCTGCCAGCTATCTGCAGACGTTCGCACTTTCGGAGCAGTTCTGTGATAGGAGCCTGGCAGGGACACCAACTTTCCCAGCATGCGTTTGAAGTTTCTAGTGGCAAGATAAGCAAGCAGCCCCATTCTCTGTGCCTCTATGCGAACAGTGCCATGAGCAGATGAGGCTGAGCAACAGCTTTCCAGGCTAGCCCCTTCTGCCTGCCAGCTATCTGCAGACGTTCGCACTTTCGGAGCAGGGCTGTGATAGGAGCCTGGCAGGGACACCACCATTCCCAGCATGCGTTTGAAGTTTGAGGTGACAAGATAAGCAAGCAGCCCCATTCTCTTGTGCCTCTATGCGAACAGTGCCATGGGCAGATTAGGCTGAGCAACAGCCTTCCAGGCTAGCACCTTCTGGCTGCCAGCTATCTGCAGACGTTCGCACTTTCGGAGCAGGGCTGTGATAGGAGCTTGACAGGGACACCACCATTCCCAGCATGCGTTTGAAGTTTCAAGTGGCAAGATAAGCAAGCAGCCCCATTCTCTCTGCCTCTATGCGAACAGTGCCATGGGCAGATGAGGCTGAGCAACAGCTTTCCAGGCTAGCCCCTTCTGGCTGCCAGCTATCTGCAGACGTTCGCATTTCAAGAGTAGGGCTGCGAAAGGAGCCTAGCAGGTACACCATCTTTCCCAGGCTACGTTTGAAGTTTGAGGTGGCAAGACAAGCAAGCAGCCCCATTCTCTGTGCCTCTGTGTGAGCACTGCCATGGGCAGATGAGGCTGAGCAACAGCTTTCCAGGCTAGCCCCTTCTGCCTGCCAGCTATCTGCAGACGTTCGCACTTTCGGAGCAGGGCTGTGATAGGACCCTGGCAGGGTCACCATCATTCCCAGGCTACGTTTGAAGTTTCAAGTGGCAAGATAAGCAAGCAGCCCCATTCTCTGTGCCTCTATGCGAACAGTGCCATGGGCAGATGAGGCTGAGCAACAGCTTTGCAGGCTAGCCCCTTCTGCCTGCCAGCTATCTGCAGACGTTCGCACTTTCGGAGCAGGGCTGTGATAGGAGCCTGGCAGGGACACCACCATTCCCAGCATGCGTTTGAAGTTTGAGGTGGCAAGACAAGCAAGCAGCCCCATTCTCTGTGCCTCTGTGCGAGCAGTGCCATGGGCAGATGAGGCTGAGCAACAGCTTTCCAGGCTAGCCCCTTCTGGCTGCCAGCTATCTGCAGACGTTCGCACTTTCGGAGCAGGGCTGCGAAAGGAGCCTGGCAGGGACAACCCAAATTCCCCACATGCGTTTGAAGTTTCAAGTGGCAAGATAAGCAAGAAGCCCCATTCTCAGTGCTTCTATGCGAACAGTGCCATAGGCAGATGAGCCTGAGCAATAGCTTTCCAGGCTAGCCCCTTCTGCCTGCCAGCTATCTGCAGACGTTCGCACTTCCGGAGCAGGGCTGCGAAAGGAGCCTGGCTGGGACACCAACTTTCCCAGGCTACGTTTGAAGTTTGAGGTGGCAAGACAAGCAAGCAGCCCCATTCTCTGTGCCTCTGTGCGAGCACTGCCATGGGCAGATGAGGCTGAGCAACAGCTTTCCAGGATACCCCCTTCTGGCTGCCAGCTATCTGCAGACGTTCGCACTTTCGGAGCAGGGCTGTGATAGGAGCCTGGCAGGGACACCACCATTCCCAGCATGCGTTTGAAGTTTCAAGTGGCAAGATAAGCAAGCAGCCCCATTCTCTCTGCCTCTATGCGAACAGTGCCATGGGCAGATGAGGCTGAGCAACAGCTTTCCAGGATAGCCCCTTCTGGCTGCCAGCTATCTGCAGACGTTCGCATTTCAAGAGCAGGGCTGCGAAAGGAGCCTAGCAGGTATACCATCTTTCCCAGGCTACGTTTGAAGTTTGAGGTGGCAAGATAAGCAAGGAGCCCCATTCTCTGTGCCTCTGTGCGAGCAGTGCCATGGGCAGATGAGGCTGAGCAACAGCTTTCCAGGCTAGCCCCTTCTGGCTGCCAGCTATCTGCAGACGTTCGCACTTTCGGAGCAGGGCTGTGATAGGATCCTGGCAGGGACACCAACTTTCCCAGCATGCATTTGAAGTTTCAAGTGGCAAGATAAGCAAGCAGCCCCATTCTCTGTGCCTCTATGCGAACAGTGCCATGGGCAGATGAGGCTGAGCAACAGCTTTCCAGGCTAGCCCCTTCTGGCTGCCAGCTATCTGCAGACGTTCGCACTTTCGGAGCAGGGCTGCGAAAGGAGCCTGGCTGGGACACCAACTTTCCCAGGCTACGTTTGAAGTTTGAGGTGGCAAGACAAGCAAGCAGCCCCATTCTCTGTGCCTCGGTGTGAGCACTGCCATGGGCAGATGAGGCTGAGCAACAGCTTTCCAGGCTAGCCCCTTCTGGCTGCCAGCTATCTGCAGACGTTCGCACTTTCGGAGCAGGGCTGTGATAGGATCCTGGCAGGGTCACCACCATTCCCAGCATGCGTTTGAAGTTTCAAGTGGCAAGATAAGCAAGCAGCCCCATTCTCTGTGCCTCTATGCGAACAGTGCCATGCGCAGATGAGGCTGAGCAACAGCTTTCCAGGATACCCCCTTCTGGCTGCCAGCTATCTGCAGACGTTCGCACTTTCGGAGCAGGGCTGTGATAGGAGCCTGGCAGGGACACCACCATTCCCAGCATGCGTTTGAAGTTTCAAGTGGCAAGATAAGCAAGAAGCCCCATTCTCAGTGCTTCTATGCGAACAGTGCCATAGGCAGATGAGGCTGAGCAACAGCTTTCCAGGCCAGCCCCTTCTGGCTGCCAGCTATCTGCAGACGTTCGCACTTTCGGAGCAGGGCTGTGATAGGAGCCTGGCAGAGACACCATCTTTCCCAGGCTACGTTTAAAGTTTTAGGTGGCAAGATAAGCAAGGAGCCCCATTCTCTGTGCCTCTGTGCGAGCAGTGCCATGGGCAGATGAGGATGAGCAACAGCTTTCCAGGCTAGCACCTTCTGGCTGCCAGCTATCAGCAGACGTTCGCACTTCCGGAGCAGGGCTGCGAAAGCAGCCTGGCTGGGACACCAACTTTCCCAGGCTACGTTTGAAGTTTGAAGTGGCAAGACAAGCAAGGAGCCCCATTCTCTGTGCCTCTGTGCGAGCACTGCCATGGGCAGATGAGGCTGAGCAACAGCTTTCCAGGCTAGCCCCTTCTGGCTGCCAGCTATCTGCAGACGTTCGCACTTTCGGAGCAGGGCTGTGATAGGAGCCTGGCAGGGACACCACCATTCCCAGCATGCGTTTGAAGTTTCAAGTGGCAAGATAAGCAAGCAGCCCCATTCTCTCTGCCTCTATGCGAACAGAGCCATGCGCAGATGAGGCTGAGCAACAGCTTTGCAGGCTAGCCCCTTCTGGCTGCCAGCTATCTGCAGACGTTCTCATTTCAAGAGCAGGGCTGCGAAAGGAACCTAGCAGGTATACCATATTTCCCAGGCTACGTTTGAAGTTTGAGGTGGCAAGACAAGCAAGGAGCCCCATTCGCTGTGCCTCTGTGCGAGCAGTGCCATGGGCAGATGAGGCTGAGCAACAGCTTTCCAGGCTAGCCCCTTCTGGCTGCCAGCTATCTGCAGACGTTCTCACTTCCGGAGCAGGGCTGCGAAAGGAGCCTGGCTGGGACACCAACTTTCCCAGTCTACGTTTGAAGTTTGAGGTGGCAAGACAAGCAAGCAGCCCCATTCTCTGTGCCTCGGTGTGAGCACTGCCATGGGCAGATGAGGCTGAGCAACAGCTTTCCAGGCTAGCCCCTTCTGCCTGCCAGCTATCTGCAGACGTTCGCACTTTCGGAGCAGGGCTGTGATAGGAGCCTGGCAGGGACACCACCATTCCCAGCATGCGTTTGAAGTTTCAAGTGGCAAGAGAAGCAAGCAGCCCCATTCTCTCTGCCTCTATGCGAGCAGTGCCATGGGCAGATGAGGCTGAGCAACAGCTTTCCACTCTAGCACCTTCTGGCTGCCAGCTCTCTGCAGACATTCGCATTTCAAGAGTAGGGCTGCGAAAGGAGCCTAGCAGGTATACCATCTTTCCCAGGCTACGTTTGAAGTTTGAGGTGGCAAGATAAGCAAGCAGCCCCATTCTCTGTGCCTCTGTGTGAGCACTGCCATGGGCAGATGAGGCTGAGCAACAGCTTTCCAGGATAGCACCTTCTGGCTGCCAGCTATCTGCAGACGTTCGCACTTTCGGAGCAGGGCTGTGATAGGACCCTGGCAGGGTCACCATCATTCCCAGGCTACGTTTGAAGTTTCAAGTGGCAAGATAAGCAAGCACCCCCATTCTCTGTGCCTCTATGCGAACAGTGCCATGGGCAGATGAGGCTGAGCAACAGCTTTGCAGGCTAGCCCCTTCTGCCTGCCAGCTATCTGCAGACGTTCGCACTTTCGGAGCAGGGCTTTGATAGGAGCCTGGCAGGGACACCACCATTCCCAGCATGCGTTTGAAGTTTCAAGTGGCAAGATAAGCAAGCAGCCCCATTCTCTCTGCCTCTATGCGAGCAGTGCCATGGGCAGATGAATCTGAGCAACAGCTTTCCGGGCTAGCACCTTCTGGCTGCCAGCTATCTGCAGACATTCGCATTTTCGGAGCAGGGCTGCGAAAGGAGCCTGGCTGGGACACTAACTTTCCCAGGCTACGTTTGAAGTTTGAGGTGGCAAGACAAGCAAGCAGCCCCATTCTCTGTGCCTCTGTGCGAGCACTGCCATGGGCAGATGAGGCTGAGCAACAGCTTTCCAGGCTAGCCCCTTCTGGCTGCCAGCTATCTGCAGACGTTCGCACTTTCGGAGCAGGGCTGCGAAAGGAGCCTGGCAGGGACAACCCAAATTCCCCACATGCGTTTGAAGTTTCAAGTGGCAAGATAAGCAAGAAGCCCCATTCTCAGTGCTTCTATGTGAACAGTGCCATAGGCAGATGAGCCTGAGCAATAGCTTTCCAGGCTAGCCCCTTCTGGCTGCCAGCTATCTGCAGATGTTCGCACTTTCGGAGCAGGGCTGTGATAGGAGCCTGGCAGGGACACCATGTTTCCCAGGCTACGTTTGAAGTTTGAGGTGGCAAGATAAGCAAGGAGCCCCATTCTCTGTGCCTCTGTGCGAGCAGTGCCATGGGCAGATGAGGCTGAGCAACAGCTTTCCAGGCTAGCACCTTCTGGCTGCCAGCTCTCTGCAGACGTTCGCACTTTCGGAGCAGGGCTGCGAAAGGAGCCTGGCTGGGACACCACCATTCCCAGCATGCGTTTGAAGTTTCAAGTGGCAAGATAAGCAAGCAGCCCCATTCTCTCTGCCTCTATGCGAACAGAGCCATGGGCAGATGAGGCTGAGCAACAGCTTTCCAGGATAGCCCCTTCTGGCTGCCAGCTATCTGCAGACGTTCGCATTTCAAGAGCAGTGCTGCGAAAGGAGCCTAGCAGGTATACCATCTTTCCCAGGCTACGTTTGAAGTTTGAGGTGGCAAGACAAGCAAGGAGCCCCATTCTCTGTGCCTCTGTGCGAGCAGTGCCATGGGCAGATGAGGCTGAGCAACAGCTTTCCAGGCTAGCCCCTTCTGGCTGCCAGCTATCTGCAGATGTTCTCACTTTCGGAGCAGGGCTGCGAAAGGAGCCTGGCTGGGACACCAACTTTCCCAGGCTACGTTTGAAGTTTGAGGTGGCAAGACAAGCAAGCAGCCCCATTCTCTGTGCCTCTGTGCGAGCAGTGCCACGGGCAGATGAGGCTGAGCAACATCTTTACAGGCTAGCACCTTCTGGCTGCCAGCTATCTGCAGATGTTCTCACTTTCGGAGCAGGGCTGCAAAAGGAGCCTGGCTTGGACACCAACTTTCCCAGGCTACGTTTGAAGTTTGAGGTGGCAAGATAAGCAATGAGCCCCATTCTCTGTGCCTCTGTGCGAGCAGTGCCATGGGCAGATGAGGCTGAGCAACAGCTTTCCAGGCTAGCCCCTTCTGGCTGCCAGCTATCTGCAGACGTTCGCACTTTCGGAGCAGGGCTGTGATAGGATCCTGGCAGGGACACCACCATTCCCAGCATGCGTTTGAAGTTTCAAGTGGCAAGATAAGCAAGCAGCCCCATTCTCTGTGCCTCTGTGCGAGCACTGCCATGGGCAGATGAGGCTGAGCAACAGCTTTCCAGGCTAGCACCTTCTGGCTGCCAGCTATCTGCAGACGTTCGCACTTTCGGAGCAGGGCTGCGAAAGGAGACTGGCTGGGACACCAACTTTCCCAGGCTACGTTTGAAGTTCCAAGTGGCAAGATAAGCAAGCAGCCCCATTCTCTGTGCCTCTATGCGAGAAGTGCCATGGGCAGATGAGGCTGAGCAACAGCTTTCCAGGCTAGCCCCTTCTGGCTGCCAGCTATCTGCAGACGTTCGCATTTCAAGAGTAGGGCTGCGAAAGGAGCCTAGCAGGTATACCATCTTTCCCAGGCTACGTTTGAAGTTTGAGGTGGCAACACAAGCTAGCAGCCCCATTCCCTGTGCCTCTGTGCGAGCACTGCCATGGGCAGATGAGGCTGAGCAACAGCTTTCCAGGCTAGCCCCTTCTGGCTGCCAGCTATCTGCAGACGTTCGCACTTTCGGAGCAGTTCTGTGATAGGAGCCTGGCAGGGACACCAACTTTCCCAGCATGCGTTTGAAGTTTCTAGTGGCAAGATAAGCAAGCAGCCCCATTCTCTGTGCCTCTATGCGAACAGTGCCATGAGCAGATGAGGCTGAGCAACAGCTTTCCAGGCTAGCCCCTTCTGGCTGCCAGCTATCTGCAGACGTTCGCACTTTCGGAGCAGGGCTGTGATAGGAGCCTGGCAGGGACACCACCATTCCCAGCATGCGTTTGAAGTTTGAGGTGACAAGATAAGCAAGCAGCCCCATTCTCTTGTGCCTCTATGCGAACAGTGCCATGGGCAGATTAGGCTGAGCAACAGCCTTCCAGGCTAGCACCTTCTGGCTGCCAGCTATCTGCAGACGTTCGCACTTTCGGAGCAGGGCTGTGATAGGAGCTTGACAGGGACACCACCATTCCCAGCATGCGTTTGAAGTTTCAAGTGGCAAGATAAGCAAGCAGCCCCATTCTCTCTGCCTCTATGCGAACAGTGCCATGGGCAGATGAGGCTGAGCAACAGCTTTCCAGGCTAGCCCCTTCTGGCTGCCAGCTATCTGCAGACGTTCGCATTTCAAGAGTAGGGCTGCGAAAGGAGCCTACCAGGTATACCATCTTTCCCAGGCTACGTTTGAAGTTTCAGGTGGCAAGACAAGCAAGCAGCCCCATTCTCTCTGCCTCTATGCGAACAGTTCCATGGGCAGATGAGGCTGAGCAACAGCTTTCCAGGATAGCCCCTTCTGGCTGCCAGCTATCTGCAGACGTTCGCACTTTCGGAGCAGGGCTGTGATAGGAGCTTGGCAGGGACACCACCATTCCCAGCATGCGTTTGAAGTTTCAAGTGGCAAGATAAGCAAGCAGCCCCATTCTCTCTGCCTCTATGCGAACAGTGCCATGGGCAGATGAGGCTAAGCAACAGCTTTCCAGGATAGCCCCTTCTGGCTGCCACCTATCTGCAGACGTTCGCATTTCAAGAGTAGGGCTGCGAAAGGAGCCTAGCAGGTACACCATCTTTCCCAGGCTACGTTTGAAGTTTGAGGTGGCAAGACAAGCAAGCAGCCCCATTCTCTGTGCCTCTGTGTGAGCACTGCCATGGGCAGATGAGGCTGAGCAACAGCTTTCCAGGCTAGCCCCTTCTGCCTGCCAGCTATCTGCAGACGTTCGCACTTTCGGAGCAGGGCTGTGATAGGACCCTGGCAGGGTCACCATCATTCCCAGGCTACGTTTGAAGTTTCAAGTGGCAAGATAAGCAAGCAGCCCCATTCTCTGTGCCTCTATGCGAACAGTGCCATGGGCAGATGAGGCTGAGCAACAGCTTTGCAGGCTAGCCCCTTCTGCCTGCCAGCTATCTGCAGACGTTCGCACTTTCGGAGCAGGGCTGTGATAGGAGCCTGGCAGGGACACCACCATTCCCAGCATGCGTTTGAAGTTTCAAGTGGCAAGATAAGCAAGCAGCCCCATTCTCTCTGCCTCTATGCGAACAGTGCCATGGGCAGATGAGGCTGAGCAACAGCTTTCCGGGCTAGCACCTTCTGGCTGCCAGCTATCTGCAGACATTCGCATTTTCGGAGCAGGGCTGCGAAAGGAGCCTGGCTGGGACACCAACTTTCCCAGGCTACGTTTGAAGTTTGAGGTGGCAAGACAAGCAAGCAGCCCCATTCTCTGTGCCTCTGTGCGAGCACTGCCATGGGCAGATGAGGCTGAGCAACAGCTTTCCAGGATAGCCCCTTCTGGCTGCCACCTATCTGCAGACGTTCGCACTTTCGGAGCAGGGCTGCGAAAGGAGCCTGGCAGGGACAACCCAAATTCCCCACATGCGTTTGAAGTTTCAAGTGGCAAGATAAGCAAGAAGCCCCATTCTCAGTGCTTCTATGCGAACAGTGCCATAGGCAGATGAGGCTGAGCAACAGCTTTCCAGGCTAGCCCCTTCTGGCTGCCAGCTATCTGCAGATGTTCTCACTTTCGGAGCAGGGCTGCGAAAGGAGCCTGGCTGGGACACCAACTTTCCCAGGCTACGTTTGAAGTTTGAGGTGGCAAGACAAGCAAGCAGCCCCATTCTCTGTGCCTCTGTGCGAGCAGTGCCACGGGCAGATGAGGCTGAGCAACATCTTTACAGGCTAGCACCTTCTGGCTGCCAGCTATCTGCAGATGTTCTCACTTTCGGAGCAGGGCTGCAAAAGGAGCCTGGCTTGGACACCAACTTTCCCAGGCTACGTTTGAAGTTTGAGGTGGCAAGATAAGCAATGAGCCCCATTCTCTGTGCCTCTGTGCGAGCAGTGCCATGGGCAGATGAGGCTGAGCAACAGCTTTCCAGGCTAGCCCCTTCTGGCTGCCAGCTATCTGCAGACGTTCGCACTTTCGGAGCAGGGCTGTGATAGGATCCTGGCAGGGACACCACCATTCCCAGCATGCGTTTGAAGTTTCAAGTGGCAAGATAAGCAAGCAGCCCCATTCTCTCTGCCTCTGTGCGAGCACTGCCATGGGCAGATGAGGCTGAGCAACAGCTTTCCAGGCTAGCACCTTCTGGCTGCCAGCTATCTGCAGACGTTCGCACTTTCGGAGCAGGGCTGCGAAAGGAGCCTGGCTGGGACACCAACTTTCCCAGGCTACGTTTGAAGTTCCAAGTGGCAAGATAAGCAAGCAGCCCCATTCTCTGTGCCTCTATGCGAGAAGTGCCATGGGCAGATGAGGCTGAGCAACAGCTTTCCAGGCTAGCCCCTTCTGGCTGCCAGCTATCTGCAGACGTTCGCATTTCAAGAGTAGGGCTGCGAAAGGAGCCTAGCAGGTATACCATCTTTCCCAGGCTACGTTTGAAGTTTGAGGTGGCAACACAAGCTAGCAGCCCCATTCCCTGTGCCTCTGTGCGAGCACTGCCATGGGCAGATGAGGCTGAGCAACAGCTTTCCAGGCTAGCCCCTTCTGGCTGCCAGCTATCTGCAGACGTTCGCACTTTCGGAGCAGTTCTGTGATAGGAGCCTGGCAGGGACACCAACTTTCCCAGCATGCGTTTGAAGTTTCTAGTGGCAAGATAAGCAAGCAGCCCCATTCTCTGTGCCTCTATGCGAACAGTGCCATGAGCAGATGAGGCTGAGCAACAGCTTTCCAGGCTAGCCCCTTCTGGCTGCCAGCTATCTGCAGACGTTCGCACTTTCGGAGCAGGGCTGTGATAGGAGCCTGGCAGGGACACCACCATTCCCAGCATGCGTTTGAAGTTTGAGGTGACAAGATAAGCAAGCAGCCCCATTCTCTTGTGCCTCTATGCGAACAGTGCCATGGGCAGATTAGGCTGAGCAACAGCCTTCCAGGCTAGCACCTTCTGGCTGCCAGCTATCTGCAGACGTTCGCACTTTCGGAGCAGGGCTGTGATAGGAGCTTGACAGGGACACCACCATTCCCAGCATGCGTTTGAAGTTTCAAGTGGCAAGATAAGCAAGCAGCCCCATTCTCTCTGCCTCTATGCGAACAGTGCCATGGGCAGATGAGGCTGAGCAACAGCTTTCCAGGCTAGCCCCTTCTGGCTGCCAGCTATCTGCAGACGTTCGCATTTCAAGAGTAGGGCTGCGAAAGGAGCCTACCAGGTATACCATCTTTCCCAGGCTACGTTTGAAGTTTCAGGTGGCAAGACAAGCAAGCAGCCCCATTCTCTCTGCCTCTATGCGAACAGTTCCATGGGCAGATGAGGCTGAGCAACAGCTTTCCAGGATAGCCCCTTCTGGCTGCCAGCTATCTGCAGACGTTCGCACTTTCGGAGCAGGGCTGTGATAGGAGCTTGGCAGGGACACCACCATTCCCAGCATGCGTTTGAAGTTTCAAGTGGCAAGATAAGCAAGCAGCCCCATTCTCTCTGCCTCTATGCGAACAGTGCCATGGGCAGATGAGGCTAAGCAACAGCTTTCCAGGATAGCCCCTTCTGGCTGCCACCTATCTGCAGACGTTCGCATTTCAAGAGTAGGGCTGCGAAAGGAGCCTAGCAGGTACACCATCTTTCCCAGGCTACGTTTGAAGTTTGAGGTGGCAAGACAAGCAAGCAGCCCCATTCTCTGTGCCTCTGTGTGAGCACTGCCATGGGCAGATGAGGCTGAGCAACAGCTTTCCAGGCTAGCCCCTTCTGCCTGCCAGCTATCTGCAGACGTTCGCACTTTCGGAGCAGGGCTGTGATAGGACCCTGGCAGGGTCACCATCATTCCCAGGCTACGTTTGAAGTTTCAAGTGGCAAGATAAGCAAGCAGCCCCATTCTCTGTGCCTCTATGCGAACAGTGCCATGGGCAGATGAGGCTGAGCAACAGCTTTGCAGGCTAGCCCCTTCTGCCTGCCAGCTATCTGCAGACGTTCGCACTTTCGGAGCAGGGCTGTGATAGGAGCCTGGCAGGGACACCACCATTCCCAGCATGCGTTTGAAGTTTCAAGTGGCAAGATAAGCAAGCAGCCCCATTCTCTCTGCCTCTATGCGAACAGTGCCATGGGCAGATGAGGCTGAGCAACAGCTTTCCGGGCTAGCACCTTCTGGCTGCCAGCTATCTGCAGACATTCGCATTTTCGGAGCAGGGCTGCGAAAGGAGCCTGGCTGGGACACCAACTTTCCCAGGCTACGTTTGAAGTTTGAGGTGGCAAGACAAGCAAGCAGCCCCATTCTCTGTGCCTCTGTGCGAGCACTGCCATGGGCAGATGAGGCTGAGCAACAGCTTTCCAGGCTAGCCCCTTCTGGCTGCCAGCTATCTGCAGACGTTCGCACTTTCGGAGCAGGGCTGCGAAAGGAGCCTGGCAGGGACAACCCAAATTCCCCACATGCGTTTGAAGTTTCAAGTGGCAAGATAAGCAAGAAGCCCCATTCTCAGTGCTTCTATGCGAACAGTGCCATAGGCAGATGAGCCTGAGCAATAGCTTTCCAGGCTAGCCCCTTCTGCCTGCCAGCTATCTGCAGACGTTCGCACTTCCGGAGCAGGGCTGCGAAAGGAGCCTGGCTGGGACACCAACTTTCCCAGGCTACGTTTGAAGTTTGAGGTGGCAAGACAAGCAAGCAGCCCCATTCTCTGTGCCTCTGTGCGAGCACTGCCATGGGCAGATGAGGCTGAGCAACAGCTTTCCAGGCTAGCCCCTTCTGGCTGCCAGCTATCTGCAGACGTTCGCACTTTCGGAGCAGGGCTGTGATAGGAGCCTGGCAGGGACACCACCATTCCCAGCATGCGTTTGAAGTTTCAAGTGGCAAGATAAGCAAGCAGCCCCATTCTCTCTGCCTCTATGCGAACAGTGCCATGGGCAGATGAGGCTGAGCAACAGCTTTCCAGGATAGCCCCTTCTGGCTGCCAGCTATCTGCAGACGTTCGCATTTCAAGAGCAGGGCTGCGAAAGGAGCCTAGCAGGTATACCATCTTTCCCAGGCTACGTTTGAAGTTTGAGGTGGCAAGATAAGCAAGGAGCCCCATTCTCTGTGCCTCTGTGCGAGCAGTGCCATGGGCAGATGAGGCTGAGCAACAGCTTTCCAGGCTAGCCCCTTCTGGCTGCCAGCTATCTGCAGACGTTCGCACTTTCGGAGCAGGGCTGTGATAGGATCCTGGCAGGGACACCAACTTTCCCAGCATGCATTTGAAGTTTCAAGTGGCAAGATAAGCAAGCAGCCCCATTCTCTGTGCCTCTGTGTGAGCACTGCCATGGGCAGATGAGGCTGAGCAACAGCTTTCCAGGATAGCACCTTCTGGCTGCCAGCTATCTGCAGACGTTCGCACTTTCGGAGCAGGGCTGTGATAGGACCCTGGCAGGGTCACCATCATTCCCAGGCTACGTTTGAAGTTTCAAGTGGCAAGATAAGCAAGCACCCCCATTCTCTGTGCCTCTATGCGAACAGTGCCATGGGCAGATGAGGCTGAGCAACAGCTTTCCAGGCTAGCCCCTTCTGCCTGCCAGCTATCTGCAGACGTTCGCACTTTCGGAGCAGGGCTTTGATAGGAGCCTGGCAGGGACACCACCATTCCCAGCATGCGTTTGAAGTTTCAAGTGGCAAGATAAGCAAGCAGCCCCATTCTCTCTGCCTCTATGCGAGCAGTGCCATGGGCAGATGAGGCTGAGCAACAGCTTTCCGGGCTAGCACCTTCTGGCTGCCAGCTATCTGCAGACATTCGCATTTTCGGAGCAGGGCTGCGAAAGGAGCCTGGCTGGGACACTAACTTTCCCAGGCTACGTTTGAAGTTTGAGGTGGCAAGACAAGCAAGCAGCCCCATTCTCTGTGCCTCTGTGCGAGCACTGCCATGGGCAGATGAGGCTGAGCAACAGCTTTCCAGGCTAGCCCCTTCTGGCTGCCAGCTATCTGCAGACGTTCGCACTTTCGGAGCAGGGCTGCGAAAGGAGCCTGGCAGGGACAACCCAAATTCCCCACATGCGTTTGAAGTTTCAAGTGGCAAGATAAGCAAGAAGCCCCATTCTCAGTGCTTCTATGTGAACAGTGCCATAGGCAGATGAGCCTGAGCAATAGCTTTCCAGGCTAGCCCCTTCTGGCTGCCAGCTATCTGCAGATGTTCGCACTTTCGGAGCAGGGCTGTGATAGGAGCCTGGCAGGGACACCATCTTTCCCAGGCTACGTTTGAAGTTTGAGGTGGCAAGATAAGCAAGGAGCCCCATTCTCTGTGCCTCTGTGCGAGCAGTGCCATGGGCAGATGAGGCTGAGCAACAGCTTTCCAGGCTAGCAGCTTCTGGCTGCCAGCTATCTGCAGACGTTCGCACTTTCGGAGCAGGGCTGCGAGAGGAGCCTGGCTGGGACACCACCATTCCCAGCATGCGTTTGAAGTTTCAAGTGGCAAGATAAGCAAGCAGCCCCATTCTCTCTGCCTCTATGCGAACAGAGCCATGGGCAGATGAGGCTGAGCAACAGCTTTCCAGGATAGCCCCTTCTGGCTGCCAGCTATCTGCAGACGTTCGCATTTCAAGAGCAGTGCTGCGAAAGGAGCCTAGCAGGTATACCATCTTTCCCAGGCTACGTTTGAAGTTTGAGGTGGCAAGACAAGCAAGGAGCCCCATTCTCTGTGCCTCTGTGCGAGCAGTGCCATGGGCAGATGAGGCTGAGCAACAGCTTTCCAGGCTAGCCCCTTCTGGCTGCCAGCTATCTGCAGATGTTCTCACTTTCGGAGCAGGGCTGCGAAAGGAGCCTGGCTGGGACACCAACTTTCCCAGGCTACGTTTGAAGTTTGAGGTGGCAAGACAAGCAAGCAGCCCCATTCTCTGTGCCTCTGTGCGAGCAGTGCCACGGGCAGATGAGGCTGAGCAACATCTTTACAGGCTAGCACCTTCTGGCTGCCAGCTATCTGCAGATGTTCTCACTTTCGGAGCAGGGCTGCAAAAGGAGCCTGGCTTGGACACCAACTTTCCCAGGCTACGTTTGAAGTTTGAGGTGGCAAGATAAGCAATGAGCCCCATTCTCTGTGCCTCTGTGCGAGCAGTGCCATGGGCAGATGAGGCTGAGCAACAGCTTTCCAGGCTAGCCCCTTCTGCCTGCCAGCTATCTGCAGACGTTCGCACTTTCGGAGCAGGGCTGTGATAGGATCCTGGCAGGGACACCACCATTCCCAGCATGCGTTTGAAGTTTCAAGTGGCAAGATAAGCAAGCAGCCCCATTCTCTGTGCCTCTGTGCGAGCACTGCCATGGGCAGATGAGGCTGAGCAACAGCTTTCCAGGCTAGCACCTTCTGGCTGCCAGCTATCTGCAGACGTTCGCACTTTCGGAGCAGGGCTGCGAAAGGAGCCTGGCTGGGACACCAACTTTCCCAGGCTACGTTTGAAGTTCCAAGTGGCAAGATAAGCAAGCAGCCCCATTCTCTGTGCCTCTATGCGAGAAGTGCCATGGGCAGATGAGGCTGAGCAACAGCTTTCCAGGATAGCCCCTTCTGGCTGCCAGCTATCTGCAGACGTTCGCATTTCAAGAGTAGGGCTGCGAAAGGAGCCTAGCAGGTATACCATCTTTCCCAGGCTACGTTTGAAGTTTGAGGTGGCAACACAAGCTAGCAGCCCCATTCCCTGTGCCTCTGTGCGAGCACTGCCATGGGCAGATGAGGCTGAGCAACAGCTTTCCAGGCTAGCCCCTTCTGGCTGCCAGCTATCTGCAGACGTTCGCACTTTCGGAGCAGTTCTGTGATAGGAGCCTGGCAGGGACACCAACTTTCCCAGCATGCGTTTGAAGTTTCTAGTGGCAAGATAAGCAAGCAGCCCCATTCTCTGTGCCTCTATGCGAACAGTGCCATGAGCAGATGAGGCTGAGCAACAGCTTTCCAGGCTAGCCCCTTCTGCCTGCCAGCTATCTGCAGACGTTCGCACTTTCGGAGCAGGGCTGTGATAGGAGCCTGGCAGGGACACCACCATTCCCAGCATGCGTTTGAAGTTTGAGGTGACAAGATAAGCAAGCAGCCCCATTCTCTTGTGCCTCTATGCGAACAGTGCCATGGGCAGATTAGGCTGAGCAACAGCCTTCCAGGCTAGCACCTTCTGGCTGCCAGCTATCTGCAGACGTTCGCACTTTCGGAGCAGGGCTGTGATAGGAGCTTGACAGGGACACCACCATTCCCAGCATGCGTTTGAAGTTTCAAGTGGCAAGATAAGCAAGCAGCCCCATTCTCTCTGCCTCTATGCGAACAGTGCCATGGGCAGATGAGGCTGAGCAACAGCTTTCCAGGCTAGCCCCTTCTGGCTGCCAGCTATCTGCAGACGTTCGCATTTCAAGAGTAGGGCTGCGAAAGGAGCCTACCAGGTATACCATCTTTCCCAGGCTACGTTTGAAGTTTCAGGTGGCAAGACAAGCAAGCAGCCCCATTCTCTCTGCCTCTATGCGAACAGTTCCATGGGCAGATGAGGCTGAGCAACAGCTTTCCAGGATAGCCCCTTCTGGCTGCCAGCTATCTGCAGACGTTCGCACTTTCGGAGCAGGGCTGTGATAGGAGCTTGGCAGGGACACCACCATTCCCAGCATGCGTTTGAAGTTTCAAGTGGCAAGATAAGCAAGCAGCCCCATTCTCTCTGCCTCTATGCGAACAGTGCCATGGGCAGATGAGGCTGAGCAACAGCTTTCCAGGATAGCCCCTTCTGGCTGCCACCTATCTGCAGACGTTCGCATTTCAAGAGTAGGGCTGCGAAAGGAGCCTAGCAGGTACACCATCTTTCCCAGGCTACGTTTGAAGTTTGAGGTGGCAAGACAAGCAAGCAGCCCCATTCTCTGTGCCTCTGTGTGAGCACTGCCATGGGCAGATGAGGCTGAGCAACAGCTTTCCAGGCTAGCCCCTTCTGCCTGCCAGCTATCTGCAGACGTTCGCACTTTCGGAGCAGGGCTGTGATAGGACCCTGGCAGGGTCACCATCATTCCCAGGCTACGTTTGAAGTTTCAAGTGGCAAGATAAGCAAGCAGCCCCATTCTCTGTGCCTCTATGCGAACAGTGCCATGGGCAGATGAGGCTGAGCAACAGCTTTGCAGGCTAGCCCCTTCTGCCTGCCAGCTATCTGCAGACGTTCGCACTTTCGGAGCAGGGCTGTGATAGGAGCCTGGCAGGGACACCACCATTCCCAGCATGCGTTTGAAGTTTCAAGTGGCAAGATAAGCAAGCAGCCCCATTCTCTCTGCCTCTATGCGAACAGTGCCATGGGCAGATGAGGCTGAGCAACAGCTTTCCGGGCTAGCACCTTCTGGCTGCCAGCTATCTGCAGACATTCGCATTTTCGGAGCAGGGCTGCGAAAGGAGCCTGGCTGGGACACCAACTTTCCCAGGCTACGTTTGAAGTTTGAGGTGGCAAGACAAGCAAGCAGCCCCATTCTCTGTGCCTCTGTGCGAGCACTGCCATGGGCAGATGAGGCTGAGCAACAGCTTTCCAGGCTAGCCCCTTCTGGCTGCCAGCTATCTGCAGACGTTCGCACTTTCGGAGCAGGGCTGCGAAAGGAGCCTGGCAGGGACAACCCAAATTCCCCACATGCGTTTGAAGTTTCAAGTCGCAAAATAAGCAAGAAGCCCCATTCTCAGTGCTTCTATGTGAACAGTGCCATAGGCAGATGAGCCTGAGCAATAGCTTTCCAGGCTAGCCCCTTCTGCCTGCCAGCTATCTGCAGACGTTCGCACTTCCGGAGCAGGGCTGCGAAAGGAGCCTGGCTGGGACACCAACTTTCCCAGGCTACGTTTGAAGTTTGAGGTGGCAAGACAAGCAAGCAGCCCCATTCTCTGTGCCTCTGTGCGAGCACTGCCATGGGCAGATGAGGCTGAGCAACAGCTTTCCAGGATACCCCCTTCTGGCTGCCAGCTATCTGCAGACGTTCGCACTTTCGGAGCAGGGCTGTGATAGGAGCCTGGCAGGGACACCACCATTCCCAGCATGCGTTTGAAGTTTCAAGTGGCAAGATAAGCAAGCAGCCCCATTCTCTCTGCCTCTATGCGAACAGTGCCATGGGCAGATGAGGCTGAGCAACAGCTTTCCAGGATAGCCCCTTCTGGCTGCCAGCTATCTGCAGACGTTCGCATTTCAAGAGCAGGGCTGCGAAAGGAGCCTAGCAGGTATACCATCTTTCCCAGGCTACGTTTGAAGTTTGAGGTGGCAAGATAAGCAAGGAGCCCCATTCTCTGTGCCTCTGTGCGAGCAGTGCCATGGGCAGATGAGGCTGAGCAACAGCTTTCCAGGCTAGCCCCTTCTGGCTGCCAGCTATCTGCAGACGTTCGCACTTTCGGAGCAGGGCTGTGATAGGATCCTGGCAGGGACACCAACTTTCCCAGCATGCATTTGAAGTTTCAAGTGGCAAGATAAGCAAGCAGCCCCATTCTCTGTGCCTCTATGCGAACAGTGCCATGGGCAGATGAGGCTGAGCAACAGCTTTCCAGGCTAGCCCCTTCTGGCTGCCAGCTATCTGCAGACGTTCTCACTTTCGGAGCAGGGCTGCGAAAGGAGCCTGGCTGGGACACCAACTTTCCCAGGCTACGTTTGAAGTTTGAGGTGGCAAGACAAGCAAGCAGCCCCATTCTCTGTGCCTCAGTGTGAGCACTGCCATGGGCAGATGAGGCTGAGCAACAGCTTTCCAGGCTAGCCCCTTCTGGCTGCCAGCTATCTGCAGACGTTCGCACTTTCGGAGCAGGGCTGTGATAGGAGCCTGGCAGGGTCACCACCATTCCCAGCATGCGTTTGAAGTTTCAAGTGGCAAGATAAGCAAGCAGCCCCATTCTCTGTGCCTCTATGCGAACAGTGCCATGCGCAGATGAGGCTGAGCAACAGCTTTCCAGGATACCCCCTTCTGGCTGCCAGCTATCTGCAGACGTTCGCACTTTCGGAGCAGGGCTGTGATAGGAGCCTGGCAGGGACACCACCATTCCCAGCATGCGTTTGAAGTTTCAAGTGGCAAGATAAGCAAGAAGCCCCATTCTCAGTGCTTCTATGCGAACAGTGCCATAGGCAGATGAGGCTGAGCAACAGCTTTCCAGGATAGCCCCTTCTGGCTGCCAGCTATCTGCAGACGTTCGCACTTTCGGAGCAGGGCTGTGATAGGAGCCTGGCAGAGACACCATCTTTCCCAGGCTACGTTTAAAGTTTTAGGTGGCAAGATAAGCAAGGAGCCCCATTCTCTGTGCCTCTGTGCGAGCAGTGCCATGGGCAGATGAGGATGAGCAACAGCTTTCCAGGCTAGCACCTTCTGGCTGCCAGCTATCAGCAGACGTTCGCACTTCCGGAGCAGGGCTGCGAAAGCAGCCTGGCTGGGACACCAACTTTCCCAGGCTACGTTTGAAGTTTGAAGTGGCAAGACAAGCAAGGAGCCCCATTCTCTGTGCCTCTGTGCGAGCACTGCCATGGGCAGATGAGGCTGAGCAACAGCTTTCCAGGCTAGCCCCTTCTGGCTGCCAGCTATGTGCAGACGTTCGCACTTTCGGAGCAGGGCTGTGATAGGAGCCTGGCAGGGACACCACCATTCCCAGCATGCGTTTGAAGTTTCAAGTGGCAAGATAAGCAAGCAGCCCCATTCTCTCTGCCTCTATGCGAACAGAGCCATGGGCAGATGAGGCTGAGCAACAGCTTTGCAGGCTAGCCCCTTCTGGCTGCCAGCTATCTGCAGACGTTCTCATTTCAAGAGCAGGGCTGCGAAAGGAACCTAGCAGGTATACCATATTTCCCAGGCTACGTTTGAAGTTTGAGGTGGCAAGACAAGCAAGGAGCCCCATTCGCTGTGCCTCTGTGCGAGCAGTGCCATGGGCAGATGAGGCTGAGCAACAGCTTTCCAGGCTAGCCCCTTCTGGCTGCCAGCTATCTGCAGACGTTCTCACTTCCGGAGCAGGGCTGCGAAAGGAGCCTGGCTGGGACACCAACTTTCCCAGTCTACGTTTGAAGTTTGAGGTGGCAAGACAAGCAAGGAGCCCCATTCTCTGTGCCTCGGTGTGAGCACTGCCATGGGCAGATGAGGCTGAGCAACAGCTTTCCAGGCTAGCCCCTTCTGCCTGCCAGCTATCTGCAGACGTTCGCACTTTCGGAGCAGGGCTGTGATAGGAGCCTGGCAGGGACACCACCATTCCCAGCATGCGTTTGAAGTTTCAAGTGGCAAGATAAGCAAGCAGCCCCATTCTCTCTGCCTCTATGCGAGCAGTGCCATGGGCAGATGAGGCTGAGCAACAGCTTTCCAGGCTAGCACCTTCTGGCTGCCAGCTCTCTGCAGACATTCGCATTTTCGGAGCAGGGCTGCGAAAGGAGCCTGGCAGGTACACCATCTTTCCCAGGCTACGTTTGAAGTTTGAGGTGGCAAGACAAGCAAGCAACCCCATTCCCTGTGCCTCTGTGCGAGCACTGCCATGGGCAGATGAGGCTGAGCAACAGCTTTCCAGGCTAGCCCCTTCTGCCTGCCAGCTATCTGCAGACGTTCGCACATTCGGAGCAGGGCTGCGAAAGGAGCCTGGCAGGGACAACCCACATTCCCCACATGCGTTTGAAGTTTCAAGTGGCAAGATAAGCAAGAAGCCCCATTCTCAGTGCTTCTATGCGAACAGTGCCATAGGCAGATGAGCCTGAGCAACAGCTTTCCAGGATAGCCCCTTCTGGCTGCCAGCTATCTGCAGACGTTCGCACTTTCGGAGCAGGGCTGTGATAGGAGCCTGGCAGAGACACCATCTTTTCCAGGCTACGTTTGAAGTTTGAGGTGGCAAGATAAGCAAGAAGCCCCATTCTCTGTGCCTCTGTGCGAGCAGTGCCATGGGCAGATGAGGCTGAGCAACAGCTTTCCAGGCTAGCCCCTTCTGGCTGCCAGCTATCTGCAGATGTTCTCACTTTCGGAGCAGGGCTGCGAAAGGAGCCTGGCTGGGACACCAACTTTCCCAGGCTACGTTTGAAGTTTGAGGTGGCAAGACAAGCAAGCAGCCCCATTCTCTGTGCCTCGGTGTGAGCACTGCCATGGGCAGATGAGGCTGAGCAACAGCTTTCCAGGCTAGCCCCTTCTGGCTGCCAGCTATCTGCAGACGTTCGCACTTTCGGAGCAGGGCTGTGATAGGAGCCTGGCAGGGTCACCACCATTCCCAGCATGCGTTTGAATTTTCAAGTGGCAAGATAAGCAAGCAGCCCCATTCTCTGTGCCTCTATGCGAACAGTGCCATGCGCAGATGAGGCTGAGCAACAGCTTTCCAGGCTAGCCCCTTCTGGCTGCCAGCTATCTGCAGACGTTCGCACTTTCGGAGCAGGGCTGTGATAGGAGCCTGGCAGGGACACCACCATTCCCAGAATGCGTTTGAAGTTTCAAGTGGCAAGAGAAGCAAGCAGCCCCATTCTCTCTGCCTCTATGCGAGCAGTGCCATGGGCAGATGAGGCTGAGCAACAGCTTTCCAGGCTAGCCCCTTCTGGCTGCCAGCTCTCTGCAGACATTCGCATTTTCGGAGCAGGTCTGCGAAAGGAGCCTGGCAGGTACACCATCTTTCCCAGGCTACGTTTGAAGTTTGGGGTGGCAAGACAAGCAAGCAACCCCATTCCCTGTGCCTCTGTGCGAGCAGTGCCATGGGCAGATGAGGCTGAGCAACAGCTTTCCAGGCTAGCCCCTTCTGCCTGCCAGCTATCTGCAGACGTTCGCACATTCGGAGCAGGGCTGCGAAAGGAGCCTGGCAGGGACAACCCACATTCCCAGCATGCGTTTGAAGTTTCAAGTGGCAAGATAAGCAAGAAGCCCCATTCTCTGTGCCTCTGTGCGAGCAGTGCCATGGGCAGATGAGGCTGAGCAACAGCTTTCCAGGCTAGCACCTTCTGGCTGCCAGCTATCAGCAGACGTACGCACTTCCGGAGCAGGGCTGCGAAAGGAGCCTGGCTGGGACACCAACTTTCCCAGGCTACGTTTGAAGTTTGAAGTGCAAGACAAGCAAGGAGCCCCATTCTCTGTGCCTCTATGCGAGCAGTGCCATGGGCAGATGAGGCTGAGCAACAGCTTTCCAGGCTAGCCCCTTCTGGCTGCCAGCTATCTGCAGATGTTCTCACTTTCGGAGCAGGGCTGCGAAAGGAGCCTGGCTGGGACACCAACTTTCCCAGTCTACGTTTGAAGTTTCAAGTGGCAAGACAAGCAAGCCGCCCCATTTTCTGTGCCTCTATGCGAACAGAGCCATGGGCAGATGAGGCTGAGCAACAGCTTTGCAGGCTAGCCCCTTCTGGCTGCCAGCTATCTGCAGACGTTCGCATTTCAAGAGCAGGGCTGCGAAAGGAGCCTAGCAGGTACACCATCTTTCCCAGGCTACGTTTGAAGTTTGAGGTGGCAAGACAAGCAAGGAGCCCCATTCTCTGTGCCTCTGTGCGAGCAGTGCCATGGGCAGATGAGGCTGAGCAACAGCTTTCCAGGCTAGCCCCTTCTGGCTGCCAGCTATCTGCAGACGTTCTCACTTTCGGAGCAGGGCTGCGAAAGGAGGCTGGCTGGGACACAAACTTTCCCAGTCTACGTTTGAAGTTTGAGGTGGCAAGACAAGCAAGCAGCCCCATTCTCTGTGCCTCGGTGTGAGCACTGCCATGGGCAGATGAGGCTGAGCGACAGCTTTCCAGGCTAGCCCCTTCTGCCTGCCAGCTATCTGCAGACGTTCGCACTTTCGGAGCAGGGCTGTGATAGGAGCCTGGCAGGGACACCACCATTCCCAGCATGCGTTTGAAGTTTCAAGTGGCAAGAGAAGCAAGCAGCCCCATTCTCTCTGCCTCTATGCGAGCAGTGCCATGGGCAGATGAGGCTGAGCAACAGCTTTCCAGGCTAGCACCTTCTGGCTGCCAGCTCTCTGCAGACATTCGCATTTTCGGAGCAGGGCTGCGAAAGGAGCCTGGCAGGTACACCATCTTTCCCAGGCTACGTTTGGAGTTTGAGGTGGCAAGACAAGCAAGCAACCCCATTCTCTGTGCCTCTGTGCGAGCAGTGCCATGGGCAGATGAGGCTGAGCAACAGCTTTCCAGGCTAGCCCCTTCTGCCTGCCAGCTATCTGCAGACGTTCGCACATTCGGAGCAGGGCTGCGAAAGGAGCCTGGCAGGGACAACCCACATTCCCCACATGCGTTTGAAGTTTCAAGTGGCAAGATAAGCAAGAAGCCCCATTCTCAGTGCTTCTATGCGAACAGTGCCATAGGCAGATGAGCCTGAGCAACAGCTTTCCAGGCTAGCCCCTTCTGGCTGCCAGCTATCTGCAGACGTTCGCACTTTCGGAGCAGGGCTGCGAAAGGAGCCTGGCAGGTACACCATCTTTCCCAGGCTACGTTTAAAGTTTTAGGTGGCAAGATAAGCAATAAGCCCCATTCTCTGTGCCTCTGTGCGAGCAGTACCATGGGCAGATGAGGCTGAGCAACAGCTTTCCAGGCTAGCCCCTTCTGGCTGCCAGCTATCTGCAGATGTTCTCACTTTCGGAGCAGGGCTGCGAAAGGAGCCTGGCTGGGACACCAACTTTCCCAGGCTACGTTTGAAGTTTGAGGTGGCAAGACAAGCAAGCAGCCCCATTCTCTGTGCCTCGGTGTGAGCACTGCCATGGGCAGATGAGGCTGAGCAACAGCTTTCCAGGCTAGCCCCTTCTGGCTGCCAGCTATCTGCAGACGTTCGCACTTTCGGAGCAGGGCTGTGATAGGAGCCTGGCAGGGTCACCACCATTCCCAGCATGCGTTTGAAGTTTCAAGTGGCAAGACAAGCAAGCAGCCCCATTCTCTGTGCCTCTGTGCGAGCACTGCCATGGGCAGATGAGGCTGAGCAACAGCTTTCCAGGCTAGCCCCTTCTGGCTGCCAGCTATCTGCAGACGTTCGCACTTTCGGAGCAGGGCTGTGATAGGAGCCTGGCAGGGACACCACCATTCCCAGCATGCGTTTGAAGTTTCAAGTGGCAAGATAAGCAAGCAGCCCCATTCTCTGTGCCTCTATGCGAACAGTGCCATGCGCAGATGAGGCTGAGCAACAGCTTTCCAGGCTAGCCCCTTCTGGCTGCCAGCTATCTGCAGACGTTCGCACTTTCGGAGCAGGGCTGTGATAGGAGCCTGGCAGGGACACCACCATTCCCAGCATGCGTTTGAAGTTTCAAGTGGCAAGAGAAGCAAGCAGCCCCATTCTCTCTGCCTCTATGCGAGCAGTGCCATGGGCAGATGAGGCTGAGCAACAGCTTTCCAGGCTAGCACCTTCTGGCTGCCAGCTCTCTGCAGACATTCGCATTTTCGGAGCAGGGCTGCGAAAGGAGCCTGGCAGGTACACCATCTTTCCCAGGCTACGTTTGAAGTTTGGGGTGGCAAGACAAGCAAGCGACCCCATTCTCTGTGCCTCTGTGCGAGCAGTGCCATGGGCAGATGAGGCTGAGCAACAGCTTTCCAGGCTAGCCCCTTCTGCCTGCCAGCTATCTGCAGACGTTCGCACATTCGGAGCAGGGCTGCGAAAGGAGCCTGGCAGGGACAACCCACATTCCCAGCATGCGTTTGAAGTTTCAAGTGGCAAGATAAGCAAGAAGCCCCATTCTCAGTGCTTCTATGCGAACAGTGCCATAGGCAGATGAGCCTGAGCAAAAGCTTTCCAGGATAGCCCCTTCTGGCTGCCAGCTATCTGCAGACGTTCGCACTTTCGGAGCAGGGCTGTGATAGGAGTCTGGCAGAGACACCATCTTTCCCAGGCTACGTGTAAAGTTTTAGGTGGCAAGATAAGCAAGGAGCCCCATTCTCTGTGCCTCTGTGCGAGCAGTGCCATGGGCAGATGAGGCTGAGCAACAGCTTTCCAGGCTAGCACCTTCTGGCTGCCAGCTATCAGCAGACGTACGCACTTCCGGAGCAGGGCTGCGAAAGGAGCCTGGCTGGGACACCAACTTTCCCAGGCTACGTTTGAACTTTGAGGTGGCAAGACAAGCAAGCAGCCCCATTCTCTGTGCCTCTTTGCGAGCAGTGCCATGGGCACATGAGGCTGAGCAACAGCTTTCCAGGCTAGCCCCTTCTGGCTGCCAGCTATCTGCAGATGTTCTCACTTTCGGAGCAGGGCTGCGAAAGGAGCCTGGCTGGGACACCAACATTCCCAGTCTACGTTTGAAGTTTGAGGTGGCAAGACAAGCAAGCCGCCCCATTTTCTGTGCTCTGTGCGAGCAGTGCCACGGGCAATGAGGCTGAGCAACAGCTTTCCAGGCTAGCCCCTTCTGCCTGCCAGCTATCTGCAGACGTTCGCACTTTCGGAGCAGGGCTGTGATAGGAGCCTGGCAGGGACACCACCATTCCCAGCATGCGTTTGAAGTTTCAAGTGGCAAGATAAGCAAGCAGCCCCATTCTCTGTGCCTCTATGCGAACAGTGCCATCTGCAGATGAGGCTGAGCAACAGCTTTCCAGGCTAGCCCCTTCTGGCTGCCAGCTATCTGCAGACGTTCTCACTTTCGGAGCAGGGCTGCGAAAGGAACCTGGGTGGGACACCAACTTTCCCAGGCTACGTTTGAAGTTTGAGGTGGCAAGACAAGCAAGCAGCCCCATTCTCTGTGCCTCGGTGTGAGCACTGCCATGGGCAGATGAGGCTGAGCAACAGCTTTCCAGGCTAGCCCCTTCTGCCTGCCAGCTATCTGCAGACGTTCGCACTTTCGGAGCAGGGCTGTGATAGGAGCCTGGCAGGGACACCACCATTCCCAGCATGCGTTTGAAGTTTCAAGTGGCAAGAGAAGCAAGCAGCCCCATTCTCTCTGCCTCTATGCGAACAGTGCCATGGGCAGATGAGGCTGAGCAACAGCTTTCCAGGCTAGCCCCTTCTGGCTGCCAGCTCTCTGCAGACATTCGCATTTTCGGAGCAGGGCTGCGAAAGGAGCCTGGCAGGTACACCATCTTTCCCAGGCTACGTTTGAAGTTTGAGGTGGCAAGACAAGCAAGCAACCCCATTCTCTGTGCCTCTGTGCGAGCAGTGCCATGGGCAGATGAGGCTGAGCAACAGCTTTCCAGGCTAGCCCCTTCTGCCTGCCAGCTATCTGCAGACGTTCGCACATTCGGAGCAGGGCTGCGAAAGGAGCCTGGCAGGGACAACCCACATTCCCCACATGCGTTTGAAGTTTCAAGTGGCAAGATAAGCAAGAAGCCCCATTCTCAGTGCTTCTATGCGAACAGTGCCATAGGCAGATGAGCCTGAGCAACAGCTTTCCAGGATAGCCCCTTCTGGCTGCCAGCTATCTGCAGACGTTCGCACTTTCGGAGCAGGGCTGTGATAGGAGCCTGGCAGAGACACCGTCTTTCCCAGGCTACGTTTAAAGTTTTATGTGGCAAGATAAGCAATAAGCCCCATTCTCTGTGCCTCTGTGCGAGCAGTGCCATGGGCAGATGAGGCTGAGCAACAGCTTTCCAGGCTAGCCCCTTCTGGCTGCCAGCTATCTGCAGATGTTCTCACTTTCGGAGCAGGGCTGCGAAAGGAGCCTGGCTGGGACACCAACTTTCCCAGGCTACGTTTGAAGTTTGAGGTGGCAAGACAAGCAAGCAGCCCCATTCTCTGTGCCTCGGTGTGAGCACTGCCATGGGCAGATGAGGCTGAGCAACAGCTTTCCAGGCTAGCCCCTTCTGGCTGCCAGCTATCTGCAGACGTTCGCACTTTCGGAGCAGGGCTGTGATAGGAGCCTGGCAGGGTCACCACCATTCCCAGCATGCGTTTGAAGTTTCAAGTGGCAAGACAAGCAAGCAGCCCCATTCTCTGTGCCTCGGTGTGAGCACTGCCATGGGCAGATGAGGCTGAGCAACAGCTTTCCAGACTAGCCCCTTCTGGCTGCCTGCTATCTGCAGACGTTCTCACTTTCGGAGCAGGGCTGTGATAGGAGCCTGGCAGGGACACCAACTTTCCCAGCATGCGTTTGAAGTTTCAAGTGGCAAGAGAAGCAAGCAGCCCCATTCTCTCTGCCTCTATGCGAGCAGTGCCATGGGCAGATGAGGCTGAGCAACAGCTTTCCAGGCTACCACCTTCTGGCTGCCAGCTCTCTGCAGATATTCGCATTTTCGGAGCAGGGCTGCGAAAGGAGCCTGGCAGGTACACCATCTTTCCCAGGCTACGTTTGAAGTTTGGGGTGGCAAGACAAGCAAGCAACCCCATTCTCTGTGCCTCTGTGCGAGCAGTGCCATGGGCAGATGAGGCTGAGCAACAGCTTTCCAGGCTAGCCCCTTCTGCCTGCCAGCTATCTGCAGACGTTCGCACATTCGGAGCAGGGCTGCGAAAGGAGCCTGGCAGGGACAACCCACATTCCCCACATGCGTTTGAAGTTTCAAGTGGCAAGATAAGCAAGAAGCCCCATTCTCAGTGCTTCTATGCGAACAGTGCCATAATCAGATGAGCCTGAGCAACAGCTTTCCAGGATAGCCCCTTCTGCCTGCCAGCTATCTGCAGACGTTCGCACTTTCGGAGCAGGGCTGTGATAGGGGCCTGGCAGAGACACCATCTTTCCCAGGCTACGTTTAAAGTTTGAACTGGCAAGACAAGCAAGCAGCCCCATTCTCTGTGCCTCTGTGCGAGCACTGCCATGGGCAGATGAGGCTGAGTAACAGCTTTCCAGGCTAGCCCCTTCTGGCTGCCAGCTATCTGCAGACGTTCGCACTTCCGGAGCAGGGCTGTGATAGGAGCCTGGCAGGGACACCACCATTCCCAGCATGCGTTTGAAGTTTCAAGTGGCAAGATAAGCAAGCAGCCCCATTCTCTCTGCCTCTATGCGAACAGTGCCATGGGCAGATGAGGCTGAGCAACAGCTTTCCAGGCTAGCCCCTTCTGGCTGCCAGCTATCTGCAGACGTTCGCATTTCAAGAGCAGGGCTGCGAAAGGAGCCTAGCAGGTATACCATCTTTCCCAGGCTACGTTTGAACTTTGAGGTGGCAAGACAAGCAAGGAGCCCCATTCTCTGTGCCTCTGTGCGAGCAGTGCCATGGGCAGATGAGGCTGAGCAACAGCTTTCCAGGCTAGCACCTTCTGGCTGCCAGCTATCTGCAGATGTTCTCACTTTCGGAGCAGGGCTGCGAAAGGAGCCTGGCTGGGACACCAACTTTCCCAGTCTACGTTTGAAGTTTGAGGTGGCAAGACAAGCAAGCCGCCCCATTTTCTGTGCTTCTGTGCGAGCAGTGCCACGGGCAATGAGGCTGAGCAACAGCTTTCCAGGCTAGCCCCTTCTGGCTGCCAGCTATCTGCAGATGTTCTCACTTACGGAGCAGGGCTGCGAAAGGAGCCTGGCTGGGACACCAACTTTCCCAGGCTACGTTTGAAGTTTGAGGTGGCAAGATAAGCAAGCAGCCCCATTCTCTGTGCCTCTGTGCGAGCAGTGCCATGGGCAGATGAGGCTGAGCAACAGCTTTCCAGGCTAGCCCCTTCTGCCTGCCAGCTATCTGCAGACGTTCGCACTTTCGGAGCAGGGCTGTGATAGGAGCCTGGCAGGGACACCACCATTCCCAGCATGCGTTTGAAGTTTCAATTGGCAAGAGAAGCAAGCAGCCCCATTCTCTCTGCCTCTATGCGAGCAGTGCCATGGGCAGATGAGGCTGAGCAACAGCTTTCCAGGCTAGCACCTTCTGGCTGCCAGCTCTCTGCAGACATTCGCATTTTCGGAGCAGGGCTGCGAAAGGAGCCTGGCAGGTACACCATCTTTCCAAGGCTACGTTTGAAGTTTGAGGTGGCAAGACAAGCAAGCAACCCCATTCTCTGTGCCTCTGTGCGAGCAGTGCCATGGGCAGATGAGGCTGAGCAACAGCTTTCCAGGCTAGCCCCTTCTGGCTGCCAGCTATCTGCAGACGTCCTAACTTTCGGAGCAGGGCTGCGAAAGGAGCCTGGCTGGGACACCAACTTTCCCAGGCTACGTTTGAAGTTTGAGGTGGCAAGATAAGCAAGCAGCCCCATTCTCTGTGCCTCTGTGCGAGCAGTGCCATGGGCAGATGAGGCTGAGCAACAGCTTTCCAGGCTAGCCCCTTCTGGCTGCCAGCTATCTGCAGACGTTCGCACTTTCGGAGCAGGGCTGTGATAGGAGCCTGGCAGGGACACCAACTTTCCCAGGCTACGTTTAAAGTTTTACGTGGCAAGATAAGCAAGAAGCCCCATTCTCTGTGCCTCTGTGCGAGCAGTGCCATGGGCAGATGAGGCTGAGCAACAGCTTTCCAGGCTAGCCCCTTCTGGCTGCCAGCTATCTGCAGATGTTCTCACTTTCGGAGCAGGGCTGCGAAAGGAGCCTGGCTGGGACACCAACTTTCCCAGGCTACGTTTGAAGTTTGAGGTGGCCAGATGAGCAAGCAGCCCCATTCTCTGTGCCTCTGTGCGAGCAGTGCCATGGGCAGATGAGGCTGAGCAACAGCTTTCCAGGCTAGCCCCTTCTGGCTGCCAGCTATCTGCAGACGTTCGCACTTTCGGAGCAGGGCTGTGATAGGAGCCTGGCAGAGACACCATCTTTCCCAGGCTACGTTTAAAGTTTCAAGTGGCAAGATAAGCAAGAAGCCCCATTCTCTGTGCCTCTGTGCGAGCAGTGCCATGGGCAGATGAGGCTGAGCAACAGCTTTCCAGGCTAGCCCCTTCTGGCTGCCAGCTATCTGCAGATGTTCTCACTTTCGGAGCAGGGCTGTGATAGGATCCTGGCAGGGACACCAACTTTCCCAGCATGCGTTTGAAGTTTCAAGTGGCAAGAGAAGCAAGCAGCCCCATTCTCTCTGCCTCTATGCGAGCAGTGCCATGGGCAGATGAGGCTGAGCAACAGCTTTCCAGGCTACCACCTTCTGGCTGCCAGCTCTCTGCAGATATTCGCATTTTCGGAGCAGGGCTGCGAAAGGAGCCTGGCAGGTACACCATCTTTCCCAGGCTACGTTTGAAGTTTGGGGTGGCAAGACAAGCAAGCAACCCCATTCTCTGTGCCTCTGTGCGAGCAGTGCCATGGGCAGATGAGGCTGAGCAACAGCTTTCCAGGCTAGCCCCTTCTGGCTGCCAGCTATCTGCAGACGTTCGCACATTCGGAGCAGGGCTGCGAAAGGAGCCTGGCAGGGACAACCCACATTCCCCACATGCGTTTGAAGTTTCAAGTGGCAAGATAAGCAAGAAGCCCCATTCTCAGTGCTTCTATGCGAACACTGCCATAGGCAGATGAGCCTGAGCAACAGCTTTCCAGGATAGCCCCTTCTGCCTGCCAGCTATCTGCAGACGTTCGCACTTTCGGAGCAGGGCTGTGATAGGGGCCTGGCAGAGACACCATCTTTCCCAGGCTACGTTTAAAGTTTGAACTGGCAAGACAAGCAAGCAGCCCCATTCTCTGTGCCTCTGTGCGAGCACTGCCATGGGCAGATGAGGCTGAGTAACAGCTTTCCAGGCTAGCCCCTTCTGGCTGCCAGCTATCTGCAGACGTTCGCACTTCCGGAGCAGGGCTGTGATAGGAGCCTGGCAGGGACACCACCATTCCCAGCATGCGTTTGAAGTTTCAAGTGGCAAGATAAGCAAGCAGCCCCATTCTCTCTGCCTCTATGCGAACAGAGCCATGGGCAGATGAGGCTGAGCAACAGTTTTCCAGGCTAGCCCCTTCTGGCTGCCAGCTATCTGCAGACGTTCGCATTTCAAGAGCAGGGCTGCGAAAGGAGCCTAGCAGGTATACCATCTTTCCCAGGCTACGTTTGAACTTTGAGGTGGCAAGACAAGCAAGGAGCCCCATTCTCTGTGCCTCTGTGCGAGCAGTGCCATGGGCAGATGAGGCTGAGCAACAGCTTTCCAGGCTAGCACCTTCTGGCTGCCAGCTATCTGCAGATGTTCTCACTTTCGGAGCAGGGCTGCGAAAGGAGCCTGGCTGGGACACCAACTTTCCCAGTCTACGTTTGAAGTTTGAGGTGGCAAGACAAGCAAGCCGCCCCATTTTCTGTGCTTCTGTGCGAGCAGTGCCACGGGCAATGAGGCTGAGCAACAGCTTTCCAGGCTAGCCCCTTCTGGCTGCCAGCTATCTGCAGATGTTCTCACTTTCGGAGCAGGGCCGCGAAAGGAGCCTGGCTGGGACACCAACTTTACCAGGCTACGTTTGAAGTTTGAGGTGGCAAGATAAGCAAGCAGCCCCATTCTCTGTGCCTCTGTGCGAGCAGTGCCATGGGCAGATGAGGCTGAGCAACAGCTTTCCAGGCTAGCCCCTTCTGCCTGCCAGCTATCTGCAGACGTTCGCACTTTCGGAGCAGGGCTGTGATAGGAGCCTGGCAGGGACACCACCATTCCCAGCATGCGTTTGAAGTTTCAAGTGGCAAGAGAAGCAAGCAGCCCCATTCTCTCTGCCTCTATGCGAGCAGTGCCATGGGCAGATGAGGCTGAGCAACAGCTTTCCAGGCTAGCACCTTCTGGCTGCCAGCTCTCTGCAGACATTCGCATTTTCGGAGCAGGGCTGCGAAAGGAGCCTGGCAGGTACACCATCTTTCCAAGGCTACGTTTGAAGTTTGAGGTGGCAAGACAAGCAAGCAACCCCATTCTCTGTGCCTCTGTGCGAGCAGTGCCATGTGCAGATGAGGCTGAGCAACAGCTTTCCAGGCTAGCCCCTTCTGGCTGCCAGCTATCTGCAGACGTTCGCACATTCGGAGCAGGGCTGCGAAAGGAGCCTGGCTGGGACACCAACTTTCCCAGGCTACGTTTGAAGTTTGAGGTGGCAAGATAAGCAAGCAGCCCCATTCTCTGTGCCTCTGTGCGAGCAGTGCCATGGGCAGATGAGGCTGAGCAACAGCTTTCCAGGCTAGCCCCTTCTGGCTGCCAGCTATCTGCAGACGTTCGCACTTTCGGAGCAGGGCTGTGATAGGAGCCTGGCAGGGACACCACCATTCCCAGCATGCGTTTGAAGTTTCAAGTGGCAAGATAAGCAAGCAGCCCCATTCTCCGTGCCTCTGTGCGATCAGTGCCATGGGCAGATGAGGCTGAGCAACAGCTTTCCAGGCTAGCACCTTCTGGCTGCCAGCTATCTGCAGACGTTCGCACTTTCGGAGCAGGGCTGTGATAGGAGCCTGGCAGGGACAACCCACATTCCCCACATGCGTTTGAAGTTTCAAGTGGCAAGATAAACAAGCAGCCCCATTCTCTGTGCCTCTATGCGAGCAGTGCCAAGGGCAGATGAGGCTGAGCAACAGCTTTCCAGGCTAGCACCTTCTGGCTGCCAGCTCTCTGCAGACATTCGCATTTTCGGAGCAGGGCTGCGAAAGGAGCCTGGCAGGTACACCATCTTTCCCAGGCTACGTTTGAAGTTTGAGGTGGCAAGACAAGCAAGCAGCCCCATTCTCTGTGCCTCTGTGCGAGCACTGCCATGGGCAGATGAGGCTGAGCAACAGCTTTCCAGGCTAGCCCCTTCTGGCTGCCAGCTATCTGCAGACGTTCGCACTTTCGGAGCAGGGCTGTGATAGGAGCCTGGCAGGGACACCACCATTCCCAGCATGCGTTTGAAGTTTCAAGTGGCAAGATAAGCAAGCAGCCCCATTCTCTCTGCCTCTATGCGAACAGAGCCATGGGCAGATGAGGCTGAGCAACAGCTTTCCAGGCTAGCCCCTTCTGGCTGCCAGCTATCTGCAGACGTTCGCACTTTCGGAGCAGGGCTGTGATAGGAGCCTGGCAGGGACAACCCACATTCCCCACATGCGTTTGAAGTTTCAAGTGGCAAGATAAACAAGCAGCCCCATTCTCTGTGCCTCTATGCGAGCAGTGCCATGGGCAGATGAGGCTGAGCAACAGCTTTCCAGGCTAGCACCTTCTGGCTGCCAGCTCTCTGCAGACATTCGCATTTTCGGAGCAGGGCTGCGAAAGGAGCCTGGCTGGGACACCATCTTTCCCAGGCTACGTTTGAAGTTTGAGGTGGCAAGAGAAGCAAGCAACCCCATTCTCTGTGCCTCTGTGCGAGCAGTGCCATGGGCAGATGAGGCTGAGCAACAGCTTTCCAGGCTAGCCCCTTCTGCCTGCCAGCTATCTGCAGACGTTCGCACTTTCGGAGCAGGGCTGTGATAGGAGCCTGGCAGGGACAACCCACATTCCCCACATGCGTTTGAAGTTTGAGGTGGCAAGATAAGCAAGGAGCCCCATTCTCTGTGCCTCTGTGCGAGCAGTGCCATGGGCAGATGAGGCTGAGCAACAGCTTTCCAGGCTAGCACCTTCTGGCTGCCAGCTATCAGCAGAAGTTCGCACTTCCGGAGCAGGGCTGCGAAAGGAGCCTGGCTGGGACACCAACTTTCCCAGGCTACGTTTGAAGTTTGAGGTGGCAAGACAAGCAAGCAGCCCCATTCTCTGTGCCTCTGTGCGAGCACTGCCATGGGCAGATGAGGCTGAGCAACAGCTTTCCAGGCTAGCCCCTTCTGGCTGCCATCTATCTGCAGACGTTCGCACTTTCGGAGCAGGGCTGTGATAGGAGTCTGACAGGGACACCACCATTCCCAGCATGCGTTTGAAGTTTCAAGTGGCAAGATAAGCAAGCAGCCCCATTCTCTGTGCCTCTATGCGAACAGTGCCATGGGCAGATGAGGCTGAGCAACAGCTTTCCAGGCTAGCCCCTTCTGGCTGCCAGCTATCTGCAGACGTTCGCACTTTCGGAGCAGGGCTGTGATAGGAGCCTGGCAGGGACACCAACTTTCCCAGGCTACGTTTACAGTTTTAGGTGGCAAGATAAGCAAGAAGCCCCATTCTCTGTGCCTCTGTGCGAGCAGTGCCATGGGCAGATGAGGCTGAGCAACAGCTTTCCAGGCTAGCCCCTTCTGGCTGCCAGCTATCTGCAGATGTTCTCACTTTCGGAGCAGGGCTGCGAAAGGAGCCTGGCTGGGACACCAACTTTCCCAGGCTACGTTTGAAGTTTGAGGTGGCAAGATGAGCAAGCAGCCCCATTCTCTGTGCCTCTGTGCGAGCAGTGCCATGGGCAGATGAGGCTGAGCAACAGCTTTCCAGGCTAGCCCCTTCTGGCTGCCATCTATCTGCAGACGTTCGCACTTTCGGAGCAGGGCTGTGATAGGAGTCTGACAGGGACACCACCATTCCCAGCATGCGTTTGAAGTTTCAAGTGGCAAGATAAGCAAGCAGCCCCATTCTCCGTGCCTCTGTGCGATCAGTGCCATGGGCAGATGAGGCTGAGCAACAGCTTTCCAGGCTAGCACCTTCTGGCTGCCAGCTATCTGCAGACGTTCGCACTTTCGGAGCAGGGCTGTGATAGGAGCCTGGCAGGGACAACCCACATTCCCCACATGCGTTTGAAGTTTCAAGTGGCAAGATAAACAAGCAGCCCCATTCTCTGTGCCTCTATGCGAGCAGTGCCATGGGCAGATGAGGCTGAGCAACAGCTTTCCAGGCTAGCACCTTCTGGCTGCCAGCTCTCTGCAGACATTCGCATTTTCGGAGCAGGGCTGCGAAAGGAGCCTGGCAGGTACACCATCTTTCCCAGGCTACGTTTGAAGTTTGAGGTGGCAAGAGAAGCAAGCAACCCCATTCTCTGTGCCTCTGTGCGAGCAGTGCCATGGGCAGATGAGGCTGAGCAACAGCTTTCCAGGCTAGCCCCTTCTGCCTGCCAGCTATCTGCAGACGTTCGCACATTCGGAGCAGGGCTGCGAAAGGAGCCTGGCAGGGACAACCCACATTCCCCACATGCGTTTGAAGTTTCAAGTGGCAAGATAAGCAAGCAGCCCCATTCTCTCTGCCTCTATGCGAACAGAGCCATGGGCAGATGAGGCTGAGCAACAGCTTTCCAGGCTAGCCCCTTCTGGCTGCCAGCTATCTGCAGACGTTCGCACTTTCGGAGCAGGGCTGTGATAGGAGCCTGGCAGGGACACCACCATTCCCAGCATGCGTTTGAAGTTTCAAGTGGCAAGATAAGCAAGCAGCCCCATTCTCCGTGCCTCTATGCGAGCAGTGTAATGGGCAGATGAGGCTGAGCAACAGCTTTCCAGGCTAGCACCTTCTGGCTGCCAGCTATCTGCAGACGTTCGCACTTTCGGACCAGGGCTGCGAAAGGAGCCTGGCAGGGACAACCCACATTCCCCAGCTTGCGTTTGAAGTTTCAAGTGGCAAGATAAGCAAGCAGCCCCATTCTCCGTGCCTCTATGCGAACAGTGCCATGGGCAGATGAGGCTGAGCAACAGCTTTCCAGGCTAGCCCCTTCTGGCTGCCAGCTATCTGCAGACGTTCGCACTTTCGGAGCAGGGCTGTGATAGGAGCCTGGCAGGGACACCACCATTCCCAGCATGCGTTTGAAGTTTCAAGTGGCAAGATAAGCAAGCAGCCCCATTCTCCGTGCCTCTATGCGAGCAGTGTAATGGGCAGATGAGGCTGAGCAACAGCTTTCCAGGCTAGCACCTTCTGGCTGCCAGCTATCTGCAGACGTTCGCACTTTCGGACCAGGGCTGCGAAAGGAGCCTGGCAGGGACAACCCACATTCCCCAGCTTGCGTTTGAAGTTTCAAGTGGCAAGATAAGCAAGCAGCCCCATTCTCCGTGCCTCTATGCGAGCAGTGTAATGGGCAGATGAGGCTGAGCAACAGCTTTCCAGGCTAGCACCTTCTGGCTGCCAGCTATCTGCAGACGTTCGCACTTTCGGAGCAGGGCTGCGAAAGGAGCCTGGCAGGGACAACCCACATTCCCCACATGCGTTTGAAGTTTCAAGTGGCAAGATAAGCAAGCAGCCCCATTCTCTGTGCCTCTATGCGAGCAGTGCCATGGGCAGATGAGGCTGAGCAACAGCTTTCCAGGCTAGCACCTTCTGGCTGCCAGCTCTCTGCAGACATTCGCATTTTCGGAGCAGGGCTGCGAAAGGAGCCTGGCAGGTACACCATCTTTCCCAGGCTACGTTTGAAGTTTGAGGTGGCAAGACAAGCAAGCAACCCCATTCTCTGTGCCTCTGTGCGAGCAGTGCCATGGGCAGATGAGGCTGAGCAACAGCTTTCCAGGCTAGCCCCTTCTGCCTGCCAGCTATCTGCAGACGTTCGCACATTCGGAGCAGGGCTGCGAAAGGAGCCTGGCAGGGACAACCCACATTCCCCACATGCGTTTGAAGTTTCAAGTGGCAAGATAAGCAAGAAGCCCCATTCTCAGTGCTTCTATGCGAACAGTGCCATAGGCAGATGAGCCTGAGCAACAGCTTTCCAAGATAGCCCCTTCTGGCTGCCAGCTATCTGCAGACATTCGCACTTTCGGAGCAGGGCTGTGATAGGAGCCTGGCAGGGACACCAACTTTCCCAGCTTGCGTTTGAAGTTTCAAGTGGCAAGATAAGCAAGCAGCCCCATTCTCTGTGCCTCTATGCGAACAGTGCCATGGGCAGCTGAGGCTGAGCAACAGCTTTCCAGGCTAGCCCCTTCTGGCTGCCAGCTATCTGCAGACGTTCGCACATTCGGAGCAGGGCTGCGAAAGGAGCCTGGCTGGGACACCAACTTTCCCAGGCTACGTTTGAAGTTTCAAGTGGCAAGATAAGCAAGCAGCCCCATTCTCTGTGCCTCTGTGCGAGCAGTGCCGTGGGCAGATGAGGCTGAGCAACAGCTTTCCAGGCTAGCCCCTTCTGGCTGCCAGCTATCTGCAGATGTTCTCACTTTCGGAGCAGGGCTGCGAAAGGAGCCTGGCTGGGACACCAACTTTCCCAGGCTACGTTTGATTTTTGAGGTGGCAAGACAAGCAAGCAGCCCCATTCTCTGTGCCTCGGTGTGAGCACTGCCATGGGCAGATGAGGCTGAGCAACAGCTTTCCAGGCTAGCCCCTTCTGGCTGCCAGCTATCTGCAGACGTTCGCACTTTCGGAGCAGGGCTGTGATAGGAGCCTGGCAGGGTCACCACCATTCCCAGCATGCGTTTGAAGTTTCAAGTGGCAAGATAAGCAAGCAGCCCCATTCTCTCTGCCTCTATGCGAACAGTGCCATGCGCAGATGAGGCTGAGCAACAGCTTTCCAGGCTAGCCCCTTCTGGCTGCCAGCTATCTGCAGACGTTCGCACTTTCGGAGCAGGGCTGTGATAGGAGCCTGGCAGGGACACCACCATTCCCAGCATGCGTTTGAAGTTTCAGTGGCAAGAGAAGCAAGCAGCCCCATTCTCTCTGCCTCTATGCGAGCAGTGCCATGGGCAGATGAGGCTGAGCAACAGCTTTCCAGGCTAGCACCTTCTGGCTGCCAGCTCTCTGCAGACATTCGCATTTTCGGAGCAGGGCTGCGAAAGGAGCCTGGCAGGTACACCATCTTTCCCAGGCTACGTTTGAAGTTTGAGGTGGCAAGACAAGCAAGCAACCCCATTCTCTGTGCCTCTGTGCGAGCAGTGCCATGGGCAGATGAGGCTGAGCAACAGCTTTCCAGGCTAGCCCCTTCTGCCTGCCAGCTATCTGCAGACGTTCGCACATTCGGAGCAGGGCTGCGAAAGGAGCCTGGCAGGGACAACCCACATTCCCCACATGCGTTTGAAGTTTCAAGTGGCAAGATAAGCAAGAAGCCCCATTCTCAGTGCTTCTATGCGAACAGTGCCATAGGCAGATGAGGCTGAGCAACAGCTTTCCAGGCTAGCCCCTTCTGGCTGCCAGCTATCTGCAGACGTTCGCACTTTCGGAGCAGGGCTGTGATAGGAGCCTGGCAGGGACACCATCTTTCCCAGGCTACGTTTAAAGTTTTAGGTGGCAAGATAAGCAAGGAGCCCCATTCTCTGTGCCTCTGTGCGAGCAGTGCCATGGGCATATGAGGCTGAGCAACAGCTTTCCAGGCTAGCCCCTTCTGGCTGCCAGCTATCTGCAGATGTTCTCACTTTCGGAGCAGGGCTGCGAAAGGAGCCTGGCTGGGACACCAACTTTCCCAGGCTACCTTTGAAGTTTGAGGTGGCAAGACAAGCAAGCAGCCCCATTCTCTGTGCCTCTGTGCGAGCACTGCCATGGGCAGATGAGGCTGAGCAACAGCTTTCCAGGCTAGCCCCTTCTGGCTGCCAGCTATCTGCAGACGTTCGCACTTTCGGAGCAGGGCTGTGATAGGAGCCTGGCAGGGACACCAACTTTCCCAGCTTGCGTTTGAAGTTTCAAGTGGCAAGATAAGCAAGCAGCCCCATTCTCTGTGCCTCTGTGCGAGCAGTGCCATGGGCAGATGAGGCTGAGCAACAGCTTTCCAGGCTAGCCCCTTCTGGCTGCCAGCTATCTGCAGACGTTCGCACTTTCGGAGCAGGGCTGTGATAGGAGCCTGGCAGAGACACCATCTTTCCCAGGCTACGTTTAAAGTTTCAAGTGGCAAGATAAGCAAGCAGCCCCATTCTCCGTGCCTCTGTGCGATCAGTGCCATGGGCAGATGAGGCTGAGCAACAGCTTTCCAGGCTAGCACCTTCTGGCTGCCAGCTATCTGCAGACGTTCGCACTTTCGGAGCAGGGCTGCGAAAGGAGCCTGGCAGGGACAACCCACATTCCCCACATGCGTTTGAAGTTTCAAGTGGCAAGATAAGCAAGCAGCCCCATTCTCTGTGCCTCTGTGCGAGCAGTGCCATGGGCAGATGAGGCTGAGCAACAGCTTTCCAGGCTAGCACCTTCTGGCTGACAGCTCTCTGCAGACATTCGCATTTTCGGAGCAGGGCTGCGAAAGGAGCCTGGCAGGTACACCATCTTTCCCAGGCTACGTTTGAAGTTTGAGGTGGCAAGACAAGCAAGCAACCCCATTCTCTGTGCCTCTGTGCGAGCAGTGCCATGGGCAGATGAGGCTGAGCAACAGCTTTCCAGGCTAGCCCCTTCTGCCTGCCAGCTATCTGCAGACGTTCGCACATTCGGAGCAGGGCTGCGAAAGGAGCCTGGCAGGGACAACCCACATTCCCCACATGCGTTTGAAGTTTCAAGTGGCAAGATAAGCAAGAAGCCCCATTCTCAGTGCTTCTATGCGAACAGTGCCATAGGCAGATGAGCCTGAGCAACAGCTTTCCAAGATAGCCCCTTCTGGCTGCCAGCTATCTGCAGACGTTCGCACTTTCGGAGCAGGGCTGTGATAGGAGCCTGGCAGGGACACCATCTTTCCCAGGCTACGTTTAAAGTTTGAGGTGGCAAGACAAGCAAGCAGCCCCATTCTCTGTGCCTCTGTGCGAGCACTGCCATGGGCAGATGAGGCTGAGCAACAGCTTTCCAGGCTAGCCCCTTCTGCCTGCCAGCTATCTGCAGACGTTCGCACTTTCGGAGCAGGGCTGTGATAGGAGCCTGGCAGGGACACCACCATTCCCAGCATGCGTTTGAAGTTTCAAGAGGCAAGATAAGCAAGCAGCCCCATTCTCTCTGCCTCTATGCGAACAGAGCCATGGGCAGATGAGGCTGAGCAACAGCTTTCCAGGCTAGCCCCTTCTGGCTGCCAGCTATCTGCAGACGTTCGCACTTTCGGAGCAGGGCTGTGATAGGAGCCTGGCAGGGACACCAACTTTCCCAGCTTGCGTTTGAAGTTTCAAGTGGCAAGATAAGCAAGCAGCCCCATTCTCTGTGCCTCTATGCGAACAGTGCCATGGGCAGATGAGGCTGAGCAACAGCTTTCCAGGCTAGCCCCTTCTGGCTGCCAGCTATCTGCAGACGTTCGCACTTTCGGAGCAGGGCTGTGATAGGAGCCTGGCAGGGACACCACCATTCCCAGCATGCGTTTGAAGTTTCAAGTGGCAAGATAAGCAAGCAGCCCCATTCTCCGTGCCTCTATGCGAGCAGTGTAATGGGCAGATGAGGCTGAGCAACAGCTTTCCAGGCTAGCACCTTCTGGCTGCCAGCTATCTGCAGACGTTCGCACTTTCGGACCAGGGCTGCGAAAGGAGCCTGGCAGGGACAACCCACATTCCCCAGCTTGCGTTTGAAGTTTCAAGTGGCAAGATAAGCAAGCAGCCCCATTCTCCGTGCCTCTATGCGAGCAGTGTAATGGGCAGATGAGGCTGAGCAACAGCTTTCCAGGCTAGCCCCTTCTGGCTGCCAGCTATCTGCAGACGTTCGCACTTTCGGAGCAGGGCTGCGAAAGGAGCCTGGCAGGGACAACCCACATTCCCCACATGCGTTTGAAGTTTCAAGTTGCAAGATAAGCAAGAAGCCCCATTCTCAGTGCTTCTATGCGAACAGTGCCATAGGCAGATGAGCCTGAGCAACAGCTTTCCAAGATAGCCCCTTCTGGCTGCCAGCTATCTGCAGACGTTCGCACTTTCGGAGCAGGGCTGTGATAGGAGCCTGGCAGGGACACCATCTTTCCCAGGCTACGTTTAAAGTTTTAGGTGGCAAGATAAGCAAGGAGCCCCATTCTCTGTGCCTCTGTGCGAGCAGTGCCATGGGCAGATGAGGCTGAGCAACAGCTTTCCAGGCTAGCACCTTCTGGCTGCCAGCTATCAGCAGACGTTCGCACTTCCGGAGCAGGGCTGCGAAAGGAGCCTGGCTGGGACACCAACTTTCCCAGGCTACGTTTGAAGTTTGAGGTGGCAAGACAAGCAAGCAGCCCCATTCTCTGTGCCTCTGTGCGAGCACTGCCATGGGCAGATGAGGCTGAGCAACAGCTTTCCAGGCTAGCCCCTTCTGCCTGCCAGCTATCTGCAGACGTTCGCACTTTCGGAGCAGGGCTGTGATAGGAGCCTGGCAGGGACACCACCATTCCCAGCATGCGTTTGAAGTTTCAAGTGGCAAGACAAGCAAGCAGCCCCATTCTCTCTGCCTCTATGCGAACAGAGCCATGGGCAGATGAGGCTGAGCAACAGCTTTCCAGGCTAGCCCCTTCTGCCTGCCAGCTATCTGCAGACGTTCGCACTTTCGGAGCAGGGCTGTGATAGGAGCCTGGCAGGGACATCAACTTTCCCAGCTTGCGTTTCAAGTTTCAAGTGGCAAGATAAGCAAGCAGCCCCATTCTCTGTGCCTCTATGCGAACAGTGCCATGGGCAGATGAGGCTGAGCAACAGCTTTCCAGGCTAGCCCCTTCTGGCTGCCAGCTATCTGCAGACGTTCGCACTTTCGGAGCAGGGCTGCGAAAGGAGCCTGGCAGGGACAACCCACATTCCCCACATGCGTTTGAAGTTTCAAGTGGCAAGATAAGCAAGCAGCCCCATTCTCTGTGCCTCTGTGCGAGCAGTGCCATGGGCAGATGAGGCTGAGCAACAGCTTTCCAGGCTAGCACCTTCTGGCTGCCAGCTCTCTGCAGACATTCGCATTTTCGGAGCAGGGCTGCGAAAGGAGCCTGGCAGGTACACCATCTTTCCCAGGCTACGTTTGAAGTTTGAGGTGTCAAGAGAAGCAAGCAGCCCCATTCTCTGTGCCTCTGTGCGAGCAGTGCCATGGGCAGATGAGGCTGAGCAACAGCTTTCCAGGCTAGCCCCTTCTGGCTGCCAGCTATCTGCAGACGTTCGCACTTTCGGAGCAGGGCTGCGAAAGGAGCCTGGCAGGGACAACCCACATTCCCCACATGCGTTTGAAGTTTCAAGTGGCAAGATAAGCAAGCAGCCCCATTCTCTGTGCCTCTGTGCGAGCAGTGCCATGGGCAGATGAGCCTGAGCAACAGCTTTCCAGGCTAGCACCTTCTGGCTGCCAGCTCTCTGCAGACATTCGCATTTTCGGAGCAGGGCTGCGAAAGGAGCCTGGCAGGTACACCATCTTTCCCAGGCTACGTTTGAAGTTTGAGGTGGCAAGAGAAGCAAGCAACCCCATTCTCTGTGCCTCTGTGCGAGCAGTGCCATGGGCAGATGAGGCTGAGCAACAGCTTTCCAGGCTAGCCCCTTCTGCCTGCCAGCTATCTGCAGACGTTCGCACATTCGGAGCAGGGCTGCGAAAGGAGCCTGGCAGGGACAACCCACATTCCCCAAATGCGTTTGAAGTTTCAAGTGGCAAGATAAGCAAGAAGCCCCATTCTCAGTGCTTCTATGCGAACAGTGCCATAGGCAGATGAGCCTGAGCAACAGCTTTCCAAGATAGCTCCTTCTGGCTGCCAGCTATCTGCAGACGTTCGCACTTTCGGAGCAGGGCTGTGATAGGAGCCTGGCAGGGACACCATCTTTCCCAGGCTACGTGTAAAGTTTTAGGTGGCAAGATAAGCAAGGAGCCCCATTCTCTGTGCCTCTGTGCGAGCAGTGCCATGGGCAGATGAGGCTGAGCAACAGCTTTCCAGGCTAGCACCTTCTGGCTGCCAGCTATCAGCAGACGTTCGCACTTCCGGAGCAGGGCTGCGAAAGGAGCCTGGCTGGGACACCAACTTTCCCAGGCTACGTTTGAAGTTTGAGGTGGCAAGACAAGCAAGCAGCCCCATTCTCTGTGCCTCTGTGCGAGCACTGCCATGGGCAGATGAGGCTGAGCAACAGCTTTCCAGGCTAGCCCCTTCTGCCTGCCAGCTATCTGCAGACGTTCGCACTTTCGGAGCAGGGCTGTGATAGGAGCCTGGCAGGGACAACCCACATTCCCCAGCTTGCGTTTGAAGTTTCAAGTGGCAAGATAAGCAAGCAGCCCCATTCTCCGTGCCTCTATGCGAGCAGTGTAATGGGCAGATGAGGCTGAGCAACAGCTTTCCAGGCTAGCACCTTCTGGCTGCCAGCTATCTGCAGACGTTCGCACTTTCGGAGCAGGGCTGCGAAAGGAGCCTGGCAGGGACAACCCACATTCCCCACATGCGTTTGAAGTTTCAAGTGGCAAGATAAGCAAGCAGCCCCATTCTCTGTGCCTCTGTGTGAGCTGCGCCATGGGCAGATGAGGCTGAGCAACAGCTTTCCAGGCTAGAACCTTCTGGCTGACAGCTCTCTGCAGACATTCGCATTTTCGGAGCAGGGCTGCGAAAGGAGCCTGGCAGGTACACCATCTTTCCCAGGCTACGTTTGAAGTTTGAGTGGCAAGACAAGCAAGCAACCCCATTCTCTGTGCCTCTTTGCGAGCAGTGCCATGGGCAGATGAGGCTGAGCAACAGCTTTCCAGGCTAGCCCCTTCTGCCTGCCAGCTATCTGCAGACGTTCGCACATTCGGAGCAGGGCTGCGAAAGGAGCCTGGCAGGGACAACCCACATTCCCCACATGCGTTTGAAGTTTCAAGTGGCAAGATAAGCAAGAAGCCCCATTCTCAGTGCTTCTATGCGAACAGTGCCATAGGCAGATGAGCCTGAGCAACAGCTTTCCAAGATAGCCCCTTCTGGCTGCCAGCTATCTGCAGACGTTCGCACTTTCGGAGCAGGGCTGTGATAGGAGCCTGGCAGGGACACAATCTTTCCCAGGCTACGTTTAAAGTTTTAGGTGGCAAGATAAGCAAGGAGCCCCATTCTCTGTGCCTCTGTGCGAGCAGTGCCATGGGCAGATGAGGCTGAGCAACAGCTTTCCAGGCTAGCACCTTCTGGCTGCCAGCTATCAGCAGACGTTCGCACTTCCGGAGCAGGGCTGCGAAAGGAGCCTGGCTGGGACACCAACTTTCCCAGGCTACGTTTGAAGTTTGAGGTGGCAAGACAAGCAAGCAGCCCCATTCTCTGTGCCTCTGTGCGAGCACTGCCATGGGCAGATGAGGCTGAGCAACAGCTTTCCAGGCTAGCCCCTTCTGCCTGCCAGCTATCTGCAGACGTTCGCACTTTCGGAGCAGGGCTGTGATAGGAGCCTGGCAGGGACACCACCATTCCCAGCATGCGTTTGAAGTTTCAAGTGGCAAGATAAGCAAGCAGCCCCATTCTCTCTGCCTCTATGCGAACAGAGCCATGGGCAGATGAGGCTGAGCAACAGCTTTCCAGGCTAGCCCCTTCTGGCTGCCAGCTATCTGCAGACGTTCGCATTTCAAGAGCAGGGCTGCGAAAGGAGCCTAGCAGGTATACCATCTTTCCCAGGCTACGTTTGAAGTTTGAGGTGGCAAGACAAGCAAGGAGCCCCATTCTCTGTGCCTCTGTGCGAGCACTGCCATGGGCAGATGAGGCTGAGCAACAGCTTTCCAGGCTAGCACCTTCTGGTTGCCAGCTATCTGCAGATGTTCTCACTTTCGGAGCAGGGCTGCGAAAGGAGCCTGGCTGGGACACCAACTTTCCCAGTCTACGTTTGAAGTTTGAGGTGGCAAGACAAGCAAGCAGCCCCATTTTCTGTGCCTCTGTGCGAGCAGTGCCACGGGCAATGAGGCTGAGCAACAGCTTTCCAGGCTAGCCCCTTCTGGCTTCCAGCTATCTGCAGATGTTCTCACTTTCGAAGCAGGGCTGCGAAAGGAGCCTGGCTGGGACACCAACTTTCCTAGGCTACGTTTGAAGTTTGAGGTGGCAAGATAAGCAAGCAGCCCCATTCTCTGTGCCTCTGTGCGAGCAGTGCCATGGGCAGATGAGGCTGAGCAACAGCTTTCCAGGCTAGCCCCTTCTGCCTGCCAGCTATCTGCAGACGTTCGCACTTTCGGAGCAGGGCTGTGATAGGAGCCTGGCAGGGACACCACCATTCCCAGCATGCGTTTGAAGTTTCAAGTGGCAAGAGAAGCAAGCAGCCCCATTCTCTCTGCCTCTATGCGAGCAGTGCCATGGGCAGATGAGGCTGAGCAACAGCTTTCCAGGCTAGCACCTTCTGGCTGCCAGCTCTCTGCAGACATTCGCATTTTCGGAGCAGGACTGCGAAAGGAGCCTGGCAGGTACACCATCTTTCCCAGGCTACGTTTGAAGTTTGAGGTGGCAAGACAAGCAAGCAACCCCATTCTCTGTGCCTCTGTGCGAGCAGTGCCATGGGCAGATGAGGCTGAGCAACAGCTTTCCAGGCTAGCCCCTTCTGCCTGCCAGCTATCTGCAGACGTTCGCACATTCGGAGCAGGGCTGCGAAAGGAGCCTGGCAGGGACAACCCACATTCCCCACATGCGTTTGAAGTTTCAAGTGGCAAGATAAGCAAGAAGCCCCATTCTCAGTGCTTCTATGCGAACAGTGCCATAGGCAGATGAGCCTGAGCAACAGCTTTCCAGGATAGCCCCTTCTGCCTGCCAGCTATCTGCAGACGTTCGCACTTTCGGAGCAGGGCTGTGATAGGAGCCTGGCAGAGACACCATCTTTCCCAGGCTACGTTTAAAGTTTTAGGTTGCAAGATAAGCAAGAAGCCCCATTCTCTGTGCCTCTGTGCGAGCAGTGCCATGGGCAGATGAGGCTGAGCAACAGCTTTCCAGGCTAGCCCCTTCTGGCTGTCAGCTATCTGCAGATGTTCTCACTTTCGGAGCAGGGCTGCGAAAGGAGCCTGGCTGGGACACCAACTTTCCCAGGCTACGTTTGAAGTTTGAGGTGGCAAGACAAGCAAGCAGCCCCATTCTCTGTGCCTCTGTGCGAGCACTGCCATGGGCAGATGAGGCTGAGCAACAGCTTTCCAGGATAGCCCCTTCTGCCTGCCAGCTATCTGCAGACGTTCGCACTTTCGGAGCAGGGCTGTGATAGGAGCCTGGCAGGGACACCAACTTTCCCAGCTTGCGTTTGAAGTTTCAAGTGGCAAGATAAGCAAGCAGCCTCATTCTCTGTGCCTCTATGCGAACAGTGCCATGGGCAGATGAGGCTGAGCAACAGCTTTCCAGGCTAGCCCCTTCTGGCTGCCAGCTATCTGCAGACGTTCGCACTTTCGGAGCAGGGCTGTGATAGGAGTCTGGCAGGGACACCACCATTCCCAGCATGCGTTTGAAGTTTCAAGTGGCAAGATAAGCAAGCAGCCCCATTCTCCGTGCCTCTATGCGAGCAGTGTAATGGGCAGATGAGGCTGAGCAACAGCTTTCCAGGCTAGCACCTTCTGGCTGCCAGCTATCTGCAGACGTTCGCACTTTCGGAGCAGGGCTGCGAAAGGAGCCTGGCAGGGACAACCCACATTCCCCACATGCGTTTGAAGTTTCAAGTGGCAAGATAAGCAAGCAGCCCCATTCTCTGTGCCTCTATGCGAGCAGTGCCATGGGCAGATGAGGCTGAGCAACAGCTTTCCAGGCTAGCACCTTCTGCCTGCCAGCTATCTGCAGACGTTCGCACATTCGGAGCAGGGCTGCGAAAGGAGCCTGGCAGGGACAACCAACATTCCCCACATGCGTTTGAAGTTTCAAGTGGCAAGATAAGCAAGAAGCCCCATTCTCAGTGCTTCTATGCGAACAGTGCCATAGGCAGATGAGCCTGAGCAACAGCTTTCCAGGATAGCCCCTTCTGGCTGCCAGCTATCTGCAGACGTTCGCACTTTCGGAGCAGGGCTGTGATAGGAGCCTGGCAGGGACACCAACTTTCCCAGCTTGCGTTTGAAGTTTCAAGTTGCAAGATAAGCAAGCAGCCTCATTCTCTGTGCCTCTATGCGAACAGTGCCGTGGGCAGATGATGCTGAGCAACAGCTTTCCAGGCTAGCCCCTTCTGGCTGCCAGCTATCTGCAGACGTTCGCACTTTCGGAGCAGGGCTGTGATAGGAGCCTGGCAGGGACACCAACATTCCCAGCATGCGTTTGAAGTTTCAAGTGGCAAGATAAGCAAGCAGCCCCATTCTCCGTGCCTCTATGCGAGCAGTGTAATGGGCAGATGAGGCTGAGCAACAGCTTTCCAGGCTAGCACCTTCTGCCTGCCAGCTATCTGCAGACGTTCGCACTTTCGGAGCAGGGCTGCGAAAGGAGCCTGGCAGGGTCAACCCACATTCCCCACATGCGTTTGAAGTTTCAAGTGGCAAGAGAAGCAAGCAGCCCCATTCTCTCTGCCTCTATGCGAGCAGTGCCATGGGCAGATGAGGCTGAGCAACAGCTTTCCAGGCTAGCACCTTCTGGCTGCCAGCTATCTGCAGACGTTCGCACTTCCGGAGCAGGGCTGTGATAGGGGTCTGGCAGGGACACCACCATTCCCAGCATGCGTTTGAAGTTTCAAGTGGCAAGATAAGCAAGCAGCCCCATTCTCCGTGCCTCTATGCGAGCAGTGTAATGGGCAGATGAGGCTGAGCAACAGCTTTCCAGGCTAGCCCCTTCTGCCTGCCAGCTATCTGCAGACGTTCGCACTTTCGGAGCAGGGCTGCGAAAGGAGCCTGGCAGGGACAACCCACATTCCCCACATGCGTTTGAAGTTTCAAGTGGCAAGATAAGCAAGCAGCCCCATTCTCTGTGCCTCTATGCGAGCAGTGCCATGGGCAGATGAGGCTGAGCAACAGCTTTCAAGGCTAGCACCTTCTGGCTGCCAGCTCTCTGCAGACATTCGCATTTTCGGAGCAGGGCTGCGAAAGGAGCCTGGCAGGTACACCATCTTTCCCAGGCTACGTTTGAAGTTTGAGGTGGCAAGACAAGCAAGCAACCCCATTCTCTGTGCCTCTGTGCGAGCAGTGCCATGGGCAGATGAGGCTGAGCAACAGCTTTCCAGGCTAGCCCCTTCTGCCTGCCAGCTATCTGCAGACGTTCGCACATTCGGAGCAGGGCTGCGAAAGGAGCCTGGCAGGGACAACCCACATTCCCCACATGCGTTTGAAGTTTCAAGTGGCAAGATAAGCAAGAAGCCCCATTCTCAGTGCTTCTATGCGAACAGTGCCATAGGCAGATGAGCCTGAGCAACAGCTTTCCAAGATAGCCCCTTGTGGCTGCCAGCTATCTGCAGACGTTCGCACTTTCGGAGCAGGGCTGTGATAGGAGCCTGGCAGGGACACCATCTTTCCCAGGCTACGTTTAAAGTTTTAGGTGGCAAGATAAGCAAGGAGCCCCATTCTCTGTGCCTCTGTGCGAGCAGTGCCATGGGCAGATGAGGCTGAGCAACAGCTTTCCAGGCTAGCACCTTCTGGCTGCCAGCTATCTGCAGACCTTCGCACTTCCGGAGCAGGGCTGCGAAAGGAGCCTGGCTGGGACACCAACTTTCCCAGGCTACGTTTGAAGTTTGAGGTGGCAAGACAAGCAAGCAGCCCCATTCTCTGTGCCTCTGTGCGAGCACTGCCATGGGCAGATGAGGCTGAGCAACAGCTTTCCAGGCTAGCCCCTTCTGCCTGCCAGCTATCTGCAGACGTTCGCACTTTCGGAGCAGGGCTGTGATAGGAGCCTGGCAGGGACACCACCATTCCCAGCATGCGTTTGAAGTTTCAAGTGGCAAGATAAGCAAGCAGCCCCATTCTCTGTGCCTCTATGCGAACAGAGCCATGGGCAGATGAGGCTGAGCAACAGCTTTCCAGGCTAGCCCCTTCTGGCTGCCAGCTATCTGCAGACGTTCGCACTTTCGGAGCAGGGCTGTGATAGGAGCCTGGCAGGGACACCAACTTTCCCAGGCTACGTTTGAAGTTTGAGGTGGCAAGACAAGCAAGCAGCCCCATTCTCTGTGCCTCTGTGCGAGCACTGCCATGGGCAGATGAGGCTGAGCAACAGCTTTCCAGGCTAGCCCCTTCTGCCTGCCAGCTATCTGCAGACGTTCGCACGTTCGGAGCAGGGCTGTGATAGGAGCCTGGCAGGGACACCACCATTCCCAGCATGCGTTTGAAGTTTCAAGTGGCAAGATAAGCAAGCAGCCCCATTCTCTCTGCCTCTATGCGAGCAGTGCCATGGGCAGATGAGGCTGAGCAACAGCTTTCCAGGCTAGCACCTTCTGGCTGCCAGCTCTCTGCAGACATTCGCATTTTCGGAGCAGGGCTGCGAAAGGAGCCTGGCAGGTACACCATCTTTCCCAGGCTACGTTTGAAGTTTGAGGTGGCAAGACAAGCAAGCAACCCCATTCTCTGTGCCTCTGTGCGAGCAGTGCCATGGGCAGATGAGGCTGAGCAACAGCTTTCCAGGCTAGCCCCTTCTGCCTGCCAGCTATCTGCAGACGTTCGCACATTCGGAGCAGGGCTGCGAAAGGAGCCTGGCAGGGACAACCCACATTCCCCACATGCATTTGAAGTTTCAAGTGGCAAGATAAGCAAGAAGCCCCATTCTCAGTGCTTCTATGCGAACAGTGCCATAGGCAGATGAGCCTGAGAAACAGCTTTCCAAGATAGCCCCTTGTGGCTGCCAGCTATCTGCAGACGTTCGCACTTTCGGAGCAGGGCTGTGATAGGAGCCTGGCAGGGACACCATCTTTCCCAGGCTACGTTTAAAGTTTTAGGTGGCAAGATAAGCAAGGAGCCCCATTCTCTGTGCCTCTGTGCGAGCAGTGCCATGGGCAGATGAGGCTGAGCAACAGCTTTCCAGGCTAGCACCTTCTGGCTGCCAGCTATCTGCAGACCTTCGCACTTCCGGAGCAGGGCTGCGAAAGGAGCCTGGCTGGGACACCAACTTTCCCAGGCTACGTTTGAAGTTTGAGGTGGCAAGACAAGCAAGCAGCCCCATTCTCTGTGCCTCTGTGCGAGCACTGCCATGGGCAGATGAGGCTGAGCAACAGCTTTCCAGGCTAGCCCCTTCTGCCTGCCAGCTATCTGCAGACGTTCGCACTTTCGGAGCAGGGCTGTGATAGGAGCCTGGCAGGGACACCACCATTCCCAGCATGCGTTTGAAGTTTCAAGTGGCAAGATAAGCAAGCAGCCCCATTCTCTGTGCCTCTATGCGAACAGAGCCATGGGCAGATGAGGCTGAGCAACAGCTTTCCAGGCTAGCCCCTTCTGGCTGCCAGCTATCTGCAGACGTTCGCACTTTCGGAGCAGGGCTGTGATAGGAGCCTGGCAGGGACAACAACTTTCCCAGGCTACGTTTGAAGTTTGAGGTGGCAAGACAAGCAAGCAGCCCCATTCTCTGTGCCTCTGTGCGAGCACTGCCATGGGCAGATGAGGCTGAGCAACAGCTTTCCAGGCTAGCCCCTTCTGCCTGCCAGCTATCTGCAGACGTTCGCACGTTCGGAGCAGGGCTGTGATAGGAGCCTGGCAGGGACACCACCATTCCCAGCATGCGTTTGAAGTTTCAAGTGGCAAGATAAGCAAGCAGCCCCATTCTCTCTGCCTCTATGCGAGCAGTGCCATGGGCAGATGAGGCTGAGCAACAGCTTTCCAGGCTAGCACCTTCTGGCTGCCAGCTCTCTGCAGACATTCGCATTTTCGGAGCAGGGCTGCGAAAGGAGCCTGGCAGGTACACCATCTTTCCCAGGCTACGTTTGAAGTTTGAGGTGGCAAGACAAGCAAGCAACCCCATTCTCTGTGCCTCTGTGCGAGCAGTGCCATGGGCAGATGAGGCTGAGCAACAGCTTTCCAGGCTAGCCCCTTCTGCCTGCCAGCTATCTGCAGACGTTCGCACATTCGGAGCAGGGCTGCGAAAGGAGCCTGGCAGGGACAACCCACATTCCCCACATGCGTTTGAAGTTTCAAGTGGCAAGATAAGCAAGAAGCCCCATTCTCAGTGCTTCTATGCGAACAGTGCCATAGGCAGATGAGCCTGAGAAACAGCTTTCCAAGATAGCCCCTTGTGGCTGCCAGCTATCTGCAGACGTTCGCACTTTCGGAGCAGGGCTGCGAAAGGAGCCTGGCTGGGACACCAACTTTCCCAGGCTACGTTTGAAGTTTGAGGTGGCAAGACAAGCAAGCAGCCCCATTCTCTGTGCCTCTGTGCGAGCACTGCCATGGGCAGATGAGGCTGAGCAACAGCTTTCCAGGCTAGCCCCTTCTGCCTGCCAGCTATCTGCAGACGTTCGCACTTTCGGAGCAGGGCTGTGATAGGAGCCTGGCAGGGACACCACCATTCCCAGCATGCGTTTGAAGTTTCAAGTGGCAAGATAAGCAAGCAGCCCCATTCTCTGTGCCTCTATGCGAACAGAGCCATGGGCAGATGAGGCTGAGCAACAGCTTTCCAGGCTAGCCCCTTCTGGCTGCCAGCTATCTGCAGACGTTCGCACTTTCGGAGCAGGGCTGTGATAGGAGCCTGACAGGGACACCAACTTTCCCAGGCTACGTTTGAAGTTTGAGGTGGCAAGACAAGCAAGCAGCCCCATTCTCTGTGCCTCTGTGCGAGCACTGCCATGGGCAGATGAGGCTGAGCAACAGCTTTCCAGGCTAGCCCCTTCTGCCTGCCAGCTATCGGCAGACGTTCGCACTTTCGGAGCAGGGCTGTGATAGGAGCCTGGCAGGGACACCACCATTCCCAGCATGCGTTTGAAGTTTCAAATGGCAAGATAAGCAAGCAGCCCCATTCTCCGTGCCTCTATGCGAGCAGTGTAATGGGCAGATGAGGCTGAGCAACAGCTTTCCAGGCTAGCCCCTTCTGCCTGCCAGCTATCTGCAGACGTTCGCACTTTCGGACCAGGGCTGCGAAAGGAGCCTGGCAGGGACAACCCACATTCCCCAGCTTGCGTTTGAAGTTTCAAGTGGCAAGATAAGCAAGCAGCCCCATTCTCTCTGCCTCTATGCGAGCAGTGCCATTGGCAGATGAGGCTGAGCAACAGCTTTCCAGGCTAGCCCCTTCTGGCTGCCAGCTCTCTGCAGACATTCGCATTTTCGGAGCAGGGCTGCGAAAGGAGCCTGGCAGGTACACCATCTTTCCCAGGCTACGTTTGAAGTTTGAGGTGGCAAGACAAGCAAGCAGCCCCATTCTCTGTGCCTTTGTGTGAGCACTGCCATGGGCAGATGAGGCTGAGCAACAGCTTTCCAGGCTAGCCCCTTCTGGCTGCCAGCTATCTGCAGACGTTCGCACTTTCGGAGCAGGGCTGTGATAGGAGCCTGGCAGGGACACCACCATTCCCAGCATGCGTTTGAAGTTTCAAGTGGCAAGATAAGCAAGCAGCCCCATTCTCTGTGCCTCTATGCGAACAGTGCCATGCGCAGATGAGGCTGAGCAACAGCTTTCCAGGCTAGCCCCTTCTGGCTGCCAGCTATCTGCAGACGTTCGCAATTTCGGAGCAGGGCTGTGATAGGAGCCTGGCAGGGACACCACCATTCCCAGCATGCGTTTGAAGTTTCAAGTGGCAAGATAAGCAAGCAGCCCCATTCTCTCTGCCTCTATGCGAGCAGTGCCATTGGCAGATGAGGCTGAGCAACAGCTTTCCAGGCTAGCCCCTTCTGGCTGCCAGCTCTCTGCAGACATTCGCATTTTCGGAGCAGGGCTGCGAAAGGAGCCTGGCAGGTACACCATTTTTCCCAGGCTACGTTTGAAGTTTGAGGTGGCAAGATAAGCAAGCAACCCCATTCTCTGTGCCTCTGTGCGAGCAGTGCCATGGGCAGATGAGGCTGAGCAACAGCTTTCCAGGCTAGCCCCTTCTGGCTGCCAGCTATCTGCAGACGTTCGCACTTTCGGAGCAGGGCTGCGAAAGGAGCCTGGCTGGGACACCAAATTTCCCAGGCTACGTTTGAAGTTTGAGGTGGCAAGACAAGCAAGCAGCCCCATTCTCTGTGCCTCTGTGCGAGCAGTGCCATGGGCAGATGAGGCTGAGCAACAGCTTTCCAGGCTAGCCCCTTCTGGCTGCCAGCTATCTGCAGACGTTCGCACATTCGGAGCAGGGCTGCGAAAGGAGCCTGGCAGGGACAACCCACATTCCCCACATGCGTTTGAAGTTTCAAGTGGCAAGATAAGCAAGAAGCCCCATTCTCAGTGCTTCTATGCGAACAGTGCCATGGGCAGATGAGCCTGAGCAACAGCTTTCCAGGCTAGCCCCTTCTGGCTGCCAGCTATCTGCAGACGTTCGCACTTTCGGAGCAGGGCTGTGATAGGAGCCTGGCAGGGACACCATATTTCCCAGGCTACGTTTAAAGTTTTAGGTGGCAAGATAAGCAAGGAGCCCCATTCTCTGCGCCTCTGTGCGAGCAGTGCCTTGGGCAGATGAGGCTGAGCAACAGCTTTCCAGGCTAGCACCTTCTGGCTGCCAGCTATCAGCAGACGTTCGCACTTCCGGAGCAGGGCTGCGAAAGGAGCCTGGCTGGGACACCAACTTTCCCAGGCTACGTTTGAAGTTTCAAGTGGCAAGATAAGCAAGCAGCCCCATTCTCTGTGCCTCTATGCGAACAGTGCCATAGACAGATGAGGCTGAGCAACAGCTTTCCAGGCTAGCCCCTTCTGGCTGCCAGCTATCTGCAGACGTTCGCACTTTCGGAGCAGGGCTGTGATAGGAGCCTGGCAGGGACACCACCATTCCCAGCATGCGTTTGAAGTTTCAAGTGGCAAGATAAGAAAGCAGCCCCATTCTCTCTGCCTCTATGCGAGCACTGCCATGGGCAGATGAGGCTGAGCAACAGCTTTCCAGGCTAGCACCTTCTGGCTGCCAGCTATCTGCAGACGTTCGCACATTCGGAGCAGGGCTGCGAAAGGAGCCTGGCAGGGACAACCCACATTCCCCACATGCGTTTGAAGTTTCAAGTGGCAAGATAAGCAAGAAGCCCCATTCTCAGTGCTTCTATGCGAACAGTGCCATAGGCAGATGAGCCTGAGCAACAGCTTTCCAAGATAGCCCCTTCTGGCTGCCAGCTATCTGCAGACGTTCGCACTTTCGGAGCAGGGCTGTGATAGGAGCCTGGCAGGGACACCATCTTTCCCAGGCTACGTTTAAAGTTTGATGTGGCAAGACAAGCAAGCAGCCCCATTCTCTGTGCCTCTGTGCGAGCAGTGCCATGGGCAGATGAGGCTGAGCAACAGCTTTCCAGGCTAGCACCTTCTGGCTGCCAGCTATCAGCAGACGTTCGCACTTCCGGAGCAGGGCTGCGAAAGGAGCCTGGCTGGGACACCAACTTTCCCAGGCTACGTTTGAAGTTTGAGGTGGCAAGACAAGCAAGCAGCCCCATTCTCTGTGCCTCTGTGCGAGCACTGCCATGGGCAGATGAGGCTGAGCAACAGCTTTCCAGGATAGCCCCTTCTGCCTGCCAGCTATCTGCAGACGTTCGCACTTTCGGACCAGGGCTGCGAAAGGAGCCTGGCAGGGACAAACCACATTCCCCACATGCATTTGAAGTTTCAAGTGGCAAGATAAGCAAGCAGCCCCATTCTCTGTGCCTCTGTGTGAGCACTGCCATGGGCAGATGAGGCTGAGCAACAGCTTTCCAGGCTTGCCCCTTCTGGCTGCCAGCTATCTGCAGACGTTCGCACTTTCGGAGCAGGGCTGCGAAAGGAGCCTGGCTGGGACACCAACTTTCCCAGGCTACGTTTGAAGTTTCAAGTGGCAAGATAAGCAAGCAGCCCCATTCTCTGTGCCTCTATGCGAACAGTGCCATGGGCAGATGAGGCTGAGCAACAGCTTTCCCAGGCTACGTTTGAAGTTTGAGGTGGCAAGACAAGCAAGGAGCCCCATTCTCTGTGCCTCTGTGCGAGCACTGCCATGGGCAGATGAGGCTGAGCAACAGCTTTCCAGGCTAGCCCCTTCTGCCTGCCAGCTATCTGCAGATGTTCGCACTTTCGGAGCAGGGCTGCGAAAGGAGCCTGGCTGGGACACCAACTTTCCCAGCATGCGTTTGAAGTTTCAAGTGGCAAGATAAGCAAGCAGCCACATTCTCTGTGCCTCTATGGGAACAGTGCCATGGGCAGATGAGGCTGAGCAACAGCTTTCCAGGCTAGCACCTTCTGTCTGCCAGCTATCTGCAGACGTTCGCACTTTCGGAGCAGGGCTGTGATAGGAGCCTGGCAGGGACACCACCATTCCCAGCATGCGTTTGAAGTTTCAAGTGGCAAGATAAGCAAGCAGCCCCATTCTCTGTGCCTCTTTGCGAACAGTGCCATAGGCAGATGAGGCTGAGCAACAGCTTTCCAGGCTAGCACCTTCTGGCTGCCAGCTATCTGCAGACGTTTGCATTTCTAGAGCAGGGTTGCGAAAGGAGCCTAGCAGGTACACCATCTTTCCCAGGCTACGTTTGAAGTTTGAGGTGGCAAGACAAGCAAGCAGCCCCATTCTCTGTGCCTCTGTGCGAGCAGTGCCATGGGCAGATGAGGCTGAGCAACAGCTTTCCAGGCTAGCACCTTCTGGCTGCCAGCTATCTGCAGACGTTCGCACTTTCGGAGCAGGTCTGCGAAAGGAGCCTGGCTGGGACACCAACTTTCCCAGGCTACGTTTGAAGTTTGAGGTGGCAAGACAAGCAAGCAGCCCCATTCTCTGTGCCTCTGTGCGAGCACTGCCATGGGCAGATGAGGCTGAGCAACAGCTTTCCAGGCTAGCCCCTTCTGGCTGCCACCTATCTGCAGACGTTCGCACTTTCGGAGCAGGGCTGTGACAGGAGCCTGGCAGGGACACCACCATTCCCAGCATGCGTTTGAAGTTTCAAGTGGCAAGATAAGCAAGCAGCCCCATTCTCTTGTGCCTCTATGCGAACAGTGCCATGGGCAGATGAGGCTGAGCAACAGCTTACCAGGCTAGCCCCTTCAGGCTGCCAGCTATCTGCAGACATTCGCATTTTAGGAGCAGGGCTGCGATAGGAGCTTGGCAGGTACACCATCTTTCCCAGGCTATGTTTGAAGTTTGAGGTGGCAAGACAAGCAAGGACCCCATTCTCTGTGCCTCTGTGCGAGCAGTGCCATGGGCAGATGAGGCTGAGCAACAGCTTTCCAGGCTAGCCCCTTCTGGCTGCCACCTATCTGCAGACGTTCGCACTTTCGGACCAGGGCTGTGATAGGAGCCTGGCAGGGACACCACCATTCCCAGCATGCGTTTGAAGTTTCAAGTGGCAAGATAAGCAAGCAGCCCCATTCTCTGTGTCTCTATGCGAACAGTGCCATGGGCAGATGAGGCTGAGCAACAGCTTTCCAGGATAGCACCTTCTGGCTGCCAGCTATCTCAAGAGCAGATCTGCGAAAGGAGCCTAGCAGGTACACCATCTTTCCCAGGCTACGTTTGAAGTTTGAGGTGGCAAGACAAGCAAGGACCTCATTCTCTGTGCCTCTTTGCGAACAGTGCCATAGGCAGATGAGGCTGAGCAACAGCTTTCCAGGCTAGCACCTTCTGGCTGCCAGTTATCTGCAGACGTTTGCATTTCAAGAGCAGGTTTGCGAAAGGAGTCTAGCAGGTACACCATCTTTCCCAGGCTACTTTTGAAGTTTGAGGTGGCAAGACAAGCAAGGAGCCCCATTCTCTGTGCCTCTGTGCGAGCAGTGCCATAGGCAGATGAGGCTGAGCAACAGCTTTCCAGGCTAGCACCTTCTGGCTGCCAGCTATCTGCAGACATTTGCTTTTCAAGAGCAGGGTTGCGAAAGGAGCCTGGCAGGTACACCATCTTTCCCAGGCTACGTTTGAAGTTTGAGGTGGCAAGACAAGCAAGGAGCCCCATTCTCTGTGCCTCTGTGCGAGCAGTGCCGTGGGCAGATGAGGCTGAGCAACAGCTTACCAGGCTAGCCCCTTCAGGCTGCCATCTATCTGCAGACATTCGCATTTTAGGAGCAGGGCTGCGATAGGAGCTTGGCAGGTACACCATCTTTCCCAGGATACGTTTGAAGTTTGAGGTGGCAAGACAAGCAAGGACCCCATTCTCTGTGCCTCTGTGCGAGCAGTGCCATGGGCAGATGAGGCTGAGCAACAGCTTTCCAGGCTAGCCTCTTCTGCCTGCCAGCTATCTGCAGACGTTCGCACTTTCGGAGCAGGGCTGTGATAGGAGCCTGGCAGGGACACCACCATTCCCAGCATGCGTTTGAAGTTTCAAGTGGCAAGATAAGCAAGCAGCCCCATTCTCTGTGTCTCTATGCGAACAGTGCCATGGGCAGATGAGGCTGAGCAACAGCTTTCCAGGATAGCACCTTCTGGCTGCCAGCTATCTCAAGAGCAGATCTGCGAAAGGAGCCTAGCAGGTACACCATCTTTCCCAGGCTACGTTTGAAGTTTGAGGTGGCAAGACAAGCAAGGACCTCATTCTCTGTGCCTCTTTGCGAACAGTGCCATAGGCAGATGAGGCTGAGCAACAGCTTTCCAGGCTAGCACCTTCTGGCTGCCAGTTATCTGCAGACGTTTGCATTTCAAGAGCAGGTTTGCGAAAGGAGCCTAGCAGGTACACCATCTTTCCCAGGCTACTTTTGAAGTTTGAGGTGGCAAGACAAGCAAGGAGCCCCATTCTCTGTGCCTCTGTGCGAGCAGTGCCATAGGCAGATGAGGCTGAGCAACAGCTTTCCAGGCTAGCACCTTCTGGCTGCCAGCTATCTGCAGACATTTGCTTTTCAAGAGCAGGGTTGCGAAAGGAGCCTAGCAGGTACACCATCTTTCCCAGGCTACGTTTGAAGTTTGAGGTGGCAAGACAAGCAAGGAGCCCCATTCTCTGTGCCTCTGTGCGAGCAGTGCCGTGGGCAGATGAGGCTGAGCAACAGCTTACCAGGCTAGCCCCTTCAGGCTGCCATCTATCTGCAGACATTCGCATTTTAGGAGCAGGGCTGCGATAGGAGCTTGGCAGGTACACCATCTTTCCCAGGCTACGTTTGAAGTTTGAGGTGGCAAGACAAGCAAGGACCCCATTCTCTGTGCCTCTGTGCGAGCAGTGCCATGGGCAGATGAGGCTGAGCAACAGCTTTCCAGGCTAGCCTCTTCTGCCTGCCAGCTATCTGCAGACGTTCGCACTTTCGGAGCAGGGCTGTGATAGGAGCCTGGCAGAGACACCACCATTCCCAGCATGCGTTTGAAGTTTCAAGTGGCAAGATAAGCAAGCAGCCCCATTCTCTGTGCCTCTATGCGAACAGTGCCATGGGCAGATGAGGCTGAGCAACAGCTTTCCAGGCTAGCCCCTTCTGGCTGCCAGCTATCTGCAGACGTTCGCATTTCAAGAGCAGGGCTGCGAAAGGAGCCTGGCTGGGACACCAACTTACCCAGGCTACCTTTGAAGTTTGAGGTGGCAAGACAAGCAAGCAGCCCCATTCTCTGTGCCTCTATGCGAGCACTGCCATGGGCAGATGAGGCTGAGCAACAGCTTTCCAGGCTAGCCTCTTCTGCCTGCCAGCTATCTGCAGACGTTAGCATTTCAAGAGAAGGGCTGCGAAAGGAGCCTGGCAGGTACACCATCTTTCCCAGGCTACGTTTGAAGTTTGAGGTGGCAAGACAAGCAAGGAGCCCCATTCTCTGTGCCTCTCTGCGAGCAGTGCCATGGGCAGATGAGGCTGAGCAACAGCTTTCCAGGCTAGCACCTTCTGGCTGCCAGCTATCGGCAGACGTTCGCACTTTCGGAGCAGGGCTGCGAAAGGAGCCTGGCTGGGACACCAACTTTCCCAGCATGCGTTTGATGTTTGAAGTGGCAAGACAAGCAAGCAGCCCCATTCTGTGTGCCCCTGTGCGAGCACTGCCATGGGCAGATGAGGCTGAGCAACAGCTTTCCAGGCTAGCACCTTCTGCCTGCCAGCTATCTGCAGACGTTCGCATTTCAAGAGCAGGGCTGCGAAAGGAGCCTAGCAGGTACACCATCTTTCCCAGGCTACGTTTGAAGTTTGAGGTGGCAAGACAAGCAAGGAGCCCCATTCTCTGTGCCTCTGTGCGAGCCGTGCCATGGGCAGATGAGGCTGAGCAACAGCTTTCCAGGCTAGCACCTTCTGGCTGCCAGCTATCCGCAGACGTTCGCACTTTCGGAGCAGGGCTGCGAAAGGAGCCTGGCTGGGACACCAACTTTCCCAGGCTACCTTTGAAGTTTGAGGTGGCAAGACAAGCAAGCAGCCCCATTCTCTGTGCCTCTGTGCGAGCACTGCCATTGGCAGATGAGGCTGAGCAACAGCTTTCCAGGGTAGCCCCTTCTGCCTGCCAGCTATCTGCAGACGTTTGCACTTTCGGAGCAGGGCTGTGATAGGAGCCTGGCAGGGACACCACCATTCCCAGCATGCGAATGAAGTTTCAAGTGGCAAGACAAGCAAGGAGCCCCATTCTCTGTGCCTCTGTGCGAGCACTGCCATGGGCAGATGAGGCTGAGCAACAGCTTTCCAGGCTAGCCTCTTCTGCCTGCCAGCTATCGGCAGACGTTCGCACTTTCGGAGCAGGGCTGCGAAAGGAGCCTAGCAGGTACACCAATTTTCCCAGGATACGTTTGAAGTTTGAGGTGGCAAGACAAGCAAGCAGCCCCATTCTCTGTGCCTCTGTGCGAGCACTGCCATGGGCAGATGAGGCTGAGCAACAGCTTTCCAGGCTAGCACCTTCTGGCTGCCAGCTATTCGCAGACGTTCGCACTTTCGGAGCAGGGCTGCGAAAGGAGCCTGGCTGGGACACCAACTTTCCCAGGCTACGTTTGAAATTTCAAGTGGCAAGATAAGCAAGCAGCCCCATTCTCTGTGCCTCTATGCGAACAGTGCCATGGGCAGATGAGGCTGAGCAACAGCTTTCCAGGCTAGCCCCTTCTGGCTGCCAGCTATCTGCAGACGTTCGCATTTCAAGAGCAGGGCTGCGAAAGGAGCCTAGCAGGTACACCAACTTTCCCAGGCTACGTTTGAAGTTTGAGGTGGCAAGACAAGCAAGGAGCCCCATTCTCTGTGCCTCTGTGCGAGCACTGCCATGGGCAGATGAGGCTGAGCAACAGCTTTCCAGGCTAGCCCCTTCTGCCTGCCAGCTACCTGCAGACGTTCGCACTTTCGGAGCAGGGCTGCGAAAGGAGCCTGGCTGGGACACCAACTTTCCCAGGCTACGTTTGAAGTTTGAGGTGGCAAGACAAGCAAGCAGCCCCATTCTCTGTGCCTCTATGCGAACAGTGCCATGGGCAGATGAGGCTGAGCAACAGCTTTCCAGGCTAGCCCCTTCTGGCTGCCAGCTATCTGCAGACGTTCGCATTTCAAGAGCAGGGCTGCGAAAGGAGCCTAGCAGGTACACCATCTTTCCCAGGCTACGTTTGAAGTTTGAGGTGGCAAGACAAGCAAGGAGCCCCATTCTCTGTGCCTCTGTGCGAGCAGTGCCATGGGCAGATGAGGCTGAGCAACAGCTTTCCAGGCTAGCCCCTTCTGCCTGCCAGCTATCTGCAGACGTTTGCACTTTCGGAGCAGGGCTGCGAAAGGAGCCTGGCTGGGACACCACCTTTCCCAGCATGCGTTTGAACTTTGAGGTGGCAAGACAAGCAAGCAGCCCCATTCTCTGTGCCTCTGTGCGAGCACTGCCATGGGCAGATGAGGCTGAGCAACAGCTTTCCAGGCTAGCACCTTCTGGCTGCCAGCTATCGGCAGACGTTCGCACTTTCGGAGCAGGGCTGAAAAAGGAGCCTAGCAGGTACACCAATTTTCCCAGGATACGTTTGAAGTTTGAGGTGGCAAGACAAGCAAGCAGCCCCATTCTCTGTGCCTCTGTGCGAGCACTGCCATGGGCAGAGGAGGCTGAGCAATAGCTTTCCAGGATAGCCCCTTCTGCCTGCCAGCTATCTGCAGACGTTCGCACTTTCGGAGCAGGGCTGTGATAGGAGCCTGGCAGGGACACCACCATTCCCAGCATGCGTTTGAAGTTTCAAGTGGCAAGATAAGCAAGCAGCCCCATTCTCTGTGTCTCTATGCGAACAGTGCCATGGGCAGATGAGGCTGAGCAACAGCTTTCCAGGCTAGCCCCTTCTGGCTGCCAGCTATCTGCAGACGTTCGCCTTTCAAGAGCAGGGCTGCGAAAGGAGCCTAGCAGGTACAACATTTTTCCCAGGCTACGTTTGAAGTTTGAGGTGGCAAGACAAGCAAGGACCCCATTCTCTGTGCCTCTGTGCGAGCAGTGCCATGGGCAGATGAGGCTGAGCAACAGCTTTCCAGGCTAGCCCCTTCTGCCTGCCAGCTATCTGCAGACGTTCGCACTTTCGGAGCAGGGCTGTGATAGGAGCCTGGCAGGGACACCACCATTCCCAGCATGCGTTTGAAGTTTCAAGTGGCAAGATAAGCAAGCAGCCCCATTCTCTCTGCCTCTATGCGAACAGTGCCATGGGCAGATGAGGCTGAGCAAGAGCTTTCAAGGCTAGCCCCTTCTGGCTGCCAGCTATCTGCAGACGTTCGCATTTCAAGAGCAGGGCTGCGAAAGGAGCCTAGCAGGTATACCATCTTTCCCAGGCTACGTTTGAAGTTTGAGGTGGCAAGACAAGCAAGGAGCCCCATTCTCTGTGCCTCTGTGCGAGCCGTGCCATGGGCAGATGAGGCTGAGCAACAGCTTTCCAGGATAGCCCCTTCTGGCTGCCAGCTATCTGCAGACGTTCGCACTTTCGGAGCAGGGCTGCGAAAGGAGCCTGGCTGGGACACCAACTTTCAAAGGCTACCTTTGAAGTTTGAGGTGGCAAGACAAGCAAGCAGCCCCATTCTCTGTGCCTCTGTGCGAACAGTGCCATGGGCAGATGAGGCTGAGCAACAGCTTTCCAGGCTAGCCTCTTCTGCCTGCCAGCTATCTGCAGACGTTCGCACTTTCGGAGCAGGGCTGCGAAAGGAGCCTGTCTGGGACACCAACTTTCAAAGGCTACCTTTGAAGTTTGAGGTGGCAAGACAAGCAAGCAGCCCCATTCTCTGTGCCTCTGTGCGAGCACTGCCATGGGCAGATGAGGCTGAGCAACAGCTTTCCAGGCTAGCCTCTTCTGCCTGCCAGCTATCTGCAGACGTTCGCATTTCAAGAGCAGGGCTGTGAAAGGAGCCTAGCAGGTACACCATCTTTCCCAGGCTACTTTTGAAGTTTGAGGTGGCAAGACAAGCAAGCAGCCCCATTCTCTGTGCCTCTGTGCGAGCAGTGCCATGGGCAGATGAGGCTGAGCAACAGCTTTCCAGGCTAGCACCTTCTGGCTGCCAGCTATCGGCAGACGTTTGCACTTTCGGAGCAGGGCTGCGAAAGGAGCCTGGCTGGGACACCAACTTTCCCAGGCTACGTTTGATGTTTGAAGTGGCAAGACAAGCAAGCAGCCCCATTCTCTGTGCCTCTGTGCGAGCACTGCCATGGGCAGATGAGGCTGAGCAACAGCTTTCCAGGATAGCCCCTTCTGCCTGCCAGCTATCTGCAGACGTTCGCATTTCAAGAGCAGGGCTGTGAAAGGAGCCTAGCAGGTACACCATCATTCCCAGGCTACGTTTGAAGTTTGAGGTGGCAAGACAAGCAAGGAGCCCCATTCTCTGTGCCTCTGTGCGAGCACTGCCATGGGCAGATGAGGCTGAGCAACTGCTTTCCAGGCTAGCCCCTTCTGCCTGCCAGCTATCTGCAGACGTTCGCACTTTCGGAGCAGGGCTGCGAAAGGAGCCTGGCTGGGACACCAACTTTCCCAGGCTACGTTTGAAGTTTGAGGTGGCCAGACAAGCAAGCAGCCCCATTCTCTGTGCCTCTGTGCGAGCACTGCCATGGGCAGATGAGGCTGAGCAACAGCTTTCCAGGATAGCCCCTTCTGCCTGCCAGCTATCTGCAGACGTTCGCACTTTCGGAGCAGGGCTGTGATAGGAGCCTGGCAGGGACACCACCATTCCCAGCATGCGTTTGAAGTTTCAAGTGGCAAGATAAGCAAGCAGCCCCATTCTCTGTGCCTCTATGCGAACAGTGCCATGGGCAGATGAGGCTGAGCAACAGCTTTCCAGGCTAGCCCCTTCTGGCTGCCAGCTATCTGCAGACGTTCGCATTTCAAGAGCAGGGCTGCGAAAGGAGCCCAGCAGGTACACCATCTTTCCCAGGATACGTTTGAAGTTTGAGGTGGCAAGACAAGCAAGCAGCCCCATTCTCTGTGCCTCTGTGCGAGCACTGCCATGGGCAGATGAGGCTGAGCAACAGCTTTCCAGGCTAGCCCCTTCTGCCTGCCAGCTATCTGCAGACGTTCGCACTTTCGGAGCAGGGCTGTGATAGGAGCCTGGCAGGGACACCACCATTCCCAGCATGCGTTTGAAGTTTGAGGTGGCAAGATAAGCAAGCAGCCCCATTCTCTGTGCCTCTATGCGAACAGTGCCATGGGCAGATGAGGCTGAGCAACAGCTTTCCAGGCTAGCCCCTTCTGCCTGCCAGCTATCTGCAGACGTTCGCATTTCAAGAGCAGGGCTGCGAAAGGAGCCTAGCAGGTACACCAACTTTCCCAGGCTACGTTTGAAGTTTGAGGTGGCAAGACAAGCAAGGAGCCCCATTCTCTGTGCCTCTGTGCGAGCACTGCCATGGGCAGATGAGGCTGAGCAACAGCTTTCCAGGCTAGCCCCTTCTGCCTGCCAGCTACCTGCAGACGTTCGCACTTTCGGAGCAGGGCTGCGAAAGGAGCCTGGCTGGGACACCAACTTTCCCAGGCTACGTTTGAAGTTTGAGGTGGCAAGACAAGCAAGCAGCCCCATTCTCTGTGCCTCTGTGCGAGCAGTGCCATGGGCAGATGAGGCTGAGCAACAGCTTTCCAGGATAGCCCCTTCTGCTTGCCAGCTATCTGCAGACGTTCGCACTTTTGGAGCAGGGCTGTGATAGGAGCCTGGCAGGGACACCACCATTCCCAGCATGCGTTTGAAGTTTCAAGTGGCAAGATAAGCAAGCAGCCCCATTCTCTGTGCCTCTATGCGAACAGTGCCATGGGCAGATGAGGCTGAGCAACAGCTTTCCAGGCTAGCCCCTTCTGGCTGCCAGCTATCTGCAGACGTTCGCATTTCAAGAGCAGGGCTGCGAAAGGAGCCCAGCAGGTACACCATCTTTCCCAGGATACGTTTGAAGTTTGAGGTGGCAAGACAAGCAAGCAGCCCCATTCTCTGTGCCTCTGTGCGAGCACTGCCATGGGCAGATGAGGCTGAGCAACAGCTTTCCAGGCTAGCCCCTTCTGCCTGCCAGCTACCTGCAGACGTTCGCACTTTCGGAGCAGGGCTGCGAAAGGAGCCTGGCTGGGACACCAACTTTCCCAGGCTACGTTTGAAGTTTGAGGTGGCAAGACAAGCAAGCAGCCCCATTCTCTGTGCCTCTGTGCGAGCAGTGCCATGGGCAGATGAGGCTGAGCAACAGCTTTCCAGGATAGCCCCTTCTGCTTGCCAGCTATCTGCAGACGTTCGCACTTTTGGAGCAGGGCTGTGATAGGAGCCTGGCAGGGACACCACCATTCCCAGCATGCGTTTGAAGTTTCAAGTGGCAAGATAAGCAAGCAGCCCCATTCTCTGTGCCTCTATGCGAACAGTGCCATGGGCAGATGAGGCTGAGCAACAGCTTTCCAGGCTAGCCCCTTCTGGCTGCCAGCTATCTGCAGACGTTCGCATTTCAAGAGCAGGGCTGCGAAAGGAGCCTAGCAGGTACACCATCTTTCCCAGGCTACGTTTGAAGTTTGAGGTGGCAAGACAAGCAAGGAGCCCCATTCTCTGTGCCTCTGTGCGAGCAGTGCCATGGGCAGATGAGGCTGAGCAACAGCTTTCCAGGCTAGCCCCTTCTGGCTGCCAGCTATCTGCAGACGTTTGCACTTTCGGAGCAGGGCTGCGAAAGGAGCCTGGCTGGGACACCAACTTTCAAAGGCTACCTTTGAAGTTTGAAGTGGCAAGACAAGCAAGCAGCCCCATTCTCTGTGCCTCTATGCGAACAGTGCCATGGGCAGATGAGGCTGAGCAACAGCTTTCCAGGCTAGCCTCTTCTGCCTTCCAGCTATCTGCAGACGTTCGCATTTCAAGAGCAGGGCTGTGAAATGAGCCTAGCAGGTACACCATCTTTCCCAGGCTACTTTTGAAGTTTGAGGTGGCAAGACAAGCAAGCAGCCCCATTCTCTGTGCCTCTGTGCGAGCAGTGCCATGGGCAGATGAGGCTGAGCAACAGCTTTCCAGGCTAGCACCTTCTGGCTGCCAGCTATCGGCAGACGTTTGCACTTTCGGAGCAGGGCTGCGAAAGGAGCCTGGCTGGGACACCAACTTTCCCAGGCTACGTTTGATGTTTGAAGTGGCAAGACAAGCAAGCAGCCCCATTCTCTGTGCCTCTGTGCGAGCACTGCCATGGGCAGATGAGGCTGAGCAACAGCTTTCCAGGATAGCCCCTTCTGCCTGCCAGCTATCTGCAGACGTTCGCATTTCAAGAGCAGGGCTGCGAAAGGAGCCTAGCAGGTACACCATCATTCCCAGGCTACGTTTGAAGTTTGAGGTGGCAAGACAAGCAAGGAGCCCCATTCTCTGTGCCTCTGTGCGAGCAGTGCCATGGGCAGATGAGGCTGAGCAACTGCTTTCCAGGCTAGCCCCTTCTGGCTGCCAGCTATCTGCAGACGTTCGCACTTTCGGAGCAGGGCTGCGAAAGGAGCCTGGCTGGGACACCAACTTTCCCAGGCTACGTTTGAAGTTTGAGGTGGCAAGACAAGCAAGCAGCCCCATTCTCTGTGCCTCTGTGCGAGCACTGCCATGGGCAGATGAGGCTGAGCAACAGCTTTCCAGGATAGCCCCTTCTGCCTGCCAGCTATCTGCAGACGTTCGCACTTTCGGAGCAGGGCTGTGATAGGAGCCTGGCAGGGACACCACCATTCCCAGCATGCGTTTGAAGTTTCAAGTGGCAAGATAAGCAAGCAGCCCCATTCTCTGTGCCTCTATGCGAACAGTGCCATGGGCAGATGAGGCTGAGCAACAGCTTTCCAGGCTAGCCCCTTCTGGCTGCCAGCTATCTGCAGACGTTCGCATTTCAAGAGCAGGGCTGCGAAAGGAGCCCAGCAGGTACACCATCTTTCCCAGGCTACGTTTGAAGTTTGAGGTGGCAAGACAAGCAAGCAGCCCCATTCTCTGTGCCTCTGTGCGAGCACTGCCATGGGCAGATGAGGCTGAGCAACAGCTTTCCAGGCTAGCCCCTTCTGCTTGCCAGCTATCTGCAGACGTTCGCACTTTCGGAGCAGGGCTGTGATAGGAGCCTGGCAGGGACACCACCATTCCCAGCATGCGTTTGAAGTTTCAAGTGGCAAGATAAGCAAGCAGCCCCATTCTCTGTGCCTCTATGCGAACAGTGCCATGGGCAGATGAGGCTGAGCAACAGCTTTCCAGGCTAGCCCCTTCTGCCTGCCAGCTATCTGCAGACGTTCGCATTTCAAGAGCAGGGCTGCGAAAGGAGCCTAGCAGGTACACCAACTTTCCCAGGCTACGTTTGAAGTTTGAGGTGGCAAGACAAGCAAGGAGCCCCATTCTCTGTGCCTCTGTGCGAGCAGTGCCATGGGCAGATGAGGCTGAGCAACAGCTTTCCAGGCTAGCCCCTTCTGCCTGCCAGCTATCTGCAGACGTTCGCACTTTCGGAGCAGGGCTGCGAAAGGAGCCTGGCTGGGACACCAACTTTCCCAGGCTACGTTTGAAGTTTGAGGTGGCAAGACAAGCAAGCAGCCCCATTCTCTGTGCCTCTGTGCGAGCACTGCCATGGGCAGATGAGGCTGAGCAACAGCTTTCCAGGATAGCCCCTTCTGCCTGCCAGCTATCTGCAGACGTTCGCACTTTTGGAGCAGGGCTGTGATAGGAGCCTGGCAGGGACACCACCATTCCCAGCATGCGTTTGAAGTTTCAAGTGGCAAGATAAGCAAGCAGCCCCATTCTCTGTGCCTCTATGCGAACAGTGCCATGGGCAGATGAGGCTGAGCAACAGCTTTCCAGGCTAGCCCCTTCTGGCTGCCAGCTATCTGCAGACGTTCGCATTTCAAGAGCAGGGCTGCGAAAGGAGCCTAGCAGGTACACCATCTTTCCCAGGCTACGTTTGAAGTTTGAGGTGGCAAGACAAGCAAGGAGCCCCATTCTCTGTGCCTCTGTGCGAGCAGTGCCATGGGCAGATGAGGCTGAGCAACAGCTTTCCAGGCTAGCCCCTTCTGGCTGCCAGCTATCTGCAGACGTTTGCACTTTCGGAGCAGGGCTGCGAAAGGAGCCTGGCTGGGACACCAACTTTCCCAGGCTACGTTTGAACTTTGAGGTGGCAAGACAAGCAAGCAGCCCCATTCTCTGTGCCTCTGTGCGAGCACTGCCATGGGCAGATGAGGCTGAGCAACAGCTTTCCAGGATAGCCCCTTCTGGCTGCCAGCTATCTGCAGACGTTTGCACTTTCGGAGCAGGGCTGCGAAAGGAGCCTGGCTGGGACACCAACTTTCCCAGGCTTCGTTTGAAGTTTGAGGTGGCAAGACAAGCAAGCAGCCCCATTCTCTGTGCCTCTGTGCGAGCACTGCCATGGGCAGATGAGGCTGAGCAACAGCTTTCCAGGCTAGCCCCTTCTGCCTGCCAGCTACCTGCAGACGTTCGCACTTTCGGAGCAGGGCTGCGAAAGGAGCCTAGCAGGTACACCATCTTTCCCAGGCTACGTTTGAAGTTTGAGGTGGCAAGACAAGCAAGGAGCCCCATTCTCTGTGCCTCTGTGCGAGCAGTGCCATGGGCAGATGAGGCTGAGCAACAGCTTTCCAGGCTAGCACCTTCTGGCTGCCAGCTATCCGCAGACGTTCGCACTTTCGGAGCAGGGCTGCGAAAGGAGCCTGGCTGGGACACTAACTTTCCCAGGTTACGTTTGAAATTTCAAGTGGCAAGATAAGCAAGCAGCCCCATTCTCTGTGCCTCTATGCGAACAGTGCCATGGGCAGATGAGGCTGAGCAACAGCTTTCCAGGCTAGCCCCTTCTGGCTGCCAGCTATCGGCAGACGTTCGCATTTCAAGAGCAGGGCTGCGAAAGGAGCCTAGCAGGTACACCATCTTTCCCAGGCTACGTTTGAAGTTTGAGGTGGCAAGACAAGCAAGGAGCCCCATTCTCTGTGCCTCTTTGCGAACAGTGCCATGGGCAGATGAGGCTGAGCAACAGCTTTCCAGGCTAGCCCCTTCTGGCGGTCAGCTATCTGCAGACGTTTGCACTTTCAGAGCAGGGCTGCGAAAGGAGCCTGGCTGGGACACCACCTTTCCCAGGCTACGTTTGAACTTTGAGGTGGCAAGACAAGCAAGCAGCCCCATTCTCTGTGCCTCTGTGCGAGCACTGCCATGGGCAGATGAGGCTGAGCAACAGCTTTCCAGGCTAGCCCCTTCTGGCTGCCAGCTATCTGCAGACGTTCGCCTTTCAAGAGCAGGGCTGCGAAAGGAGCCTAGCAGGTACAACATTTTTCCCAGGCTACGTTTGAAGTTTGAGGTGGCAAGACAAGCAAGCAGCCCCATTCTCTGTGCCTCTGTGCGAGCACTGCCATGGGCAGAGGAGGCTGAGCAACAGCTTTCCAGGCTAGCCCCTTCTGCCTGCCAGCTATCTGCAGACGTTCGCACTTTCGGAGCAGGGCTGTGATAGGAGCCTGGCAGGGACACCACCATTCCCAGCATGCGTTTGAAGTTTCAAGTGGCAAGATAAGCAAGCAGCCTAATTCTCTCTGCCTCTATGCGAACAGTGCCATGGGCAGATGAGGCTGAGCAACAGCTTTCCAGGCTAGCCCCTTCTGGCTGCCAGCTATCTGCAGACGTTCGCATTTCAAGAGCAGGGCTGCGAAAGGAGCCTAGCAGGTACACCATCTTTCCCAGGCTACGTTTGAAGTTTGAGGTGGCAAGACAAGCAAGGAGCCCCATTCTCTGTGCCTCTGTGCGAGCACTGCCATGGGCAGATGAGGCTGAGCAACAGCTTTCCAGGCTAGCCCCTTCTGGCTGCCAGCTATCTGCAGACGTTCGCACTTTCGGAGCAGGGCTGCGAAAGGAGCCTGGCTGGGACACCAACTTTCCCAGGCTACGTTTGAAGTTTGAGGTGGCAAGACAAGCAAGCAGCCCCATTCTCTGTGCCTCTGTGCGAGCACTGCCATTGGCAGATGAGGCTGAGCAACAGCTTTCCAGGCTAGCCCCTTCTCCCTGCCAGCTATCTGCAGACGTTCGCACTTTCGGAGCAGGGCTGTGATAGGAGCCTGGCAGGGACACCACCATTCCCAGCATGCGTTTGAAGTTTCAAGTGGCAAGATAAGCAAGCAGCCCCATTCTCTGTGCCTCTATGCGAACAGTGCCATAGGCAGATGAGGCTGAGCAACAGCTTTCCAGGCTAGCCCCTTCTGCCTGCCAGCTATCTGCAGACGTTCGCATTTCAAGAGCAGGGCTGCGAAAGGAGCCTGGCTGGGACACCATCTTTCCCAGGCTACGTTTGAAGTTTGAGGTGGCAAGACAAGCAAGGAGCCCCATTCTCTGTGCCTCTGTGCGAGCCGTGCCATGGGCAGATGAGGCTGAGCAACAGCTTTCCAGGATAGCCCCTTCTGCCTGCCAGCTATCTGCAGACGTTCGCACTTTCGGAGCAGGGCTGCGAAAGGAGCCTGGCTGGGACACCAACTTTCAAAGGCTACCTTTGAAGTTTGAGGTTGCAAAACAAGCAAGCAGCCCCATTCTCTGTGCCTCTGTGCGAGCACTGCCATGGGCAGATGAGGCTGAGCAACAGCTTTCCAGGCTAGCCCCTTCTGCCTGCCAGCTATCTGCAGACGTTCGCATTTCAAGAGCAGGGCTGCGAAAGGAGCCTAGCAGGTACACCATCATTCCCAGGCTACGTTTGAAGTTTGAGGTGGCAAGACAAGCAAGGAGCCCCATTCTCTGTGCCTCTGTGCGAGCAGTGCCATGGGCAGATGAGGCTGAGCAACTGCTTTCCAGGCTAGCCCCTTCTGGCTGCCAGCTATCTGCAGACGTTCGCACTTTCGGAGCAGGGCTGCGAAAGGAGCCTGGCTGGGACACCAACTTTCCCAGGCTACGTTTGAAGTTTGAGGTGGCAAGACAAGCAAGCAGCCCCATTCTCTTTGCCTCTGTGCGAGCACTGCCATGGGCAGATGAGGCTGAGCAACAGCTTTCCAGGATAGCCCCTTCTGCCTGCCAGCTATCTGCAGACGTTCGCACTTTCGGAGCAGGGCTGTGATAGGAGCCTGGCAGGGACACCACCATTCCCAGCATGCGTTTGAAGTTTCAAGTGGCAAGATAAGCAAGCAGCCCCATTCTCTGTGCCTCTATGCGAACAGTGCCATGGGCAGATGAGGCTGAGCAACAGCTTTCCAGGCTAGCCCCTTCTGGCTGCCAGCTATCTGCAGACGTTCGCATTTCAAGAGCAGGGCTGCGAAAGGAGCCTAGCAGGTACACCATCTTTCCCAGGCTACGTTTGAAGTTTGAGGTGGCAAGACAAGCAAGCAGCCCCATTCTCTGTGCCTCTGTGCGAGCACTGCCATGGGCAGATGAGGCTGAGCAACAGCTTTGCAGGCTAGCCCCTTCTGCCTGCCAGCTATCTGCAGACGTTCGCACTTTCGGAGCAGGGCTGTGATAGGAGCCTGGCAGGGACACCACCATTCCCAGCATGCGTTTGAAGTTTCAAGTGGCAAGATAAGCAAGCAGCCCCATTCTCTGTGCCTCTATGCGAACAGTGCCATGGGCAGATGAGGCTGAGCAACAGCTTTCCAGGCTAGCCCCTTCTGCCTGCCAGCTATCTGCAGACGTTCGCATTTCAAGAGCAGGGCTGCGAAAGGAGCCTAGCAGGTACACCAACTTTCCCAGGCTACGTTTGAAGTTTGAGGTGGCAAGACAAGCAAGGAGCCCCATTCTCTGTGCCTCTGTGCGAGCACTGCCATGGGCAGATGAGGCTGAGCAACAGCTTTCCAGGCTAGCCCCTTCTGCCTGCCAGCTACCTGCAGACGTTCGCACTTTCGGAGCAGGGGTGCGAAAGGAGCCTGGCTGGGACACCAACTTTCCCAGGCTACGTTTAAAGTTTGAGGTGGCAAGACAAGCAAGCAGCCCCATTCTCTGTGCCTCTGTGCGAGCAGTGCCATGGGCAGATGAGGCTGAGCAACAGCTTTCCAGGATAGCCCCTTCTGCTTGCCAGCTATCTGCAGACGTTCGCACTTTTGGAGCAGGGCTGTGATAGGAGCCTGGCAGGGACACCACCATTCCCAGCATGCGTTTGAAGTTTCAAGTGGCAAGATAAGCAAGCAGCCCCATTCTCTGTGCCTCTATGCGAACAGTGCCATGGGCAGATGAGGCTGAGCAACAGCTTTCCAGGCTAGCCCCTTCTGGCTGCCAGCTATCTGCAGACGTTCGCATTTCAAGAGCAGGGCTGCGAAAGGAGCCTAGCAGGTACACCATCTTTCCCAGGTTACGTTTGAAGTTTGAGGTGGCAAGACAAGCAAGGAGCCCCATTCTCTGTGCCTCTGTGCGAGCAGTGCCATGGGCAGATGAGGCTGAGCAACAGCTTTCCAGGCTAGCCCCTTCTGCCTGCCAGCTATCTGCAGACGTTTGCACTTTCGGAGCAGGGCTGCGAAAGGAGCCTGGCTGGGACACCAACTTTCCCAGGCTACGTTTGAAGTTTGAGGTGGCAAGACAAGCAAGCAGCCCCATTCTCTGTGCCTCTGTGCGAGCACTGCCATGGGCAGATGAGGCTGAGCAACAGCTTTCCAGGATAGCCCCTTCTGCCTGCCAGCTATCTGCAGACGTTCGCACTTTCGGAGCAGGGCTGTGATAGGAGCCTGGCAGGGACACCACCATTCCCAGCATGCATTTGAAGTTTCAAGTGGCAAGATAAGCAAGCAGCCCCATTCTCTGTGCCTCTATGCGAACAGTGCCATGGGCAGATGAGGCTGAGCAACAGCTTTCCAGGCTAGCCTCTTCTGCCTGCCAGCTATCTGCAGAAGTTCGCATTTCAAGAGCAGGGCTGCGAAAGGAGCCTAGAAGGTACAACGTCTTTCCCAGGCTACGTTTGAAGTTTGAGGTGGCAAGACAAGCAAGGAGCCCCATTCTCTGTGCCTCTGTGCGAGCAGTGCCATGGGCAGATGAGGCTGAGCAACAGCTTTCCAGGCTAGCACCTTCTGACTGCCAGCTATCGGCAGACGTTCGCACTTTCGGAGCAGGGCTGCGAAAGGAGCCTAGCAGGTACACCAATTTTCCCAGGATACGTTTGAAGTTTGAGGTGGCAAGACAAGCAAGCAGCCCCATTCTCTGTGCCTCTGTGCGAGCACTGCCATGGGCAGAGGAGGCTGAGCAATAGCTTTCCAGGATAGCCCCTTCTGCCTGCCAGCTATCTGCAGACGTTCGCACTTTCGGAGCAGGGCTGTGATAGGAGCCTGGCAGGGACACCACCATTCCCAGCATGCGTTTGAAGTTTCAAGTGGCAAGATAAGCAAGCAGCCCCATTCTCTGTGTCTCTATGCGAACAGTGCCATGGGCAGATGAGGCTGAGCAACAGCTTTCCAGGCTAGCACCTTCTGGCTGCCAGCTATCTGCATACGTTCGCCTTTCAAGAGCAGGGCTGCGAAAGGAGCCTAGCAGGTACACCATTTTTCCCAGGCTACGTTTGAAGTTTGAGGTGGCAAGACAAGCAAGCAGCCCCATTCTCTGTGCCTCTGTGCGAGCAGTGCCATGGGCAGATGAGGCTGAGCAACAGCTTTCCAGGCTAGCCCCTTCTGCCTGCCAGCTATCTGCAGACGTTCGCACATTCGGAGCAGGGCTGTGATAGGAGCCTGGCAGGGACACCACCATTCCCAGCATGCGTTTGAAGTTTCAAGTGGCAAGATAAGCAACAGCCCCATTCTCTGTGCCTCTATGCGAACAGTGCCATGGGCAGATGAGGCTGAGCAACAGCTTTCCAGGCTAGCACCTTCTGGCTGCCAGCTATCTGCAGACGTTCGCATTTCAAGAGCAGGGCTGCGAAAGGAGCCTAGCAGGTACACCATCTTTCCCAGGCTACGTTTGAAGTTTGAGGTGGCAAGACAAGCAAGGAGCCCCATTCTCTGTGCCTCTGTGCGAGCAGTGCCGTGGGCAGATGAGGCTGAGCAACAGCTTTCCAGGCTAGCCCCTTCTGCCTGCCAGCTATCTGCAGACGTTCGCACTTTCGGAGCAGGGCTGCGAAAGGAGCCTGGCTGGGACACCAACTTTCCCAGGCTACGTTTGAAGTTTGAGGTGGCAAGACAAGCAAGCAGCCCCATTCTCTGTGCCTCTGTGCGAGCACTGCCATTGGCAGATGAGGCTGAGCAACAGCTTTCCAGGCTAGCCCCTTCTGCCTGCCAGCTATCTGCAGACGTTCGCACTTTCGGAGCAGGGCTGTGATAGGAGCCTGGCAGGGACACCACCATTCCCAGCATGCGTTTGAAGTTTCAAGTGGCAAGATAAGCAAGCAGCCCCATTCTCTGTGCCTCTATGCGAACAGTGCCATGGGCAGATGAGGCTGAGCAACAGCTTTCCAGGCTAGCCCCTTCTGGCTGCCAGCTATCTGCAGACGTTCGCATTTCAAGAGCAGGGCTGCGTAAGGAGCCTGGCTGGGACACCATCTTTCCCAGGCTACGTTTGAAGTTTGAGGTGGCAAGACAAGCAAGGAGCCCCATTCTCTGTGCCTCTGTGCGAGCCGTGCCATGGGCAGATGAGGCTGAGCAACAGCTTTCCAGGATAGCCCCTTCTGCCTGCCAGCTATCTGCAGACGTTCGCACTTTCGGAGCAGGGCTGCGAAAGGAGCCTGGCTGGGACACCAACTTTCAAAGGCTACCTTTGAAGTTTGAGGTGGCAAGACAAGCAAGCAGCCCCATTCTCTGTGCCTCTATGCGAACAGTGCCATGGGCAGATGAGGCTGAGCAACAGCTTTCCAGGCTAGCCTCTTCTGCCTGCCAGCTATCTGCAGACGTTCGCATTTCAAGAGCAGGGCTGTGAAAGGAGCCTAGCAGGTACACCATCTTTCCCAGGCTACTTTTGAAGTTTGAGGTGGCAAGACAAGCAAGGAGCCCCATTCTCTGTGCCTCTGTGCGAGCAGTGCCATGGGCAGATGAGGCTGAGCAACAGCTTTCCAGGCTAGCCCCTTCTGGCTGCCAGCTATCGGCAGACGTTTGTACTTTCGGAGCAGGGCTGCGAAAGGAGCCTGGCTGGGACACCAACTTTCCCAGGGTACGTTTGATGTTTGAAGTGGCAAGACATGCAAGCAGCCCCATTCTCTGTGCCTCTGTGCGAGCACTGCCATGGGCAGATGAGGCTGAGCAACAGCTTTCCAGGCTAGCCCCTTCTGGCTGGCAGCTATCTGCAGACGTTCGCATTTCAAGAGCAGGGCTGCGAAAGGAGCCTAGCAGGTACACCATCATTCCCAGGCTACGTTTGAAGTTTGAGGTGGCAAGACAAGCAAGGAGCCCCATTCTCTGTGCCTCTGTGCGAGCAGTGCCATGGGCAGATGAGGCTGAGCAACAGCTTTCCAGGCTAGCCCCTTCTGCCTGCCAGCTATCTGCAGACGTTCGCACTTTCGGAGCAGGGCTGCGAAAGGAGCCTGGCTGGGACACCAACTTTCCCAGGCTACGTTTGAAGTTTGAGGTGGCAAGACAAGCAAGCAGCCCCATTCTCTGTGCCTCTGTGCGAGCACTGCCATGAGCAGATGAGGCTGAGCAACAGCTTTCCAGGATAGCCCCTTCTGCCTGCCAGCTATCTGCAGACGTTCGCACTTTCGGAGCAGGGCTGTGATAGGAGCCTGGCAGGGACACCACCATTCCCAGCATGCGTTTCAAGTTTCAAGTGGCAAGATAAGCAAGCAGCCCCATTCTCTGTGCCTCTATGCGAACAGTGCCATGGGCAGATGAGGCTGAGCAACAGCTTTCCAGGCTAGCCCCTTCTGGCTGCCAGCTATCTGCATACGTTCGCATTTCAAGAGCAGGGCTGCGAAAGGAGCCTAGCAGGTACACCATCTTTCCCAGGCTACGTTTGAAGTTTGAGGTGGCAAGACAAGCAAGGAGCCCCATTCTCTGTGCCTCTGTGCGAGCAGTGCCATGGGCAGATGAGGCTGAGCAACAGCTTTCCAGGCTAGCACCTTCTGGCTGCCAGCTATCCGCAGACGTTCGCACTTTCGGAGCAGGGCTGCGAAAGGAGCCTGGCTGGGACACCAACTTTCCCAGGCTACGTTTGAATTTTCAAGTGGCAAGATAAGCAAGCAGCCCCATTCTCTGTGCCTCTATGCGAGCACTGCCATGGGCAGATGAGGCTGAGCAACAGCTTTCCAGGCTAGCCCCTTCTGGCTGCCAGCTATCTGCAGACGTTCGCATTTCAAGAGCAGGGCTGCGAAAGGAGCCTAGCAGGTACACCAACTTTCCCAGGCTACGTTTGAAGTTTGAGGTGGCAAGACAAGCAAGCAGCCCCATTCTCTGTGCCTCTGTGCGAGCACTGCCATGGGCAGATGAGGCTGAGCAACAGCTTTCCAGGATAGCCCCTTCTGCCTGCCAGCTATCTGCAGACGTTCGCACTTTCGCAGCAGGGCTGTGATAGGAGCCTGGCAGGGACACCACCATTCCCAGCATGCGAATGAAGTTTCAAGTGGCAAGACAAGCAAGGAGCCCCATTCTCTGTGCCTCTGTGCGAGCACTGCCATGGGCAGATGAGGCTGAGCAACAGCTTTCCAGGCTAGCCTCTTCTGGCTGCCAGCTACCTGCAGACGTTCGCACTTTCGGAGCAGGGCTGCGAAAGGAGCCTGGCTGGGACACCAACTTTCCCAGGTTACGTTTGAAGTTTGAGGTGGCAAGACAAGCAAGCAGCCCCATTCTCTGTGCCTCTGTGCGAGCACTGCCATGGGCAGATGAGGCTGAGCAACAGCTTTCCAGGCTAGCCCCTTCTGCCTGCCAGCTATCTGCAGACTTTCGCACTTTCGGAGCAGGGCTGGGATAGGAGCCTAGCAGGTACACCATCTTTCCCAGGCTACGTTTGAAGTTTGAGGTGGCAAGACAAGCAAGGAGCCCCATTCTCTGTGCCTCTGTGCGAGCAGTGCCATGGGCAGATGAGGCTGAGCAACAGCTTTCCAGGCTAGCACCTTCTGGCTGCCAGCTATCCGCAGACGTTCGCACTTTCGGAGCAGGGCTGCGAAAGGAGCCTGGCTGGGACACCAACTTTCCCAGGCTACGTTTGAAATTTCAAGTGGCAAGATAAGCAAGCAGCCCCATTCTCTGTGCCTCTATGCGAACAGTGCCATGGGCAGATGAGGCTGAGCAACAGCTTTCCAGGCTAGCCCCTTCTGGCTGCCAGCTATCTGCAGACGTTCGCATTTCAAGAGCAGGGCTGCGAAAGGAGCCTAGCAGGTACACCAACTTTCCCAGGATACGTTTGAAGTTTGAGGTGGCAAGACAAGCAAGGAGCCCCATTCTCTGTGCCTCTGTGCGAGCACTGCCATGGGCAGATGAGGCTGAGCAACAGCTTTCCAGGCTAGCCCCTTCTGCCTGCCAGCTACCTGCAGACGTTCGCACTTTCGGAGCAGGGCTGCGAAAGGAGCCTGGCTGGGACACCAACTTTCCCAGGCTACGTTTGAAGTTTGAGGTGGCAAGACAAGCAAGGAGCCCCATTCTCTGTGCCTCTGTGCGAGCACTGCCATGGGCAGATGAGGCTGAGCAACAGCTTTCCAGGATAGCCCCTTCTGCCTGCCAGCTATCTGCAGACGTTCGCACTTTTGGAGCAGGGCTGTGATAGGATCCTGGCAGGGACACCACCATTCCCAGCATGTGTTTGAAGTTTCAAGTGGCAAGATAAGCAAGCAGCCCCATTCTCTGTGCCTCTATGCGAACAGTGCCATGGGCAGATGAGGCTGAGCAACAGCTTTCCAGGCTAGCCCCTTCTGGCTGCCAGCTATCTGCAGACGTTCGCATTTCAAGAGCAGGGCTGCGAAAGGAGCCTAGCAGGTACACCATCTTTCCCAGGCTACGTTTGAAGTTTGAGGTGGCAAGACAAGCAAGGAGCCCCATTCTCTGTGCCTCTGTGCGAGCAGTGCCGTGGGCAGATGAGGCTGAGCAACAGCTTTCCAGGCTAGCCCCTTCTGCCTGCCAGCTATCTGCAGACGTTCGCACTTTCGGAGCAGGGCTGCGAAAGGAGCCTGGCTGGGACACCAACTTTCCCAGGCTACGTTTGAAGTTTGAGGTGGCAAGACAAGCAAGGAGCCCCATTCTCTGTGCCTCTGTGCGAGCACTGCCATGGGCAGATGAGGCTGAGCAACAGCTTTCCAGGCTAGCCCCTTCTGCCTGCCAGCTATCTGCAGACGTTCGCACTTTCGGAGCAGGGCTGTGATAGGAGCCTGGCAGGGACACCACCATTCCCAGCATGCGTTTGAAGTTTCAAGTGGCAAGATAAGCAAGCAGCCCCATTCTCTGTGCCTCTATGCGAACAGTGCCATGGGCAGATGAGGCTGAGCAACAGCTTTCCAGGCTAGCCCCTTCTGGCTGCCAGCTATCTGCAGACGTTCGCATTTCAAGAGCAGGGCTGCGTAAGGAGCCTGGCTGGGACACCATCTTTCCCAGGCTACGTTTGAAGTTTGAGGTGGCAAGACAAGCAAGGAGCCCCATTCTCTGTGCCTCTGTGCGAGCCGTGCCATGGGCAGATGAGGCTGAACAACAGCTTTCCAGGATAGCCCCTTCTGCCTGCCAGCTATCTGCAGACGTTCGCACTTTCGGAGCAGGGCTGCGAAAGGAGCCTGGCTGGGACACCAACTTTCAAAGGCTACCTTTGAAGTTTGAGGTGGCAAGACAAGCAAGCAGCCCCATTCTCTGTGCCTCTATGCGAACAGTGCCATGGGCAGATGAGGCTGAGCAACAGCTTTCCAGGCTAGCCTCTTCTGCCTGCCAGCTATCTGCAGACGTTCGCATTTCAAGAGCAGGGCTGTGAAAGGAGCCTAGCAGGTACACCATCTTTCCCAGGCTACTTTTGAAGTTTGAGGTGGCAAGACAAGCAAGGAGCCCCATTCTCTGTGCCTCTGTGCGAGCAGTGCCATGGGCAGATGAGGCTGAGCAACAGCTTTCCAGGCTAGCCCCTTCTGGCTGCCAGCTATCTGCAGACGTTTGCACTTTCGGAGCAGGGCTGCGAAAGGAGCCTGGCTGGGACACCAACTTTCCCAGGGTACGTTTGATGTTTGAAGTGGCAAGACATGCAAGCAGCCCCATTCTCTGTGCCTCTGTGCGAGCACTGCCATGGGCAGATGAGGCTGAGCAAGAGCTTTCCAGGCTAGCCCCTTCTGGCTGGCAGCTATCTGCAGACGTTCGCATTTCAAGAGCAGGGCTGCGAAAGGAGCCTAGCAGGTACACCATCATTCCCAGGCTACGTTTGAAGTTTGAGGTGGCAAGACAAGCAAGGAGCCCCATTCTCTGTGCCTCTGTGCGAGCAGTGCCATGGGCAGATGAGGCTGAGCAACAGCTTTCCAGGCTAGCCCCTTCTGCCTGCCAGCTATCTGCAGACGTTCGCACTTTCGGAGCAGGGCTGCGAAAGGAGCCTGGCTGGGACACCAACTTTCCCAGGCTACGTTTGAAGTTTGAGGTGGCAAGACAAGCAAGCAGCCCCATTCTCTGTGCCTCTGTGCGAGCACTGCCATGAGCAGATGAGGCTGAGCAACAGCTTTCCAGGATAGCCCCTTCTGCCTGCCAGCTATCTGCAGACGTTCGCACTTTCGGAGCAGGGCTGTGATAGGAGCCTGGCAGGGACACCACCATTCCCAGCATGCGTTTCAAGTTTCAAGTGGCAAGATAAGCAAGCAGCCCCATTCTCTGTGCCTCTAAGCGAACAGTGCCATGGGCAGATGAGGCTGAGCAACAGCTTTCCAGGCTAGCCCCTTCTGCCTGCCAGCTATCTGCATACGTTCGCATTTCAAGAGCAGGGCTGCGAAAGGAGCCTAGCAGGTACACCATCTTTCCCAGGCTACGTTTGAAGTTTGAGGTGGCAAGACAAGCAAGGAGCCCCATTCTCTGTGCCTCTGTGCGAGCAGTGCCATGGGCAGATGAGGCTGAGCAACAGCTTTCCAGGCTAGCACCTTCTGGCTGCCAGCTATCCGCAGACGTTCGCACTTTCGGAGCAGGGCTGCGAAAGGAGCCTGGCTGGGACACCAACTTTCCCAGGCTACGTTTGAATTTTCAAGTGGCAAGATAAGCAAGCAGCCCCATTCTCTGTGCCTCTGTGCGAGCACTGCCATGGGCAGATGAGGCTGAGCAACAGCTTTCCAGGCTAGCCCCTTCTGGCTGCCAGCTATCTGCAGACGTTCGCATTTCAAGAGCAGGGCTGCGAAAGGAGCCTAGCAGGTACACCAACTTTCCCAGGCTACGTTTGAAGTTTGAGGTGGCAAGACAAGCAAGCAGCCCCATTCTCTGTGCCTCTGTGCGAGCACTGCCATGGGCAGATGAGGCTGAGCAACAGCTTTCCAGGCTAGCCCCTTCTGCCTGCCAGCTATCTGCAGACGTTCGCACTTTCGCAGCAGGGCTGTGATAGGAGCCTGGCAGGGACACCACCATTCCCAGCATGCGTTTGAAGTTTCAAGTGGCAAGATAAGCAAGCAGCCCCATTCTCTGTGCCTCTATGCGAACAGTGCCATGGGCAGATGAGGCTGAGCAACAGCTTTCCAGGCTAGCCCCTTCTGCCTGCCAGCTATCTGCAGACTTTCGCACTTTCGGAGCAGGGCTGGGATAGGAGCCTAGCAGGTACACCATCTTTCCCAGGCTACGTTTGAAGTTTGAGGTGGCAAGACAAGCAAGGAGCCCCATTCTCTGTGCCTCTGTGCGAGCAGTGCCATGGGCAGATGAGGCTGAGCAACAGCTTTCCAGGCTAGCACCTTCTGGCTGCCAGCTATCCGCAGACGTTCGCACTTTCGGAGCAGGGCTGCGAAAGGAGCCTGGCTGGGACACCAACTTTCCCAGGCTACGTTTGAAATTTCAAGTGGCAAGATAAGCAAGCAGCCCCATTCTCTGTGCCTCTATGCGAACAGTGCCATGGGCAGATGAGGCTGAGCAACAGCTTTCCAGGCTAGCCCCTTCTGGCTGCCAGCTATCTGCAGACGTTCGCATTTCAAGAGCAGGGCTGCGAAAGGAGCCTAGCAGGTACACCAACTTTCCCAGGATACGTTTGAAGTTTGAGGTGGCAAGACAAGCAAGGAGCCCCATTCTCTGTGCCTCTGTGCGAGCACTGCCATGGGCAGATGAGGCTGAGCAACAGCTTTCCAGGCTAGCCCCTTCTGCCTGCCAGCTACCTGCAGACGTTCGCACTTTCGGAGCAGGGCTGCGAAAGGAGCCTGGCTGGGACACCAACTTTCCCAGGCTACGTTTGAAGTTTGAGGTGGCAAGACAAGCAAGGAGCCCCATTCTCTGTGCCTCTGTGCGAGCACTGCCATGGGCAGATGAGGCTGAGCAACAGCTTTCCAGGATAGCCCCTTCTGCTTGCCAGCTATCTGCAGACGTTCGCACTTTTGGAGCAGGGCTGTGATAGGATCCTGGCAGGGACACCACCATTCCCAGCATGTGTTTGAAGTTTCAAGTGGCAAGATAAGCAAGCAGCCCCATTCTCTGTGCCTCTATGCGAACAGTGCCATGGGCAGATGAGGCTGAGCAACAGCTTTCCAGGCTAGCCCCTTCTGGCTGCCAGCTATCTGCAGACGTTCGCATTTCAAGAGCAGGGCTGCGAAAGGAGCCTAGCAGGTACACCATCTTTCCCAGGCTACGTTTGAAGTTTGAGGTGGCAAGACAAGCAAGGAGCCCCATTCTCTGTGCCTCTGTGCGAGCAGTGCCATGGGCAGATGAGGCTGAGCAACAGCTTTCCAGGCTAGCCCCTTCTGGCTGCCAGCTATCTGCAGACGTTTGCACTTTCGGAGCAGGGCTGCGAAAGGAGCCTGGCTGGGACAGCAACTTTCCCAGGCTACGTTTGAACTTTGAGGTGGCAAGACAAGCAAGCAGCCCCATTCTCTGTGCCTCTGTGCGAGCACTGCCATGGGCAGATGAGGCTGAGCAACAGCTTTCCAGGCTAGCCCCTTCTGCCTGCCAGCTATCTGCAGACGTTTGCACTTTCGCAGCAGGGCTGTGATAGGAGCCTGGCAGGGACACCACCATTCCCAGCATGCGTTTGAAGTTTCAAGTGGCAAGATAAGCAAGCAGCCCCATTCTCTGTGCCTCTATGCGAACAGTGCCATGGGCAGATGAGGCTGAGCAACAGCTTTCCAGGCTATCCCCTTCTGCCTGCCAGCTATCTGCAGACGTTCGCATTTCAAGAGCAGGGCTGCGAAAGGAGCCTAGCAGGTACACCATCTTTCCCAGGCTACGTTTGAAGTTTGAGGTGGCAAGACAAGCAAGGAGCCCCATTCTCTGTGCCTCTGTGCGAGCACTGCCATGGGCAGATGAGGCTGAGCAACAGCTTTCCAGGCTAGCACCTTCTGCCTGCCAGCTATCCGCAGACGTTCGCACTTTCGGAGCAGGGCTGCGAAAGGAGCCTGGCTGGGACACCAACTTTCCCAGGGTACGTTTGATGTTTGAAGTGGCAAGACATGCAAGCAGCGCCATTCTCTGTGCCTCTGTGCGAGCACTGCCATGGGCAGATGAGGCTGAGCAACAGCTTTCCAGGCTAGCCCCTTCTGCCTGGCAGCTATCTGCAGACGTTCGCATTTCAAGAGCAGGGCTGCGAAAGGAGCCTAGCAGGTACACCATCATTCCCAGGCTACGTTTGAAGTTTGAGGTGGCAAGACAAGCAAGGAGCCCCATTCTCTGTGCCTCTGTGCGAGCAGTGCCATGGGCAGATGAGGCTGAGCAACAGCTTTCCAGGCTACCCCCTTCTGCCTGCCAGCTATCTGCAGACGTTCGCACTTTCGGAGCATGGCTGCGAAAGGAGCCTGGCTGGGACACCAACTTTCCCAGGCTACGTTTGAAGTTTGAGGTGGCAAGACAAGCAAGCAGCCCCATTCTCTGTGCCTCTGTGCGAGCACTGCCATGAGCAGATGAGGCTGAGCAACAGCTTTCCAGGATAGCCCCTTCTGCCTGCCAGCTATCTGCAGACGTTCGCACTTTCGGAGCAGGGCTGTGATAGGAGCCTGGCAGGGACACCACCATTCCCAGCATGCGTTTCAAGTTTCAAGTGGCAAGATAAGCAAGCAGCCCCATTCTCTGTGCCTCTAAGCGAACAGTGCCATGGGCAGATGAGGCTGAGCAACAGCTTTCCAGGCTAGCCCCTTCTGGCTGCCAGCTATCTGCAGACGTTCGCATTTCAAGAGCAGGGCTGCGAAAGGAGCCTAGCAGGTACACCATCTTTCCCAGGCTACGTTTGAAGTTTGAGGTGGCAAGACAAGCAAGGAGCCCCATTCTCTGTGCCTCTGTGCGAGCAGTGCCATGGGCAGATGAGGCTGAGCAACAGCTTTCCAGGCTAGCACCTTCTGGCTGCCAGCTATCCGCAGACGTTCGCACTTTCGGAGCAGGGCTGCGAAAGGAGCCTGGCTGGGACACCAACTTTCCCAGGCTACGTTTGAATTTTCAAGTGGCAAGATAAGCAAGCAGCCCCATTCTCTGTGCCTCTATGCGAGCACTGCCATGGGCAGATGAGGCTGAGCAACAGCTTTCCAGGCTAGCCCCTTCTGGCTGCCAGCTATCTGCAGACGTTCGCATTTCAAGAGCAGGGCTGCGAAAGGAGCCTAGCAGGTACACCAACTTTCCCAGGCTACGTTTGAAGTTTGAGGTGGCAAGACAAGCAAGCAGCCCCATTCTCTGTGCCTCTGTGCGAGCACTGCCATGGGCAGATGAGGCTGAGCAACAGCTTTCCAGGATAGCCCCTTCTGCCTGCCAGCTATCTGCAGACGTTCGCACTTTCGCAGCAGGGCTGTGATAGGAGCCTGGCAGGGACACCACCATTCCCAGCATGCGAATGAAGTTTCAAGTGGCAAGACAAGCAAGGAGCCCCATTCTCTGTGCCTCTGTGCGAGCACTGCCATGGGCAGATGAGGCTGAGCAACAGCTTTCCAGGCTAGCCTCTTCTGGCTGCCAGCTACCTGCAGACGTTCGCACTTTCGGAGCAGGGCTGCGAAAGGAGCCTGGCTGGGACACCAACTTTCCCAGGTTACGTTTGAAGTTTGAGGTGGCAAGACAAGCAAGCAGCCCCATTCTCTGTGCCTCTGTGCGAGCACTGCCATGGGCAGATGAGGCTGAGCAACAGCTTTCCAGGCTAGCCCCTTCTGCCTGCCAGCTATCTGCAGACGTTCGCACTTTCGCAGCAGGGCTGTGATAGGAGCCTGGCAGGGACACCACCATTCCCAGCATGCGTTTGAAGTTTCAAGTGGCAAGATAAGCAAGCAGCCCCATTCTCTGTGCCTCTATGCGAACAGTGCCATGGGCAGATGAGGCTGAGCAACAGCTTTCCAGGCTAGCCCCTTCTGCCTGCCAGCTATCTGCAGACTTTCGCACTTTCGGAGCAGGGCTGGGATAGGAGCCTAGCAGGTACACCATCTTTCCCAGGCTACGTTTGAAGTTTGAGGTGGCAAGACAAGCAAGGAGCCCCATTCTCTGTGCCTCTGTGCGAGCAGTGCCATGGGCAGATGAGGCTGAGCAACAGCTTTCCAGGCTAGCACCTTCTGGCTGCCAGCTATCCGCAGACGTTCGCACTTTCGGAGCAGGGCTGCGAAAGGAGCCTGGCTGGGACACCAACTTTCCCAGGCTACGTTTGAAATTTCAAGTGGCAAGATAAGCAAGCAGCCCCATTCTCTGTGCCTCTATGCGAACAGTGCCATGGGCAGATGAGGCTGAGCAACAGCTTTCCAGGCTAGCCCCTTCTGGCTGCCAGCTATCTGCAGACGTTCGCATTTCAAGAGCAGGGCTGCGAAAGGAGCCTAGCAGGTACACCAACTTTCCCAGGATACGTTTGAAGTTTGAGGTGGCAAGACAAGCAAGGAGCCCCATTCTCTGTGCCTCTGTGCGAGCACTGCCATGGGCAGATGAGGCTGAGCAACAGCTTTCCAGGCTAGTCCCTTCTGCCTGCCAGCTACCTGCAGACGTTCGCACTTTCGGAGCAGGGCTGCGAAAGGAGCCTTGCTGGGACACCAACTTTCCCAGGCTACGTTTGAAGTTTGAGGTGGCAAGACAAGCAAGGAGCCCCATTCTCTGTGCCTCTGTGCGAGCACTGCCATGGGCAGATGAGGCTGAGCAACAGCTTTCCAGGATAGCCCCTTCTGCTTGCCAGCTATCTGCAGACGTTCGCACTTTTGGAGCAGGGCTGTGATAGGATCCTGGCAGGGACACCACCATTCCCAGCATGTGTTTGAAGTTTCAAGTGGCAAGATAAGCAAGCAGCCCCATTCTCTGTGCCTCTATGCGAACAGTGCCATGGGCAGATGAGGCTGAGCAACAGCTTTCCAGGCTAGCCCCTTCTGGCTGCCAGCTATCTGCAGACGTTCGCATTTCAAGAGCAGGGCTGCGAAAGGAGCCTAGCAGGTACACCATCTTTCCCAGGCTACGTTTGAAGTTTGAGGTGGCAAGACAAGCAAGGAGCCCCATTCTCTGTGCCTCTGTGCGAGCAGTGCCATGGGCAGATGAGGCTGAGCAACAGCTTTCCAGGCTAGCCCCTTCTGGCTGCCAGCTATCTGCAGACGTTTGCACTTTCGGAGCAGGGCTGCGAAAGGAGCCTGGCTGGGACAGCAACTTTCCCAGGCTACGTTTGAACTTTGAGGTGGCAAGACAAGCAAGCAGCCCCATTCTCTGTGCCTCTGTGCGAGCACTGCCATGGGCAGATGAGGCTGAGCAACAGCTTTCCAGGCTAGCCCCTTCTGCCTGCCAGCTATCTGCAGACGTTTGCACTTTCGCAGCAGGGCTGTGATAGGAGCCTGGCAGGGACACCACCATTCCCAGCATGCGTTTGAAGTTTCAAGTGGCAAGATAAGCAAGCAGCCCCATTCTCTGTGCCTCTATGCGAACAGTGCCATGGGCAGATGAGGCTGAGCAACAGCTTTCCAGGCTATCCCCTTCTGCCTGCCAGCTATCTGCAGACGTTCGCATTTCAAGAGCAGGGCTGCGAAAGGAGCCTAGCAGGTACACCATCTTTCCCAGGCTACGTTTGAAGTTTGAGGTGGCAAGACAAGCAAGGAGCCCCATTCTCTGTGCCTCTGTGCGAGCACTGCCATGGGCAGATGAGGCTGAGCAACAGCTTTCCAGGCTAGCACCTTCTGCCTGCCAGCTATCCGCAGACGTTCGCACTTTCGGAGCAGGGCTGCGAAAGGAGCCTGGCAGGGACACCAACTTTCCCAGGCTACGTTTGAAATTTCAAGTGGCAAGATAAGCAAGCAGCCCCATTCTGTGTGCCTCTATGCGAACAGTGCCATGGGCAGATGAGGCTGAGCAACAGCTTTCCAGGCTAGCCCCTTCTGGCTGCCAGCTATCTGCAGACGTTCGCATTTCAAGAGCAGGGCTGCGAAAGGAGCCTAGCAGGTACACCAACTTTCCCAGGCTACGTTTGAAGTTTGAGGTGGCAAGACAAGCAAGGAGCCCCATTCTCTGTGCCTCTGTGCAAGCACTGCCATGGGCAGATGAGGCTGAGCAACAGCTTTCCAGGCTAGCCCCTTCTGCCTGCCAGCTACCTGCAGACGTTCGCACTTTCGGAGCAGGGCTGCGAAAGGAGCCTGGCTGGGACACCAACTTTCCCAGGCTACGTTTGAAGTTTGAGGTGGCAAGACAAGCAAGCAGCCCCATTCTCTGTGCCTCTGTGCGAGCAGTGCCATGGGCAGATGAGGCTGAGCAACAGCTTTCCAGGCTAGCCCCTTCTGGCTGCCAGCTATCTGCAGACGTTCGCACTTTTGGAGCAGGGCTGTGATAGGATCCTGGCAGGGACACCACCATTCCCAGCATGCGTTTGAAGTTTCAAGTGGCAAGATAAGCAAGCAGCCCCATTCTCTGTGCCTCTATGCGAACAGTGCCATGGGCAGATGAGGCTGAGCAACAGCTTTCCAGGCTAGCCCCTTCTGGCTGCCAGCTATCTGCAGACGTTCGCATTTCAAGAGCAGGGCTGCGAAAGGAGCCTAGCAGGTACACCATCTTTCCCAGGCTACGTTTGAAGTTTGAGGTGGCAAGACAAGCAAGGAGCCCCATTCTCTGTGCCTCTGTGCGAGCAGTGCCATGGGCAGATGAGGCTGAGCAACAGCTTTCCAGGCTAGCCCCTTCTGCCTGCCAGCTATCTGCAGACGTTTGCACTTTCGGAGCAGGGCTGCGAAAGGAGCCTGGCTGGGACACCAACTTTCCCAGGCTACGTTTGAACTTTGAGGTGGCAAGACAAGCAAGCAGCCCCATTCTCTGTGCCTCTGTGCGAGCACTGCCATGGGCAGATGAGGCTGAGCAATAGCTTTCCAGGATAGCCCCTTCTGCCTGCCAGCTATCTGCAGACGTTCGCACTTTCGGAGCAGGGCTGTGATAGGAGCCTGTCAGGGACACCACCATTCCCAGCATGCGTTTGAAGTTTCAAGTGGCAAGATAAGCAAGCAGCCCCATTCTCTGTGTCTCTATGCGAACAGTGCCATGGGCAGATGAGGCTGAGCAACAGCTTTCCAGGCTAGCCCCTTCTGGCTGCCAGCTATCTGCAGACGTTCGCCTTTCAAGAGCAGGGCTGCGAAAGGAGCCTAGCAGGTACACCATTTTTCCCAGGCTACGTTTGAAGTTTGAGGTGGCAAGACAAGCAAGCAGCCCCATTCTCTGTGCCTCTGTGCGAGCAGTGCCATGGGCAGATGAGGCTGAGCAACAGCTTTCCAGGCTAGCCCCTTCTGCCTGCCAGCTATCTGCAGACGTTCGCACTTTCGGAGCAGGGCTGTGATAGGAGCCTGTCAGGGACACCACCATTCCCAGCATGCGTTTGAAGTTTCAAGTGGCAAGATAAGCAAGCAGCCCCATTCTCTGTGCCTCTATGCGAACAGTGCCATGGGCAGATGAGGCTGAGCAACAGCTTTCCAGGCTAGCACCTTCTGGCTGCCAGCTATCTGCAGACGTTCGCATTTCAAGAGCAGGGCTGCGAAAGGAGCCTGGCTGGGACACCATCTTTCCCAGGCTACGTTTGAAGTTTGAGGTGGCAAGACAAGCAAGGAGCCCCATTCTCTGTGCCTCTGTGCGAGCCGTGCCATGGGCAGATGAGGCTGAGCAACAGCTTTCCAGGATAGCCCCTTCTGCCTGCCAGCTATCTGCAGACGTTCGCACTTTCGGAGCAGGGCTGCGAAAGGAACCTGGCTGGGACACCAACTTTCAAAGGCTACCTTTGAAGTTTGAGGTGGCAAGACAAGCAAGCAGCCCCATTCTCTGTGCCTCTATGCGAACAGTGCCATGGGCAGATGAGGCTGAGCAACAGCTTTCCAGGCTAGCCTCTTCTGCCTGCCAGCTATCTGCAGACGTTCGCATTTCAAGAGCAGGGCTGCGAAAGGAGCCTGGCTGGGACACCATCTTTCCCAGGCTACGTTTGAAGTTTGAGGTGGCAAGACAAGCAAGGAGCCCCATTCTCTGTGCCTCTGTGCGAGCAGTGCCATGGGCAGATGAGGCTGAGCAACAGCTTTCCAGGCTAGCACCTTCTGGCTGCCAGCTATCGGCAGACGTTTGCACTTTCGGAGCAGGGCTGCGAAAGGAGCCTGGCTGGGACACCAACTTTCCCAGGCTACGTTTGATGTTTGAAGTGGCAAGACATGCAAGCAGCCCCATTCTCTGTGCCTCTGTGCGAGCACTGCCATGGGCAGATGAGGCTGAACAACAGCTTTCCAGGCTAGCCCCTTCTGGCTGGCAGCTATCTGCAGACATTCGCATTTCAAGAGCAGGGCTGCGAAAGGAGCCTAGCAGGTACACCATCATTCCCAGGCTACGTTTGAAGTTTGAGGTGGCAAGACAAGCAAGGAGCCCCATTCTCTGTGCCTCTGTGCGAGCATTGCCATGGGCAGATGAGGCTGAGCAACAGCTTTCCAGGCTATCCCCTTCTGCCTGCCAGCTATCTGCAGACGTTCGCACTTTCGGAGCAGGGCTGCGAAAGGAGCCTGGCTGGGACACCAACTTTCCCAGGCTACGTTTGAAGTTTGAGGTGGCAAGACAAGCAAGCAGCCCCATTCTCTGTGCCTCTGTGCGAGCAGTGCCATGGGCAGATGAGGCTGAGCAACAGCTTTCCAGGCTAGCCCCTTCTGGCTGCCAGCTATCTGCAGACGTTCGCACTTTTGGAGCAGGGCTGTGATAGGATCCTGGCAGGGACACCACCATTCCCAGCATGCGTTTGAAGTTTCAAGTGGCAAGATAAGCAAGCAGCCCCATTCTCTGTGCCTCTATGCGAACAGTGCCATGGGCAGATGAGGCTGAGCAACAGCTTTCCAGGCTAGCCCCTTCTGGCTGCCAGCTATCTGCAGACGTTCGCATTTCAAGAGCAGGGCTGCGAAAGGAGCCTAGCAGGTACACCATCTTTCCCAGGCTACGTTTGAAGTTTGAGGTGGCAAGACAAGCAAGGAGCCCCATTCTCTGTGCCTCTGTGCGAGCACTGCCATGGGCAGATGAGGCTGAGCAACAGCTTTCCAGGCTAGCCCCTTCTGCCTGCCAGCTATCTGCAGACGTTTGCACTTTCGGAGCAGGGCTGCGAAAGGAGCCTGGCTGGGACACCAACTTTCCCAGGCTACGTTTGAACTTTGAGGTGGCAAGACAAGCAAGCAGCCCCATTCTCTGTGCCTCTGTGCGAGCACTGCCATGGGCAGATGAGGCTGAGCAATAGCTTTCCAGGATAGCCCCTTCTGCCTGCCAGCTATCTGCAGACGTTCGCACTTTCGGAGCAGGGCTGTGATAGGAGCCTGGCAGGGACACCACCATTCCCAGCATGCGTTTGAAGTTTCAAGTGGCAAGATAAGCAAGCAGCCCCATTCTCTGTGTCTCTATGCGAACAGTGCCATGGGCAGATGAGGCTGAGCAACAGCTTTCCAGGCTAGCCCCTTCTGGCTGCCAGCTATCTGCAGACGTTCGCCTTTCAAGAGCAGGGCTGCGAAAGGAGCCTAGCAGGTACACCATTTTTCCCAGGCTACGTTTGAAGTTTGAGGTGGCAAGACAAGCAAGCAGCCCCATTCTCTGTGCCTCTGTGCGAGCAGTGCCATGGGCAGATGAGGCTGAGCAACAGCTTTCCAGGCTAGCCCCTTCTGGCTGCCAGCTATCTGCAGACGTTCGCACTTTCGGAGCAGGGCTGTGATAGGAGCCTGGCAGGGACACCACCATTCCCAGCATGCGTTTGAAGTTTCAAGTGGCAAGATAAGCAAGCAGCCCCATTCTCTGTGCCTCTATGCGAACAGTGCCATGGGCAGATGAGGCTGAGCAACAGCTTTCCAGGCTAGCACCTTCTGGCTGCCAGCTATCTGCAGACGTTCGCATTTCAAGAGCAGGGCTGCGAAAGGAGCCTGGCTGGGACACCATCTTTCCCAGGCTACGTTTGAAGTTTGAGGTGGCAAGACAAGCAAGGAGCCCCATTCTCTGTGCCTCTGTGCGAGCCGTGCCATGGGCAGATGAGGCTGAGCAACAGCTTTCCAGGCTATCCCCTTCTGCCTGCCAGCTATCTGCAGACGTTCGCACTTTCGGAGCAGGGCTGCGAAAGGAACCTGGCTGGGACACCAACTTTCAAAGGCTACCTTTGAAGTTTGAGGTGGCAAGACAAGCAAGCAGCCCCATTCTCTGTGCCTCTATGCGAACAGTGCCATGGGCAGATGAGGCTGAGCAACAGCTTTCCAGGCTAGCCTCCTCTGCCTGCCAGCTATCTGCAGACGTTCGCATTTCAAGAGCAGGGCTGTGAAAGGAGCCTAGCAGGTACACCATCTTTCCCAGGCTACGTTTGAAGTTTGAGGTGGCAAGACAAGCAAGGAGCCCCATTCTCTGTGCCTCTGTGCGAGCAGTGCCATGGGCAGATGAGGCTGAGCAACAGCTTTCCAGGCTAGCACCTTCTGGCTGCCAGCTATCGGCAGACGTTTGCACTTTCGGAGCAGGGCTGCGAAAGGAGCCTGGCTGGGACACCAACTTTCCCAGGCTACGTTTGATGTTTGAAGTGGCAAGACATGCAAGCAGCCCCATTCTCTGTGCCTCTGTGCGAGCACTGCCATGGGCAGATGAGGCTGAACAACAGCTTTCCAGGCTAGCCCCTTCTGCCTGCCAGCTATCTGCAGACGTTCGCATTTCAAGAGCAGGGCTGCGAAAGGAGCCTAGCAGGTACACCATCATTCCCAGGCTACGTTTGAAGTTTGAGGTGGCAAGACAAGCAAGGAGCCCCATTCTCTGTGCCTCTGTGCGAGCATTGCCATGGGCAGATGAGGCTGAGCAACAGCTTTCCAGGCTATCCCCTTCTGCCTGCCAGCTATCTGCAGACGTTCGCACTTTCGGAGCAGGGCTGCGAAAGGAGCCTGGCTGGGACACCAACTTTCCCAGGCTACGTTTGAAGTTTGAGGTGGCAAGACAAGCAAGCAGCCCCATTCTCTGTGCCTCTGTGCGAGCACTGCCATGGGCAGATGAGGCTGAGCAACAGCTTTCCAGGATAGCCCCTTCTGCCTGCCAGCTATCTGCAGACGTTCGCACTTTCGGAGCAGGGCTGTGATAGGAGCCTGGCAGGGACACCACCATTCCCAGCATGCGTTTGAAGTTTCAAGTGGCAAGATAAGCAAGCAGCCCCATTCTCTGTGCCTCTATGCGAACAGTGCCATGGGCAGATGAGGCTGAGCAACAGCTTTCCAGGCTAGCCCCTTCTGGCTGCCAGCTATCTGCAGACGTTCGCATTTCAAGAGCAGGGCTGCGAAAGGAGCCTAGCAGGTACACCATCTTTCCCAGGCTACGTTTGAAGTTTGAGGTGGCAAGACAAGCAAGGAGCCCCATTCTCTGTGCCTCTGTGCGAGCAGTGCCATGGGCAGATGAGGCTGAGCAACAGCTTTGCAGGCTAGCCCCTTCTGCCTGCCAGCTATCCGCAGACGTTCGCACTTTCGGAGCAGGGCTGCGAAAGGAGGCTGGCTGGGACACCAACTTTCCCAGGCTACGTTTGAAATTTCAAGTGGCAAGATAAGCAAGCAGCCCCATTCTCTGTGCCTCTATGCGAGCACTGCCATGGGCAGATGAGGCTGAGCAAGAGCTTTCCAGGCTAGCCCCTTCTGCCTGCCAGCTATCTGCAGACGTTCGCATTTCAAGAGCAGGGCTGCGAAAGGAGCCTAGCAGGTACACCAACTTTCCCAGGCTACGTTTGAAGTTTGAGGTGGCAAGACAAGCAAGCAGCCCCATTCTCTGTGCCTCTGTGCGAGCACTGCCATGGGCAGATGAGGCTGAGCAACAGCTTTCCAGGATAGCCCCTTCTGCCTGCCAGCTATCTGCAGACGTTCGCACTTTCGGAGCAGGGCTGTGATAGGAGCCTGGCAGGGACACCACCATTCCCAGCATGCGTTTGAAGTTTCAAGTGGCAAGATAAGCAAGCAGCCCCATTCTCTGTGCCTCTATGCGAACAGTGCCATGGGCAGATGAGGCTGAGCAACAGCTTTCCAGGCTAGCCCCTTCTGCCTGCCAGCTATCTGCAGACGTTCGCATTTCAAGAGCAGGTCTGCGAAAGGAGCCTAGCAGGTACACCATCTTTCCCAGGCTACGTTTGAAGTTTGAGGTTGCAAGACAAGCAAGGAGCCCCATTCTCTGTGCCTCTGTGCGAGCACTGCCATGGGCAGATGAGGCTGAGCAACAGCTTTCCAGGCTAGCCCCTTCTGGCTGCCAGCTATCTGCAGACGTTTGCACTTTCGGAGCAGGGCTGCGAAAGGAGCCTGGCTGGGACACCAACTTTCCCAGGCTACGTTTGAAGTTTGAGGTGGCAAGACAAGCAAGCAGCCCCATTCTCTGTGCCTCTGTGCGAGCACTGCCATGGGCAGATGAGGCTGAGCAACAGCTTTCCAGGCTAGCCCCTTCTGCCTGCCAGCTATCTGCAGACGTTTGCACTTTCGGAGCAGGGCTGCGAAAGGAGCCTGGCAGGGACACCACCATTCCCAGCATGCGAATGAAGTTTCAAGTGGCAAGACAAGCAAGGAGCCCCATTCTCTGTGCCTCTGTGCGAGCACTGCCATGGGCAGATGAGGCTGAGCAACAGCTTTCCAGGCTAGCCTCTTCTGCCTGCCAGCTACCTGCAGACGTTCGCATTTTCGGAGCAGGGCTGCGAAAGGAGCCTGGCTGGGACACCAACTTTCCCAGGTTACGTTTGAAGTTTGAGGTGGCAAGACAAGCAAGCAGCCCCATTCTCTGTGCCTCTGTGCGAGCACTGCCATGGGCAGATGAGGCTGAGCAACAGCTTTCCAGGCTAGCCCCTTCTGCCTGCCAGCTATCTGCAGACGTTCGCACTTTCGCAGCAGGGCTGTGATAGGAGCCTGGCAGGGACACCACCATTCCCAGCATGCGTTTGAAGTTTCAAGTGGCAAGATAAGCAAGCAGCCCCATTCTCTGTGCCTCTATGCGAACAGTGCCATGGGCAGATGAGGCTGAGCAACAGCTTTCCAGGCTAGCCCCTTCTGCCTGCCAGCTATCTGCAGACTTTCGCACTTTCGGAGCAGGGCTGCGAAAGGAGCCTAGCAGGTACACCATGTTTCCCAGGCTACGTTTGAAGTTTGAGGTGGCAAGACAAGCAAGGAGCCCCATTCTCTGTGCCTCTGTGCGAGCAGTGCCATGGGCAGATGAGGCTGAGCAACAGCTTTCCAGGCTAGCACCTTCTGGCTGCCAGCTATCCGCAGACGTTCGCACTTTCGGAGCAGGGCTGCGAAAGGAGCCTGGCTGGGACACCAACTTTCCCAGGCTACGTTTGAAGTTTCAAGTGGCAAGATAAGCAAGCAGCCCCATTCTCTGTGCCTCTATGCGAACAGTGCCATGGGCAGATGAGGCTGAGCAACAGCTTTCCAGGCTAGCCCCTTCTGGCTGCCATCTATCTGCAGACGTTCGCATTTCAAGAGCAGGGCTGCGAAAGGAGCCTAGCAGGTACACCAACTTTCCCAGGATACGTTTGAAGTTTGAGGTGGCAAGACAAGCTAGGAGCCCCATTCTCTGTGCCTCTATGCGAGCACTGCCATGGGCAGATGAGGCTGAGCAACAGCTTTCCAGGCTAGCCCCTTCTGCCTGCCAGCTACCTGCAGACGTTCGCACTTTCGGAGCAGGGCTGCGAAAGGAGCCTGGCTGGGACACCAACTTTCCCAGGCTACGTTTGAAGTTTGAGGTGGCAAGACAAGCAAGGAGCCCCATTCTCTGTGCCTCTGTGCGAGCACTGCCATGGGCAGATGAGGCTGAGCAACAGCTATCCAGGATAGCCCCTTCTGCTTGCCAGCTATCTGCAGACGTTCGCACTTTTGGAGCAGGGCTGTGATAGAATCCTGGCAGGGACACCACCATTCCCAGCATGCGTTTGAAGTTTCAAGTGGCAAGATAAGCAAGCAGCCCCATTCTCTGTGCCTCTATGCGAACAGTGCCATGGGCAGATGAGGCTGAGCAACAGCTTTCCAGGCTAGCCCCTTCTGGCTGCCAGCTATCTGCAGACGTTCGCATTTCAAGAGCAGGGCTGCGAAAGGAGCCTAGCAGGTACACCATCTTTCCCAGGCTACGTTTGAAGTTTGAGGTGGCAAGACAAGCAAGGAGCCCCATTCTCTGTGCCTCTGTGCGAGCAGTGCCATGGGCAGATGAGGCTGAGCAACAGCTTTCCAGGCTAGCCCCTTCTGGCTGCCAGCTATCTGCAGACGTTTGCACTTTCGGAGCAGGGCTGCGAAAGGAGCCTGGCTGGGACACCAACTTTCCCAGGCTACGTTTGAACTTTGAGGTGGCAAGACAAGCAAGCAGCCCCATTCTCTGTGCCTCTGTGCGAGCACTGCCATGGGCAGATGAGGCTGAGCAACAGCTTTCCAGGATAGCCCCTTCAGCCTGCCAGCTATCTGCAGACGTTTGCACTTTCGGAGCAGGGCTGTGATAGGAGCCTGGCAGGGACACCACCATTCCCAGCATGCATTTGAAGTTTCAAGTGGCAAGATAAGCAAGCAGCCCCATTCTCTGTGCCTCTATGCGAACAGTGCCATGGGCAGATGAGGCTGAGCAACAGCTTTCCAGGCTAGCCTCTTCTGCCTGCCAGCTACCTGCAGACGTTCGCACTTTCGGAGCAGGGCTGCGAAAGGAGCCTGGCTGGGACACCAACTTTCCCAGGTTACATTTCAAGTTTGAGGTGGCAAGACAAGCAAGCAGCCCCATTCTCTGTGCCTCTGTGCGAGCACTGCCATGGGCAGATGAGGCTGAGCAACAGCTTTCCAGGCTAGCCCCTTCTGCCTGCCAGCTATCTGCAGACGTTCGCACTTTCGCAGCAGGTCTGTGATAGGAGCCTGGCAGGGACACCACCATTCCCAGCATGCGTTTGAAGTTTCAAGTGGCAAGATAAGCAAGCAGCCCCATTCTCTGTGCCTCTATGCGAACAGTGCCATGGGCAGATGAGGCTGAGCAACAGCTTTCCAGGCTAGCCCCTTCTGCCTGCCAGCTATCTGCAGACGTTCGCATTTCAAGAGCAGGGCTGCGAAAGGAGCCTAGCAGGTACACCATCTTTCCCAGGCTACGTTTGAAGTTTGAGGTGGCAAGACAAGCAAGGAGCCCCATTCTCTGTGCCTCTGTGCGAGCACTGCCATGGGCAGATGAGGCTGAGCAACAGCTTTCCAGGCTAGCACCTTCTGGCTGCCAGCTATCCGCAGACGTTCGCACTTTCGGAGCAGGGCTGCGAAAGGAGCCTGGCTGGGACACCAACTTTCCCAGGCTACGTTTGAAATTTCAAGTGGCAAGATAAGCAAGCAGCCCCATTCTCTGTGCCTCTATGCGAACAGTGCCATGGGCAGATGAGGCTGAGCAACAGCTTTCCAGGCTAGCCCCTTCTGGCTGCCAGCTATCTGCAGACGTTCGCATTTCAAGAGCAGGGCTGCGAAAGGAGCCTAGCAGGTACACCAACTTTCCCAGGCTACGTTTGAAGTTTGAGGTGCAAGACAAGCAAGGAGCCCCATTCTCTGTGCCTCTGTGCGAGCACTGCCATGGGCAGATGAGGCTGAGCAACAGCTTTCCAGGCTAGCCCCTTCTGCCTGCCAGCTATCTGCAGACGTTCGCACTTTCGGAGCAGGGCTGCGAAAGGAGCCTGGCTGGGACACCAACTTTCCCAGGCTACGTTTGAAGTTTGAGGTGGCAAGACAAGCAAGCAGCCCCATTCTCTGTGCCTCTGTGCGAGCAGTGCCATGGGCAGATGAGGCTGAGCAACAGCTTTCCAGGATAGCCCCTTCTGCTTGCCAGCTATCTGCAGATGTTCGCACTTTTGGAGCAGGGCTGTGATAGGATCCTGGCAGGGACACCACCATTCCCAGCATGCGTTTGAAGTTTCAAGTGGCAAGATAAGCAAGCAGCCCCATTCTCTGTGCCTCTATGCGAACAGTGCCATGGGCAGATGAGGCTGAGCAACAGCTTTGCAGGCTAGCCCCTTCTGGCTGCCAGCTATCTGCAGACGTTCGCATTTCAAGAGCAGGGCTGCGAAAGGAGCCTAGCAGGTACACCATCTTTCCCAGGCTACGTTTGAAGTTTGACGTGGCAAGACAAGCAAGGAGCCCCATTCTCTGTGCCTCTGTGCGAGCAGTGACATGGGCAGATGAGGCTGAGCAACAGCTTTCCAGGCTAGCCCCTTCTGGCTGCCAGCTATCTGCAGACGTTTGCACTTTCGGAGCAGGGCTGCGAAAGGAGCCTGGCTGGGACACCAACTTTCCCAGGCTACGTTTGAACTTTGAGGTGGCAAGACAAGCAAGGAGTCCCATTCTCTGTGCCTCTGTGCGAGCACTGCCATGGGCAGATGAGGCTGAGCAACAGCTTTCCAGGATAGCCCCTTCTGCCTGCCAGCTATCTGCAGACGTTTGCACTTTAGGAGCAGGGCTGTGATAGGAGCCTGGCAGGGACACCACCATTCCCAGCATGCATTTGAAGTTTCAAGTGGCAAGATAAGCAAGCAGCCCCATTCTCTGTGCCTCTATGCGAACAGTGCCATGGGCAGATGAGGCTGAGCAACAGCTTTCCAGGCTAGCCTCTTCTGGCTGCCAGCTATCTGCAGACGTTCGCATTTCAAGAGCAGGGCTGCGAAAGGAGCCTAGAAGGTACAACGTCTTTCCCAGGCTACGTTTGAAGTTTGAGGTGGCAAGACAAGCAAGGAGCCCCATTCTCTGTGCCTCTGTGAGAGCACTGCCATGGGCAGATGAGGCTGAGCAACAGCTTTCCAGGCTAGCACCTTCTGGCTGCCAGCTATCGGCAGACGTTCGCACTTTCGGAGCAGGGCTGCGAAAGGAGCCTAGCAGGTACACCAATTTTCCCAGGATACGTTTGAAGTTTGAGGTGGCAAGACAAGCAAGCAGCCCCATTTTCTGTGCCTCTGTGCGAGCACTGCCATGGGCAGAGGAGGCTGAGCAATAGCTTTCCAGGATAGCCCCTTCTGCCTGCCAGCTATCTGCAGACGTTCGCACTTTCGGAGCAGGGCTGTGATAGGAGCCTGGCAGGGACACCACCATTCCCAGCATGCGTTTGAAGTTTCAAGTGGCAAGATAAGCAAGCAGCCCCATTCTCTGTGTCTCTATGCGAACAGTGCCATGGGCAGATGAGGCTGAGCAACAGCTTTCCAGGCTAGCCCCTTCTGGCTGCCAGCTATCTGCAGACGTTCGCCTTTCAAGAGCAGGGCTGCGAAAGGAGCCTGGCAGGTACACCATTTTTCCCAGGCTACGTTTGAAGTTTGAGGTGGCAAGACAAGCAAGCAGCCCCATTCTCTGTGCCTCTGTGCGAGCAGTGCCGTGGGCAGATGAGGCTGAGCAACAGCTTTCCAGGCTAGCCCCTTCTGGCTGCCAGCTATCTGCAGACGTTCGCACTTTCGGAGCAGGGCTGTGATAGGAGCCTGGCAGGGACACCACCATTCCCAGCATGCGTTTGAAGTTTCAAGTGGCAAGATAAGCAAGCAGCCCCATTCTCTCTGCCTCTATGCGAACAGTGCCATGGGCAGATGAGGCTGAGCAACAGCTTTCCAGGCTAGCCCCTTCTGGCTGCCAGCTATCTGCAGACGTTCGCATTTCAAGAGCAGGGCTGCGAAAGGAGCCTAGCAGGTACACCATCTTTCCCAGGCTACGTTTGAAGTTTGAGGTGGCAAGACAAGCAAGGAGCCCCATTCTCTGTGCCTCTGTGCGAGCAGTGCCATGGGCAGATGAGGCTGAGCAACAGCTTTCCAGGCTAGCCCCTTCTGCCTGCCAGCTATCTGCAGACGTTCGCACTTTCGGAGCAGGGCTGCGAAAGGAGCCTGGCTGGGACACCAACTTTCCCAGGCTACGTTTGAAGTTTGAGGTGGCAAGACAAGCAAGCAGCCCCATTCTCTGTGCCTCTGTGCGAGCACTGCCATGGGCAGATGAGGCTGAGCAACAGCTTTCCAGGATAGCCCCTTCTGCCTGCCAGCTATCTGCAGACGTTCGCACTTTCGGAGCAGGGCTGTGATAGGAGCCTGGCAGGGACACCACCATTCCCAGCATGCATTTGAAGTTTCAAGTGGCAAGATAAGCAAGCAGCCCCATTCTCTGTGCCTCTATGCGAACAGTGCCATGGGCAGATGAGGCTGAGCATCAGCTTTCCAGGCTAGCCTCTTCTGCCTGCCAGCTATCTGCAGACGTTCGCATTTCAAGAGCAGGGCTGCGAAAGGAGCCTAGAAGGTACAACGTCTTTCCCAGGCTACGTTTGAAGTTTGAGGTGGCAAGACAAGCAAGGAGCCCCATTCTCTCTGCCTCTGTGCGAGCACTGCCATGGGCAGATGAGGCTGAGCAACAGCTTTCCAGGCTAGCACCTTCTGGCTGCCAGCTATCTGCAGACGTTCGCACTTTCGGAGCAGGGCTGTGATAGGAGCCTGGCAGGGACACCACCATTCCCAGCATGCGTTTGAAGTTTCAAGTGGCAAGATAAGCAACAGCCCCATTCTCTGTGCCTCTATGCGAACAGTGCCATGGGCAGATGAGGCTGAGCAACAGCTTTCCAGGCTAGCACCTTCTGGCTGCCAGCTATCTGCAGACGTTCGCATTTCAAGAGCAGGGCTGCGAAAGGAGCCTGGCTGGGACACCAACTTTCCCAGGCTACGTTTGAAGTTTGAGGTGGCAAGACAAGCAAGGAGCCCCATTCTCTGTGCCTCTGTGCGAGCACTGCCATGGGCAGATGAGGCTGAGCAACAGCTTTCCAGGCTAGCCCCTTCTGCCTGCCAGCTATCTGCAGACGTTCGCACTTTCGGAGCAGGGCTGCGAAAGGAGCCTGGCTGGGACACCAACTTTCCCAGGCTACGTTTGAAGTTTGAGGTGGCAAGACAAGCAAGCAGCCCCATTCTCTGTGCCTCTGTGCGAGCAGTGCCATGGGCAGATGAGGCTGAGCAACAGCTTTCCAGGATAGCCCCTTCTGCTTGCCAGCTATCTGCAGACGTTCGCACTTTTGGAGCAGGGCTGTGATAGGATCCTGGCAGGGACACCACCATTCCCAGCATGCGTTTGAAGTTTCAAGTGGCAAGATAAGCAAGCAGCCCCATTCTCTGTGCCTCTATGCGAACAGTGCCATGGGCAGATGAGGCTGAGCAACAGCTTTCCAGGCTAGCCCCTTCTGGCTGCCAGCTATCTGCAGACGTTCGCATTTCAAGAGCAGGGCTGCGAAAGGAGCCTAGCAGGTACACCATGTTTCCCAGGCTACGTTTGAAGTTTGAGGTGGCAAGACAAGCAAGGAGCCCCATTCTCTGTGCCTCTGTGCGAGCAGTGACATGGGCAGATGAGGCTGAGCAACAGCTTTCCAGGCTAGCCCCTTCTGGCTGCCAGCTATCTGCAGACGTTTGCACTTTCGGAGCAGGGCTGCGAAAGGAGCCTGGCTGGGACACCAACTTTCCCAGGCTACGTTTGAACTTTGAGGTGGCAAGACAAGCAAGGAGCCCCATTCTCTGTGCCTCTGTGCGAGCACTGCCATGGGCAGATGAGGCTGAGCAACAGCTTTCCAGGATAGCCCCTTCTGCCTGCCAGCTATCTATAGACGTTTGCACTTTCGGAGCAGGGCTGTGATAGGAGCCTGGCAGGGACACCACCATTCCCAGCATGCATTTGAAGTTTCAAGTGGCAAGATAAGCAAGGAGCCCCATTCTCTGTGCCTCTATGCGAACAGTGCCATGGGCAGATGAGGCTGAGCAACAGCTTTCCAGGCTAGCCTCTTCTGGCTGCCAGCTATCTGCAGACGTTCGCATTTCAAGAGCAGGGCTGCGAAAGGAGCCTAGAAGGTACAACGTCTTTCCCAGGCTACGTTTGAAGTTTGAGGTGGCAAGACAAGCAAGGAGCCCCATTCTCTGTGCCTCTGTGAGAGCACTGCCATGGGCAGATGAGGCTGAGCAACAGCTTTCCAGGCTAGCACCTTCTGGCTGCCAGCTATCGGCAGACGTTCGCACTTTCGGAGCAGGGCTGCGAAAGGAGCCTAGCAGGTACACCAATTTTCCCAGGATACGTTTGAAGTTTGAGGTGGCAAGACAAGCAAGCAGCCCCATTTTCTGTGCCTCTGTGCGAGCACTGCCATGGGCAGAGGAGGCTGAGCAATAGCTTTCCAGGATAGCCCCTTCTGCCTGCCAGCTATCTGCAGACGTTCGCACTTTCGGAGCAGGGCTGTGATAGGAGCCTGGCAGGGACACCACCATTCCCAGCATGCGTTTGAAGTTTCAAGTGGCAAGATAAGCAAGCAGCCCCATTCTCTGTGTCTCTATGCGAACAGTGCCATGGGCAGATGAGGCTGAGCAACAGCTTTCCAGGCTAGCCCCTTCTGGCTGCCAGCTATCTGCAGACGTTCGCCTTTCAAGAGCAGGGCTGCGAAAGGAGCCTGGCAGGTACACCATTTTTCCCAGGCTACGTTTGAAGTTTGAGGTGGCAAGACAAGCAAGCAGCCCCATTCTCTGTGCCTCTGTGCGAGCAGTGCCATGGGCAGATGAGGCTGAGCAACAGCTTTCCAGGCTAGCACCTTCTGGCTGCCAGCTATCTGCAGACGTTCGCACTTTCGGAGCAGGGCTGATAGGAGCCTGGCAGGGACACCACCATTCCCAGCATGCGTTTGAAGTTTCAAGTGGCAAGATAAGCAAGCAGCCCCATTCTCTCTGCCTCTATGCGAACAGTGCCATGGGCAGATGAGGCTGAGCAACAGCTTTCCAGGCTAGCACCTTCTGGCTGCCAGCTATCTGCAGACGTTCGCATTTCAAGAGCAGGGCTGCGAAAGGAGCCTAGCAGGTACACCATCTTTCCCAGGCTACGTTTGAAGTTTGAGGTGGCAAGACAAGCAAGGAGCCCCATTCTCTGTGCCTCTGTGCGAGCACTGCCATGGGCAGATGAGGCTGAGCAACAGCTTTCCAGGATAGCCCCTTCTGCCTGCCAGCTATCTGCAGACGTTCGCACTTTCGGAGCAGGGCTGCGAAAGGAGCCTGGCTGGGACACCAACTTTCCCAGGCTACGTTTGAAGTTTGAGGTGGCAAGACAAGCAAGCAGCCCCATTCTCTGTGCCTCTGTGCGAGCACTGCCATGGGCAGATGAGGCTGAGCAACAGCTTTCCAGGCTAGCCCCTTCTGCCTGCCAGCTATCTGCAGACGTTCGCACTTTCGGAGCAGGGCTGTGATAGGAGCCTGGCAGGGACACCACCATTCCCAGCATGCGTTTGAAGTTTCAAGTGGCAAGATAAGCAAGCAGCCCCATTCTCTGTGCCTCTATGCGAACAGTGCCATGGGCAGATGAGGCTGAGCAACAGCTTTCCAGGATAGCCTCTTCTGCCTGCCAGCTATCTGCAGACGTTCGCATTTCAAGAGCAGGGCTGTGAAAGGAGCCTAGCAGGTACACCATCTTTCCCAGGCTACTTTTGAAGTTTGAGGTGGCAAGACAAGCAAGGAGCCCCATTCTCTGTGCCTCTGTGCGAGCAGTGCCATGGGCAGATGAGGCTGAGCAACAGCTTTCCAGGCTAGCACCTTCTGGCTGCCAGCTATCGGCAGACGTTTGCACTTTCGGAGCAGGGCTGCGAAAGGAGCCTGGCTGGGACAGCAACTTTCCCAGGCTACGTTTGATGTTTGAAGTGGCAAGACAAGCAAGCAGCCCCATTCTCTGTGCCTCTGTGCGAGCACTGCCATGGGCAGATGAGGCTGAGCAACAGCTTTCCAGGATAGCCCCTTCTGCCTGCCAGCTATCTGCAGACGTTCGCACTTTCGGAGCAGGGCTGTGATAGGAGCCTGGCAGGGACACCACCATTCCCAGCATGCGTTTGAAGTTTCAAGTGGCAAGATAAGCAAGCAGCCCCATTCTCTGTGCCTCTGTGCGAACAGTGCCATGGGCAGATGAGGCTGAGCAACAGCTTTCCAGGCTAGCCTCTTCTGGCTGCCAGCTATCTGCAGACGTTCGCATTTCAAGAGCAGGGCTGCGAAAGGAGCCTAGAAGGTACAACGTCTTTCCCAGGCTACGTTTGAAGTTTGAGGTGGCAAGACAAGCAAGGAGCCCCATTCTCTGTGCCTCTGTGAGAGCACTGCCATGGGCAGATGAGGCTGAGCAACAGCTTTCCAGGCTAGCACCTTCTGCCTGCCAGCTATCTGCAGACGTTCGCACTTTCGGAGCAGGGCTGCGAAAGGAGCCTGGCTGGGACACCAACTTTCCCAGGCTACGTTTGAAGTTTGAGGTGGCAAGACAAGCAAGCAGCCCCATTCTCTGTGCCTCTGTGCGAGCACTGCCATGGGCAGATGAGGCTGAGCAACAGCTTTCCAGGCTAGCCCCTTCTGCCTGCCAGCTATCTGCAGACGTTCGCACTTTCGGAGCAGGGCTGTGATAGGAGCCTGGCAGGGACACCACCATTCCCAGCATGCGTTTGAAGTTTCAAGTGGCAAGATAAGCAAGCAGCCCCATTCTCTGTGCCTCTATGCGAACAGTGCCATGGGCAGATGAGGCTGAGCAACAGCTTTCCAGGCTAGCCTCTTCTGCCTGCCAGCTATCTGCAGACGTTCGCATTTCAAGAGCAGGGCTGTGAAAGGAGCCTAGCAGGTACACCATCTTTCCCAGGCTACTTTTGAAGTTTGAGGTGGCAAGACAAGCAAGGAGCCCCATTCTCTGTGCCTCTGTGCGAGCAGTGCCATGGGCAGATGAGGCTGAGCAACAGCTTTCCAGGCTAGCACCTTCTGGCTGCCAGCTATCGGCAGACGTTTGCACTTTCGGAGCAGGGCTGCGAAAGGAGCCTGGCTGGGACAGCAACTTTCCCAGGCTACGTTTGATGTTTGAAGTGGCAAGACAAGCAAGCAGCCCCATTCTCTGTGCCTCTGTGCGAGCACTGCCATGGGCAGATGAGGCTGAGCAACAGCTTTCCAGGATAGCCCCTTCTGCCTGCCAGCTATCTGCAGACGTTCGCATTTCAAGAGCAGGGCTGCGAAAGGAGCCTAGCAGGTACACCATCATTCCCAGGCTACGTTTGAAGTTTGAGGTGGCAAGACAAGCAAGGAGCCCCATTCTCTGTGCCTCTGTGCGAGCAGTGCCATGGGCAGATGAGGCTGAGCAACAGCTTTCCAGGCTAGCCCCTTCTGGCTGCCAGCTATCTGCAGACGTTCGCACTTTCGGAGCAGGGCTGCGAAAGGAGCCTGGCTGGGACACCAAATTTCCCAGGCTACGTTTGAAGTTTGAGGTGGCAAGACAAGCAAGCAGCCCCATTCTCTGTGCCTCTGTGCGAGCACTGCCATGGGCAGATGAGGCTGAGCAACAGCTTTCCAGGATAGCCCCTTCTGCCTGCCAGCTATCTGCAGACGTTCGCACTTTCGGAGCAGGGCTGTGATAGGAGCCTGGCAGGGACACCACCATTCCCAGCATGCGTTTGAAGTTTCAAGTGGCAAGATAAGCAAGCAGCCCCATTCTCTGTGCCTCTATGCGAACAGTGCCATGGGCAGATGAGGCTGAGCAACAGCTTTCCAGGCTAGCCCCTTCTGCCTGCCAGCTATCTGCAGACGTTCGCATTTCAAGAGCAGGGCTGCGAAAGGAGCCTAGCAGGTACACCAACTTTCCCAGGCTACGTTTGAAGTTTGAGGTGGCAAGACAAGCAAGCAGCCCCATTCTCTGTGCCTCTGTGCGAGCACTGCCATGGGCAGATGAGGCTGAGCAACAGCTTTCCAGGCTAGCCCCTTCTGCCTGCCAGCTATCTGCAGACGTTCGCACTTTCGGAGCAGGGCTGCGAAAGGAGCCTGGCTGGGACACCAACTTTCCCAGGCTACGTTTGAAGTTTGAGGTGGCAAGACAAGCAAGCAGCCCCATTCTCTGTGCCTCTGTGCGAGCAGTGCCATGGGCAGATGAGGCTGAGCAACAGCTTTCCAGGATAGCCCCTTCTGCTTGCCAGCTATCTGCAGACGTTCGCACTTTCGGAGCAGGGCTGTGATAGGAGCCTGGCAGGGACACCACCATTCCCAGCATGCGTTTGAAGTTTCAAGTGGCAAGATAAGCAAGCAGCCCCATTCTCTGTGCCTCTATGCGAACAGTGCCATGGGCAGATGAGGCTGAGCAACTGCTTTCCAGGATAGCACCTTCTGCCTGCCAGCTATCTGCAGACGTTCGCACTTTCGGAGCAGGGCTGCGAAAGGAGCCTGGCTGGGACACCAACTTTCCCAGGCTACCTTTGAAGTTTGAGGTGGCAAGACAAGCAAGCAGCCCCATTCTCTGTGCCTCTGTGCGAGCAGTGCCATGGGCAGATGAGGCTGAGCAACAGCTTTCCAGGCTAGCACCTTCTGCTTGCCAGCTATCTGCAGACGTTCGCGCTTTCGGAGCACGGCTGTGATAGGAGCCTGGCAGGGACACCACCATTCCCAGCATGCGTTTGAAGTTTCAAGTGGCAAGATAAGCAAGCAGCCGCATTCTCTGTGCCTCTATGCGAACAGTGCCATGGGCAGATGAGGCTGAGCAACAGCTTTCCAGGCTAGCCCCTTCTGGCTGTCAGCTATCTGCAGACGTTCGCATTTCAAGAGCAGGGCTGCGAAAGGAGCCTAGCAGGTACACCATCTTTCCCAGGCTACGTTTGAAGTTTGAGGTGGCAAGACAAGCAAGCAGCCCCATTCTCTGTGCCTCTGTGCGAGCACTGCCATGGGCAGATGAGGCTGAGCAACAGCTTTCCAGGCTAGCACCTTCTGGCTGCCAGCTATCTGCAGACGTTCGCAGTTTCGGAGCAGGGCTGCGTAAGGAGCCTGGCTGGGACAACAACTTTCCCAGGCTACCTTTGAAGTTTGAGGTGGCAAGACAAGCAATCAGCCCCATTTCTGTGCCTCTGTGCGAGCACTGCCATGGGCAGATGAGGCTGAGCAACAGCTTTCCAGGATAGCCCCTTCTGCCTGCCAGCTATCTGCAGACGTTTGCACTTTCGGAGCAGGGCTGTGTTAGGAGCCTGGCTGGGACACCACCATTCCCAGCATGCGTTTGAAGTTTCAAGTGGCAAGACAAGCAAGGAGCCCCATTCTCTGTGCCTCTGTGCGAGCACTGCCATGGGCAGATGAGGCTGAGCAACAGCTTTCCAGGCTAGCCTCTTCTGCCTGCCAGCTATCGGCAGAATTTCGCACTTTCGGAGCAGGGCTGCGAAAGGAGCCTAGCAGGTACACCAATTTTCCCAGAATAAGTTTGAATTTTGAGGTGGCAAGACAAGCAAGCAGCCCCATTCTCTGTGCCTCTGTGCGAGCACTGCCATGGGCAGATGAGGCTGAGCAACAGCTTTCCAGGATAGCCCCTTCTGCCTGCCAGCTATCTGCAGACGTTCGCACTTTCGGAGCAGGGCTGTGATAGGAGCCTGGCAGGGACACCACCATTCCCAGCATGCGTTTGAAGTTTCAAGTGGCAAGATAAGCAAGCAGCCCCATTCTCTGTGCCTCTATGCGAACAGTGCCATGTGCAGATGAGGCTGAGCAACAGCTTTCCAGGCTAGCCCCTTCTGGCTGCCAGCTATCTGCAGACGTTCGCATTTCAAGAGCAGGGCTGCGAAAGGAGCCTAGCAGGTACACCAACTTTCCCAGGCTACGTTTGAAGTTTGAGGTGGCAAGACAAGCAAGCAGCCCCATTCTCTGTGCCTCTGTGCGAGCACTGCCATGGGCAGATGAGGCTGAGCAACAGCTTTCCAGGATAGCCCCTTCTGCCTGCCAGCTATCTGCAGACGTTCGCACTTTCGGAGCAGGGCTGCGAAAGGAGCCTGGCTGGGACACCAACTTTCCCAGGCTACGTTTGAAGTTTGAGGTGGCAAGACAAGCAAGCAGCCCCATTCTCTGTGCCTCTGTGCAAGCACTGCCATGGGCAGATGAGGCTGAGCAACAGCTTTCCAGGCTAGCCCCTTCTGCCTGCCAGCTATCTGCAGACGTTCGCACTTTCGGAGCAGGGCTGTGATAGGAGCCTGGCAGGGACACCACCATTCCCAGCATGCGTTTGAAGTTTCAAGTGGCAAGATAAGCAAGCAGCCCCATTCTCTGTGCCTCTGTGTGAGCACTGCCATGGGCAGATGAGGCTGAGCAACAGCTTTCCAGGATAGCCCCTTCTGCCTGCCAGCTATCTGCAGACGTTCGCATTTCAAGAGCAGGGCTGCGAAAGGAGCCTAGCAGGTACACCATCTTTCCCAGGCTACGTTTCAAGTTTGAGGTGGCAAGACAAGCAAGGAGCCCCATTCTCTGTGCCTCTGTGCGAGCAGTGCCATGGGCAGATGAGGCTGAGCAACAGCTTTCCAGGCTAGCACCTTCTGGCTGCCAGCTATCTGCAGACGTTCGCACTTTCGGAGCAGGGCTGCAAAAGGAGCCTGGCTGGGACACCAACTTTCCCAGCCTACGTTTGAAATTTCAAGTGGCAAGATAAGTAAGCAGCCCCATTCTCTGTGCCTCTATGCGAACAGTGCCATGGGCAGATGAGGCTGAGCAACAGCTTTCCAGGCTAGCCCCTTCTGGCTGCCAGCTATCTGCAGACGTTCGCATTTCAAGAGCAGGGCTGCGAAAGGAACCTAGCAGGTACACCAACTTTCCCAGGCTACGTTTGAAGTTTGAGGTGGCAAGACAAGCAAGGAGCCCCATTCTCTCTGCCTCTGTGCGAGCACTGCCATGGGCAGATGAGGCTGAGCAACAGCTTTCCAGGCTAGCCCCTTCTGCCTGCCAGCTACCTGCAGACGTTCGCACTTTCGGAGCAGGGCTGTGATAGGAGCCTGGCTGGGACACCACCATTCCCAGCATGCGTTTGAAGTTTCAAGTGGCAAGATAAGCAAGCAGCCCCATTCTCTGTGCCTCTATGCGAACAGTGCCATGGGCAGATGAGGCTGAGCAACAGCTTTCCAGGCTAGCCCCTTCTGGCTGCCAGCTATCTGCAGACGTTCGCATTTCAAGAGCAGGGCTGCGAAAGGAGCCTAGCAGGTACACCATGTTTCCCAGGCTACGTTTGAAGTTTGAGGTGGCAAGACAAGCAAGGAGCCCCATTCTCTGTGCCTCTGTGCGAGCAGTGCCATGGGCAGATGAGGCTGAGCAACAGCTTTCCAGGCTAGCACCTTCTGGCTGCCAGCTATCTGCAGACGTTCGCACTTTCGGAGCAGGGCTGCGAAAGGAGCCTGGCTGGGACACCAACTTTCCCAGGCTACGTTTGAACTTTGAGGTGGCAAGACAAGCAAGCAGCTCCATTCTCTGTGCCTCTGTGCGAGCACTGCCATGGGCAGATGAGGCTGAGCAACAGCTTTCCAGGATAGCCCCTTCTGCCTGCCAGCTATCTGCAGACGTTTGCACTTTCGGAGCAGGGCTGTGATAGGAGCCTGGCAGGGACACCACCATTCCCAGCATGCGTTTGAAGTTTCAAGTGGCAAGATAAGCAAGCAGCCCCATTCTCTGTGCCTCTATGCGAACAGTGCCATGGGCAGATGAGGCTGAGCAACAGCTTTCCAGGCTAGCCCCTTCTGGCTGCCAGCTATCTGCAGACGTTCGCATTTCAAGAGCAGGGCTGCGAAAGGAGCCTAGCAGGTACACCATTTTTCCCAGGCTACGTTTGAAGTTTGAGTAGGCAAGACAAGCAAGGAGCCCCATTCTCTGTGCCTCTGTGCGAGCAGTGCCATGGGCAGATGAGGCTGAGCAACAGCTTTACAGCCTAGCACCTTCCGGCTGCCAGCTATCGGCAGACGTTCGCACTTTCGGAGCAGGGCTGCGAAAGGAGCCTGGCTGGGACACCAACTTTCCCAGGCTACGTTTGAAATTTCAAGTGGCAAGATAAGCAAGCAGCCCCATTCTCTGTGCCTCTATGCGAACAGTGCCATGGGCAGATGAGGCTGAGCAACTGCTTTCCAGGCTAGCCCCTTCTGGCTGCCAGCTATCTGCAGACGTTCGCATTTCAAGAGCAGGGCTGCGAAAGGAGCCTAGCAGGTACACCATCTTTCCCAGGCTACGTTTGAAGTTTGAGGTGGCAAGACAAGCAAGGAGCCCCATTCTCTGTGCCTCTGTGCGAGCAGTGCCATAGGCAGATGAGGCTGAGCAACAGCTTTCCAGGCTAGCACCTTCTGGCTGCCAGCTATCCGCAGACGTTCGCACTTTCGGAGCAGGGCTGCGAAAGGAGCCTGGTTGGGACACCAACTTTCCCAGGTTACGTTTGAAATTTCAAGTGGCAAGATAAGCAAGCAGCCCCATTCTCTGTGCCTCTATGCGAACAGTGCCATGGGCAGATGAGGCTGAGCAACAGCTTTCCAGGCTAGCCCCTTCTGGCTGCCAGCTATCTGCAGACGTTCGCATTTCAAGAGCAGGTCTGCGAAAGGAGCCTAGCAGGTACACCAACTTTCCCAGGCTACGTTTGAAGTTTGAGGTGGCAAGACAAGCAAGCAGCCCCATTCTCTGTGCCTCTGTGCGAGCACTGCCATGGGCAGATGAGGCTGAGAACAGCTTTCCATGCTAGCCCCTTCTGCCTGCCAGCTATCTGCAGACGTTCGCACTTTCGGAGCAGGGCTGTGATAGCAGCCTGGCAGGGACACCACCATTCCCAGCATGCGTTTGAAGTTTCAAGTGGCAAGATAAGCAAGCAGCCCCATTCTCTGTGCCTCTATGCGAACAGTGCCATGGGCAGATGAGGATGAGCAACAGCTTTCCAGGCTAGCCCCTTCTGGCTGCCAGCTATCTGCAGACGTTCGCATTTCAAGAGCAGGGCTGCGAAAGGAGCCTGGCAGGTACACCATCTTTCCCAGGCTACGTTTGAAGTTTGAGGTGGCAAGACAAGCAAGGAGCCCCATTCTCTGTGCCTCTGTGCGAGCAGTGCCATGGGCAGATGAGGCTGAGCAACAGCTTTCCAGGCTAGCCCCTTCTGGCTGCCAGCTATCTGCAGACGTTCTCATTTCAAGAGCAGGGCTGCGAAAGGAGCCTAGCAGGTACACCATCTTTCCCAGGCTACGTTTGAAGTTTGAGGTGGCAAGACAAGCAAGCAGCCCCATTCTCTGTGCCTCTGTGCGAGCAGTGCCATGGGCAGATGAGGCTGAGCAACAGCTTTCCAGGCTAGCACCTTCTGGCTGCCAGCTATCGGCAGACGTTTGCACTTTCGGAGCAGGGCTGCGAAAGGAGCCTGGCTGGGACACCAACTTTCCCAGGCTACGATTGATGTTTGAAGTGGCAAGACAAGCAAGCAGCCCCATTCTCTGTGCCTCTGTGCGAGCACTGCCATGGGCAGATGAGGCTGAGCAACAGCTTTCCAGGATAGCCCCTTCTGCCTGCCAGCTATCTGCAGACGTTCGCATTTCAAAAGCAGGGATGCGAAAGGAGCCTAGCAGGTACACCATCATTCCCAGGCTACGTTTGAAGTTTGAGGTGGCAAGACAAGCAAGGAGCCCCATTCTCTGTGCCTCTGTGCGAGCAGTGCCATGGGCAGATGAGGCTGAGCAACAGCTTTCCAGGCTAGCCCCTTCTGGCTGCCAGCTATCTGCAGACGTTCGCACTTTCGGAGCAGGGCTGCGAAAGGAGCCTGGCTGGGACACCAACTTTCCCAGGCTACGTTTGAACTTTGAGGTGGCAAGACAAGCAAGCAGCCCCATTCTCTGTGCCTCTGTGCGAGCACTGCCATGGGCAGATGAGGCTGAGCAACAGCTTTCCAGGATAGCCCCTTCTGCCTGCCAGCTATCTGCAGACGTTCGCACTTTCGGAGCAGGGCTGTGATAGGAGCCTGGCAGGGACACACCATTCCCAGCATGCGTTTGAAGTTTCAAGTGGCAAGATAAGCAAGCAGCCCCATTCTCTGTGCCTCTATGCGAACAGTGCCATGGGCAGATGAGGCTGAGCAACAGCTTTCCAGGCTAGCCCCTTCTGGCTGCCAGCTATCTGCAGACGTTCGCATTTCAAGAGCAGGGCTGCGAAAGGAGCCTAGCAGGTACACCATCTTTCCCAGGCTACGTTTGAAGTTTGAGGTGGCAAGATAAGCAAGGAGCCCCATTCTCTGTGCCTCTGTGCGAGCACTGCCATGGGCAGATGAGGCTGAGCAACAGCTTTCCAGGCTAGCCCCTTCTGGCTGCCAGCTATCCGCAGACGTTCGCACTTTCGGAGCAGGGCTGCGAAAGGAGGCTGGCTGGGACACCAACTTTCCCAGGCTACGTTTGAAATTTCAAGTGGCAAGATAAGCAAGCAGCCCCATTCTCTGTGCCTCTATGCGAGCACTGCCATGGGCAGATGAGGCTGAGCAACAGCTTTCCAGGCTAGCCCCTTCTGCCTGCCAGCTATCTGCAGACGTTCGCATTTCAAGAGCAGGGCTGCGAAAGGAGCCTAGCAGGTACACCAACTTTCCCAGGCTACGTTTGAAGTTTGAGGTGGCAAGACAAGCAAGCAGCCCCATTCTCTGTGCCTCTGTGCGAGCACTGCCATGGGCAGATGAGGCTGAGCAACAGCTTTCCAGGCTAGCACCTTCTGGCTGCCAGCTATATGCAGACGTTCGCGCTTTCGGAGCAGGGCTGTGATAGGAGCCTGGCAGGGACACCACCATTCCCAGCATGCGTTTGAAGTTTCAAGTGGCAAGATAAGCAAGCAGCCCCATTCTCTGTGCCTCTATGCGAACAGTGCCATGGGCAGATGAGGCTGAGCAACAGCTTTCCAGGCTAGCACCTTCTGGCTGCCAGCTATCTGCAGACGTTCGCAGTTTCGGAGCAGGGCTGCGAAAGGAGCCTGGCTGGGACACCAACTTTCCCAGGCTACGTTTGAAGTTTGAGGTGGCAAGACAAGCAAGCAGCCCCATTCTCTGTGCCTCTGTGCGAGCAGTGCCATGGGCAGATGAGGCTGATCAACAGCTTTCCAGGCTAGCCCCTTCTGCCTGCCAGCTACCTGCAGACGTTCGCACTTTCGGAGCAGGGCTGTGATAGGAGCCTGGCAGGGACACCACCATTCCCAGCATGCGTTTGAAGTTTCAAGTGGCAAGATAAGCAAGCAGCCCCATTCTCTGTGCCTCTATGCGAACAGTGCCATGGGCAGATGAGACTGAGCAACTGCTTTCCAGGATAGCACCTTCTGGCTGCCAGCTATCTGCAGACGTTCGCACTTTCGGAGCAGGGCTGCGAAAGGAGCCTGGCTGGGACACCAACTTTCCCAGGCTACGTTTGAAGTTTGAGGTGGCAAGACAAGCAAGCAGCCCCATTCTCTGTGCCTCTGTGCGAGCAGTGCCATGGGCAGATGAGGCTGAGCAACAGCTTTCCAGGCTAGCACCTTCTGGCTGCCAGCTATATGCAGACGTTCGCGCTTTCGGAGCAGGGCTGTGATAGGAGCCTGGCAGGGACACCACCATTCCCAGCATGCGTTTGAAGTTTCAAGTGGCAAGATAAGCAAGCAGCCCCATTCTCTGTGCCTCTATGCGAACAGTGCCATGGGCAGATGAGGCTGAGCAACAGCTTTCCAGGCTAGCACCTTCTGGCTGCCAGCTATCTGCAGACGTTCGCAGTTTCAGAGCAGGGCTGCGAAAGGAGCCTGGCTGGGACACCAACTTTCCCAGGCTACGTTTGAAGTTTGAGGTGGCAAGACAAGCAAGCAGCCCCATTCTCTGTGCCTCTGTGCGAGCACTGCCATGGGCAGATGAGGCTGATCAACAGCTTTCCAGGCTAGCCCCTTCTGCCTGCCAGCTATCTGCAGACGTTCGCACTTTCGGAGCAGGGCTGTGATAGGAGCCTGGCAGGGACACCACCATTCCCAGCATGCGTTTGAAGTTTCAAGTGGCAAGATAAGCAAGCAGCCCCATTCTCTGTGCCTCTATGCGAACAGTGCCATGGGCAGATGAGGCTGAGCAACAGCTTTCCAGACTAGCCCCTTCTGGCTGCCAGCTATCTGCAGACGTTCGCATTTCTAGAGCAGGGCTGCGAAAGGAGCCTAGCAGGTACACCATGTTTCCCAGGCTACGTTTGAAGTTTGAGGTGGCAAGACAAGCAAGGAGCCCCATTCTCTGTGCCTCTGTGCGAGCAGTGCCATGGGCAGATGAGGCTGAGCAACAGCTTTCCAGGCTAGCACCTTCTGGCTGCCAGCTATCTGCAGACGTTTGCACTTTCGGAGCAGGGCTGCGAAAGGAGCCTGGCTGGGACACCAACTTTCCCAGGCTACGTTTGAACTTTGAGGTGGCAAGACAAGCAAGCAGCCCCATTCTCTGTGCCTCTGTGCGCGCACTGCCATGGGCAGATGAGGCTGAGCAACAGCTTTCCAGGCTAGCCCCTTCTGCCTGCCAGCTATCTGCAGACGTTTGCACTTTCGGAGCAGGGCTGTGATAGGAGCCTGGCAGGGACACCACCATTCCCAGCATGCGTTTGAAGTTTCAAGTGGCAAGATAAGCAAGCAGCCCCATTCTCTGTGCCTCTATGCGAACAGTGCCATGGGCAGATGAGGCTGAGCAACAGCTTTCCAGGCTAGCCCCTTCTGGCTGCCAGCTATCTGCAGACGTTCGCCTTTCAAGAGCAGGGCTGCGAAAGGAGCCTAGCAGGTACACCAACTTTCCCAGGCTACGTTTGAAGTTTGAGTAGGCAAGACAAGCAAGGAGCCCCATTCTCTGTGCCTCTGTGCGAGCAGTGCCATGGGCAGATGAGGCTGAGCAACAGCTTTACAGGCTAGCACCTTCTGGCTGCCAGCTATCCGCAGACGTTCGCACTTTCGGAGCAGGGCTGCGAAAGGAGCCTGGCTGGGACACCAACTTTCCCAGGTTACGTTTGAAAATTCAAGTGGCAAGATAAGCAAGCAGCCCCATTCTCTGTGCCTCTATGCGAACAGTGCCATGGGCAGATGAGGCTGAGCAACAGCTTTGCAGGCTAGCCCCTTCTGCTTGCCAGCTATCTGCAGACGTTCGCACTTTCGGAGCAGGGCTGTGATAGCAGCCTGGCAGGGACACCACCATTCCCAGCATGCGTTTGAAGTTTCAAGTGGCAAGATAAGCAAGCAGCCCCATTCTCTGTGCCTCTATGCGAACAGTGCCATGGGCAGATGAGGATGAGCAACAGCTTTCCAGGCTAGCCCCTTCTGGCTGCCAGCTATCTTCAGACGTTCGCATTTCAAGAGCAGGGCTGCGAAAGGAGCCTGGCAGGTACACCATCTTTCCCAGGCTACGTTTGAAGTTTGAGGTGGCAAGACAAGCAAGGAGCCCCATTCTCTGTGCCTCTGTGCGAGCACTGCCATGGGCAGATGAGGCTGAGCAACAGCTTTCCAGGCTAGCACCTTCTGGCTGCCAGCTATCTGCAGACGTTCGCATTTCAAGAACAGGGCTGCGAAAGGAGCCTAGCAGGTACACCAACTTTCCCAGGCTACGTTTGAAGTTTGAGGTGGCAAGACAAGCAAGCAGCCCCATTCTCTGTGCCTCTGTGCGAGCACTGCCATGGGCAGATGAGGCTGAGCAACAGCTTTGCAGGCTAACCCCTTCCGCCTGCCAGCTATCTGCAGACGTTCGCATTTCAAGAGCAGGGCTGCGAAAGAAGCCTAGAAGGTACACCAACTTTCCCAGGCTACGTTTGAAGTTTGAGGTGGCAAGACAAGCAAGCAGCCCCATTCTCTGTGCCTCTGTGCGAGCACTGCCATGGGCAGATGAGGCTGAGCAACAGCTTTCCAGGCTAGCCCCTTCTGCTTGCCAGCTATCTGCAGACGTTCGCACTTTCGGAGCAGGGCTGTGATAGCAGCCTGGCAGGGACACCACCATTCCCAGCATGCGTTTGAAGTTTCAAGTGGCAAGATAAGCAAGCAGCCCCATTCTCTGTGCCTCTGTGCGAGCAGTGCCATGGGCAGATGAGGCTGAGCAACAGCTTTCCAGGCTAGCCCCTTCTGGCTGCCAGCTATCTGCAGACGTTCGCATTTCAAGAGCAGGGCTGCGAAAGGAGCCTAGCAGGTACACCATCTTTCCCAGGCTACGTTTCAAGTTTGAGGTGGCAAGACAAGCAAGGACCCCATTCTCTGTGCCTCTGTGCGAGCACTGCCATGGGCAGATGAGGCTGAGCAACAGCTTTCCAGGCTAGCACCTTCTGGCTGCCAGATATCTGCAGACGTTTGCACTTTCGGAGCAGGGCTGCGAAAGGAGCCTGGCTGGGACACCACCATTCCCAGCATGCGTTTGAAGTTTCACGTGGCAAGACAAGCAAGGAGCCCCATTCTCTGTGCCTCTGTGCGAGCACTGCCATGGGCAGATGAGGCTGAGCAACAGCTTTCCAGGCTAGCACCTTCTGGCTGCCAGCTATCGGCAGACGTTCGCACTTTCGGAGCAGGGCTGCGAAAGGAGCCTAGCAGGTACACCAATTTTCCCAGGATACGTTTGAAGTTTGAGGTGGCAAGACAAGCAAGCAGCCCCATTCTCTGTGCCTCTGTGCGAGCACTGCCATGGGCAGATGAGGCTGAGCAACAGCTTTCCAGGCTAGCCCCTTCTGCCTGCCAGCTATCTGCAGACGTTCGCACTTTCGGAGCAGGGCTGCGAAAGGAGCCTAGCAGGGACACCACCATTCCCAGGCTACGTTTGAAGTTTGAGGTGGCAAGACAAGCAAGCAGCCCCATTCTCTGTGCCTCTGTGCGAGCAGTGCCATGGGCAGATGAGGCTGAGCAACAGCTTTCCAGGCTAGCCCCTTCTGCCTGCCAGCTATCTGCAGACGTTCGCACTTTCGGAGCAGGGCTGCGAAAGGAGCCTGGCTGGGACACCAACTTTCCCAGGCTACGTTTGAAGTTTGAGGTGGCAAGACAAGCAAGCAGCCCCATTCTCTGTGCCTCTGTGCGAGCACTGCCATGGGCAGATGAGGCTGAGCAACAGCTTTCCAGGATAGCCCCTTCTGCCTGCCAGCTATCTGCAGACGTTCGCACTTTCGGAGCAGGGCTGTGATAGGAGCCTGGCAGGGACACCACCATTCCCAGCATGCGTTTGAAGTTTCAAGTGGCAAGATAAGCAAGCAGCCCCATTCTCTGTGCCTCTATGCGAACAGTGCCATGGGCAGATGAGGCTGAGCAACAGCTTTCCAGGCTAGCCCCTTCTGGCTGCCAGCTATCTGCAGACGTTCGCATTTCAAGAGCAGGGCTGCGAAAGGAGCCTAGCAGGTACACCATGTTTCCCAGGATACGTTTGAAGTTTGAGGTGGCAAGACAAGCAAGGAGCCCCATTCTCTGTGACTCTGTGCGAGCAGTGCCATGGGCAGATGAGGCTGAGCAACAGCTTTCCAGGCTAGCCCCTTCTGGCTGCCAGCTATCTGCAGACGTTCGCATTTCAAGAGCAGGGCTGCGAAAGGAGCCTAGCAGGTACACCAACTTTCCCAGGCTACGTTTGAAGTTTGAGGTGGCAAGACAAGCAAGGAGCCCCATTCTCTGTGCCTCTGTGCGAGCACTGCCATGGGCAGATGAGGCTGAGCAACAGCTTTCCAGGCTAGCCCCTTCTGCCTGCCAGCTACCTGCAGACGTTCGCACTTTCGGAGCAGGGCTGCGAAAGGAGATTGGCTGGGACACCAACTTTCCCAGGCTACGTTTGAAGTTTGAGGTGGCAAGACAAGCAAGCAGCCCCATTCTCTGTGCCTCTGTGCGAGCAGTGCCATGGGCAGATGAGGCTGAGCAAAAGCTTTCCAGGATAGCCCCTTCTGCTTGCCAGCTATCTGCAGACGTTCGCACTTTCGGAGCAGGGCTGTGATAGGAGCCTGGCAGGGACACCACCATTCCCAGCATGCGTTTGAAGTTTCAAGTGGCAAGATAAGCAAGCAGCCCCATTCTCTGTGCCTCTATGCGAACAGTGCCATGGGCAGATGAGGCTGAGCAACAGCTTTCCAGGATAGCCCCTTCTGGCTGCCAGCTATCTGCAGACGTTCGCATTTCTAGAGCAGGGCTGCGAAAGGAGCCTAGCAGGTACACCATGTTTCCCAGGCTACGTTTGAAGTTTGAGGTGGCAAGACAAGCAAGGAGCCCCATTCTCTGTGCCTCTGTGAGAGCAGTGCCATGGGCAGATGAGGCTGAGCAACAGCTTTCCAGGCTAGCACCTTCTGGCTGCCAGCTATCTGCAGACGTTTGCACTTTCGGAGCAAGGCTGCGAAAGGAGCCTGGCTGGGACACCAACTTTCCCAGGCTACGTTTGAAGTTTGAGGTGGCAAGACAAGCAAGCAGCCCCATTCTCTGTGATTCTGTGCGAGCAGTGCCATGGGCAGATGAGGCTGAGCAACAGCTTTCCAGGATAGCCCCTTCTGCCTGCCAGCTATCTGCAGACGTTTGCACTTTCGGAGCAGGGCTGCGAAAGGAGCCTGGCTGGGACACCAACTTTCCCAGGCTACGTTTGAAATTTCAAGTGGCAAGATAAGCAAGCAGCCCCATTCTCTGTGCCTCTATGCGAACAGTGCCATGGGCAGATGAGGCTGAGCAACTGCTTTCCAGGCTAGCCCCTTCTGGCTGCCAGCTATCTGCAGACGTTCTCATTTCAAGAGCAGGGCTGCGAAAGGAGCCTAGCAGGTACAACATCTTTCCCAGGCTACGTTTGAAGTTTGAGGTGGCAAGACAAGCAAGGAGCCCCATTCTCTGTGCCTCTGTGCGAGCAGTGCCATAGGCAGATGAGGCTGAGCAACAGCTTTCCAGGCTAGCACCTTCTGGCTGCCAGCTATCCGCAGACGTTCGCACTTTCGGAGCAGGGCTGCGAAAGGAGCCTGGCTGGGACACCAACTTTCCCAGGCTACGTTTGAAATTTCAAGTGGCAAGATAAGCAAGCAGCCCCATTCTCTGTGCCTCTATGCGAACAGTGCCATGGGCAGATGAGGCTGAGCAACAGCTTTCCAGGCTAGCCCCTTCTGGCTGCCAGCTATCTGCAGACGTTCGCATTTCAAGAGCAGGGCTGCGAAAGGAGCCTAGCAGGTACACCAACTTTCCCAGGCTACGTTTGAAGTTTGAGGTGGCAAGACAAGCAAGCAGCCCCATTCTCTGTGCCTCTGTGCGAGCACTGCCATGGGCAGATGAGGCTGAGCAACAGCTTTGCAGGCTAGCCCCTTCTGGCTGCCAGCTATCTGCAGACGTTCGCACTTTCGGAGCAGGGCTGTGATAGCACCCTGGCAGGGACACCATCATTCCCAGCATGCGTTTGAAGTTTCAAGTGGCAAGATAAGCAAGCAGCCCCATTCTCTGTGCCTCTATGCGAACAGTGCCATGGGCAGATGAGGCTGAGCAACAGCTTTCCAGGCTAGCCCCTTCTGGCTGCCAGCTATCTGCAGACGTTCGCATTTCAAGAGCAGGGCTGCGAAAGGAGCCTAGCAGGTACACCAACTTTCCCAGGCTACGTTTGAAGTTTGAGGTGGCAAGACAAGCAAGCAGCCGCTTTCTCTGTGCCTCTGTGCGAGCAGTGCCATGGGCAGATGAGGCTGAGCAACAGCTTTCCAGGATAGCCCCTTCTGCCTGCCAGCTATCTGCAGACGTTTGCACTTTCGGAGCAGGGCTGTGATAGGAGCCTGGCAGGGACACCACCATTCGCAGCATGCGTTTGAAGTTTGAGGTGGCAAGACAAGCAAGGAGCCCCATTCTCTGTGCCTCTGTGCGAGCACTGCCATGGGCAGATGAGGCTGAGCAACAGCTTTCCAGGCTAGCACCTTCTGGCTGCCAGCTATCGGCAGACGTTCGCACTTTCGGAGCAGGGTTGCGAAAGGAGCCTAGCAGGTACACCAATTTTCCCAGGATACGTTTGAAGTTTGAGGTGGCAAGACAAGCAAGCAGCCCCATTCTCTGTGCCTCTGTGCGAGCACTGCCATGGGCAGATGAGGCTGAGCAACAGCTTTCCAGGATAGCCTCTTCTGCCTGCCAGCTATCTGCAGACGTTCGCACTTTCGGAGCAGGGCTGTGATAGGAGCCTGGCTGGGACACCACCATTCCCAGCATGCGTTTGAAGTTTCAAGTGGCAAGATAAGCAAGCAGCCCCATTCTCTGTGCCTCTATGCGAACAGTGCCATGGGCAGATGAGGCTGAGCAACAGCTTTCCAGGCTAGCCCCTTCTGCCTGCCAGCTATCTGCAGACGTTCGCATTTCAAGAGCAGGGCTGCGAAAGGAGCCTAGCAGGTACATCAACTTTCCCAGGTTACGTTTGAAGTTTGAGGTGGCAAGACAAGCAAGGAGCCCCATTCTCTGTGCCTCTGTGCGAGCACTGCCATGGGCAGATGAGGCTGAGCAACAGCTTTCCAGGCTAGCCCCTTCTGCCTGCCAGCTATCTGCAGACGTTCGCACTTTCGGAGCAGGGCTGCGAAAGGAGCCTGGCTGGGACACCAACTTTCCCAGGCTACGTTTGAAGTTTGAGGTGGCAAGACAAGCAAGCAGCCCCATTCTCTGTGCCTCTGTGCGAGCACTGCCATGGGCAGATGAGGCTGAGCAACAGCTTTCCAGGATAGCCCCTTCTGCCTGCCAGCTATCTGCAGACGTTCGCACTTTCGGAGCAGGGCTGTGATAGGAGCCTGGCAGGGACACCACCATTCCCAGCATGCGTTTGAAGTTTCAAGTGGCAAGATAAGCAAGCAGCCCCATTCTCTGTGCCTCTATGCGAACAGTGCCATGCGCAGATGAGGCTGAGCAACAGCTTTCCAGGCTAGCCCCTTCTGGCTGCCAGCTATCTGCAGACGTTCGCATTTCAAGAGCAGGGCTGCGAAAGGAGCCTAGCAGGTACACCATCTTTCCCAGGCTACGTTTGAAGTTTGAGGTGGCAAGACAAGCAAGGAGCCCCATTCTCTGTGCCTCTGTGCGAGCAGTGCCATGGGCAGATGAGGCTGAGCAACAGCTTTCCAGGCTAGCACCTTCTGGCTGCCAGCTATCTGCAGACGTTCGCATTTCAAGAGCAGGGCTGCGAAAGGAGCCTAGCAGGTACACCAACTTTCCCAGGCTACGTTTGAAGTTTGAGGTGGCAAGACAAGCAAGGAGCCCCATTCTCTGTGCCTCTGTGCGAGCACTGCCATGGGCAGATGAGGCTGAGCAACAGCTTTCCAGGATAGCCCCTTCTGCCTGCCAGCTATCTGCAGACGTTCGCACTTTCGGAGCAGGGCTGCGATAGGAGCCTGGCAGGGACACCACCATTCCCAGCATGCGTTTGAAGATTCAAGTGGCAATATAAGCAAGCAGCCCCATTCTCTCTGCCTCTATGCGAACAGTGCCATGGGCAGATGAGGCTGAGCAACAGCTTTCCAGGATAGCCCCTTCTGCCTGCCAGCTATCTGCAGACGTTCGCATTTCAAGAGCAGGGCTGCGAAAGGAGCCTAGCAGGTACACCAACTTTCCCAGGCTACGTTTGAAGTTTGAGGTGGCAAGACAAGCAAGCAGCCCCATTCTCTGTGCCTCTGTGCGAGCACTGCCATGGGCAGATGAGGCTGAGCAACAGCTTTCCAGGATAGCCCCTTCTGCTTGCCAGCTATCTGCAGACGTTCGCACTTTCGGAGCAGGGCTGTGATAGCAGCCTGGCAGGGACACCACCATTCCCAGCATGCGTTTGAAGTTTCAAGTGGCAAGATAAGCAAGCAGCCCCATTCTCTGTGCCTCTATGCGAACAGTGCCATGGGCAGATGAGGCTGAGCAACAGCTTTCCAGGCTAGCCCCTTCTGGCTGCCAGCTATCTGCAGACGTTCGCATTTCAAGAGCAGGGCTGCGAAAGGAGCCTAGCAGGTACACCAACTTTCCCAGGCTACGTTTGAAGTTTGAGGTGGCAAGACAAGCAAACAGCCGCATTCTCTGTGCCTCTGTGCGAGCAGTGCCATGGGCAGATGAGGCTGAGCAACAGCTTTCCAGGATAGCCCCTTCTGCCTGCCAGCTATCTGCAGACGTTTGCACTTTCGGAGCAGGGCTGTGATAGGAGCCTGGCAGGGACACCACCATTCGCAGCATGCGTTTGAAGTTTGAGGTGGCAAGACAAGCAAGGAGCCCCATTCTCTGTGCCTCTGTGCGAGCACTGCCATGGGCAGATGAGGCTGAGCAACAGCTTTCCAGGCTAGCACCTTCTGGCTGACAGCTATCGGCAGACGTTCGCACTTTCGGAGCAGGGTTGCGAAAGGAGCCTAGCAGGTACACCAATTTTCCCAGGATACGTTTGAAGTTTGAGGTGGCAAGACAAGCAAGCAGCCCCATTCTCTGTGCCTCTGTGCGAGCACTGCCATGGGCAGATGAGGCTGAGCAACAGCTTTCCAGGATAGCCCCTTCTGCCTGCCAGCTATCTGCAGACGTTCGCACTTTCGGAGCAGGGCTGTGATAGGAGCCTGGCTGGGACACCACCATTCCCAGCATGCGTTTGAAGTTTCAAGTGGCAAGATAAGCAAGCAGCCCCATTCTCTGTGCCTCTATGCGAACAGTGCCATGGGCAGATGAGGCTGAGCAACAGCTTTCCAGGCTAGCCCCTTCTGCCTGCCAGCTATCTGCAGACGTTCGCATTTCAAGAGCAGGTCTGCGAAAGGAGCCTAGCAGGTACATCAACTTTCCCAGGCTACGTTTGAAGTTTGAGGTGGCAAGACAAGCAAGGAGCCCCATTCTCTGTGCCTCTGTGCGAGCAGTGCCATGGGCAGATGAGGCTGAGCAACAGCTTTCCAGGATAGCCCCTTCTGCCTGCCAGCTATCTGCAGACGTTTGCACTTTCGGAGCAGGGCTGTGATAGGAGCCTGGCAGGGACACCACCATTCGCAGCATGCGTTTGAAGTTTGAGGTGGCAAGACAAGCAAGGAGCCCCATTCTCTGTGCCTCTGTGCGAGCACTGCCATGGGCAGATGAGGCTGAGCAACAGCTTTCCAGGCTAGCACCTTCTGGCTGCCAGCTATCGGCAGACGTTCGCACTTTCGGAGCAGGGTTGCGAAAGGAGCCTAGCAGGTACACCAATTTTCCCAGGATACGTTTGAAGTTTGAGGTGGCAAGACAAGCAAGCAGCCCCATTCTCTGTGCCTCTGTGCGAGCACTGCCATGGGCAGATGAGGCTGAGCAACAGCTTTCCAGGATAGCCCCTTCTGCCTGCCAGCTATCTGCAGACGTTCGCACTTTCGGAGCAGGGCTGTGATAGGAGCCTGGCTGGGACACCACCATTCCCAGCATGCGTTTGAAGTTTCAAGTGGCAAGATAAGCAAGCAGCCCCATTCTCTGTGCCTCTATGCGAACAGTGCCATGGGCAGATGAGGCTGAGCAGCAGCTTTCCAGGCTAGCCCCTTCTGCCTGCCAGCTATCTGCAGACGTTCGCATTTCAAGAGCAGGGCTGCGAAAGGAGCCTAGCAGGTACATCAACTTTCCCAGGCTACGTTTGAAGTTTGAGGTGGCAAGACAAGCAAGGAGCCCCATTCTCTGTGCCTCTGTGCGAGCACTGCCATGGGCAGATGAGGCTGAGCAACAGCTTTCCAGGCTAGCCCCTTCTGCCTGCCAGCTATCTGCAGACGTTCGCACTTTCGGAGCAGGGCTGCGAAAGGAGCCTGGCTGGGACACCAACTTTCCCAGGCTACGTTTGAAGTTTGAGGTGGCAAGACAAGCAAGCAGCCCCATTCTCTGTGCCTCTGTGCGAGCACTGCCATGGGCAGATGAGGCTGAGCAACAGCTTTCCAGGATAGCCCCTTCTGCCTGCCAGCTATCTGCAGACGTTCGCACTTTCGGAGCAGGGCTGTGATAGGAGCCTGGCAGGGACACCACCATTCCCAGCATGCGTTTGAAGTTTCAAGTGGCAAGATAAGCAAGCAGCCCCATTCTCTGTGCCTCTATGCGAACAGTGCCATGGGCAGATGAGGCTGAGCAACAGCTTTCCAGGCTAGCCCCTTCTGGCTGCCAGCTATCTGCAGACGTTCGCATTTCAAGAGCAGGGCTGCGAAAGGAGCCTAGCAGGTACACCATCTTTCCCAGGCTACGTTTGAAGTTTGAGGTGGCAAGACAAGCAAGGAGCCCCATTCTCTGTGCCTCTGTGCGAGCAGTGCCATGGGCAGATGAGGCTGAGCAACAGCTTTCCAGGCTAGCACCTTCTGGCTGCCAGCTATCTGCAGACGTTCGCATTTCAAGAGCAGGGCTGCGAAAGGAGCCTAGCAGGTACACCAACTTTCCCAGGCTACGTTTGAAGTTTGAGGTGGCAAGACAAGCAAGGAGCCCCATTCTCTGTGCCTCTGTGCGAGCACTGCCATGGGCAGATGAGGCTGAGCAACAGCTTTCCAGGATAGCCCCTTCTGCCTGCCAGCTATCTGCAGACGTTCGCACTTTCGGAGCAGGGCTGCGATAGGAGCCTGGCAGGGACACCACCATTCCCAGCATGCGTTTGAAGATTCAAGTGGCAATATAAGCAAGCAGCCCCATTCTCTGTGCCTCTATGCGAACAGTGCCATGGGCAGATGAGGCTGAGCAACAGCTTTCCAGGATAGCCCCTTCTGCCTGCCAGCTATCTGCAGACGTTCGCATTTCAAGAGCAGGGCTGCGAAAGGAGCCTAGCAGGTACACGAATTTTCCCAGGCTACGTTTGAAGTTTGAGGTGGCAAGACAAGCAAGCAGCCCCATTCTCTGTGCCTCTGTGCGAGCACTGCCATGGGCAGATGAGGCTGAGCAACAGCTTTCCAGGATAGCCCCTTCTGCTTGCCAGCTATCTGCAGACGTTCGCACTTTCGGAGCAGGGCTGTGATAGCAGCCTGGCAGGGACACCACCATTCCCAGCATGCGTTTGAAGTTTCAAGTGGCAAGATAAGCAAGCAGCCCCATTCTCTGTGCCTCTATGCAAACAGTGCCATGGGCAGATGAGGCTGAGCAACAGCTTTCCAGGCTAGCCCCTTCTGGCTGCCAGCTATCTGCAGACGTTCGCATTTCAAGAGCAGGGCTGCGAAAGGAGCCTAGCAGGTACACCAACTTTCCCAGGCTACGTTTGAAGTTTGAGGTGGCAAGACAAGCAAGCAGCCCCATTCTCTGTGCCTCTGTGCGAGCACTGCCATGGGCAGATGAGGCTGAGCAACAGCTTTCCAGGCTAACCCCTTCTGCCTGCCAGCTATCTGCAGACGTTCGCATTTCAAGAGCAGGGCTGCGAAAGGATCCTAGCAGGTACACCATCTTTCCCAGGCTACGTTTGAAGTTTGAGGTGGCAAGACAAGCAAGGAACCCCATTCTCTGTGCCTCTGTGCGAGCACTGCCATGGGCAGATGAGGCTGAGCAACAGCTTTCCAGGATAGCCCCTTCTGCCTGCCAGCTATCTGCAGACGTTCGCACTTTCGGAGCAGGGCTGTGATAGGAGCCTGGCAGGGACACCACCATTCCCAGCATGCGTTTGAAGTTTCAAGTGGCAAGATAAGCAAGCAGCCCCATTCTCTCTGCCTCTATGCGAACAGTGCCATGGGCAGATGAGGCTGAGCAACAGCTTTCCAGGCTAGCCCCTTCTGGCTGCCAGCTATCGGCAGACGTTCGCAATTTCGGAGCAGGGCTGGGATAGGAGCCTGGCTGGGACATCATCTTTCCCAGGCTACGTTTCAAGTTTGAGGTGGCAAGACAAGCAAGGAGCCCCATTCTCTGTGCCTCTGTGCGAGCAGTGCCATGGGCAGATGAGGCTGAGCAACAGCTTTCCAGGCTAGCACCTTCTGGCTGCCAGATATCCGCAGACGTTCGCACTTTCTGAGCAGGGCTGCGAAAGGAGCCTGGCTGGGACACCAACTTTCCCAGGCTACGTTTGAAGTTTGAGGTGGCAAGACAAGCAAGCAGCCCCATTCTCTGTGCCTCTGTGCGAGCACTGCCATGGGCAGATGAGGCTGAGCAACAGCTTTCCAGGCTAGCCCCTTCTGCCTGCCAGCTATCTGCAGACTTTCGCATTTCAAGAGCAGGGCTGCGAAAGGAGCCTAGCAGGTACACCATCTTTCCCAGGCTACGTTTGAAGTTTGAGGTGGCAAGACAAGCAAGGAGCCCCATTCTCTGTGCCTCTGTGCGAGCAGTGCCATGGGCAGATGAGGCTGAGCAACAGCTTTCCAGGCTAGCACCTTCTGGCTGCCAGCTATTCGCAGACGTTCGCACTTTCGGAGCAGGGCTGCGAAAGGAGCCTGGCTGGGACACCAACTTTCCCAGGCTACGTTTGAAGTTTGAGGTGGCAAGACAAGCAAGCAGCCCCATTCTCTGTGCCTCTGTGCGAGCACTGCCATGGGCAGATGAGGCTGAGCGACAGCTTTGCAGGATAGCCCCTTCTGCCTACCAGCTATCTGCAGACGTTCGCACTTTCGGAGCAGGGCTGTGATAGGAGCCTGGCAGGGACACCACCATTCCCAGCATGCGTTTGAAGTTTCAAGTGGCAAGATAAGCAAGCAGCCCCATTCTCTGTGCCTCTATGCGAACAGTGCCATGGGCAGATGAGGCTGAGCAACAGCTTTCCAGGCTAGCCCCTTCTGGCTGCCAGCTATCTGCAGACGTTCGCATTTCAAGAGCAGGGCTGCGAAAGGAGCCTAGCAGGTACACCATCTTTCCCAGGCTACGTTTGAAGTTTGAGGTGGCAAGACAAGCAAGCAGCCCCATTCTCTGTGCCTCTGTGCGAGCAGTGCCATGGGCAGATGAGGCTGAGCAACAGCTTTCCAGGCTAGCACCTTCTGGCTGCCAGCTATCTGCAGACGTTCGCATTTCAAGAGCAGGGCTGCGAAAGGAGCCTAGCAGGTACACCAACTTTCCCAGGCTACGTTTGAAGTTTGAGGTGGCAAGACAAGCAAGGAGCCCCATTCTCTGTGCCTCTGTGCGAGCACTGCCATGGGCAGATGAGGCTGAGCAACAGCTTTCCAGGATAGCCCCTTCTGCCTGCCAGCTATCTGCAGACGTTCGCACTTTCGGAGCAGGGCTGCGATAGGAGCCTGGCAGGGACACCACCATTCCCAGCATGCGTCTGAAGATTCAAGTGGCAATATAAGCAAGCAGCCCCATTCTCTGTGCCTCTATGCGAACAGTGCCATGGGCAGATGAGGCTGAGCAACAGCTTTCCAGGATAGCCCCTTCTGCCTGCCAGCTATCTGCAGACGTTCGCATTTCAAGAGCAGGGCTGCGAAAGGAGCCTAGCAGGTACACGAATTTTCCCAGGCTACGTTTGAAGTTTGAGGTGGCAAGACAAGCAAGCAGCCCCATTCTCTGTGCCTCTGTGCGAGCACTGCCATGGGCAGATGAGGCTGAGCAACAGCTTTCCAGGATAGCCCCTTCTGCTTCCCAGCTATCTGCAGACGTTCGCACTTTCGGAGCAGGGCTCTGATAGCAGCCTGGCAGGGACACCACCATTCCCAGCATGCGTTTGAAGTTTCAAGTGGCAAGATAAGCAAGCAGCCCCATTCTCTGTGCCTCTATGCGAACAGTGCCATGGGCAGATGAGGCTGAGCAACAGCTTTCCAGGCTAGCCCCTTCTGGCTGCCAGCTATCTGCAGACGTTCGCATTTCAAGAGCAGGGCTGCGAAAGGAGCCTAGCAGGTACACCAACTTTCCCAGGCTACGTTTGAAGTTTGAGGTGGCAAGACAAGCAAGCAGCCCCATTCTCTGTGCCTCTGTGCGAGCACTGCCATGGGCAGATGAGGCTGAGCAACATCTTTCCAGGCTAACCCCTTCTGCCTGCCAGCTATCTGCAGACGTTCGCACTTTCGGAGCAGGGCTGCGAAAGGAGCCTGGCTGGGACACCAACTTTCCCAGGCTACGTTTGAAGTTTGAGGTGGCAAGACAAGCAAGCAGCCCCATTCTCTGTGCCTCTATGCGAGCACTGCCATGGGCAGATGAGGCTGAGCAACAGCTTTCCAGGCTAGCCCCTTCTGCCTGCCAGCTATCTGCAGACGTTCGCACTTTCGGAGCAGGGCTGTGATAGGAGCCTGACAGGGACACCACCATTCCCAGCATGCGTTTGAAGTTTCAAGTGTCAAGATAAGCAAGCAGCCCCATTCTCTGTGCCTCTATGCGAACAGTGCCATGGGCAGTTGAGGCTGAGCAACAGCTTTCCAGGCTAGCCCCTTCTGGCTGACAGCTATCTGCAGACGTTCGCATTTCAAGAGCAGGGCTGCGAAAGGAGCCTAGCAGGTACACCATCTTTCCCAGGCTACGTTTGAAGTTTGAGGTGGCAAGACAAGCAAGGAGCCCCATTCTCTGTGCCTCTGTGCGAGCACTGCCATGGGCAGATGAGGCTGAGCAACAGCTTTCCAGGATAGCCCCTTCTGCCTGCCAGCTATCTGCAGACGTTCGCACTTTCGGAGCAGGGCTGTGATAGGAGCCTGGCAGGGACACCACCATTCCCAGCATGCGTTTGAAGTTTCAAGTGGCAAGATAAGCAAGCAGCCCCATTCTCTCTGCCTCTATGCGAACAGTGCCATGGGCAGATGAGGCTGAGCAACAGCTTTCCAGGCTAGCCCCTTCTGGCTGCCAGCTATCGGCAGACGTTCGCACTTTCGGAGCAGGGCTGGGATAGGAGCCTGGCTGGGACATCATCTTTCCCAGGCTACGTTTGAAGTTTGAGGTGGCAAGACAAGCAAGGAGCCCCATTCTCTGTGCCTCTGTGCGAGCAGTGCCATGGGCAGATGAGGCTGAGCAACAGCTTTCCAGGCTAGCACCTTCTGGCTGCCAGATATCCGCAGACGTTCGCACTTTCTGAGCAGGGCTGCGAAAGGAGCCTGGCTGGGACACCAACTTTCCCAGGCTACGTTTGAAGTTTGAGGTGGCAAGACAAGCAAGCAGCCCCATTCTCTGTGCCTCTGTGCGAGCACTGCCATGGGCAGATGAGGCTGAGCAACAGCTTTCCAGGCTAGCCCCTTCTGGCTGCCAGCTATCTGCAGACGTTCGCATTTCAAGAGCAGGGCTGCGAAAGGAGCCTAGCAGGTACACCATCTTTCCCAGGCTACGTTTGAAGTTTGAGGTGGCAAGACAAGCAAGGAGCCCCATTCTCTGTGCCTCTGTGCGAGCAGTGCCATGGGCAGATGAGGCTGAGCAACAGCTTTCCAGGCTAGCACCTTCTGGCTGCCAGCTATCGGCAGACGTTCGCACTTTCGGAGCAGGGCTGCGAAAGGAGCCTGGCTGGGACACCAACTTTCCCAGGCTACGTTTGAAGTTTGAGGTGGCAAGACAAGCAAGCAGCCCCATTCTCTGTGCCTCTGTGCGAGCACTGCCATGGGCAGATGAGGCTGAGCGACAGCTTTGCAGGATAGCCCCTTCTGCCTACCAGCTATCTGCAGACGTTCGCACTTTCGGAGCAGGGCTGTGATAGGAGCCTGGCAGGGACACCACCATTCCCAGCATGCGTTTGAAGTTTCAAGTGGCAAGGTAAGCAAGCAAGGAGCCCCATTCTCTGTGCCTCTGTGCGAGCAGTGCCATGGGCAGATGAGGCTGAGCAACAGCTTTCCAGGCTAGCCCCTTCTGGCTGCCAGCTATCTGCAGACGTTCGCATTTCAAGAGCAGGGCTGCGAAAGGAGCCTAGCAGGTACACCAACTTTCCCAGGCTACGTTTGAAGTTTGAGGTGGCAAGACAAGCAAGCAGCCCCATTCTCTGTGCCTCTGTGCGAGCACTGCCATGGGCAGATGAGGCTGAGCAACAGCTTTCCAGGCTAGCCCCTTCTGCCTGCCAGCTATCTGCAGACGTTCGCACTTTCGGAGCAGGGCTGCGAAAGGAGCCTGGCTGGGACACCAACTTTCCCAGGCTACGTTTGAAGTTTGAGGTGGCAAGACAAGCAAGCAGCCCTATTCTCTGTGCCTCTGTGCGAGCACTGCCATGGGCAGATGAGGCTGAGCAACAGCTTTCCAGGATAGCCCCTTCTGCCTGCCAGCTATCTGCAGACGTTCGCACTTTCGGAGCAGGGCTTTGATAGGAGCCTGGCAGGGACACCACCATTCCCAGCATGTGTTTGAAGTTTCAAGTGGCAAGATAAGCAAGCAGCCCCATTCTCTGTGCCTCTATGCGAACAGTGCCATGGGCAGATGAGGCTGAGCAACAGCTTTCCAGGCTAGCCCCTTCTGCCTGCCAGCTATCTGCAGACGTTCGCACTTTCGGAGCAGGGCTGCGAAAGGAGCCTGGCTGGGACACCATCTTTCCCAGGCTACGTTTGAAGTTTGAGGTGGCAAGACAAGCAAGCAGCCCCATTCTCTGTGCCTCTGTGCGAGCAGTGCCATGGGCAGATGAGGCTGAGCAACAGCTTTCCAGGCTAGCACCTTCTGGCTGCCAGATATCTGCAGACGTTCGCACTTTCGGAGCAGGTCTGCGAAAGGAGCCTGGCTGGGACACCAACTTTCCCAGGCTACGTTTGAAATTTCAAGTGGCAAGATAAGCAAGCAGCCCCATTCTCTGTGCCTCTATGCGAACAGTGCCATGGGCAGATGAGGCTGAGCAACAGCTATCCAGGCTAGCCTCTTCTGCCTGCCAGCTATCTGCAGACGTTCGCATTTCAAGAGCAGGGCTGCGAAAGGAGCCTAGCAGGTACACCATCTTTCCCAGGCTACGTTTGAAGTTTGAGGTGGCAAGACAAGCAAGGAGCCCCATTCTCTGTGCCTCTGTGCGAGCAGTGCCATGGGCAGATGAGGCTGAGCAACAGCTTTCCAGGCTAGCACCTTCTGGCTGCCATCTATCGGCAGACGTTCGCACTGTCGGAGCAGGGCTGCGAAAGAAGCCTGGCTGGGACACCAACTTTCCCAGGCTACGTTTGATGTTTGAAGCGGCAAGACAAGCAAGCAGCCCCATTCTCTGTGCCTCTGTGCGAGCACTGCCATGGGCAGATGAGGCTGAGCAACAGCTTTCCAGGCTAGCCCCTTCTGCCTGCCAGCTATCTGCAGACGTTCGCATATCAAGAGCAGGTCTGCGAAAGGAGCCTAGCAGGTACACCATCTTTCCCAGGCTACGTTTGAAGTTTGAGGTGGCAAGACAAGCAAGGAGCCCCATTCTCTGTGCCTCTGTGCGAGCACTGCCATGGGCAGATGAGGCTGAGCAACAGCTTTCCAGGCTAGCACCTTCTGGCTGCGAGCTATCGGCAGACGTTCGCACTTTCGGAGCAGGGCTGCGAAAGGAGCCTGGCTGGGACACCAACTTTCCCAGGCTACGTTTGAAGTTTGAGGTGGCAAGACAAGCAAGCAGCCCCATTCTCTGTGCCTCTGTGCGAGCACTGCCATGGGCAGATGAGGCTGAGCGACAGCTTTGCAGGATAGCCCCTTCTGCCTGCCAGCTATCTGCAGACGTTCGCACTTTCGGAGCAGGGCAGCGAAAGGAGCCTGGCTGGGACACCACCATTCCCAGCATGCGTTTGAAGTTTCAAGTGGCAAGGTAAGCAAGCAAGGAGCCCCATTCTCTGTGCCTCTGTGCGAGCAGTGCCATGGGCAGATGAGGCTGAGCAACAGCTTTCCAGGCTAGCCCCTTCTGGCTGCCAGCTATCTGCAGACGTTCGCATTTCAAGAGCAGGGCTGCGAAAGGAGCCTAGCAGGTACACCAACTTTCCCAGGCTACGTTTGAAGTTTGAGGTGGCAAGACAAGCAAGCAGCCCCATTCTCTGTGCCTCTATGCGAACAGTGCCATGGGCAGATGAGGCTGAGCAACAGCTTTCCAGGCTAGCCCCTTCTGGCTGCCAGCTATCGGCAGACGTTCGCACTTTGGGAGCAGGGCTGCGAAAGGAGCCTGGCTGGGACACCATCTTTCCCAGGCTACGTTTGAAGTTTGAGGTGGCAAGACAAGCAAGCAGCCCCATTCTCTGTGCCTCTGTGCGAGCAGTGCCATGGGCAGATGAGGCTGAGCAACAGCTTTCCAGGCTAGCACCTTCTGGCTGCCAGATATCTGCAGACGTTCGCACTTTCGGAGCAGGTCTGCGAAAGGAGCCTGGCTGGGACACCAACTTTCCCAGGCTACGTTTGAAATTTCAAGTGGCAAGATAAGCAAGCAGCCCCATTCTCTGTGCCTCTATGCGAACAGTGCCATGGGCAGATGAGGCTGAGCAACAGCTTTCCAGGCTAGCCTCTTCTGCCTGCCAGCTATCTGCAGACGTTCGCATTTCAAGAGCAGGGCTGCGAAAGGAGCCTAGCAGGTACACCATCTTTCCCAGGCTACGTTTGAAGTTTGAGGTGGCAAGACAAGCAAGGAGCCCCATTCTCTGTGCCTCTGTGCGAGCAGTGCCATGGGCAGATGAGGCTGAGCAACAGCTTTCCAGGCTAGCACCTTCTGGCTGCCATCTATCGGCAGACGTTCGCACTGTCGGAGCAGGGCTGCGAAAGAAGCCTGGCTGGGACACCAACTTTCCCAGGCTACGTTTGATGTTTGAAGCGGCAAGACAAGCAAGCAGCCCCATTCTCTGTGCCTCTGTGCGAGCACTGCCATGGGCAGATGAGGCTGAGCAACAGCTTTCCAGGCTAGCCCCTTCTGCCTGCCAGCTATCTGCAGACGTTCGCATATCAAGAGCAGGGCTGCGAAAGGAGCCTAGCAGGTACACCATCTTTCCCAGGCTACGTTTGAAGTTTGAGGTGGCAAGACAAGCAAGGAGCCCCATTCTCTGTGCCTCTGTGCGAGCACTGCCATGGGCAGATGAGGCTGAGCAACAGCTTTCCAGGCTAGCACCTTCTGGCTGCGAGCTATCGGCAGACGTTCGCACTTTCGGAGCAGGGCTGCGAAAGGAGCCTGGCTGGGACACCAACTTTCCCAGGCTACGTTTGAAGTTTGAGGTGGCAAGACAAGCAAGCAGCCCCATTCTCTGTGCCTCTGTGCGAGCACTGCCATGGGCAGATGAGGCTGAGCGACAGCTTTGCAGGATAGCCCCTTCTGCCTGCCAGCTATCTGCAGACGTTCGCACTTTCGGAGCAGGGCAGCGAAAGGAGCCTGGCTGGGACACCACCATTCCCAGCATGCGTTTGAAGTTTCAAGTGGCAAGGTAAGCAAGCAAGGAGCCCCATTCTCTGTGCCTCTGTGCGAGCAGTGCCATGGGCAGATGAGGCTGAGCAACAGCTTTCCAGGCTAGCCCCTTCTGGCTGCCAGCTATCTGCAGACGTTCGCATTTCAAGAGCAGGGCTGCGAAAGGAGCCTAGCAGGTACACCAACTTTCCCAGGCTACGTTTGAAGTTTGAGGTGGCAAGACAAGCAAGCAGCCCCATTCTCTGTGCCTCTATGCGAACAGTGCCATGGGCAGATGAGGCTGAGCAACAGCTTTCCAGGCTAGCCCCTTCTGGCTGCCAGCTATCGGCAGACGTTCGCACTTTGGGAGCAGGGCTGCGAAAGGAGCCTGGCTGGGACACCATCTTTCCCAGGATACGTTTGAAGTTTGAGGTGGCAAGACAAGCAAGGAGCCCCATTCTCTGTGCCTCTGTGCGAGCAGTGCCATGGGCAGATGAAGCTGAGCAACAGCTTTCCAGGCTAGCACCTTCTGGCTGCCAGCTATCCGCAGACGTTCGCACTTTCGGAGCAGGGCTGCGAAAGGAGCCTGGCTGGGACACCAACTTTCCCAGGCTACGTTTGAAATTTCAAGTGGCAAGATAAGCAAGCAGCCCCATTCTCTGTGCCTCTATGCGAACAGTGCCATGGGCAGATGAGGCTGAGCAACAGCTATCCAGGCTAGCCTCTTCTGGCTGCCAGCTATCTGCAGACGTTCGCATTTCAAGAGCAGGGCTGCGAAAGGAGCCTAGCAGGTACACCATCTTTCCCAGGCTACGTTTGAAGTTTGAGGTGGCAAGACAAGCAAGGAGCCCCATTCTCTGTGCCTCTGTGCGAACAGTGCCATGGGCAGATGAGGCTGAGCAACAGCTTTCCAGGCTAGCACCTTCTGGCTGCCATCTATCGGCAGACGTTCGCACTGTCGGAGCAGGGCTGCGAAAGGAGCCTGGCTGGGACACCAACTTTCCCAGGCTACGTTTGATGTTTGAAGTGGCAAGACAAGCAAGCAGCCCCATTCTCTGTGCCTCTGTGCGAGCACTGCCATGGGCAGATGAGGCTGAGCAACAGCTTTCCAGGCTAGCCCCTTCTGCCTGCCAGCTATCTGCAGACGTTCGCATATCAAGAGCAGGTCTGCGAAAGGAGCCTAGCAGGTACACCATCTTTCCCAGGCTACGTTTGAAGTTTGAGGTGGCAAGACAAGCAAGGAGCCCCATTCTCTGTGCCTCTGTGCGAGCACTGCCATGGGCAGATGAGGCTGAGCAACAGCTTTCCAGGCTAGCACCTTCTGGCTGCCAGCTATCGGCAGACGTTCGCACTTTCGGAGCAGGGCTGCGAAAGGAGCCTGGCTGGGACACCAACTTTCCCAGGCTACGTTTGAAGTTTGAGGTGGCAAGACAAGCAAGCAGCCCCATTCTCTGTGCCTCTGTGCGAGCACTGCCATGGGCAGATGAGGCTGAGCGACAGCTTTCCAGGCTAGCCCCTTCTGGCTGCCAGCTATCTGCAGACGTTCGCACTTTCGGAGCAGGGCAGCGAAAGGAGCCTGGCTGGGACACCACCATTCCCAGCATGCGTTTGAAGTTTCAAGTGGCAAGGTAAGCAAGCAAGGAGCCCCATTCTCTGTGCCTCTGTGCGAGCAGTGCCATGGGCAGATGAGGCTGAGCAACAGCTTTCCAGGCTAGCACCTTCTGGCTGCCAGCTATCTGCAGACGTTCGCATTTCAAGAGCAGGGCTGCGAAAGGAGCCTAGCAGGTACACCAACTTTCCCAGGCTACGTTTGAAGTTTGAGGTGGCAAGACAAGCAAGCAGCCCCATTCTCTGTGCCTCTGTGCGAGCACTGCCATGGGCAGATGAGGCTGAGCAACAGCTTTCCAGGCTAGCCCCTTCTGCCTGCCAGCTATCTGCAGACGTTCGCACTTTCGGAGTAGGGCTGCGAAAGGAGCCTGTCTGGGACACCAACTTTCCCAGGATACGTTTGAAGTTTGAGGTGGCAAGACAAGCAAGCAGCCCCATTCTCTGTGCCTCTGTGCGAGCACTGCCATGGGCAGATGAGGCTGAGCAACAGCTTTCCAGGATAGCCCCTTCTGCCTGCCAGCTATCTGCAGACGTTCGCACTTTCGGAGCAGGGCTGTGATAGGAGCCTGGCAGGGACACCACCATTCCCAGCATGCGTTTGAAGTTTCAAGTGGCAAGGTAAGCAAGCAGCCCCATTCTCTCTGCCTCTATGCGAACAGTGCCATGGGCAGATGAGGCTGAGCAACAGCTTTCCAGGCTAGCCCCTTCTGGCTGCCAGCTATCGGCAGACGTTCGCACTTTCGGAGCAGGGCTGCGAAAGGAGCCTGGCTGGGACACCATCTTTCCCAGGCTACGTTTGAAGTTCGAGGTGGCAAGACAAGCAAGGAGCCCCATTCTCTGTGCCTCTGTGCGAGCAGTGCCATGGGCAGATGAGGCTGAGCAACAGCTTTCCAGGCTAGCACCTTCTGGCTGCCAGCTATCCGCAGACGTTCGCACTTTCGGAGCAGGGCTGCGAAAGGAGCCTGGCTGGGACACCAACTTTCCCAGGCTACGTTTGAAATTTCAAGTGGCAAGATAAGCAAGCAGCCCCATTCTCTGTGCCTCTATGCGAACAGTGCCATGGGCAGATGAGGCTGAGCAACAGCTATCCAGGCTAGCCTCTTCTGCCTGCCAGCTATCTGCAGACGTTCGCATTTCTAGAGTAGGGCTGCGAAAGGAGCCTAGCAGGTACACCATCTTTCCCAGGCTACGTTTGAAGTTTGAGGTGGCAAGACAAGCAAGGAGCCCCATTCTCTGTGCCTCTGTGCGAGCAGTGCCATGGGCAGATGAGGCTGAGCAACAGCTTTCCAGGCTAGCACCTTCTGGCTGCCATCTATCGGCAGACGTTCGCACTGTCGGAGCAGGGCTGCGAAAGGAGCCTGGCTGGGACACCAACTTTCCCAGGCTACGTTTGATGTTTGAAGTGGCAAGACAAGTAAGTAGCCCCATTCTCTGTGCCTCTGTGCGAGCACTGCCATGGGCAGATGAGGCTGAGCAACAGCTTTCCAGGCTAGCCCCTTCTGCCTGCCAGCTAGCTGCAGACGTTCGCATATCAAGAGCAGGTCTGCGAAAGGAGCCTAGCAGGTACACCATCTTTCCCAGGCTACGTTTGAAGTTTGAGGTGGCAAGACAAGCAAGGAGCCCCATTCTCTGTGCCTCTGTGCGAGCACTGCCATGGGCAGATGAGGCTGAGCAACAGCTTTCCAGGCTAGCCCCTTCTGGCTGCCAGCTATCTGCAGACGTTCGCACTTTCGGAGTAGGGCTGCGAAAGGAGCCTGGCTGGGACACCAACTTTCCCAGGCTACGTTTGAAGTTTGAGGTGGCAAGACAAGCAAGCAGCCCCATTCTCTGTGCCTCTGTGCGAGCAGTGCCATGGGCAGATGAGGCTGAGCAACAGCTTTCCAGGATAGCCCCTTCTGCCTGCCAGCTATCTGCAGACGTTCGCACTTTCGGAGCAGGGCTGTGATAGGAGCCTGGCAGGGACACCACCATTCCCAGCATGCGTTTGAAGTTTCAAGTGGCAAGATAAGCAAGCAGCCCCATTCTCTCTGCCTCTATGCGAACAGTGCCATGGGCAGATGAGGCTGAGCAACAGCTTTCCAGGCTAGCCCCTTCTGGCTGACAGCTATCGGCAGACGTTCGCACTTTCGGAGCAGGGCTGCGAAAGGATCCTGGCTGGGACACCATCTTTCCCAGGCTACGTTTGAAGTTTGAGGTGGCAAGACAAGCAAGGAGCCCCATTCTCTGTGCCTCTGTGCGAGCAGTGCCATGGGCAGATGAGGCTGAGCAACAGCTTTCCAGGCTAGCACCTTCTGGCTGCCAGCTATCCGCAGACGTTCGCACTTTCGGAGCAGTGCTGCGAAAGGAGCCTGGCTGGGACACCAACTTTCCCAGGGTACGTTTGAAATTTCAAGTGGCAAGATAAGCAAGCAGCCCCATTCTCTGTGCCTCTATGCGAACAGTGCCATGGGCAGATGAGGCTGAGCAACAGCTTTGCAGGCTAGCCCCTTCTGCCTGCCAGCTATCTGCAGACGTTCGCACTTTCGGAGCAGGGCTGCGAAAGGAGCCTGGCTGGGACACCAACTTTCCCAGGCTACGTTTGAAGTTTGAGGTGGCAAGACAAGCAAGCAGCCCCATTCTCTGTGCCTCTGTGCGAGCACTGCCATGGGCAGATGAGGCTGAGCAACAGCTTTCCAGGCTAGCCCCTTCTGCCTGCCAGCTATCTGCAGACGTTCGCATATCAAGAGCAGGGCTGCGAAAGGAGCCTAGCAGGTACACCATCTTTCCCAGGCTACGTTTGAAGTTTGAGGTGGCAAGACAAGCAAGCAGCCCCATTCTCTGTGCCTCTGTGCGAGCACTGCCATGGGCAGATGAGGCTGAGCGACAGCTTTGCAGGATAGCCCCTTCTGCCTGCCAGCTATCTGCAGACGTTCGCACTTTCGGAGCAGGGCTGTGATAGGAGCCTGGCAGGGACACCACCATTCCCAGCATGCGTTTGAAGTTTCAAGTGGCAAGATAAGCAAGCAGCCCCATTCTCTGTGCCTCTATGCGAACAGTGCCATGGGCAGATGAGGCTGAGCAACAGCTTTCCAGGCTAGCCCCTTCTGGCTGCCAGCTATCTGCAGACGTTCGCATTTCAAGAGCAGGGCTGCGAAAGGAGCCTAGCAGGTACACCAACTTTCCCAGGCTACGTTTGAAGTTTGAGGTGGCAAGACAAGCAAGCAGCCCCATTCTCTGTGCCTCTGTGCGAGCACTGCCATGGGCAGATGAGGCTGAGCAACAGCTTTCCAGGCTAGCCCCTTCTGCCTGCCAGCTATCTGCAGACGTTCGCATATCAAGAGCAGGTCTGCGAAAGGAGCCTAGCAGGTACACCGTCTTTCCCAGGCTACGTTTGAAGTTTGAGGTGGCAAGACAAGCAAGGAGCCCCATTCTCTGTGCCTCTGTGCGAGCACTGCCATGGGCAGATGAGGCTGAGCAACAGCTTTCCAGGCTAGCACCTTCTGGCTGCCATCTATCGGCAGACGTTCGCACTTTCGGAGCAGGGCTGCGAAAGGAACCTGGCTGGGACACCAACTTTCCCAGGCTACGTTTGAAGTTTGAGGTGGCAAGACAAGCAAGCAGCCCCATTCTCTGTGCCTCTGTGCGAGCACTGCCATGGGCAGATGAGGCTGAGCGACAGCTTTGCAGGATAGCCCCTTCTGCCTGCCAGCTATCTGCAGACGTTCGCACTTTCGGAGCAGGGCTGCGAAAGGAGCCTGGCTGGGACACCACCATTCCCAGCATGCGTTTGAAGTTTCAAGTGGCAAGGTAAGCAAGCAAGGAGCCCCATTCTCTGTGCCTCTGTGCGAGCAGTGCCATGGGCAGATGAGGCTGAGCAACAGCTTTCCAGGCTAGCCCCTTCTGGCTGCCAGCTATCTGCAGACGTTCGCATTTCAAGAGCAGGGCTGCGAAAGGAGCCTAGCAGGTACACCAAATTTCCCAGGCTACGTTTGAAGTTTGAGGTGGCAAGACAAGCAAGCAGCCCCATTCTCTGTGCCTCTGTGCGAGCACTGCCATGGGCAGATGAGGCTGAGCAACAGCTTTCCAGGCTAGCCCCTTCTGCCTGCCAGCTATCTGCAGACGTTCGCACTTTCGGAGCAGGGCTGTGATAGGAGCCTGGCAGGGACACCACCATTCCCAGCATGCGTTTGAAGTTTCAAGTGGCAAGATAAGCAAGCAGCCTCATTATCTCTGCCTCTATGCGAACAGTGCCATGGGCAGATGAGGCTGAGCAACAGCTTTCCAGGATAGCCCCTTCTGCCTGCCAGCTATCTGCAGACGTTCGCATATCAAGAGCAGGGCTGCGAAAGGAGCCTAGCAGGTACACCATCTTTCCCAGGCTACGTTTGAAGTTTGAGGTGGCAAGACAAGCAAGGAGCCCCATTCTCTGTGCCTCTGTGCGAGCAGTGCCATGGGCAGATGAGGCTGAGCAACAGCTTTCCAGGCTAGCACCTTCTGGCTGCCAGCTATCTGCAGACGTTCGCACTTTCGGAGCAGGGCTGCGAAAGGAGCCTGGCTGGGACACCAACTTTCCCAGGCTACGTTTGAAGTTTGAGGTGGCAAGACAAGCAAGCAGCCCCATTCTCTGTGCCTCTGTGCGAGCACTGCCATGGGCAGATGAGGCTGAGCGACAGCTTTGCAGGATAGCCCCTTCTGCCTGCCAGCTATCTGCAGACGTTCGCACTTTCGGAGCAGGGCTGTGAAAGGAGCCTGGCAGGGACACCACCATTCCCAGCATGCGTTTGAAGTTTCAAGTGGCAAGGTAAGCAAGCAAGGAGCCCCATTCTCTGTGCCTCTGTGCGAACAGTGCCATGGGCAGATGAGGCTGAGCAACAGCTTTCCAGGCTAGCCCCTTCTGCCTGCCAGCTATCTGCAGACGTTCGCATTTCAAGAGCAGGGCTGCGAAAGGAGCCTAGCAGGTACACCAACTTTCCCAGGCTACGTTTGAAGTTTGAGGTGGCAAGACAAGCAAGCAGCCCCATTCTCTGTGCCTCTGTGCGAGCACTGCCATGGGCAGATGAGGCTGAGCAACAGCTTTCCAGTCTAGCCCCTTCTGCTTGCCAGCTATCTGCAGACGTTCGCACTTTCGGAGCAGGGCTGCGAAAGGAGCCTGGCTGGGACACCAACTTTCCCAGGCTACGTTTGAAGTTTGAGGTGGCAAGACAAGCAAGCAGCCCCATTCTCTGTGCCTCTGTGCGAGCACTGCCATGGGCAGATGAGGCTGAGCAACAGCTTTCCAGGATAGCCCCTTCTGCCTGCCAGCTATCTGCAGACGTTTGCACTTTCGGAGCAGGGCTGTGATAGGAGCCTGGCAGGGACACCACCATTCCCAGCATGCGTTTGAAGTTTCAAGTGGCAAGATAAGCAAGCAGCCCCATTCTCTCTGCCTCTATGCGAACAGTGCCATGGGCAGATGAGGCTGAGCAACAGCTTTCCAGGCTAGCACCTTCTGCCTGCCAGCTATCGGCAGACGTTCGCATTTCTAGAGCAGGGCTGCGAAAGGAGCCTAGCAGGTACACCATCTTTCCCAGGCTACGTTTGAAGTTTGAGGTGGCAAGACAAGCAAGCAGCCCCATTCTCTGTGCCTCTGTGCGAGCAGTGCCATGGGCAGATGAGGCTGAGCAACAGCTTTCCAGGCTAGCCCCTTCTGCCTGCCAGCTATCTGCAGACGTTCGCACTTTCGGAGCAGGGCTGCGAAAGGAGCCTGGCTGGGACACCAACTTTCCCAGGCTACGTTTGAAGTTTGAGGTGGCAAGACAAGCAAGCAGCCCCATTCTCTGTGCCTCTGTGCGAGCACTGCCATGGGCAGATGAGGCTGAGCGACAGCTTTGCAGTATAGCCCCTTCTGCCTGCCAGCTATCTGCAGACGTTCGCACTTTCGGAGCAGGGCTGCGAAAGGAGCCTGGCTGGGACACCAACTTTCCCAGGCTACGTTTGATGTTTGAAGTGGCAAGACAAGCAAGCAGCCCCATTCTCTGTGCCTCTGTGCGAGCACTGCCATGGGCAGATGAGGCTGAGCGACAGCTTTGCAGGATAGCCCCTTCTGCCTGCCAGCTATCTGCAGACGTTCGCATTTCAAGAGCAGGGCTGCGAAAGGAGCCTAGCAGGTACACCAACTTTCACAGGCTACGTTTGAAGTTTGAGGTGGCAAGACAAGCAAGCAGCCCCATTCTCTGTGCCTCTGTGTGAGCACTGCCATGGGCAGATGAGGCTGAGCAACAGCTTTCCAGGATAGCCCCTTCTGCCTGCCAGCTATCTGCAGACGTTCGCACTTTCGGAGCAGGGCTGTGATAGGAGCCTGGCAGGTTCACCACCATTCCCAGCATGCGTTTGAAGTTTCAAGTGGCAAGATAAGCAAGCAGCCCCATTCTCTGTGCCTCTATGCGAACAGTGCCATGGGCAGATGAGGCTGAGCAACAGCTTTCCAGGCTAGCCCCTTCTGCCTGCCAGCTATCTGCAGACGTTTGCACTTTCGGAGCAGGGCTGTGATAGGAGCCTGGCAGGGACACCACCATTCCCAGCATGCGTTTGAAGTTTCAAGTGGCAAGATAAGCAAGCAGCCCCATTCTCTGTGCCTCTGTGCAAGCACTGCCATGGGCAGATGAGGCTGAGCAACAGCTTTCCAGGCTAGCCTCTTCTGCCTGCCAGCTATCTGCAGACGTTCGCATATCAAGAGCAGGTCTGCGAAAGGAGCCTAGCAGGTACACCATCTTTCCCAGGCTACGTTTGAAGTTTGAGGTGGCAAGACAAGCAAGGAGCCCCATTCTCTGTGCCTCTGTGCGAGCAGTGCCATGGGCAGATGAGGCTGAGCAACAGCTTTCCAGGCTAGCACCTTCTGGCTGCCAGCTATCGGCAGACGTTCGCACTTTCGGAGCAGGGCTGCGAAAGGAGCCTGGCTGGGACACCAACTTTCCCAGGCTACGTTTGAAGTTTGAGGTGGCAAGACAAGCAAGCAGCCCCATTCTCTGTGCCTCTGTGCGAGCACTGCCATGGGCAGATGAGGCTGAGCGACAGATTTGCAGGATAGCCCCTTCTGCCTGCCAGCTATCTGCAGACGTTCGCACTTTCGGAGCAGGGCTGCGAAAGGAGCCTGGCTGGGACACCACCATTCCCAGCATGCGTTTGAAGTTTCAAGTGGCAAGGTAAGCAAGCAAGGAGCCCCATTCTCTGTGCCTCTGTGCGAGCAGTGCCATGGGCAGATGAGGCTGAGCAACAGCTTTCCAGGCTAGCCTCTTCTGGCTGCCAGCTATCTGCAGACGTTCGCATTTCAAGAGCAGGGCTGCGAAAGGAGCCTAGCAGGTACACCAACTTTCCCAGGCTACGTTTGAAGTTTGAGGTGGCAAGACAAGCAAGCAGCCCCATTCTCTGTGCCTCTGTGCGAGCAGTGCCATGGGCAGATGAGGCTGAGCAACAGCTTTGCAGGATAGCCCCTTCTGCCTGCCAGCTATCTGCAGACGTTCGCACTTTCGGAGCAGGGCTGCGAAAGGAGCCTGGCTGGGACACCAACTTTCCCAGGCTACGTTTGAAGTTTGAGGTGGCAAGACAAGCAAGCAGCCCCATTCTCTGTGCCTCTGTGCGAGCACTGCCATGGGCAGATGAGGCTGAGCAACAGCTTTCCAGGATAGCCCCTTCTGCCTGCCAGCTATCTGCAGACGTTCGCACTTTCGGAGCAGGGCTGTGATAGGAGCCTGGCAGGGACACCACCATTCCCAGCATGCGTTTGAAGTTTCAAGTGGCAAGATAAGCAAGCAGCCCCATTCTCTGTGCCTCTATGCGAACAGTGCCATGGGCAGATGAGGCTGAGCAACAGCTTTCCAGGCTAGCCCCTTCTGGCTGCCAGCTATCGGCAGACGTTCGCACTTTTGGAGCAGGGCTGGGATAGGAGCCTGGCTGGGACACCATCTTTCCCAGGCTACGTTTGAAGTTTGAGGTGGCAAGACAAGCAAGGAGCCTTATTCTCTGTGCCTCTGTGCGAGCAGTGCCATGGGCAGATGAGGCTGAGCAACAGCTTTCCAGGCTAGCACCTTCTGGCTGCCAGATATCCGCAGACGTTCGCACTTTCTGAGCAGGGCTGCGAAAGGAGCCTGGCTGGGACACCAACTTTCCCAGGCTACCTTTGAAGTTTGAGGTGGCAAGACAAGAAAGCAGCCCCATTCTCTGTGCCTCTGTGCGAGCACTGCCATGGGCAGATGAGGCTGAGCAACAGCTTTCCAGGCTAGCCCCTTCTGCCTGCCAGCTATCTGCAGACGTTCGCATATCAAGAGCAGGGCTGCGAAAGGAGCCTAGCAGGTACACCATCTTTCCCAGGCTACGTTTGAAGTTTGAGGTGGCAAGACAAGCAAGCAGCCCCATTCTCTGTGCCTCTGTGCGAGCACTGCCATGGGCAGATGAGGCTGAGCAACAGCTTTCCAGGCTAGCCCCTTCTGCCTGCCAGCTATCTGCAGACGTTCGCATTTCAAGAGGAGGGCTGCGAAAGGAGCCTAGCAGGTACACCAACTTTCCCAGGCTACGTTTGAAGTTTGAGGTGGCAAGACAAGCAAGCAGCCCCATTCTCTGTGCCTCTGTGCGAGCACTGCCATGGGCAGATGAGGCTGAGCAACAGCTTTCCAGGCTAGCCCCTTCTGCCTGCCAGCTATCTGCAGACGTTCGCACTTTCGGAGCAGGGCTGCGAAAGGAGCCTGGCTGGGACACCAACTTTCCCAGGCTACGTTTGAAGTTTGAGGTGGCAAGACAAGCAAGCAGCCCCATTCTCTGTGCCTCTGTGTGAGCACTGCCATGGGCAGATGAGGCTGAGCAACAGCTTTCCAGGATAGCCCCTTCTGCCTGCCAGCTATCTGCAGACGTTCGCACTTTCGGAGCAGGGCTGTGATAGGAGCCTGGCAGGGACACCACCATTCCCAGCATGCGTTTGAAGTTTCAAGTGGCAAGATAAGCAAGCAGCCCCATTCTCTGTGCCTCTATGCGAACAGTGCCATGGGCAGATGAGGCTGAGCAACAGCTTTCCAGGCTAGCCCCTTCTGCCTGCCAGCTATCGGCAGACGTTCGCACTTTCGGAGCAGGGCTGCGAAAGGAGCCTGGCTGGGACACCATCTTTCCCAGGCTACGTTTGATGTTTGAAGTGGCAAGACAAGCAAGCAGCCCCATTCTCTGTGCCTCTGTGCGAGCAGTGCCATGGGCAGATGAGGCTGAGCAACAGCTTTCCAGGATAGCCCCTTCTGCCTGCCAGCTATCGGCAGACGTTCGCACTTTCGGAGCAGGGCTGCGAAAGGAGCCTGGCTGGGACACCAACTTTCCCAGGCTACGTCTGAAATTTCAAGTGGCAAGATAAGCAAGCAGCCCCATTCTCTGTGCCTCTATGCGAACAGTGCCATGGGCAGATGAGGCTGAGCAACAGCTATCCAGGCTAGCCTCTTCTGCCTGCCAGCTATCTGCAGACGTTCGCATTTCAAGAGCAGGGCTGCGAAAGGAGCCTAGCAGGTACACCATCTTTCCCAGGCTACGTTTGAAGTTTGAGGTGGCAAGACAAGCAAGCAGACCCATTCTCTGTGCTTCTGTGCGAGCACTGCCATGAGCAGATGAGGCTGAGCAACAGCTTTCCAGGCTAGCCCCTTCTGCCTGCCAGCTATCTGCAGACGTTCGCACTTTCGGAGCAGGGCTGCGAAAGGAGCCTGGCTGGGACACCAACTTTCCCAGGCTACGTTTGAAGTTTGAGGTGGCAAGACAAGCAAGCAGCCCCATTCTCTGTGCCTCTGTGCGAGCACTGCCATGGGCAGATGAGGCTGAGCAACAGCTTTCCAGGATAGCCCCTTCTGCCTGCCAGCTATCTGCAGACGTTTGCACTTTCGGAGCAGGGCTGTGATAGGAGCCTGGCAGGGACACCACCATTCCCAGCATGCGTTTGAAGTTTCAAGTGGCAAGATAAGCAAGCAGCCCCATTCTCTGTGCCTCTATGCGAACAGTGCCATGGGCAGATGAGGCTGAGCAACAGCTTTCCAGGCTAGCCTCTTCTGCCTGCCAGCTATCTGCAGACGTTCGCATTTCTAGAGCAGGGCTGCGAAAGGAGCCTAGCAGGTACACCATCTTTCCCAGGCTACGTTTGAAGTTTGAGGTGGCAAGACAAGCAAGCAGCCCCATTCTCTGTGCCTCTGTGCGAGCAGTGCCATGGGCAGATGAGGCTGAGCAACAGCTTTCCAGGCTAGCCCCTTCTGGCTGCCATCTATCGGCAGACGTTCGCACTGTCGGAGCAGGGCTGCGAAAGGAGCCTGGCTGGGACACCAACTTTCCCAGGCTACGTTTGATGTTTGAAGTGGCAAGACAAGCAAGCAGCCCCATTCTCTGTGCCTCTGTGCGAGCACTGCCATGGGCAGATGAGGCTGAGCAACAGCTTTCCAGGATAGCCCCTTCTGCCTGCCAGCTATCTGCAGACGTTCGCATTTCAAGAGCAGGGCTGCGAAAGGAGCCTAGCAGGTACACCAACTTTCACAGGCTACGTTTGAAGTTTGAGGTGGCAAGACAAGCAAGCAGCCCCATTCTCTGTGCCTCTGTGCGAGCACTGCCATGGGCAGATGAGGCTGAGCAACAGCTTTCCAGGATAGCCCCTTCTGCCTGCCAGCTATCTGCAGACGTTCGCACTTTCGGAGCAGGGCTGTGATAGGAGCCTGGCAGGGACACCACCATTCCCAGCATGCGTTTGAAGTTTCAAGTGGCAAGATAAGCAAGCAGCCCCATTCTCTGTGCCTCTATGCGAACAGTGCCATGGGCAGATGAGGCTGAGCAACAGCTTTACAGGCTAGCACCTTCTGGCTGCCAGCTATCTGCAGACGTTCGCATTTCAAGAGCAGGGCTGCGAAAGGAGCCTAGCAGGTACACCATCTTTCCCAGGCTACGTTTGAAGTTTGAGGTGGCAAGACAAGCAAGCAGCCCCATTCTCTGTGCCTCTGTGCGAGCACTGCCATGGGCAGATGAGGCTGAGCAACAGCTTTCCAGGCTAGCCCCTTCTGCCTGCCAGCTATCTGCAGACGTTCGCATTTTCGGAGCAGGGCTGCGAAAGGAGCCTGGCTGGGACACCAACTTTCCCAGGCTACCTTTGAAGTTTGAGGTGGCAAGACAAGCAAGCAGCCCCATTCTCTGTGCCTCTGTGCGAGCACTGCCATGGGCAGATGAGGCTGAGCAACAGCTTTCCAGGATAGCCCCTTCTGCCTGCCAGCTATCTGCAGACGTTCGCACTTTCGGAGCAGGGCTGTGATAGGAGCCTGGCAGGGACACCACCATTCCCAGCATGCGTTTGAAGTTTCAAGTGGCAAGATAAGCAAGCAGCCCCATTCTCTGTGCCTCTATGCGAACAGTGCCATGGGCAGATGAGGCTGAGCAACAGCTATCCAGGCTAGCCTCTTCTGCCTGCCAGCTATCTGCAGACGTTCGCATTTCTAGAGCAGGGCTGCGAAAGGAGCCTAGCAGGTACACCATGTTTCCCAGGCTACGTTTGAAGTTTGAGGTGGCAAGACAAGCAAGGAGCCCCATTCTCTGTGCCTCTGTGCGAGCACTGCCATGGACAGATGAGGCTGAGCAACAGCTTTCCAGGCTAGCACCTTCTGGCTGCCATCTATCGGCAGACGTTCGCACTGTCGGAGCAGGGCTGCGAAAGGAGCCTGGCTGGGACACCATCTTTCCCAGGCTACGTTTGATGTTTGAAGTGGCAAGACAAGCAAGCAGCCCCATTCTCTGTGCCTCTGTGCGAGCAGTGCCATGGGCAGATGAGGCTGAGCAACAGCTTTCCAGGATAGCCCCTTCTGCCTGCCAGCTATCTGCAGACGTTCGCATTTCAAGAGCAGGGCTGCGAAAGGAGCCTAGCAGGTACACCAACTTTCACAGGCTACGTTTGAAGTTTGAGGTGGCAAGACAAGCAAGCAGCCCCATTCTCTGTGCCTCTGTGTGAGCACTGCCATGGGCAGATGAGGCTGAGCAACAGCTTTCCAGGATAGCCTCTTCTGCCTGCCAGCTATCTGCAGACGTTCGCACTTTCGGAGCAGGGCTGTGATAGGAGCCTGGCAGGGACACCACCATTCCCAGCATGCGTTTGAAGTTTCAAGTGGCAAGATAAGCAAGCAGCCCCATTCTCTGTGCCTCTATGCGAACAGTGCCATGGGCAGATGAGGCTGAGCAACAGCTTTACAGGCTAGCACCTTCTGGCTGCCAGCTATCTGCAGACGTTCGCATTTCAAGAGCAGGGCTGCGAAAGGAGCCTAGCAGGTACACCATCTTTCCCAGGCTACGTTTGAAGTTTGAGGTGGCAAGACAAGCAAGGAGCCCCATTCTCTGTGCCTCTGTGCGAGCACTGCCATGGGCAGATGAGGCTGAGCAACAGCTTTCCAGGCTAGCCCCTTCTGCCTGCCAGCTATCTGCAGACGTTCGCACTTTCGGAGCAGGGCTGCGAAAGGAGCCTGGCTGGGACACCAACTTTCCCAGGCTTCGTTTGAAGTTTGAGGTGGCAAGACAAGCAAGCAGCCCCATTCTCTGTGCCTCTGTGCGAGCACTGCCATGGGCAGATGAGGCTGAGCAACAGCTTTCCAGGATAGCCCCTTCTGCCTGCCAGCTATCTGCAGACGTTCGCACTTTCGGAGCAGGGCTGTGATAGGAGCCTGGCAGGGACACCACCATTCCCAGCATGCGTTTGAAGTTTCAAGTGGCAAGATAAGCAAGCAAGGAGCCCCATTCTCTGTGCCTCTGTGCGAGCACTGCCATGGGCAGATGAGGCTGAGCAACAGCTTTCCAGGCTAGCCCCTTCTGGCTGCCAGCTATCTGCAGACGTTCGCATTTCAAGAGCAGGGCTGCGAAAGGAGCCTAGCAGGTACACCAACTTTCCCAGGCTACGTTTGAAGTTTGAGGTGGCAAGACATGCAAGCAGCCCCATTCTCTGTGCCTCTGTGCGAGCACTGCCATGGGCAGATGAGGCTGAGCAACAGCTTTCCAGGCTAGCCCCTTCTGCCTGCCAGCTATCTGCAGACGTTCGCACTTTCGGAGCAGGGCTGCGAAAGAAGCCTGGCTGGGACACCAACTTTCCCAGGCTACGTTTGAAGTTTGAGGTGGCAAGACAAGCAAGCAGCCCCATTCTCTGTGCCTCTGTGTGAGCACTGCCATGGGCAGATGAGGCTGAGCAACAGCTTTCCAGGCTAGCCCCTTCTGCCTGCCAGCTATCTGCAGACGTTCGCACTTTCGGAGCAGGGCTGTGATAGGAGCCTGGCAGGGACACCACCATTCCCAGCATGCGTTTGAAGTTTCAAGTGGCAAGATAAGCAAGCAGCCCCATTCTCTCTGCCTCTATGCGAACAGTGCCATGGGCAGATGAGGCTGAGCAACAGCTTTCCAGGCTAGCCCCTTCTGCCTGCCAGCTATCGGCAGACGTTCGCACTTTCGGAGCAGGGCTGCGAAAGGAGCCTGGCTGGGACACCAACTTTCCCAGGCTACGTTTGAAGTTTGAGGTGGCAAGACAAGCAAGGAGCCCCATTCTCTGTGCCTCTGTGCGAGCAGTGCCATGGGCAGATGAGGCTGAGCAACAGCTTTCCAGGCTAGCCCCTTCTGCCTGCCAGCTATCGGCAGACGTTCGCACTTTCGGAGCAGGGCTGCGAAAGGAGCCTGGCTGGGACACCAACTTTCCCAGGCTACGTCTGAAATTTCAAGTGGCAAGATAAGCAAGCAGCCCCATTCTCTGTGCCTCTATGCGAACAGTGCCATGGGCAGATGAGGCTGAGCAACAGCTATCCAGGCTAGCCTCTTCTGCCTGCCAGCTATCTGCAGACGTTCGCATTTCAAGAGCAGGGCTGCGAAAGGAGCCTAGCAGGTACACCATCTTTCCCAGGCTACGTTTGAAGTTTGAGGTGGCAAGACAAGCAAGCAGACCCATTCTCTGTGCTTCTGTGCGAGCACTGCCATGAGCAGATGAGGCTGAGCAACAGCTTTCCAGGCTAGCCCCTTCTGCCTGCCAGCTATCTGCAGACGTTCGCACTTTCGGAGCAGGGCTGCGAAAGGAGCCTGGCTGGGACACCAACTTTCCCAGGCTACGTTTGAAGTTTGAGGTGGCAAGACAAGCAAGCAGCCCCATTCTCTGTGCCTCTGTGCGAGCACTGCCATGGGCAGATGAGGCTGAGCAACAGCTTTCCAGGATAGCCCCTTCTGCCTGCCAGCTATCTGCAGACGTTTGCACTTTCGGAGCAGGGCTGTGATAGGAGCCTGGCAGGGACACCACCATTCCCAGCATGCGTTTGAAGTTTCAAGTGGCAAGATAAGCAAGCAGCCCCATTCTCTGTGCCTCTATGCGAACAGTGCCATGGGCAGATGAGGCTGAGCAACAGCTTTCCAGGCTAGCCTCTTCTGCCTGCCAGCTATCTGCAGACGTTCGCATTTCTAGAGCAGGGCTGCGAAAGGAGCCTAGCAGGTACACCATCTTTACCAGGCTACGTTTGAAGTTTGAGGTGGCAAGACAAGCAAGGAGCCCCATTCTCTGTGCCTCTGTGCGAGCAGTGCCATGGGCAGATGAGGCTGAGCAACAGCTTTCCAGGATAGCCCCTTCTGCCTGCCAGCTATCTGCAGACGTTCGCATTTCAAGAGCAGGGCTGCGAAAGGAGCCTAGCAGGTACACCAACTTTCACAGGCTACGTTTGAAGTTTGAGGTGGCAAGACAAGCAAGCAGCCCCATTCTCTGTGCCTCTGTGTGAGCACTGCCATGGGCAGATGAGGCTGAGCAACAGCTTTCCAGGATAGCCCCTTCTGCCTGCCAGCTATCTGCAGACGTTCGCACTTTCGGAGCAGGGCTGTGATAGGAGCCTGGCAGGGACACCACCATTCCCAGCATGCGTTTGAAGTTTCAAGTGGCAAGATAAGCAAGCAGCCCCATTCTCTGTGCCTCTATGCGAACAGTGCCATGGGCAGATGAGGCTGAGCAACAGCTATCCAGGCTAGCCTCTTCTGCCTGCCAGCTATCTGCAGACGTTCGCATTTCTAGAGCAGGTCTGCGAAAGGAGCCTAGCAGGTACACCATCTTTCCCAGGCTACGTTTGAAGTTTGAGGTGGCAAGACAAGCAAGGAGCCCCATTCTCTGTGCCTCTGTGCGAGCAGTGCCATGGGCAGATGAGGCTGAGCAACAGCTTTCCAGGCTAGCACCTTCTGGCTGCCATCTATCGGCAGACGTTCGCACTGCCGGAGCAGGGCTGCGAAAGGAGCCTGGCTGGGACACCATATTTCCCAGGCTACGTTTGATGTTTGAAGTGGCAAGACAAGCAAGCAGCCCCATTCTCTGTGCCTCTGTGCGAGCAGTGCCATGGGCAGATGAGGCTGAGCAACAGCTTTCCAGGCTAGCCCCTTCTGCCTGCCAGCTATCTGCAGACGTTCGCATTTCAAGAGCAGGGCTGCGAAAGGAGCCTAGCAGGTACACCAACTTTCACAGGCTACGTTTGAAGTTTGAGGTGGCAAGACAAGCAAGCAGCCCCATTCTCTGTGCCTCTGTGTGAGCACTGCCATGGGCAGATGAGGCTGAGCAACAGCTTTCCAGGATAGCCCCTTCTGCCTGCCAGCTATCTGCAGACGTTCGCACTTTCGGAGCAGGGCTGTGATAGGAGCCTGGCAGGGACACCACCATTCCCAGCATGCGTTTGAAGTTTCAAGTGGCAAGATAAGCAAGCAGCCCCATTCTCTGTGCCTCTATGCGAACAGTGCCATGGGCAGATGAGGCTGAGCAACAGCTTTACAGGCTAGCACCTTCTGGCTGCCAGCTATCTGCAGACGTTCGCATTTCAAGAGCAGGGCTGCGAAAGGAGCCTAGCAGGTACACCATCTTTCCCAGGCTACGTTTGAAGTTTGAGGTGGCAAGACAAGCAAGCAGCCCCATTCTCTGTGCCTCTGTGCGAGCACTGCCATGGGCAGATGAGGCTGAGCAACAGCTTTCCAGGCTAGCCCCTTCTGGCTGCCAGCTATCTGCAGACGTTTGCACTTTCGGAGCAGGGCTGCGAAAGGAGCCTGGCTGGGACACCAACTTTCCCAGGCTACGTTTGAAGTTTGAGGTGGCAAGACAAGCAAGCAGCCCCATTCTCTGTGCCTCTGTGCGAGCACTGCCATGGGCAGATGAGGCTGAGCAACAGCTTTCCAGGATAGCCCCTTCTGCCTGCCAGCTATCTGCAGACGTTCGCACTTTCGGAGCAGGGCTGTGATAGGAGCCTGGCAGGGACACCACCATTCCCAGCATGCGTTTGAAGTTTCAAGTGGCAAGATAAGCAAGCAGCCCCATTCTCTGTGCCTCTATGCGAACAGTGCCATGGGCAGATGAGGCTGAGCAACAGCTATCCAGGCTAGCCTCTTCTGCCTGCCAGCTATCTGCAGACGTTCGCATTTCTAGAGCAGGGCTGCGAAAGGAGCCTAGCAGGTACACCATCTTTCCCAGGCTACGTTTGAAGTTTGAGGTGGCAAGACAAGCAAGGAGCCCCATTCTCTGTGCCTCTGTGCGAGCACTGCCATGGACAGATGAGGCTGAGCAACAGCTTTCCAGGCTAGCACCTTCTGGCTGCCATCTATCGGCAGACGTTCGCACTGTCGGAGCAGGGCTGCGAAAGGAGCCTGGCTGGGACACCATCTTTCCCAGGCTACGTTTGATGTTTGAAGTGGCAAGACAAGCAAGCAGCCCCATTCTCTGTGCCTCTGTGCGAGCAGTGCCATGGGCAGATGAGGCTGAGCAACAGCTTTCCAGGATAGCCCCTTCTGCCTGCCAGCTATCTGCAGACGTTCGCATTTCAAGAGCAGGGCTGCGAAAGGAGCCTAGCAGGTACACCAACTTTCACAGGCTACGTTTGAAGTTTGAGGTGGCAAGACAAGCAAGCAGCCCCATTCTCTGTGCCTCTGTGTGAGCACTGCCATGGGCAGATGAGGCTGAGCAACAGCTTTCCAGGATAGCCCCTTCTGCCTGCCAGCTATCTGCAGACGTTCGCACTTTCGGAGCAGGGCTGTGATAGGAGCCTGGCAGGGACACCACCATTCCCAGCATGCGTTTGAAGTTTCAAGTGGCAAGATAAGCAAGCAAGGAGCCCCATTCTCTGTGCCTCTGTGCGAGCACTGCCATGGGCAGATGAGGCTGAGCAACAGCTTTCCAGGCTAGCCCCTTCTGGCTGCCAGCTATCTGCAGACGTTCGCATTTCAAGAGCAGGGCTGCGAAAGGAGCCTAGCAGGTACACCAACTTTCCCAGGCTACGTTTGAAGTTTGAGGTGGCAAGACATGCAAGCAGCCCCATTCTCTGTGCCTCTGTGCGAGCACTGCCATGGGCAGATGAGGCTGAGCAACAGCTTTCCAGGCTAGCCCCTTCTGCCTGCCAGCTATCTGCAGACGTTCGCACTTTCGGAGCAGGGCTGCGAAAGAAGCCTGGCTGGGACACCAACTTTCCCAGGCTACGTTTGAAGTTTGAGGTGGCAAGACAAGCAAGCAGCCCCATTCTCTGTGCCTCTGTGTGAGCACTGCCATGGGCAGATGAGGCTGAACAACAGCTTTCCAGGCTAGCCCCTTCTGCCTGCCAGCTATCTGCAGACGTTCGCACTTTCGGAGCAGGACTGTGATAGGAGCCTGGCAGGGACACCACCATTCCCAGCATGCGTTTGAAGTTTCAAGTGGCAAGATAAGCAAGCAGCCCCATTCTCTCTGCCTCTATGCGAACAGTGCCATGGGCAGATGAGGCTGAGCAACAGCTTTCCAGGCTAGCCCCTTCTGCCTGCCAGCTATCGGCAGACGTTCGCACTTTCGGAGCAGGGCTGCGAAAGGAGCCTGGCTGGGACACCAACTTTCCCAGGCTACGTTTGAAGTTTGAGGTGGCAAGACAAGCAAGGAGCCCCATTCTCTGTGCCTCTGTGCGAGCAGTGCCATGGGCAGATGAGGCTGAGCAACAGCTTTCCAGGCTAGCCCCTTCTGCCTGCCAGCTATCGGCAGACGTTCGCACTTTCGGAGCAGGGCTGCGAAAGGAGCCTGGCTGGGACACCAACTTTCCCAGGCTACGTCTGAAATTTCAAGTGGCAAGATAAGCAAGCAGCCCCATTCTCTGTGCCTCTATGCGAACAGTGCCATGGGCAGATGAGGCTGAGCAACAGCTATCCAGGCTAGCCTCTTCTGCCTGCCAGCTATCTGCAGACGTTCGCATTTCAAGAGCAGGGCTGCGAAAGGAGCCTAGCAGGTACACCATCTTTCCCAGGCTACGTTTGAAGTTTGAGGTGGCAAGACAAGCAAGCAGACCCATTCTCTGTGCTTCTGTGCGAGCACTGCCATGAGCAGATGAGGCTGAGCAACAGCTTTCCAGGCTAGCCCCTTCTGCCTGCCAGCTATCTGCAGACGTTCGCACTTTCGGAGCAGGGCTGCGAAAGGAGCCTGGCTGGGACACCAACTTTCCCAGGCTACGTTTGAAGTTTGAGGTGGCAAGACAAGCAAGCAGCCCCATTCTCTGTGCCTCTGTGCGAGCACTGCCATGGGCAGATGAGGCTGAGCAACAGCTTTCCAGGATAGCCCCTTCTGCCTGCCAGCTATCTGCAGACGTTTGCACTTTCGGAGCAGGGCTGTGATAGGAGCCTGGCAGGGACACCACCATTCCCAGCATGCGTTTGAAGCTTCAAGTGGCAAGATAAGCAAGCAGCTCCATTCTCTGTGCCTCTATGCGAACAGTGCCATGGGCAGATGAGGCTGAGCAACAGCTTTCCAGGCTACCCTCTTCTGCCTGCCAGCTATCTGCAGACGTTCGCATTTCTAGAGCAGGGCTGCGAAAGGAGCCTAGCAGGTACACCATCTTTACCAGGCTACGTTTGAAGTTTGAGGTGGCAAGACAAGCAAGCAGCCCCATTCTCTGTGCCTCTGTGCGAGCAGTGCCATGGGCAGATGAGGCTGAGCAACAGCTTTCCAGGCTAGCCCCTTCTGGCTGCCAGCTATCTGCAGACGTTCGCACTGTCGGAGCAGGGCTGCGAAAGGAGCCTGGCTGGGACACCAACTTTCCCAGGCTACGTTTGATGTTTGAAGTGGCAAGACAAGCAAGCAGCCCCATTCTCTGTGCCTCTGTGCGAGCACTGCCATGGGCAGATGAGGCTGAGCAACAGCTTTCCAGGATAGCCCCTTCTGCCTGCCAGCTATCTGCAGACGTTCGCATTTCAAGAGCAGGGCTGCGAAAGGAGCCTAGCAGGTACACCAACTTTCACAGGCTACGTTTGAAGTTTGAGGTGGCAAGACAAGCAAGCAGCCCCATTCTCTGTGCCTCTGTGTGAGCACTGCCATGGGCAGATGAGGCTGAGCAACAGCTTTCCAGGATAGCCCCTTCTGCCTGCCAGCTATCTGCAGACGTTCGCACTTTCGGAGCAGGGCTGTGATAGGAGCCTGGCAGGGACACCACCATTCCCAGCATGCGTTTGAAGTTTCAAGTGGCAAGATAAGCAAGCAGCCCCATTCTCTGTGCCTCTATGCGAACAGTGCCATGGGCAGATGAGGCTGAGCAACAGCTATCCAGGCTAGCCTCTTCTGCCTGCCAGCTATCTGCAGACGTTCGCATTTCTAGAGCAGGTCTGCGAAAGGAGCCTAGCAGGTACACCATCTTTCCCAGGCTACGTTTGAAGTTTGAGGTGGCAAGACAAGCAAGGAGCCCCATTCTCTGTGCCTCTGTGCGAGCACTGCCATGGACAGATGAGGCTGAGCAACAGCTTTCCAGGCTAGCACCTTCTGGCTGCCATCTATCGGCAGACGTTCGCACTGTCGGAGCAGGGCTGCGAAAGGAGCCTGGCTGGGACACCATCTTTCCCAGGCTACGTTTGATGTTTGAAGTGGCAAGACAAGCAAGCAGCCCCATTCTCTGTGCCTCTGTGCGAGCAGTGCCATGGGCAGATGAGGCTGAGCAACAGCTTTCCAGGATAGCCCCTTCTGCCTGCCAGCTATCTGCAGACGTTCGCATTTCAAGAGCAGGGCTGCGAAAGGAGCCTAGCAGGTACACCAACTTTCACAGGCTACGTTTGAAGTTTGAGGTGGCAAGACAAGCAAGCAGCCCCATTCTCTGTGCCTCTGTGTGAGCACTGCCATGGGCAGATGAGGCTGAGCAACAGCTTTCCAGGATAGCCCCTTCTGCCTGCCAGCTATCTGCAGACGTTCGCACTTTCGGAGCAGGGCTGTGATAGGAGCCTGGCAGGGACACCACCATTCCCAGCATGCGTTTGAAGTTTCAAGTGGCAAGATAAGCAAGCAGCCCCATTCTCTGTGCCTCTATGCGAACAGTGCCATGGGCAGATGAGGCTGAGCAACAGCTTTACAGGCTAGCACCTTCTGGCTGCCAGCTATCTGCAGACGTTCGCATTTCAAGAGCAGGGCTGCGAAAGCAGCCTAGCAGGTACACCATCTTTCCCAGGCTACGTTTGAAGTTTGAGGTGGCAAGACAAGCAAGCAGCCCCATTCTCTGTGCCTCTGTGCGAGCACTGCCATGGGCAGATGAGGCTGAGCAACAGCTTTCCAGGATAGCCCCTTCTGCCTGCCAGCTATCTGCAGACGTTCGCACTTTCGGAGCAGGGCTGTGATAGGAGCCTGGCAGGGACACCACCATTCCCAGCATGCGTTTGAAGTTTCAAGTAGCAAGATAAGCAAGCAGCCCCATTCTCTGTGCCTCTATGCGAACAGTGCCATGGGCAGATGAGGCTGAGCAACAGCTATCCAGGCTAGCCTCTTCTGCCTGCCAGCTATCTGCAGACGTTCGCATTTCTAGAGCAGGGCTGCGAAAGGAGCCTAGCAGGTACACCATCTTTCCCAGGCTACGTTTGAAGTTTGAGGTGGCAAGACAAGCAAGGAGCCCCATTCTCTGTGCCTCTGTGCGAGCACTGCCATGGACAGATGAGGCTGAGCAACAGCTTTCCAGGCTAGCACCTTCTGGCTGCCATCTATCGGCAGACGTTCGCACTGTCGGAGCAGGGCTGCGAAAGGAGCCTGGCTGGGACACCATCTTTCCCAGGCTACGTTTGATGTTTGAAGTGGCAAGACAAGCAAGCAGCCCCATTCTCTGTGCCTCTGTGCGAGCAGTGCCATGGGCAGATGAGGCTGAGCAACAGCTTTCCAGGATAGCCCCTTCTGCCTGCCAGCTATCTGCAGACGTTCGCATTTCAAGAGCAGGGCTGCGAAAGGAGCCTAGCAGGTACACCAACTTTCACAGGCTACGTTTGAAGTTTGAGGTGGCAAGACAAGCAAGCAGCCCCATTCTCTGTGCCTCTGTGTGAGCACTGCCATGGGCAGATGAGGCTGAGCAACAGCTTTCCAGGATAGCCCCTTCTGCCTGCCAGCTATCTGCAGACGTTCGCACTTTCGGAGCAGGGCTGTGATAGGAGCCTGGCAGGGACACCACCATTCCCAGCATGCGTTTGAAGTTTCAAGTGGCAAGATAAGCAAGCAAGGAGCCCCATTCTCTGTGCCTCTGTGCGAGCACTGCCATGGGCAGATGAGGCTGAGCAACAGCTTTCCAGGCTAGCCCCTTCTGGCTGCCAGCTATCTGCAGACGTTCGCATTTCAAGAGCAGGGCTGCGAAAGGAGCCTAGCAGGTACACCAACTTTCCCAGGCTACGTTTGAAGTTTGAGGTGGCAAGACATGCAAGCAGCCCCATTCTCTGTGCCTCTGTGCGAGCACTGCCATGGGCAGATGAGGCTGAGCAACAGCTTTCCAGGCTAGCCCCTTCTGCCTGCCAGCTATCTGCAGACGTTCGCACTTTCGGAGCAGGGCTGCGAAAGAAGCCTGGCTGGGACACCAACTTTCCCAGGCTACGTTTGAAGTTTGAGGTGGCAAGACAAGCAAGCAGCCCCATTCTCTGTGCCTCTGTGTGAGCACTGCCATGGGCAGATGAGGCTGAACAACAGCTTTCCAGGCTAGCCCCTTCTGCCTGCCAGCTATCTGCAGACGTTCGCACTTTCGGAGCAGGGCTGTGATAGGAGCCTGGCAGGGACACCACCATTCCCAGCATGCGTTTGAAGTTTCAAGTGGCAAGATAAGCAAGCAGCCCCATTCTCTCTGCCTCTATGCGAACAGTGCCATGGGCAGATGAGGCTGAGCAACAGCTTTCCAGGCTAGCCCCTTCTGCCTGCCAGCTATCGGCAGACGTTCGCACTTTCGGAGCAGGGCTGCGAAAGGAGCCTGGCTGGGACACCAACTTTCCCAGGCTACGTTTGAAGTTTGAGGTGGCAAGACAAGCAAGGAGCCCCATTCTCTGTGCCTCTGTGCGAGCAGTGCCATGGGCAGATGAGGCTGAGCAACAGCTTTCCAGGCTAGCCCCTTCTGCCTGCCAGCTATCGGCAGACGTTCGCACTTTCGGAGCAGGGCTGCGAAAGGAGCCTGGCTGGGACACCAACTTTCCCAGGCTACGTCTGAAATTTCAAGTGGCAAGATAAGCAAGCAGCCCCATTCTCTGTGCCTCTATGCGAACAGTGCCATGGGCAGATGAGGCTGAGCAACAGCTATCCAGGCTAGCCTCTTCTGCCTGCCAGCTATCTGCAGACGTTCGCATTTCAAGAGCAGGGCTGCGAAAGGAGCCTAGCAGGTACACCATCTTTCCCAGGCTACGTTTGAAGTTTGAGGTGGCAAGACAAGCAAGCAGACCCATTCTCTGTGCTTCTGTGCGAGCACTGCCATGAGCAGATGAGGCTGAGCAACAGCTTTCCAGGCTAGCCCCTTCTGCCTGCCAGCTATCTGCAGACGTTCGCACTTTCGGAGCAGGGCTGCGAAAGGAGCCTGGCTGGGACACCAACTTTCCCAGGCTACGTTTGAAGTTTGAGGTGGCAAGACAAGCAAGCAGCCCCATTCTCTGTGCCTCTGTGCGAGCACTGCCATGGGCAGATGAGGCTGAGCAACAGCTTTCCAGGATAGCCCCTTCTGCCTGCCAGCTATCTGCAGACGTTTGCACTTTCGGAGCAGGGCTGTGATAGGAGCCTGGCAGGGACACCACCATTCCCAGCATGCGTTTGAAGCTTCAAGTGGCAAGATAAGCAAGCAGCTCCATTCTCTGTGCCTCTATGCGAACAGTGCCATGGGCAGATGAGGCTGAGCAACAGCTTTCCAGGCTACCCTCTTCTGCCTGCCAGCTATCTGCAGACGTTCGCATTTCTAGAGCAGGGCTGCGAAAGGAGCCTAGCAGGTACACCATCTTTACCAGGCTACGTTTGAAGTTTGAGGTGGCAAGACAAGCAAGCAGCCCCATTCTCTGTGCCTCTGTGCGAGCAGTGCCATGGGCAGATGAGGCTGAGCAACAGCTTTCCAGGCTAGCCCCTTCTGGCTGCCAGCTATCTGCAGACGTTCGCACTGTCGGAGCAGGGCTGCGAAAGGAGCCTGGCTGGGACACCAACTTTCCCAGGCTACGTTTGATGTTTGAAGTGGCAAGACAAGCAAGCAGCCCCATTCTCTGTGCCTCTGTGCGAGCACTGCCATGGGCAGATGAGGCTGAGCAACAGCTTTCCAGGATAGCCCCTTCTGCCTGCCAGCTATCTGCAGACGTTCGCATTTCAAGAGCAGGGCTGCGAAAGGAGCCTAACAGGTACACCAACTTTCACAGGCTACCTTTGAAGTTTGAGGTGGCAAGACAAGCAAGCAGCCCCATTCTCTGTGCCTCTGTGTGAGCACTGCCATGGGCAGATGAGGCTGAGCAACAGCTTTCCAGGATAGCCCCTTCTGCCTGCCAGCTATCTGCAGACGTTCGCACTTTCGGAGCAGGGCTGTGATAGGAGCCTGGCAGGGACACCACCATTCCCAGCATGCGTTTGAAGTTTCAAGTGGCAAGATAAGCAAGCAGTCCCATTCTCTGTGCCTCTATGCGAACAGTGCCATGGGCAGATGAGGCTGAGCAACAGCTATCCAGGCTAGCCTCTTCTGCCTGCCAGCTATCTGCAGACGTTCGCATTTCTAGAGCAGGTCTGCGAAAGGAGCCTAGCAGGTACACCATCTTTCCCAGGCTACGTTTGAAGTTTGAGGTGGCAAGACAAGCAAGGAGCCCCATTCTCTGTGCCTCTGTGCGAGCACTGCCATGGACAGATGAGGCTGAGCAACAGCTTTCCAGGCTAGCACCTTCTGGCTGCCATCTATCGGCAGACGTTCGCACTGTCGGAGCAGGGCTGCGAAAGGAGCCTGGCTGGGACACCATCTTTCCCAGGCTACGTTTGATGTTTGAAGTGGCAAGACAAGCAAGCAGCCCCATTCTCTGTGCCTCTGTGCGAGCAGTGCCATGGGCAGATGAGGCTGAGCAACAGCTTTCCAGGATAGCCCCTTCTGCCTGCCAGCTATCTGCAGACGTTCGCATTTCAAGAGCAGGGCTGCGAAAGGAGCCTAGCAGGTACACCAACTTTCACAGGCTACGTTTGAAGTTTGAGGTGGCAAGACAAGCAAGCAGCCCCATTCTCTGTGCCTCTGTGTGAGCACTGCCATGGGCAGATGAGGCTGAGCAACAGCTTTCCAGGATAGCCCCTTCTGCCTGCCAGCTATCTGCAGACGTTCGCACTTTCGGAGCAGGGCTGTGATAGGAGCCTGGCAGGGACACCACCATTCCCAGCATGCGTTTGAAGTTTCAAGTGGCAAGATAAGCAAGCAGCCCCATTCTCTGTGCCTCTATGCGAACAGTGCCATGGGCAGATGAGGCTGAGCAACAGCTTTACAGGCTAGCACCTTCTGGCTGCCAGCTATCTGCAGACGTTCGCATTTCAAGAGCAGGGCTGCGAAAGCAGCCTAGCAGGTACACCATCTTTCCCAGGCTACGTTTGAAGTTTGAGGTGGCAAGACAAGCAAGCAGCCCCATTCTCTGTGCCTCTGTGCGAGCACTGCCATGGGCAGATGAGGCTGAGCAACAGCTTTCCAGGATAGCCCCTTCTGCCTGCCAGCTATCTGCAGACGTTCGCACTTTCGGAGCAGGGCTGTGATAGGAGCCTGGCAGGGACACCACCATTCCCAGCATGCGTTTGAAGTTTCAAGTAGCAAGATAAGCAAGCAGCCCCATTCTCTGTGCCTCTATGCGAACAGTGCCATGGGCAGATGAGGCTGAGCAACAGCTATCCAGGCTAGCCTCTTCTGCCTGCCAGCTATCTGCAGACGTTCGCATTTCTAGAGCAGGGCTGCGAAAGGAGCCTAGCAGGTACACCATCTTTCCCAGGCTACGTTTGAAGTTTGAGGTGGCAAGACAAGCAAGGAGCCCCATTCTCTGTGCCTCTGTGCGAGCACTGCCATGGGCAGATGAGGCTGAGCAACAGCTTTCCAGGCTAGCACCTTCTGGCTGCCAGCTATCGGCAGACGTTCGCACTGTCGGAGCAGGGCTGCGAAAGGAGCCTGGCTGGGACACCAACTTTCCCAGGCTACGTTTGAAGTTTGAGGTGGCAAGACAAGCAAGCAGCCCCATTCTCTGTGCCTCTGTGCGAGCACTGCCATGGGCAGATGAGGCTGAGCAACAGCTTTCCAGGCTAGCCCCTTCTGCCTGCCAGCTATCTGCAGACGTTCGCATATCAAGAGCAGGGCTGCGAAAGGAGCCTAGCAGGTACACCATCTTTCCCAGGCTACGTTTGAAGTTTGAGGTGGCAAGACAAGCAAGGAGCCCCATTCTCTGTGCCTCTGTGCGAGCAGTGCCATGGGCAGATGAGGCTGAGCAACAGCTTTCCAGGCTAGCACCTTCTGGCTGCCAGCTATCGGCAGACGTTCGCACTTTCGAAGCAGGGCTGCGAAAGGAGCCTGGCTGGGACACCAAATTTCCCACGCTACGTTTGATGTTTGAAGTGGCAAGACAAGCAAGGACCCCATTCTCTGTGCCTCTGTGCGAGCACTGCCATGGGCAGATGAGGCTGAGCAACAGCTTTCCAGGCTAGCCCCTTCTGGCTGCCAGCTATCTGCAGACGTTCGCATTTCAAGAGCAGGGCTGCGAAAGGAGCCTAGCAGGTACACCAGCTTTCCCAGGCTACGTTTGAAGTTTGAGGTGGCAAGACAAGCAAGCAGCCCCATTCTCTGTGCCTCTGTGCGAACAGTGCCATGGGCAGATGAGGCTGAGCAACAGCTTTCCAGGCTAGCCCCTTCTGCCTGCCAGCTATCTGCAGACGTTCGCACTTTCGGAGCAGGGCTGCGAAAGGAGCCTGGCTGGGACACAAACTTTCCCAGGCTACGTTTGAAGTTTGAGGTGGCAAGACAAGCAAGCAGCCCCATTCTCTGTGCCTCTGTGCGAGCCGTGCCATGGACAGATGAGGCTGAGCAACAGCTTTCCAGGCTAGCACCTTCTGGCTGCCAGCTATCTGCAGACGTTCGCACTTTCGGAGCAGGGCTGTGATAGGAGCCTGGCAGGGACACCACCATTCCCAGCATGCGTTTGAAGTTTCAAGAGGCAAGATAAGCAAGCAGCCACATTCTCTGTGCCTCTATGCGAACAGTGCCATGGGCAGATGAGGCTGAGCAACAGCTTTCCAGGCTAGCCCCTTCTGGCTGCCAGCTATCTGCAGACGTTCGCATTTCAAGCGCAGGGCTGCGAAAGGAGCCTAGCAGGTACACCATCTTTCCCAGGCTACGTTTGAAGTTTGATGTGGCAAGACAAGCAAGGAGCCCCATTCTCTGTGCCTCTGTGCGAACAGTGCCATGGGCAGATGAGGCTGAGCAACAGCTTTCCAGGCTAGCCCCTTCTGGCTGCCAGCTATCTGCAGACATTCGCATTTCAAGAGCAGGGCTGCGAAAGGAGCCTAGCAGGTACACCATCTTTCCCAGGCTACGTTTGAAGTTTGAGGTGGCAAGACAAGCAAGCAGCCCCATTCTCTGTGCCTCTGTGCGAGCCGTGCCATGGGCAGATGAGGCTGAGCAACAGCTTTCCAGGCTAGCCCCTTCTGCTTGCCAGCTATCTGCAGACGTTGGCACTTTCGGAGCAGGGCTGCGAAAGGAGCCTGGCAGGGACACCATCTTTCCCAGGCTACATTTGAAGTTTGAGGTGGCAAGACAAGCAAGGAGCCCCATTCTCTGTGCCTCTGTGCGAGCAGTGCCATGGGCAGATGAGGCTGAGCAACAGCTTTCCAGGCTAGCACCTTATGGCTGCCAGCTATCTGCAGACGTTCGCACTTTCGGAGCAGGGCTGCGAAAGGAGCCTGGCTGGGACACCAACTTTCCCAGGCTACGTTTGAAGTTTGAGGTGGCAAGACAAGCAAGAAGCCCCATTCTCTGTGCCTCTGTGCGAGCACTGCCATGGGCAGATGAGGCTGAGCAACAGCTTTCCAGGCTAGCCCCTTCTGCCTGCCAGCTATCTGCAGACGTTCGCACTTTCGGAGCAGGGCTGTGATAGGAGCCTGGCAGGGACACTACCATTCCCAGCATGCGTTTGAAGTTTCAAGTGGCAAGATAAGCAAGCAGCCCCATTCTCTGTGCCTCTATGCGAGCAGTGCCATGGGCAGATGAGGCTGAGCAACAGCTTTCCAGGCTAGCCTCTTCTGCCTACCAGCTATCTGCAGACGTTCGCATTTCAAGAGCAGGGCTGCGAAAGGAGCCTAGCAGGTACACCATCTTTCCCAGGCTACGTTTGAAGTTTGAGGTGGCAAGACAAGCAAGGAGCCCCATTCTCTGTGCCTCTGTGCGAACAGTGCCATGGGCAGATGAGGCTGAGCAACAGCTTTCCAGGCTAGCCCCTTCTGGCTGCCAGCTATCTGCAGACATTCGCATTTCAAGAGCAGGGCTGCGAAAGGAGCCTAGCAGGTACACCATCTTTCCCAGGCTACGTTTGAAGTTTGAGGTGGCAAGACAAGCAAGCAGCCCCATTCTCTGTGCCTCTGTGCGAGCCGTGCCATGGGCAGATGAGGCTGAGCAACAGCTTTCCAGGCTAGCCCCTTCTGGCTGCCAGCTATCTGCAGACGTTCGCACTTTCGGAGCAGGGCTGCGAAAGGAGCCTGGCTGGGACACCAACTTTCCCAGGCTACGTTTGAAGTTTGAGGTGGCAAGACAAGCAAGCAGCCCCATTCTCTGTGCCTCTGTGCGAGCAGTGCCATGGGCAGATGAGGCTGAGCAACAGCTTTCCAGGCTAGCCCCTTCTGCCTGCCAGCTATCTGCAGACGTTCGCACTTTCGGAGCAGGGCTGTGATAGGAGGCTGGCAGGGACACCACCATTCCCAGCATGCGTTTGAAGTTTCAAGTGGCAAGATAAGCAAGCAGCCCCATTCTCTGTGCCTCTATGCGAACAGTGCCATGGGCAGATGAGGCTGAGCAACAGCTTTCCAGGCTAGCCCCTTCTGCCTGCCAGCTATCTGCAGACGTTCGCATTTCAAGAGCAGGGCTGCGAAAGGAGCCTAGCAGGTACACCATCTTTCCCAGGCTACATTTGAAGTTTGAGGTGGCAAGACAAGCAAGGAGCCCCATTCTCTGTGCCTCTGTGCGAGCAGTGCCATGGGCAGATGAGGCTGAGCAACAGCTTTCCAGGCTAGCACCTTCTGGCTGCCAGCTATCTGCAGACGTTCGCACTTTCGGAGCAGGGCTGCGAAAGGAGCCTGGCTACGACACCAACTTTCCCAGGCTACGTTTGAAGTTTGAGGTGGCAAGACAAGCAAGCAGCCCCATTCTCTGTGCCTCTGTGCGAGCACTGCCATGGGCAGATGAGGCTGAGCAACAGCTTTCCAGGCTAGCCCCTTCTGCCTGCCAGCTATCTGCAGACGTTCGCACTTTCGGAGCAGGGCTGTTATAGGAGCCTGGCAGGGACACTACCATTCCCAGCATGCGTTTGAAGTTTCAAGTGGCAAGATAAGCAAGCAGCCCCATTCTCTGTGCCTCTATGCGAGCAGTGCCATGGGCAGATGAGGCTGAGCAACAGCTTTCCAGGCTAGCCTCTTCTGCCTACCAGCTATCTGCAGACGTTCGCATTTCAAGAGCAGGGCTGCGAAAGGAGCCTAGCAGGTACACCATCTTTCCCAGGCTACGTTTGAAGTTTGAGGTGGCAAGACAAGCAAGGAGCCCCATTCTCTGTGCCTCTGTGCGAACAGTGCCATGGGCAGATGAGGCTGAGCAACAGCTTTCCAGGCTAGCCCCTTCTGGCTGCCAGCTATCTGCAGACATTCGCATTTCAAGAGCAGGGCTGCGAAAGGAGCCTAGCAGGTACACCATCTTTCCCAGGCTACGTTTGAAGTTTGAGGTGGCAAGACAAGCAAGCAGCCCCATTCTCTGTGCCTCTGTGCGAGCCGTGCCATGGGCAGATGAGGCTGAGCAACAGCTTTCCAGGCTAGCCCCTTCTGCTTGCCAGCTATCTGCAGACGTTGGCACTTTCGGAGCAGGGCTGCGAAAGGAGCCTGGCAGGGACACCATCTTTCCCAGGCTACATTTGAAGTTTGAGGTGGCAAGACAAGCAAGGAGCCCCATTCTCTGTGCCTCTGTGCGAGCAGTGCCATGGGCAGATGAGGCTGAGCAACAGCTTTCCAGGCTAGCACCTTATGGCTGCCAGCTATCTGCAGACGTTCGCACTTTCGGAGCAGGGCTGCGAAAGGAGCCTGGCTGGGACACCAACTTTCCCAGGCTACGTTTGAAGTTTGAGGTGGCAAGACAAGCAAGAAGCCCCATTCTCTGTGCCTCTGTGCGAGCACTGCCATGGGCAGATGAGGCTGAGCAACAGCTTTCCAGGCTAGCCCCTTCTGCCTGCCAGCTATCTGCAGACGTTCGCACTTTCGGAGCAGGGCTGTGATAGGAGCCTGGCAGGGACACTACCATTCCCAGCATGCGTTTGAAGTTTCAAGTGGCAAGATAAGCAAGCAGCCCCATTCTCTGTGCCTCTATGCGAGCAGTGCCATGGGCAGATGAGGCTGAGCAACAGCTTTCCAGGCTAGCCTCTTCTGCCTACCAGCTATCTGCAGACGTTCGCATTTCAAGAGCAGGGCTGCGAAAGGAGCCTAGCAGGTACACCATCTTTCCCAGGCTACGTTTGAAGTTTGAGGTGGCAAGACAAGCAAGGAGCCCCATTCTCTGTGCCTCTGTGCGAACAGTGCCATGGGCAGATGAGGCTGAGCAACAGCTTTCCAGGCTAGCCCCTTCTGGCTGCCAGCTATCTGCAGACATTCGCATTTCAAGAGCAGGGCTGCGAAAGGAGCCTAGCAGGTACACCATCTTTCCCAGGCTACGTTTGAAGTTTGAGGTGGCAAGACAAGCAAGCAGCCCCATTCTCTGTGCCTCTGTGCGAGCCGTGCCATGGGCAGATGAGGCTGAGCAACAGCTTTCCAGGCTAGCCCCTTCTGGCTGCCAGCTATCTGCAGACGTTCGCACTTTCGGAGCAGGGCTGCGAAAGGAGCCTGGCTGGGACACCAACTTTCCCAGGCTACGTTTGAAGTTTGAGGTGGCAAGACAAGCAAGCAGCCCCATTCTCTGTGCCTCTGTGCGAGCAGTGCCATGGGCAGATGAGGCTGAGCAACAGCTTTCCAGGCTAGCCCCTTCTGCCTGCCAGCTATCTGCAGACGTTCGCACTTTCGGAGCAGGGCTGTGATAGGAGGCTGGCAGGGACACCACCATTCCCAGCATGCGTTTGAAGTTTCAAGTGGCAAGATAAGCAAGCAGCCCCATTCTCTGTGCCTCTATGCGAACAGTGCCATGGGCAGATGAGGCTGAGCAACAGCTTTCCAGGCTAGCCCCTTCTGCCTGCCAGCTATCTGCAGACGTTCGCATTTCAAGAGCAGGGCTGCGAAAGGAGCCTAGCAGGTACGGCATCTTTCCCAGGCTACGTTTGAAGTTTGAGGTGGCAAGACAAGCAAGGAGCCCCATTCTCTGTGCCTCTGTGCGAGCAGTGCCATGGGCAGATGAGGCTGAGCAACAGCTTTCCAGGCTAGCACCTTCTGGCTGCCAGCTATCGGCAGACGTTCGCACTTTCGGAGCAGGGCTGCGAAAGGAGCCTGGCTGGGACACCAACTTTCCCAGGCTACGTTTGAAGTTTGAGGTGGCAAGACAAGCAAGCAGCCCCATTCTCTGTGCCTCTGTGCGAGCACTGCCATGGGCACATGAGGCTGAGCAACAGCTTTCCAGGCTAGCCCCTTCTGCCTGCCAGCTATCTGCAGACATTCGCACTTTCGGAGCAGGGCTGTGATAGGAGCCTGGCAGGGACACCACCATTCCCATCATGCGTTTGAAGTTTCAAGTGGCAAGATAAGCAAGCAGCCCCATTCTCTGTGCCTCTATGCGAACAGTGCCATGGGCAGATGAGGCTGAGCAACAGCTTTCCAGGCTAGCACCTTCTGGCTGCCAGCTATCTGCAGACGTTCGCATTTCAAGAGCAGGGCTGCGAAAGGAGCCTAGCAGGTACACCATCTTTCCCAGGCTACGTTTGAAGTTTGAGGTGGCAAGACAAGCAAGCAGCCCCATTCTCTGTGCCTCTGTGCGAGCACTGCCATGGGCAGATGAGGCTGAGCAACAGCTTTGCAGGATAGCCCCTTCTTCCTGCCAGCTATCTGCAGACGTTCGCACTTTCGGAGCAGGGCTGTGATAGGAGCCTGGCAGGGACACCACCATTCCCAGCATGCGTTTGAAGTTTCAAGTGGCAAGACAAGCAAGCAGCCCCATTCTCTGTGCCTCTATGCGAACAGTGCCATGGGCAGATGAGGCTGAGCAACAGCTTTCCAGGCTAGCCTCTTCTGCCTGCCAGCTATCTGCAGACGTTCGCATTTCAAGAGCAGGGCTGCGAAAGGAGCCTAGCAGGTACAACATCTTTCCCAGGCTACGTTTGAAGTTTGAGGTGGCAAGACAAGCAAGGAGCCCCATTCTCTGTGTCTCTGTGCGAGCAGTGCCATGGGCAGATGAGGCTGAGCAACAGCTTTCCAGGCTAGCACCTTCTGGCTGCCAGATATCGGCAGACGTTCGCACTTTCGGAGCAGGGCTGCGAAAGGGGCCTGGCTGGGACACCAAATTTCCCACGCTACGTTTAATGTTTGAAGTGGCAAGACAAGCAAGGACCCCATTCTCTGTGCCTCTGTGCGAGCACTGCCATGGGCAGATGAGGCTGAGTAACAGCTTTCCAGGCTAGCCCCTTCTGCCTGCCAGCTATCTGCAGACGTTCGCATTTCAAGAGCATGGCTGCGAAAGGAGCCTAGCAGGTACACCATCTTTCCCAGGCTACGTTTGAAGTTTGAGGTGGCAAGACAAGCAAGGAGCCCCATTCTCTGTGCCTCTGTGCGAGCACTGCCATGGGCAGATGAGTCTGAGTAACAGCTTTCCAGGATAGCCCCTTCTGCCTGCCAGCTATCTGCAGACGTTCGCACTTTCGGAGCAGGGCTGTGATAGGAGCCTGGCAGGGACACCACCATTCCCAGCATGCGTTTGAAGTTTCAAGTGGCAAGATAAGCAAGGAGCCCCATTCTCTGTGACTCTATGCGAACAGTGCCATGGGCAGATGAGGCTGAGCAACAGCTTTCCAGGCTAGCCCCTTCTGGCTGCCAGCAATCTGCAGACGTTCGCACTTTCGGAGCAGGGCTGTGATAGGAGCCTGGCAGGGACACCACCATTCCCAGGCTACGTTTGAAGTTTGAGGTGGCAAGACAAGCAAGCAGCCCCATTCTCTGTGCCTCTGTGCGAGCCGTGCCATGGGCAGATGAGGCTGAGCAACAGCTTTCCAGGCTAGCACCTTCTGGCTGCCAGCTATCTGCAGACGTTCGCACTTTCGGAGCAGGGCTGCGAAAGGAGCCTGGCTGGGACACCAACTTTCCCAGGCTACGTTTGAAGTTTGAGGTGGCAAGACAAGCAAGCAGCCCCATTCTCTGTGCCTCTGTGCGAGCACTGCCATGGGCAGATGAGGCTGAGCAACAGCTTTCCAGGCTAGCCCCTTCTGCCTGCCAGCTATCTGCAGACGTTCGCACTTTCGGAGCAGGGCTGTGATAGGAGCCTGGCAGGGACACCACCATTCCCAGCATGCGTTTGAAGTTTCAAGTGGCAAGATAAGCAAGCAGCCCCATTCTCTGTGCCTCTATGCGAACAGTGCCATGGGCAGATGAGGCTGAGCAACAGCTTTCCAGGCTAGCCCCTTCTGGCTGCCAGCTATCTGCAGACGTTCGCATTTCAAGAGCAGGGCTGCGAAAGGAGCCTAGCAGGTACACCATCTTTCCCAGGCTACGTTTGAAGTTTGAGGTGGCAAGACAAGCAAGCAGCCCCATTCTCTGTGCCTCTGTGCGAGCAGTGCCATGGGCAGATGAGGCTGAGCAACAGCTTTCCAGGCTAGCACCTTCTGGCTGCCAGCTATCTGCAGACGTTCGCACTTTCGGAGCAGGGCTGCGAAAGGAGCCTGGCTGGGACACCAACTTTCCCAGGCTACGTTTGAAGTTTGAGGTGGCAAGACAAGCAAGCAGCCCCATTCTCTGTGCCTCTGTGCGAGCAGTGCCATGGGCAGATGAGGATGAGCAACAGCTTTCCAGGATAGCCCCTTCTGCCTGCCAGCTATCTGCAGACGTTCGCACTTTCGGAGCAGGGCTGTGATAGGAGCCTGACAGGGACACCACCATTCCCAGCATGCGTTTGAAGTTTCAAGTGGCAAGATAAGCAAGCAGCCCCATTCTCTGTGCCTCTATGCGAACAGTGCCATGGGCAGATGAGGCTGAGCAACAGCTTTCCAGGCTAGCCTCTTCTGCCTGCCATCTATCTGCAGACGTTCGCATTTCAAGAGCAGGGCTGCGAAAGGAGCCTAGCAGGTACACCATCTTTCCCAGGCTACGTTTGAAGTTTGAGGTGGCAAGACAAGCAAGGAGCCCCATTCTCTGTGCCTCTGTGCGAGCAGTGCCATGGGCAGATGAGGCTGAGCAACAGCTTTCCAGGCTAGCACCTTCTGGCTGCCAGATATCGGCAGACGTTCGCACTTTCGGAGCAGGGCTGCGAAAGGAGCCTGGCTGGGACACCAAATTTCCCACGCTACGTTTAATGTTTGAAGTGGCAAGACAAGCAAGGAACCCATTCTCTGTGCCTCTGTGCGAGCACTGCCATGGGCAGATGAGGCTGAGCAACAGCTTTCCAGGATAGCCCCTTCTGCCTGCCAGCTATCTGCAGACGTTCGCACTTTCGGAGCAGGGCTGTGATAGGAGCCTGGCAGGGACACCACCATTCCCAGCATGCGTTTGAAGTTTCAAGTGGCAAGATAAGCAAGCAGCCCCATTCTCTGTGACTCTATGCGAAAAGTGCCATGGGCAGATGAGGCTGAGCAACAGCTTTCCTGGCTAGCCTCTTCTGCCTGCCAGCTATTTGCAGACGTTCGCATTTCAAGAGCAGGGCTGCGAAAGGAGCCTTGCAGGTACACTATCTTTCCCAGGCTACGTTTGAAGTTTGAGGTGGCAAGACAAGCAAGGAGCCCCATTCTCTGTGCCTCTGTGCGAGCAGTGCCATGGGCAGATGAGGCTGAGCAACAGCTTTCCAGGATAGCACCTTCTGGCTGCCAGCTATCTGCAGACGTTCGCACTTTCGGAGCAGGGCTGCGAAAGGAGCCTGGCTGGGACACCAACTTTCCCAGGCTACATTTGAAGTTTGAGGTGGCAAGACAAGCAAGCAGCCCCATTCTCTGTGCCTCTGTGCGAGCAGTGCCATGGGCAGATGAGGCTGAGCAACAGCTTTCCAGGCTAGCCCCTTCTGCCTGCCAGCTATCTGCAGACGTTCGCACTTTCGGAGCAGGGCTGTGATAGGAGCCTGGCAGGGACACCACCATTCCCAGCATGCGTTTGAAGTTTCAAGTGGCAAGATAAGCAAGCAGCCCCATTCTCTGTGCCTCTATGCGAACAGTGCCATGGGCAGATGAGGCTGAGCAACAGCTTTCCAGGATAGCCCCTTCTGCTTGCCAGCTATCTGCAGACGTTTGCACTTTCGGAGCACGGCTGGGATAGGAGCCTGGCAGGGACACCACCCTTCCCAGCATGCGTTTGAAGTTTCAAGTGGCAAGATAAGCAAGGAGCCCCATTCTCTGTGCCTCTATGCGAACAGTGCCATGGGCAGATGAGGCTGAGCAACAGCTTTCCAGGCTAGCCCCTTCTGCCTGCCAGCTATCTGCAGACGTTCGCATTTCAAGAGCAGGGCTGCGAAAGGAGCCTAGCAGGTACACCATCTTTCCCAGGATACGTTTGAAGTTTGAGGTGGCAAGACAAGCAAGGAGCCCCATTCTCTGTGCCTCTGTGCGAGCCGTGCCATGGGCAGATGAGGCTGAGCAACAGCTTTCCAGGCTAGCCCCTTCTGCCTGCCAGCTATCTGCAGACGTTCGCACTTTCGGAGCAGGTCTGCGAAAGGAGCCTGGCAGGGTCACCAACTTTCCCAGGCTACGTTTGAAGTTTCAAGTGGCAAGACAAGCAAGCAGCCCCATTCTCTGTGCCTCTGTGCGAGCACTCCCATGGGCAGATGAGGCTGAGCAACAGCTTTCCAGGATAGCCCCTTCTGCCTGCCAGCTATCTGCAGACGTTCGCACTTTCTGAGCAGGGCTGTGATAGGAGCCTGGCAGGGACACCACCATTCCCAGCATGCGTTTGAAGTTTCAAGTGGCAAGATAAGCAAGCAGCCCCATTCTCTGTGCCTCTATGCGAACAGTGCCATGGGCAGATGAGGCTGAGCAACAGCTTTCCAGGCTAGCCCCTTCTGCCTGCCAGCTATCTGCAGACGTTTGAACTTTCGGAGCAGGGCTGCGAAAGGAGCCTAGCAGGTACACCATCTTTCCCACGCTACGTTTGAAGTTTGAGGTGGCAAGACAAGCAAGGAGCCCCATTCTCTGTGCCTCTGTGCGAGCAGTGCCATGGGCAGATGAGGCTGAGCAACAGCTTTCCAGGCTAGCCCCTTCTGTCTGCCAGCTATCTGCAGACGTTCGCACTTTCGGAGCAGGGCTGCGAAAGGAGCCTGGCTGGGACACCAACTTTCCCAGGCTACGTTTGAAGTTTCAAGTGGCAAGACAAGCAAGCAGCCCCATTCTCTGTGCCTCTGTGCGAGCACTGCCATGGGCAGATGAGGCTGAGCAACAGCTTTCCAGGATAGCCCCTTCTGACTGCCAGCTATCTGCAGACGTTCGCACTTTCGGATGAGGACTGCGAAAGGAGCCTGGCAGGGACACCACCATTCCCAGCATGCGTTTGAAGTTTCAAGTGGCAAGATAAGCAAGCAGCCCCATTCTCTGTGCCTCTATGCGAACAGTGCCATGGGTAGATGAGGCTGAGCAACTGCTTTACATGATAGCACCTTCTGGCTGCCAGCTATCTGCAGACGTTCGCACTTTCGGAGCAGGACTGCGAAAGGAGCCTGGCTGGGACACCAACTTTCCCAGGCTACGTTTGAAGTTTGAGGTGGCAAGACAAGCAAGGAGCCCCATTCTCTGTGCCTCTGTGCGAGCACTGCCATGGGCAGATGAGTCTGAGTAACAGCTTTCCAGGATAGCCCCTTCTGCCTGCCAGCTATCTGCAGACGTTCGCACTTTCGGAGCAGGGCTGTGATAGGAGCCTGGCAGGGACACCACCATTCCCAGCATGCGTTTGAAGTTTCAAGTGGCAAGATAAGCAAGGAGCCCCATTCTCTGTGACTCTATGCGAACAGTGCCATGGGCAGATGAGGCTGAGCAACAGCTTTCCAGGCTAGCCCCTTCTGGCTGCCAGCAATCTGCAGACGTTCGCACTTTCGGAGCAGGGCTGTGATAGGAGCCTGGCAGGGACACCACCATTCCCAGGCTACGTTTGAAGTTTGAGGTGGCAAGACAAGCAAGCAGCCCCATTCTCTGTGCCTCTGTGCGAGCCGTGCCATGGGCAGATGAGGCTGAGCAACAGCTTTCCAGGCTAGCACCTTCTGGCTGCCAGCTATCTGCAGACGTTCGCACTTTCGGAGCAGGGCTGCGAAAGGAGCCTGGCTGGGACACCAACTTTCCCAGGCTACGTTTGAAGTTTGAGGTGGCAAGACAAGCAAGCAGCCCCATTCTCTGTGCCTCTGTGCGAGCACTGCCATGGGCAGATGAGGCTGAGCAACAGCTTTCCAGGCTAGCCCCTTCTGCCTGCCAGCTATCTGCAGACGTTCGCACTTTCGGAGCAGGGCTGTGATAGGAGCCTGGCAGGGACACCACCATTCCCAGCATGCGTTTGAAGTTTCAAGTGGCAAGATAAGCAAGCAGCCCCATTCTCTGTGCCTCTATGCGAACAGTGCCATGGGCAGATGAGGCTGAGCAACAGCTTTCCAGGCTAGCCCCTTCTGGCTGCCAGCTATCTGCAGACGTTCGCATTTCAAGAGCAGGGCTGCGAAAGGAGCCTAGCAGGTACACCATCTTTCCCAGGCTACGTTTGAAGTTTGAGGTGGCAAGACAAGCAAGCAGCCCCATTCTCTGTGCCTCTGTGCGAGCAGTGCCATGGGCAGATGAGGCTGAGCAACAGCTTTCCAGGCTAGCACCTTCTGCCTGCCAGCTATCTGCAGACGTTCGCACTTTCGGAGCAGGGCTGCGAAAGGAGCCTGGCTGGGACACCAACTTTCCCAGGCTACGTTTGAAGTTTGAGGTGGCAAGACAAGCAAGCAGCCCCATTCTCTGTGCCTCTGTGCGAGCAGTGCCATGGGCAGATGAGGATGAGCAACAGCTTTCCAGGATAGCCCCTTCTGCCTGCCAGCTATCTGCAGACGTTCGCACTTTCGGAGCAGGGCTGTGATAGGAGCCTGGCAGGGACACCACCATTCCCAGCATGCGTTTGAAGTTTCAAGTGGCAAGATAAGCAAGCAGCCCCATTCTCTGTGCCTCTATGCGAACAGTGCCATGGGCAGATGAGGCTGAGCAACAGCTTTCCAGGCTAGCCTCTTCTGCCTGCCAGCTATCTGCAGACGTTCGCATTTCAAGAGCAGGGCTGCGAAAGGAGCCTAGCAGGTACACCATCTTTCCCAGGCTACGTTTGAAGTTTGAGGTGGCAAGACAAGCAAGGAGCCCCATTCTCTGTGCCTCTGTGCGAGCAGTGCCATGGGCAGATGAGGCTGAGCAACAGCTTTCCAGGCTAGCACCTTCTGGCTGCCAGATATCGGCAGACGTTCGCACTTTCGGAGCAGGGCTGCGAAAGGAGCCTGGCTGGGACACCAAATTTCCCACGCTACGTTTAATGTTTGAAGTGGCAAGACAAGCAAGGAACCCATTCTCTGTGCCTCTGTGCGAGCACTGCCATGGGCAGATGAGGCTGAGCAACAGCTTTCCAGGATAGCCCCTTCTGCCTGCCAGCTATCTGCAGACGTTCGCACTTTCGGAGCAGGGCTGTGATAGGAGCCTGGCAGGGACACCACCATTCCCAGCATGCGTTTGAAGTTTCAAGTGGCAAGATAAGCAAGCAGCCCCATTCTCTGTGACTCTATGCGAAAAGTGCCATGGGCAGATGAGGCTGAGCAACAGCTTTCCTGGCTAGCCTCTTCTGCCTGCCAGCTATTTGCAGACGTTCGCATTTCAAGAGCAGGGCTGCGAAAGGAGCCTAGCAGGTACACCATTTTTCCCAGGCTACGTTTGAAGTTTGAGGTGGCAAGACAAGCAAGGAGCCCCATTCTCTGTGCCTCTGTGCGAGCAGTGCCATGGGCAGATGAGGCTGAGCAACAGCTTTCCAGGATAGCACCTTCTGGCTGCCAGCTATCTGCAGACGTTCGCACTTTCGGAGCAGGGCTGCGAAAGGAGCCTGGCTGGGACACCAACTTTCCCAGGCTACGTTTGAAGTTTGAGGTGGCAAGACAAGCAAGCAGCCCCATTCTCTGTGCCTCTGTGCGAGCAGTGCCATGGGCAGATGAGGCTGAGCAACAGCTTTCCAGGCTAGCCCCTTCTGCCTGCCAGCTATCTGCAGACGTTCGCACTTTCGGAGCAGGGCTGTGATAGGAGCCTGGCAGGGACACCACCATTCCCAGCATGCGTTTGAAGTTTCAAGTGGCAAGATAAGCAAGCAGCCCCATTCTCTGTGCCTCTATGCGAACAGTGCCATGGGCAGATGAGGCTGAGCAACAGCTTTCCAGGATAGCCCCTTCTGCTTGCCAGCTATCTGCAGACGTTTGCACTTTCGGAGCACGGCTGGGATAGGAGCCTGGCAGGGACACCACCCTTCCCAGCATGCGTTTGAAGTTTCAAGTGGCAAGATAAGCAAGGAGCCCCATTCTCTGTGCCTCTATGCGAACAGTGCCATGGGCAGATGAGGCTGAGCAACAGCTTTCCAGGCTAGCCCCTTCTGCCTGCCAGCTATCTGCAGACGTTCGCATTTCAAGAGCAGGGCTGCGAAAGGAGCCTAGCAGGTACACCATCTTTCCCAGGCTACGTTTGAAGTTTGAGGTGGCAAGACAAGCAAGGAGCCCCATTCTCTGTGCCTCTGTGCGAGCCGTGCCATGGGCAGATGAGGCTGAGCAACAGCTTTCCAGGCTAGCCCCTTCTGCCTGCCAGCTATCTGCAGACGTTCGCACTTTCGGAGCAGGTCTGCGAAAGGAGCCTGGCAGGGTCACCAACTTTCCCAGGCTACGTTTGAAGTTTCAAGTGGCAAGACAAGCAAGGAGCCCCATTCTCTGTGCCTCTGTGCGAGCACTCCCATGGGCAGATGAGGCTGAGCAACAGCTTTCCAGGATAGCCCCTTCTGCCTGCCAGCTATCTGCAGACGTTCGCACTTTCGGAGCAGGGCTGTGATAGGAGCCTGGCAGGGACACCACCATTCCCAGCATGCGTTTGAAGTTTCAAGTGGCAAGATAAGCAAGCAGCCCCATTCTCTGTGCCTCTATGCGAACAGTGCCATGGGCAGATGAGGCTGAGCAACAGCTTTCCAGGCTAGCCCCTTCTGCCTGCCAGCTATCTGCAGACGTTCGAACTTTCGGAGCAGGGCTGCGAAAGGAGCCTAGCAGGTACACCATCTTTCCCACGCTACGTTTGAAGTTTGAGGTGGCAAGACAAGCAAGGAGCCCCATTCTCTGTGCCTCTGTGCGAGCACTGCCATGGGCAGATGAGGCTGAGCAACAGCTTTCCAGGCTAGCCCCTTCTGCCTGCCAGCTATCTGCAGACGTTCGCACTTTCGGAGCAGGGCTGCGAAAGGAGCCTGGCTGGGACACCAACTTTCCCAGGCTACGTTTGAAGTTTCAAGTGGCAAGACAAGCAAGCAGCCCCATTCTCTGTGCCTCTGTGCGAGCACTGCCATGGGCAGATGAGGCTGAGCAACAGCTTTCCAGGATAGCCCCTTCTGACTGCCACCTATCTGCAGACGTTCGCACTTTCGGAGCAGGACTGCGAAAGGAGCCTGGCAGGGACACCACCATTCCCAGCATGCGTTTGAAGTTTCAAGTGGCAAGATAAGCAAGCAGCCCCATTCTCTGTGCCTCTATGCGAACAGTGCCATGGGTAGATGAGGCTGAGCAACTGCTTTACATGATAGCACCTTCTGGCTGCCAGCTATCTGCAGACGTTCGCACTTTCGGAGCAGGACTGCGAAAGGAGCCTGGCTGGGACACCAACTTTCCCAGGCTACGTTTGAAGTTTGAGGTGGCAAGACAAGCAAGGAGCCCCATTCTCTGTGCCTCTGTGCGAGCACTGCCATGGGCAGATGAGGCTGAGCAACAGCTTTCCAGGATAGCCCCTTCTGCCTGCCAGCTATCTGCAGACGTTCGCACTTTCGGAGCAGGGCTGTGATAGGAGCCTGGCAGGGACACCACCATTCCCAGCATGCGTTTGAAGTTTCAAGTGGCAAGATAAGCAAGCAGCCCCATTCTCTGTGCCTCTATGCGAACAGTGCCATGGGCAGATGAGGCTGAGCAACAGCTTTCCAGGCTAGCCCCTTCTGCCTGCCAGCTATCTGCAGACGTTCGCACTTTCGGAGCAGGGCTGTGATAGGAGCCTGGCAGGGACACCACCATTCCCAGCATGCGTTTGAAGTTTCAAGTGGCAAGATAAGCAAGCAGCCCCATTCTCTGTGCCTCTATGCGAACAGTGCCATGGACAGATGAGACTGAGCAACAGCTTTCCAGGCTAGCCCCTTCAGCTTGCCAGCTATCTGCAGACGTTCGCACTTTCGGAGCAGGGCTGTGATAGGAGCCTGGCAGGGACACCACCATTCCCAGCATGCGTTTGAAGTTTCAAGTGGCAAGATAAGCAAGCAGCCCCATTCTCTGTGCCTCTATGCGAACAGTGCCATGGGCAGATGAGGCTGAGCAACAGCTTTCCAGGATAGCCCCTTCTGCTTGACAGCTATCTGCAGACGTTCGCACTTTCGGAGCAGGGCTGGGATAGGAGCCTGGCAGGGACACCACCATTCCCAGCATGCGTTTGAAGTTTCAAGTGGCAAGATAAGCAAGCAGCCCCATTCTCTGTGCCTCTATGCGAACAGTGCCATGGGCAGATGAGGCTGAGCAACAGCTTTCCAGGCTAGCCCCTTCTGCCTGCCAGCTATCTTCAGACGTTCGCATTTCAAGAGCAGGGCTGCGAAAGGAGCCTAGCAGGTACACCATCTTTCCCAGGATACGTTTGAAGTTTGAGGTGGCAAGACAAGCAAGGAGCCCCATTCTCTGTGCCTCTGTGCGAGCCGTGCCATGGGCAGATGAGGCTGAGCAACAGCTTTCCAGGCTAGCCCCTTCTGACTGCCAGCTATCTGCAGACGTTCGCACTTTCGGAGCAGGGCTGCGAAAGGAGCCTGGCTGGGACACCAACTTTCCCAGGCTACGTTTGAAGTTTCAAGTGGCAAGACAAGCAAGCAGCCCCATTCTCTGTGCCTCTGTGCGAGCACTGCCATGGGCAGATGAGGCTGAGCAACAGCTTTCCAGGCTAGCCCCTTCTGCCTGCCAGCTATCTGCAGACGTTCGCACTTTCGGAGCAGGGCTGTGATAGGAGCCTGGCAGGGACACCACCATTCCCAGCATGCGTTTGAAGTTTCAAGTGGCAAGATAAGCAAGCAGCCCCATTCTCTGTGCCTCTATGCGAACAGTGCCATGGGCAGATGAGGCTGAGCAACAGCTTTCCAGGCTAGCCTCTTCTGCCTGCCAGCTATCTGCAGACGTTCGCATTTCAAGAGCAGGGCTGCGAAAGGAGCCTAGCAGGTACACCATCTTTCCCAGGCTACGTTTGAAGTTTGAGGTGGCAAGACAAGCAAGGAGCCCCATTCTCTGTGCCTCTGTGCGAGCAGTGCCATGGGCAGATGAGGCTGAGCAACAGCTTTCCAGGCTAGCACCTTCTGGCTGCCAGATATCGGCAGACGTTCGCACTTTCGGAGCAGGGCTGCGAAAGGAGCCTGGCTGGGACACCAAATTTCCCACGCTACGTTTAATGTTTGAAGTGGCAAGACAAGCAAGGAACCCATTCTCTGTGCCTCTGTGCGAGCACTGCCATGGGCAGATGAGGCTGAGTAACAGCTTTCCAGGCTAGCCCCTTCTGGCTGCCAGCTATCTGCAGACGTTCGCATTTCAAGAGAAGGGCTGCGAAAGGAGCCTAGCAGGTACACCATCTTTCCCAGGCTACGTTTGAAGTTTGAGGTGGCAAGACAAGCAAGCAGCCCCATTCTCTGTGCCTCTGTGCGAGCACTGCCATGGGCAGATGAGGCTGAGCAACAGCTTTCCAGGATAGCCCCTTCTGCCTGCCAGCTATCTGCAGACGTTCGCACTTTCGGAGCAGGGCTGTGATAGGAGCCTGGCAGGGACACCACCATTCCCAGCATGCGTTTGAAGTTTCAAGTGGCAAGATAAGCAAGCAGCCCCATTCTCTGTGACTCTATGCGAAAAGTGCCATGGGCAGATGAGGCTGAGCAACAGCTTTCCTGGCTAGCCTCTTCTGCCTGCCAGCTATTTGCAGACGTTCGCATTTCAAGAGCAGGGCTGCGAAAGGAGCCTAGCAGGTACACCATCTTTCCCAGGCTACGTTTGAAGTTTGAGGTGGCAAGACAAGCAAGGAGCCCCATTCTCTGTGCCTCTGTGCGAGCAGTGCCATGGGCAGATGAGGCTGAGCAACAGCTTTCCAGGATAGCACCTTCTGGCTGCCAGCTATCTGCAGACGTTCGCACTTTCGGAGCAGGGCTGCGAAAGGAGCCTGGCTGGGACACCAACTTTCCCAGGCTACGTTTGAAGTTTGAGGTGGCAAGACAAGCAAGCAGCCCCATTCTCTGTGCCTCTGTGCGAGCAGTGCCATGGGCAGATGAGGCTGAGCAACAGCTTTCCAGGCTAGCCCCTTCTGGCTGCCAGCTATCTGCAGACGTTCGCACTTTCGGAGCAGGGCTGTGATAGGAGCCTGGCAGGGACACCACCATTCCCAGCATGCGTTTGAAGTTTCAAGTGGCAAGATAAGCAAGCAGCCCCATTCTCTGTGCCTCTATGCGAACAGTGCCATGGGCAGATGAGGCTGAGCAACAGCTTTCCAGGATAGCCCCTTCTGCTTGCCAGCTATCTGCAGACGTTTGCACTTTCGGAGCACGGCTGGGATAGGAGCCTGGCAGGGACACCACCCTTCCCAGCATGCGTTTGAAGTTTTAAGTGGCAAGATAAGCAAGGAGCCCCATTCTCTGTGCCTCTATGCGAACAGTGCCATGGGCAGATGAGGCTGAGCAACAGCTTTCCAGGCTAGCCCCTTCTGCCTGCCAGCTATCTGCAGACGTTCGCATTTCAAGAGCAGGGCTGCGAAAGGAGCCTAGCAGGTACACCATCTTTCCCAGGATACGTTTGAAGTTTGAGGTGGCAAGACAAGCAAGGAGCCCCATTCTCTGTGCCTCTGTGCGAGCCGTGCCATGGGCAGATGAGGCTGAGCAACAGCTTTCCAGGCTAGCCCCTTCTGCCTGCCAGCTATCTGCAGACGTTCGCACTTTCGGAGCAGGTCTGCGAAAGGAGCCTGGCAGGGTCACCAACTTTCCCAGGCTACGTTTGAAGTTTCAAGTGGCAAGACAAGCAAGCAGCCCCATTCTCTGTGCCTCTGTGCGAGCACTCCCATGGGCAGATGAGGCTGAGCAACAGCTTTCCAGGATAGCCCCTTCTGCCTGCCAGCTATCTGCAGACGTTCGCACTTTCGGAGCAGGGCTGTGATAGGAGCCTGGCAGGGACACCACCATTCCCAGCATGCGTTTGAAGTTTCAAGTGGCAAGATAAGCAAGCAGCCCCATTCTCTGTGCCTCTATGCGAACAGTGCCATGGGCAGATGAGGCTGAGCAACAGCTTTCCAGGCTAGCCCCTTCTGCCTGCCAGCTATCTGCAGACGTTCGCACTTTCGGAGCAGGACTGCGAAAGGAGCCTCGCTGGGACACCAACATTCCCAGGCTACGTTTGAAGTTTGAGGTGGCAAGACAAGCAAGCAGCCCCATTCTCTGTGCCTCTATGCGAACAGTGCCATGGGCAGATGAGGCTGAGCAACAGCTTTCCAGGCTAGCCCCTTCTGGCTGCCAGCTATCTTCAGACGTTCGCATTTCAAGAGCAGGGCTGCGAAAGGAGCCTAGCAGGTACACCATCTTTCCCAGGATACGTTTGAAGTTTGAGGTGGCAAGACAAGCAAGGAGCCCCATTCTCTGTGCCTCTGTGCGAGCCGTGCCATGGGCAGATGAGGCTGAGCAACAGCTTTCCAGGCTAGCCCCTTCTGCCTGCCAGCTATCTGCAGACGTTCGCACTTTCGGAGCAGGGCTGTGATAGGAGCCTGGCAGGGACACCACCATTCCCAGCATGCGTTTGAAGTTTCAAGTGGCAAGATAAGCAAGCAGCCCCATTCTCTGTGCCTCTATGCGAACAGTGCCATGGGCAGATGAGGCTGAGCAACAGCTTTCCAGGCTAGCCCCTTCTGCTTGCCAGCTATCTGCAGACGTTCGCACTTTCGGAGCAGGGCTGGGATAGGAGCCTGGCAGGGACACCACCCTTCCCAGCATGCGTTTGAAGTTTCAAGTGGCAAGATAAGCAAGGAGCCCCATTCTCTGTGCCTCTATGCGAACAGTGCCATGGGCAGATGAGGCTGAGCAACAGCTTTCCAGGCTAGCCCCTTCTGCCTGCCAGCTATCTTCAGACGTTCGCATTTCAAGAGCAGGTCTGCGAAAGGAGCCTAGCAGGTACACCATCTTTCCCAGGCTACGTTTGAAGTTTGAGGTGGCAAGACAAGCAAGGAGCCCCATTCTCTGTGCCTCTGTGCGAGCCGTGCCATGGGCAGATGAGGCTGAGCAACAGCTTTCCAGGCTAGCCCCTTCTGCTTGCCAGCTATCTGCAGACTTTCGCACTTTCGGAGCAGGGCTGCGAAAGGAGCCTGGCTGGGACACCAACTTTCCCAGGCTACGTTTGAAGTTTCAAGTGGCAAGACAAGCAAGCAGCCCCATTCTCTGTGCCTCTCTGCGAGCACTGCCATGGGCAGATGAGGCTGAGCAACAGCTTTCCAGGATAGCCCCTTCTGCCTGCCAGCTATCTGCAGACATTCGCACTTTCGAGCAGGGCTGTGATAGAAACCTGGCAGGGACACCACCATTCCCAGCATGCGTTTGAAGTTTCAAGTGGCAAGATAAGCAAGCAGCCCCATTCTCTGTGCCTCTATGCGAACAGTGCCATGGGTAGATGAGTCTGAGCAACTGCTTTACATGATAGCACCTTCTGGCTGCCAGCTATCTGCAGACGTTCGCACTTTCGGAGCAGGGCTGCGAAAGGAGCCTGACTGGGACACCAACATTCCCAGGCTACGTTTGAAGTTTGAGGTGGCAAGACAAGCAAGGAGCCCCATTCTCTGTGCCTCTGTGCGAGCACTGCCATGGGCAGATGAGGCTGAGCAACAGCTTTCCAGGATAGCCCCTTCTGCCTGCCAGCTATCTGCAGACGTTCGAACTTTCGGAGCAGGGCTGCGTAAGGAGCCTGGCTGGGACACCACCATTCCCACCATGCGTTTGAAGTTTCAAGTGGCAAGATAAGCAAGCAGCCCCATTCTCTGTGCCTCTATGCGAACAGTGCCATGGGCAGATGAGGCTGAGCAACAGCTTTCCAGGCTAGCCCCTTCTGCCTGCCAGCTATCTGCAGACGTTCGCACTTTCGGAGCAGGGCTGTGATAGGAGCCTGGCAGGGACACCACCATTCCCAGCATGCGTTTGAAGTTTCAAGTGGCAAGGTAAGCAAGCAGCCCCAGTCTCTGTGCCTCTATGCGAACAGTGCCATGGGCAGATGAGGCTGAGCAACAGCTTTCGAGGCTAGCCCCTTCTGCTTGCCAGCTATCTGCAGACGTTCGCACTTTCGGAGCAGGGCTGGGATAGGAGCCTGGCAGGGACACCACCCTTCCCAGCATGCGTTTGAAGTTTCAAGTGGCAAGATAAGCAAGCAGCCCCATTCTCTGTGCCTCTATGCGAACAGTGCCATGGGCAGATGAGGCTGAGCAACAGCTTTCCAGGCTAGCCCCTTCTGGCTGCCAGCTATCTTCAGACGTTCGCATTTCAAGAGCAGGGCTGCGAAAGGAGCCTAGCAGGTACACCATCTTTCCCAGGATACGTTTGAAGTTTGAGGTGGCAAGACAAGCAAGGAGCCCCATTCTCTGTGCCTCTGTGCGAGCCGTGCCATGGGCAGAAGAGGCTGAGCAACAGCTTTCCAGGCTAGCCCCTTCTGCCTGCCAGCTATCTGCAGACGTTCGCACTTTCGGAGCAGGGCTGCGAAAGGAGCCTGGCTGGGACACCAACTTTCCCAGGCTACGTTTGAAGTTTCAAGTGGCAAGATAAGCAAGCAGCCCCATTCTCTGTGCCTCTGTGCGAGCAGTGCCATGGGCAGATGAGGCTGAGCAACAGCTTTCCCGGCTAGCCCCTTCTGCCTGCCAGCTATCTGCAGACGTTCGCACTTTCGGAGCAGGGCTGTGATAGGAGCCTGGCAGGGACACCACCATTCCCAGCATGCGTTTGAAGTTTCAAGTGGCAAGATAAGCAAGCAGCCCCATTCTCTGTGCCTCTATGCGAACAGTGCCATGGGCAGATGAGGCTGAGCAACAGCTTTCCAGGCTAGCCCCTTCTGCCTGCCAGCTATCTGCAGACGTTCGCACTTTCGGAGCAGGGCTGTGATAGGAGCCTGGCAGGGACACCACCATTCCCAGCATGCGTTTGAAGTTTCAAGTGGCAAGATAAGCAAGCAGCCCCATTCTCTGTGCCTCTATGCGAACAGTGCCATGGGCAGATGAGGCTGAGCAACAGCTTTCCAGGCTAGCACCTTCTGCTTGCCAGCTATCTGCAGACGTTCGCACTTTCGGAGCAGGGCTGGGATAGGAGCCTGGCAGGGACACCAACTTTCCCAGGCTACGTTTGAAGTTTCAAGTGGCAAGACAAGCAAGCAGCCCCATTCTCTGTGCCTCTGTGCGAGCAGTGCCATGGGCAGATGAGGCTGAGCAACAGCTTTCCCGGCTAGCCCCTTCTGCCTGCCAGCTATCTGCAGACGTTCGCACTTTCGGAGCAGGGCTGTGATAGGAGCCTGGCAGGGACACCACCATTCCCAGCATGCGTTTGAAGTTTCAAGTGGCAAGATAAGCAAGCAGCCCCATTCTCTGTGCCTCTATGCGAACAGTGCCATGGGCAGATGAGGCTGAGCAACAGCTTTCCAGGCTAGCCCCTTCTGTCTGCCAGCTATCTGCAGACGTTCGCACTTTCGGAGTAGGGCTGTGATAGGAGCCTGGCAGGGACACCACCATTCCCAGCATGCGTTTGAAGTTTGAGGTGGCAAGACAAGCAAGGAGCCCCATTCTCTGTGCCTCTGTGCGAGCACTGCCATGGGCAGATGAGGCTGAGCAAGAGCTTTCCAGGCTAGCCCCTTCTGCCTGCCAGCTATCTGCAGACGTTCGCACTTTCGGAGCAGGGCTGCGAAAGGAGCCTAGCAGGTACACCATCTTTCCCAGGATACGTTTGAAGTTTGAGGTGGCAAGACAAGCAAGGAGCCCCATTCTCTGTGCCTCTGTGCGAGCACTGCCATGGGCAGATGAGGCTGAGCAACAGCTTTCCAGGCTAGCCCCTTCTGCCTGCCAGCTATCTGCAGACGTTCGCATTTCAAGAGCAGGGCTGCGAAAGGAGCCTGGGTGGCACACCAACTTTCCCAGGATACGTTTGAAGTTTGAGGTGGCAAGACAAGCAAGGAGCCCCATTCTCTGTGCCTCTGTGCGAGCCGTGCCATGGGCAGATGAGGCTGAGCAACAGCTTTCCAGGCTAGCACCTTCTGGCTGCCAGCTATCTGCAGACGTTCGCACTTTCGGAGCAGGGCTGCGAAAGGAGCCTGGCTGGGACACCAACTTTCCCAGGCTACGTTTGAAGTTTGAGGTGGCAAGACAAGCAAGGAGCCCCATTCTCTGTGCCTCTGTGCGAGCACTGCCATGGGCAGATGAGGCTGAGCAACAGCTTTCCAGGATAGCCCCTTCTGCCTGCCAGCTATCTGCAGACGTTCGAACTTTTGGAGCAGGGCTGCGAAAGGAGCCTGGCTGGGACACCACCATTCCCAGCATGCGTTTGAAGTTTCAAGTGGCAAGATAAGCAAGCAGCCCCATTCTCTGTGCCTCTATGCGAACAGTGCCATGGGCAGATGAGGCTGAGCAACAGCTTTCCAGGCTAGCCCCTTCTGCCTGCCAGCTATCTGCAGACGTTCGCACTTTCGGAGCAGGGCTGTGATAGGAGCCTGGCAGGGACACCACCATTCCCAGCATGCGTTTGAAGTTTCAAGTGGCAAGATAAGCAAGCAGCCCCATTCTCTGTGCCTCTATGCGAACAGTGCCATGGGCAGATGAGGCTGAGCAACAGCTTTCCAGGCTAGCCCCTTCTGCTTGCCAGCTATCTGCAGACGTTCGCACTTTTGGAGCAGGGCTGTGATAGGAGCCTGGCAGGGACACCACCCTTTCCAGCATGCGTTTGAAGTTTCAAGTGGCAAGATAAGCAAGGAGCCCCATTCTCTGTGCCTCTATGCGAACAGTGCCATGGGCAGATGAGGCTGAGCAACAGCTTTCCAGGCTAGCCCCTTCTGCCTGCCAGGTATCTTCAGACGTTCGCATTTCAAGAGCAGGGCTGCGAAAGGAGCCTAGCAGGTACACCATCTTTCCCAGGCTACGTTTGAAGTTTGAGGTGGCAAGACAAGCAAGGAGCCCCATTCTCTGTGCCTCTGTGCGAGCAGTGCCATGGGCACATGAGGCTGAGCAACAGCTTTCCAGGCTAGCCCCTTCTGCCTGCCAGCTATCTGCAGACGTTCGCACTTTCGGAGCAGGGCTGCGAAAGGAGCCTGGGTGGCACACCAACTTTCCCAGGATACGTTTGAAGTTTGAGGTGGCAAGACAAGCAAGGAGCCCCATTCTCTGTGCCTCTGTGCGAGCCGTGCCATGGGCAGATGAGGCTGAGCAACAGCTTTCCATGATAGCACCTTCTGGCTGCCAGCTATCTGCAGACGTTCGCACTTTCGGAGCAGGGCTGAGAAAGGAGCCTGGCTGGGACACCAACTTTCCCAGGCTACGTTTGAAGTTTGAGGTGGCAAGATAAGCAAGGAGCCCCATTCTCTGTGCCTCTGTGCGAGCACTGCCATGGGCAGATGAGGCTGAGCAACAGCTTTCCAGGATAGCCCCTTCTGCCTGCCAGCTATCTGCAGACGTTCGCACTTTCGGAGCAGGGCTGTGATAGGAGCCTGGCAGGGACACCACCATTCCCAGCATGCGTTTGAAGTTTCAAGTGGCAAGATAAGCAAGCAGCACCATTCTCTGTGCCTCTATGCGAACAGTGCCATGGGCAGATGAGGCTGAGCAACAGCTTTCCCGGCTAGCCCCTTCTGCCTGCCAGCTATCTGCAGACGTTCGCACTTTCGGAGCAGGGCTGTGATAGGAGCCTGGCAGGGACACCACCATTCCCAGCATGCGTTTGAAGTTTCAAGTGGCAAGATAAGCAAGCAGCCCCATTCTCTGTGCCTCTATGCGAACAGTGCCATGGGCAGATGAGGCTGAGCAACAGCTTTCCAGGCTAGCACCTTCTGCTTGCCAGCTATCTGCAGACGTTCGCACTTTCGGAGCAGGGCTGGGATAGGAGCCTGGCAGGGACACCAACTTTCCCAGGCTACGTTTGAAGTTTCAAGTGGCAAGACAAGCAAGCAGCCCCATTCTCTGTGCCTCTGTGCGAGCAGTGCCATGGGCAGATGAGGCTGAGCAACAGCTTTCCCGGCTAGCCCCTTCTGCCTGCCAGCTATCTGCAGACGTTCGCACTTTCGGAGCAGGGCTGTGATAGGAACCTGGCAGGGACACCACCATTCCCAGCATGCGTTTGAAGTTTCAAGTGGCAAGATAAGCAAGCAGCCCCATTCTCTGTGCCTCTATGCGAACAGTGCCATGGGCAGATGAGGCTGAGCAACAGCTTTCCAGGCTAGCCCCTTCTGTCTGCCAGCTATCTGCAGACGTTCGCACTTTCGGAGCAGGGCTGTGATAGGAGCCTGGCAGGGACACCACCATTCCCAGCATGCGTTTGAAGTTTGAGGTGGCAAGACAAGCAAGGAGCCCCATTCTCTGTGCCTCTGTGCGAGCACTGCCATGGGCAGATGAGGCTGAGCAACAGCTTTCCAGGCTAGCCCCTTCTGCCTGCCAGCTATCTGCAGACGTTCGCACTTTCGGAGCAGGGCTGCGAAAGGAGCCTAGCAGGTACACCATCTTTCCCAGGATACGTTTGAAGTTTGAGGTGGCAAGACAAGCAAGGAGCCCCATTCTCTGTGCCTCTGTGCGAGCACTGCCATGGGCAGATGAGGCTGAGCAACAGCTTTCCAGGCTAGCCCCTTCTGCCTGCCAGCTATCTGCAGACGTTCGCATTTCAAGAGCAGGGCTGCGAAAGGAGCCTGGGTGGCACACCAACATTCCCAGGATACGTTTGAAGTTTGAGGTGGCAAGACAAGCAAGGAGCCCCATTCTCTGTGCCTCTGTGCGAGCCGTGCCATGGGCAGATGAGGCTGAGCAACAGCTTTCCAGGCTAGCACCTTCTGGCTGCCAGCTATCTGCAGACGTTCGCACTTTCGGAGCAGGGCTGCGAAAGGAGCCTGGCTGGGACACCAACTTTCCCAGGCTACGTTTGAAGTTTGAGGTGGCAAGACAAGCAAGGAGCCCCATTCTCTGTGCCTCTGTGCGAGCACTGCCATGGGCAGATGAGGCTGAGCAACAGCTTTCCAGGATAGCCCCTTCTGCCTGCCAGCTATCTGCAGACGTTCGAACTTTTGGAGCAGGGCTGCGAAAGGAGCCTGGCTGGGACACCACCATTCCCAGCATGCGTTTGAAGTTTCAAGTGGCAAGATAAGCAAGCAGCCCCATTCTCTGTGCCTCTATGCGAACAGTGCCATGGGCAGATGAGGCTGAGCAACAGCTTTCCAGGCTAGCCCCTTCTGCCTGCCAGCTATCTGCAGACGTTCGCACTTTCGGAGCAGGGCTGTGATAGGAGCCTGGCAGGGACACCACCATTCCCAGCATGCGTTTGAAGTTTCAAGTGGCAAGATAAGCAAGCAGCCCCATTCTCTGTGCCTCTATGCGAACAGTGCCATGGGCAGATGAGGCTGAGCAACAGCTTTCCAGGCTAGCCCCTTCTGCTTGCCAGCTATCTGCAGACGTTCGCACTTTTGGAGCAGGGCTGTGATAGGAGCCTGGCAGGGACACCACCCTTTCCAGCATGCGTTTGAAGTTTCAAGTGGCAAGATAAGCAAGGAGCCCCATTCTCTGTGCCTCTATGCGAACAGTGCCATGGGCAGATGAGGCTGAGCAACAGCTTTCCAGGCTAGCCCCTTCTGCCTGCCAGCTATCTTCAGACGTTCGCATTTCAAGAGCAGGGCTGCGAAAGGAGCCTAGCAGGTACACCATCTTTCCCAGGCTACGTTTGAAGTTTGAGGTGGCAAGACAAGCAAGGAGCCCCATTCTCTGTGCCTCTGTGCGAGCACTGCCATGGGCAGATGAGGCTGAGCAACAGCTTTCCAGGCTAGCCCCTTCTGCCTGCCAGCTATCTGCAGACGTTCGCACTTTCGGAGCAGGGCTGCGAAAGGAGCCTGGGTGGCACACCAACTTTCCCAGGATACGTTTGAAGTTTGAGGTGGCAAGACAAGCAAGGAGCCCCATTCTCTGTGCCTCTGTGCGAGCCGTGCCATGGGCAGATGAGGCTGAGCAACAGCTTTCCATGATAGCACCTTCTGGCTGCCAGCTATCTGCAGACGTTCGCACTTTCGGAGCAGGGCTGAGAAAGGAGCCTGGCTGGGACACCAACTTTCCCAGGCTACGTTTGAAGTTTGAGGTGGCAAGATAAGCAAGGAGCCCCATTCTCTGTGCCTCTGTGCGAGCACTGCCATGGGCAGATGAGGCTGAGCAACAGCTTTCCAGGATAGCCCCTTCTGCCTGCCAGCTATCTGCAGACGTTCGAACTTTCGGAGCAGGGCTGCGAAAGGAGCCTGGCTGGGACACCACCATTCCCAGCATGTGTTTGAAGTTTCAAGTGGCAAGATAAGCAAGCAGCCCCATTCTCTGTGCCTCTATGCGAACAGTGCCATGGGCAGATGAGGCTGAGCAACAGCTTTCCAGGCTAGCCCCTTCTGCTTGCCAGCTATCTGCAGACGTTCGCACTTTCGGAGCAGGGCTGTGATAGGAGCCTGGCAGGGACACCACCCTTCCCAGCATGCGTTTGAAGTTTCAAGTGGCAAGATAAGCAAGGAGCCCCATTCTCTGTGCCTCTATGCGAACAGTGCCATGGGCAGATGAGGCTGAGCAACAGCTTTCCAGGCTAGCCCCTTCTGCTTGCCAGCTATCTGCAGACGTTCGCACATTCCGAGCAGGGCTGGGAAAGGAGCCTGGCAGGGACACCACCCTTCCCAGCATGCGTTTGAAGTTTCAAGGGGCAAGATAAGCAAGGAGCCCCATTCTCTGTGCCTCTGTGCGAACAGTGCCATGGGCAGATGAGGCTGAGCAACAGCTTTCCAGGCTAGCCCCTTCTGCCTGCCAGCTATCTGCAGACGTTCGCACTTTCGGAGCAGGGCTGCGAAAGGAGCCTGGCTGGGACACCAACTTTCCCAGGCTACGTTTGAAGTTTCAAGTGGCAAGAGAAGCAAGCAGCCCCATTCTCTGTGCCTCTGTGCGAGCACTGCCATGGGCAGATGAGGCTGAGCAACAGCTTTCCAGGATAGCCCCTTCTGTCTGCCAGCTATCTGCAGACGTTCGCACTTTCGGAGCAGGGCTGGGATAGGAGCCTGGCAGGGACACCACCATTCCCAGCATGCGTTTGAAGTTTCAAGTGGCAAGATAAGCAAGCAGCCCCATTCTCTGTGCCTCTATGCGAACAGTGCCTTGGGCAGATGAGGCTGAGCAACAGCTTTCCAGGATAGCACCTTCTGTCTGCCAGCTATCTGCAGACGTTCGCACTTTCGGAGCAGGGCTGTGATAGGAGCCTGGCAGGGACACCACCATTCCCAGCATGCGTTTGAAGTTTCAAGTGGCAAGATAAGCAAGCAGCCCCATTCTCTGTGCCTCTATGCGAACAGTGCCATGGGTAGATGAGGCTGAGAACTGCTTTACATGATAGAACCTTCTGGCTGCCAGCTATCTGCAGACGTTCGCACTTTCGGAGCAGGGCTGCGAAAGGAGCCTGGCTGGGACACCAACTTTCCCAGGCTACGTTTGAAGTTTGAGGTGGCAAGACAAGCAAGGAGCCCCATTCTCTGTGCCTCTGTGCGAGCACTGCCATGGGCAGATGAGGCTGAGCAACAGCTTTCCAGGATAGCCCCTTCTGCCTGCCAGCTATCTGCAGACGTTCGCACTTTCGGAGCAGGGCTTTGATAGGAGCCTGGCAGGGACACCACCATTCCCAGCATGCGTTTGAAGTTTCAAGTGGCAAGATAAGCAAGGAGCCCCATTCTCTGTGCCTCTATGCGAACAGTGCCATGGGCAGATGAGGCTGAGCAACAGCTTTCCAGGCTAGCCCCTTCTGCTTCCCAGCTATCTGCAGACGTTCGCACTTTCGGAGCAGGGCTGGGATAGGAGCCTGGCAGGGACACCACCCTTCCCAGCATGCGTTTGAAGTTTCAAGTGGCAAGATAAGCAAGGAGCCCCATTCTCTGTGCCTCTATGCGAACAGTGCCATGGGCAGATGAGGCTGAGCAACAGCTTTCCAGGCTAGCCCCTTCTGGCTGTCAGCTATCTTCAGACGTTCGCATTTCAAGAGCAGGGCTGCGAAAGGAGCCTAACAGGCACACCATCTTTCCCAGGATACGTTTGAAGTTTGAGGTGGCAAGACAAGCAAGGAGCCCCATTCTCTGTGCCTCTGTGCGAGCCGTGCCATGGGCAGATGAGGCTGAGCAACAGCTTTCCAGGCTAGCCCCTTCTGCCTGCCAGCTATCTGCAGACGTTCGCATTTCAAGAGCAGGGCTGTGATAGGAGCCTGGCAGGGACACCACCATTCCCAGCATGCGTTTGAAGATTCAAGTGGCAAGATAAGCAAGCAGCCCCATTCTCTGTGCCTCTATGCGAACAGTGCCATGGGCAGATGAGGCTGAGCAACAGCTTTCCAGGCTAGCCCCTTCTGCTTGCCAGCTATCTGCAGACGTTCGCACTTTCGGAGCAGGGCTGGGATAGGAGCCTGGCAGGGACACCACCCTTCCCAGCATGCGTTTGAAGTTTCAAGTGGCAAGATAAGCAAGGAGCCCCATTCTCTGTGCCTCTATGCGAACAGTGCCATGGGCAGATGAGGCTGAGCAACAGCTTTCCAGGCTAGCCCCTTCTGGCTGTCAGCTATCTTCAGACGTTCGCATTTCAAGAGCAGGGCTGCGAAAGGAGCCTAACAGGCACACCATCTTTCCCAGGATACGTTTGAAGTTTGAGGTGGCAAGACAAGCAAGGAGCCCCATTCTCTGTGCCTCTGTGCGAGCCGTGCCATGGGCAGATGAGGCTGAGCAACAGCTTTCCAGGCTAGCCCCTTCTGCCTGCCAGCTATCTGCAGACGTTCGCATTTCAAGAGCAGGGCTGTGATAGGAGCCTGGCAGGGACACCACCATTCCCAGCATGCGTTTGAAGATTCAAGTGGCAAGATAAGCAAGCAGCCCCATTCTCTGTGCCTCTATGCGAGCAGTGCCATGGGCAGATGAGGCTGAGCAACAGCTTTCCAGGCTAGCCCCTTCTGTCTGCCAGCTATCTGCAGACGTTCGCACTTTCGGAGCAGGGCTGCGAAAGGAGCCTGGCTGGGACACCAACTTTCCCAGGCTACGTTTGAAGTTTGAGGTGGCAAGACAAGCAAGGAGCCCCATTCTCTGTGCCTCTGTGCGAGCACTGCCATGGGCAGATGAGGCTGAGCAACAGCTTTCCAGGCTAGCCCCTTCTGACTGCCAGCTATCTGCAGACGTTCGCACTTTCGGAGCAGGGCTGTGAAAGGAGCCTAGCAGGTACACCATCTTTCCCAGGCTACGTTTGAAGTTTGAGGTGGCAAGACAAGCAAGGAGCCCCATTCTCTGTGCCTCTGTGCGAGCACTGCCATGGGCACATGAGGCTGAGCAACAGCTTTCCAGGCTAGCCTCTTCTGCCTGCCAGCTATCTGCAGACGTTCGCACTTTCGGAGCAGGGCTGCGAAAGGAGCCTGGGTGGCACACCAACTTTCCCAGGATACGTTTGAAGTTTGAGGTGGCAAGACAAGCAAGGAGCCCCATTCTCTGTGCCTCTGTGCGAGCACTGCCATGGGCAGATGAGGCTGAGCAACAGCTTTCCAGGATAGCCCCTTCTGTCTGCCAGCTATCTGCAGACGTTCGCACTTTCGGAGCAGGGCTGGGATAGGAGCCTGGCAGGGACACCACCCTTCCCAGCATGCGTTTGAAGTTTCAAGTGGCAAGATAAGCAAGGAGCCCCATTCTCTGTGCCTCTATGCGAACAGTGCCATGGGCAGATGAGGCTGAGCAACAGCTTTCCAGGCTAGCCCCTTCTGGCTGTCAGCTATCTTCAGACGTTCGCATTTCAAGAGCAGGGCTGCGAAAGGAGCCTAACAGGCACACCATCTTTCCCAGGATACGTTTGAAGTTTGAGGTGGCAAGACAAGCAAGGAGCCCCATTCTCTGTGCCTCTGTGCGAGCCGTGCCATGGGCAGATGAGGCTGAGCAACAGCTTTCCAGGCTAGCCCCTTCTGCCTGCCAGCTATCTGCAGACGTTCGCATTTCAAGAGCAGGGCTGTGATAGGAGCCTGGCAGGGACACCACCATTCCCAGCATGCGTTTGAAGATTCAAGTGGCAAGATAAGCAAGCAGCCCCATTCTCTGTGCCTCTATGCGAACAGTGCCATGGGCAGATGAGGCTGAGCAACAGCTTTCCAGGCTAGCCCCTTCTGCTTGCCAGCTATCTGCAGACGTTCGCACTTTCGGAGCAGGGCTGGGATAGGAGCCTGGCAGGGACACCACCCTTCCCAGCATGCGTTTGAAGTTTCAAGTGGCAAGATAAGCAAGGAGCCCCATTCTCTGTGCCTCTATGCGAACAGTGCCATGGGCAGATGAGGCTGAGCAACAGCTTTCCAGGCTAGCCCCTTCTGGCTGTCAGCTATCTTCAGACGTTCGCATTTCAAGAGCAGGGCTGCGAAAGGAGCCTAACAGGCACACCATCTTTCCCAGGATACGTTTGAAGTTTGAGGTGGCAAGACAAGCAAGGAGCCCCATTCTCTGTGCCTCTGTGCGAGCCGTGCCATGGGCAGATGAGGCTGAGCAACAGCTTTCCAGGCTAGCCCCTTCTGCCTGCCAGCTATCTGCAGACGTTCGCATTTCAAGAGCAGGGCTGTGATAGGAGCCTGGCAGGGACACCACCATTCCCAGCATGCGTTTGAAGATTCAAGTGGCAAGATAAGCAAGCAGCCCCATTCTCTGTGCCTCTATGCGAGCAGTGCCATGGGCAGATGAGGCTGAGCAACAGCTTTCCAGGCTAGCCCCTTCTGTCTGCCAGCTATCTGCAGACGTTCGCACTTTCGGAGCAGGGCTGCGAAAGGAGCCTGGCTGGGACACCAACTTTCCCAGGCTACGTTTGAAGTTTGAGGTGGCAAGACAAGCAAGGAGCCCCATTCTCTGTGCCTCTGTGCGAGCACTGCCATGGGCAGATGAGGCTGAGCAACAGCTTTCCAGGCTAGCCCCTTCTGACTGCCAGCTATCTGCAGACGTTCGCACTTTCGGAGCAGGGCTGTGAAAGGAGCCTAGCAGGTACACCATCTTTCCCAGGCTACGTTTGAAGTTTGAGGTGGCAAGACAAGCAAGGAGCCCCATTCTCTGTGCCTCTGTGCGAGCACTGCCATGGGCACATGAGGCTGAGCAACAGCTTTCCAGGCTAGCCTCTTCTGCCTGCCAGCTATCTGCAGACGTTCGCACTTTCGGAGCAGGGCTGCGAAAGGAGCCTGGGTGGCACACCAACTTTCCCAGGATACGTTTGAAGTTTGAGGTGGCAAGACAAGCAAGGAGCCCCATTCTCTGTGCCTCTGTGCGAGCACTGCCATGGGCAGATGAGGCTGAGCAACAGCTTTCCAGGATAGCCCCTTCTGTCTGCCAGCTATCTGCAGACGTTCGCACTTTCGGAGCAGGGCTGGGATAGGAGCCTGGCAGGGACACCACCATTTCCAGCATGCGTTTGAAGTTTCAAGTGGCAAGATAAGCAAGCAGCCCCATTCTCTGTGCCTCTATGCGAACTGTGCCTTGGGCAGATGAGGCTGAGCAACAGCTTTCCAGGATAGCACCTTCTGTCTGCCAGCTATCTGCAGACGTTCGCACTTTCGGAGCAGGGCTGTGATAGGAGCCTGGCAGGGACACCACCATTCCCAGCATGCGTTTGAAGTTTCAAGTGGCAAGATAAGCAAGCAGCCCCATTCTCTGTGCCTCTATGCGAACAGTGCCATGGGTAGATGAGGCTGAGAACTGCTTTACATGATAGAACCTTCTGGCTGCCAGCTATCTGCAGACGTTCGCATTTCAAGAGCAGGGCTGTGATAGGAGCCTGGCAGGGACACCACCATTCCCAGCATGCGTTTGAAGATTCAAGTGGCAAGATAAGCAAGCAGCCCCATTCTCTGTGCCTCTATGCGAGCAGTGCCATGGGCAGATGAGGCTGAGCAACAGCTTTCCAGGCTAGCCCCTTCTGTCTGCCAGCTATCTGCAGACGTTCGCACTTTCGGAGCAGGGCTGCGAAAGGAGCCTGGCTGGGACACCAACTTTCCCAGGCTACGTTTGAAGTTTGAGGTGGCAAGACAAGCAAGGAGCCCCATTCTCTGTGCCTCTGTGCGAGCACTGCCATGGGCAGATGAGGCTGAGCAACAGCTTTCCAGGCTAGCCCCTTCTGACTGCCAGCTATCTGCAGACGTTCGCACTTTCGGAGCAGGGCTGTGAAAGGAGCCTAGCAGGTACACCATCTTTCCCAGGCTACGTTTGAAGTTTGAGGTGGCAAGACAAGCAAGGAGCCCCATTCTCTGTGCCTCTGTGCGAGCACTGCCATGGGCACATGAGGCTGAGCAACAGCTTTCCAGGCTAGCCTCTTCTGCCTGCCAGCTATCTGCAGACGTTCGCACTTTCGGAGCAGGGCTGCGAAAGGAGCCTGGGTGGCACACCAACTTTCCCAGGCTACGTTTGAAGTTTGAGGTGGCAAGACAAGCAAGGAGCCCCATTCTCTGTGCCTCTGTGCGAGCACTGCCATGGGCAAATGAGGCTGAGCAACAGCTTTCCAGGATAGCCCCTTCTGTCTGCCAGCTATCTGCAGACGTTCGCACTTTCGGAGCAGGGCTGCGAAATGAGCCTAGCAGGTACACCACCTTTCCCAGGCTACGTTTGAAGTTTGAGGTGGCAAGACAAGCAAGGAGCCCCATTCTCTGTGCCTCTGTGCGAGCACTGCCATGGGCAGATGAGGCTGAGCAACAGCTTTCCAGGCTAGCCCCTTCTGTCTGCCAGCTATCTGCAGACGTTCGCACTTTCGGAGCAGGGCTGCGAAAGGAGCCTGGCTGGGACACCATCTTTCCCAGGCTACGTTTGAAGTTTGAGGTGGCAAGACAAGCAAGCAGCCCCATTCTCTGTGCCTCTGTGCGAGCACTGCCATGGGCAGATGAGGCTGAGCAACAGCTTTCCAGGCTAGCCCCTTCTGCCTGCCAGCTATCTGCAGACGTTCGCACTTTCGGAGCAGGGCTGTGATAGGAGCCTGGCAGGGACACCACCATTCCCAGCATGCGTTTGAAGTTTCAAGTGGCAAGATAAGCAAGCAGCCCCATTCTCTGTGCCTCTATGCGAACAGTGCCATGGGCAGATGAGGCTGAGCAACAGCTTTCCAGGCTAGCCCCTTCTGCTTGCCAGCTATCTGCAGACGTTCGCACTTTCGGAGCAGGGCTGGGATAGAACCCTGGCAGGGACACCACCATTCCCAGCATGCGTTTGAAGTTTCAAGTGGCAAGATAAGCAAGGAGCCCCATTCTCTGTGCCTCTGTGCGAGCACTGCCATGGGCAGATGAGGCTGAGCAACAGCTTTCCAGGATAGCCCCTTCTGCCTGCCAGCTATCTGCAGACGTTCGCACTTTCGGAGCAGGGCTTTGATAGGAGCCTGGCAGGGACACCACCATTCCCAGCATGCTTTTGAAGTTTCAAGTGGCAAGACAAGCAAGCAGCCCCATTCTCTGTGCCTCTATGCGAACAGTGCCATGGGCAGATGAGGCTGAGCAACAGCTTTCCAGGCTAGCCCCTTCTGCTTGCCAGCTATCTGCAGACGTTCGCACTTTCGGAGCAGGGCTGGGATAGGAGCCTGGCAGGGACACCACCCTTCCCAGCATGCGTTTGAAGTTTCAAGTGGCAAGATAAGCAAGCAGCCCCATTCTCTGTGCCTCTATGCGAACAGTGCCATGGGCAGATGAGGCTGAGCAACAGCTTTCCAGGCTAGCCCCTTCTGGCTGCCAGCTATCTGCAGACGTTCGCATTTCAAGAGCAGGGCTGCGCAAGGAGCCTAGCAGGTACACCATATTTCCCAGGATACGTTTGAAGTTTGAGGTGGCAAGACAAGCAAGGAGCCCCATTCTCTGTGCCTCTGTGCGAGCCGTGCCATGGGCAGATGAGGCTGAGCAACAGCTTTCCAGGCTAGCCCCTTCTGCCTGCCAGCTATCTGCAGACGTTCGCACTTTCGGAGCAGGGCTGCGAAAGGAGCCTGGCTACGACACCAACTTTCCCAGGCTACGTTTGAAGTTTCAAGTGGCAAGATAAGCAAGCAGCCCCATTCTCTGTGCCTCTGTGCGAGCACTGCCATGGGCAGATGAGGCTGAGCAACAGCTTTCCAGGATAGCCCCTTCTGCCTGCCAGCTATCTGCAGACGTTCGCACTTTCGGAGCAGGGCTGTGATAGGAGCCTGGCAGGGACACCACCATTCCCAGCATGCGTTTGAAGTTTCAAGTGGCAAGATAAGCAAGCAGCCCCATTCTCTGTGCCTCTATGCGAACAGTGCCATGGGCAGATGAGGCTGAGCAACAGCTTTCCAGGATAGCCCCTTCTGTCTGCCAGCTATCTGCAGACGTTCACACTTTCGGAGCAGGGCTGGGATAGGAGCCTGGCAGGGACACCATCTTTCCCAGGCTACGTTTGAAGTTTGAGGTGGCAAGACAAGCAAGGAGCCCCATTCTCTGTGCCTCTGTGCGAGCACTGCCATGGGCAGATGAGGCTGAGCAACAGCTTTCCAGGCTAGCCCCTTCTGCCTGCCAGCTATCTGCAGACGTTCGCACTTTCGGAGCAGGGCTGCGAAATGAGCCTAGCAGGTACACCATCTTTCCCAGGCTACGTTTGAAGTTTGAGGTGGCAAGACAAGCAAGGAGCCCCATTCTCTGTGCCTCTGTGCGAGCCGTGCCATGGGCAGATGAGGCTGAGCAACAGCTTTCCAGGCTAGCACCTTCTGGCTGCCAGCTATCTGCAGACGTTCGCATTTCAAGAGCAGGGCTGCGAAAGCAGTCTAGCACGTACACCATCTTTCCCAGGCTACGTTTGAAGTTTGAGGTGGCAAGACAAGCAAGGAGCCCCATTCTCTGTGCCTCTGTGCGAGCACTGCCATGGGCAGATGAGGCTGAGCAACAGCTTTCCAGGCTAGCCCCTTCTGCCTGCCAGCTATCTGCAGACGTTCGCACTTTCGGAGCAGGGCTGTGATAGGAGCCTGGCAGGGACACCACCATTCCCAGCATGCGTTTGAAGTTTCAAGTGGCAAGATAAGCAAGCAGCCCCATTCTCTGTGCCTCTATGTGATCAGTGCCATGGGCAGATGAGGCTGAGCAACTGCTTTACATGATAGCACCTTCTGGCTGCCAGCTATCTGCAGACGTTCGCACTTTCGGAGCAGGGCTGTGAAAGGAGCCTGGCAGGGACACCAAATTTACCATGCTACGTTTGAAGTTTGAGGTGGCAAGACAAGCAAGCAGCCCCATTCTCTGTGCCTCTGTGCGAGCACTGCCATGGGCAGATGAGGCTGAGCAACAGCTTTCCAGGATAGCCCCTTCTGCCTGCCAGCTATCTGCAGACGTTCGCACTTTCGGAGCAGGGCTGCGAAATGAGCCTAGCAGGTACACCATCTTTCCCAGGCTACGTTTGAAGTTTGAGGTGGCAAGACAAGCAAGGAGCCCCATTCTCTGTGCCTCTGTGCGAGCACTGCCATGGGCAGATGAGGCTGAGCAACAGCTTTCCAGGCTAGCCCCTTCTGTCTGCCAGCTATCTGCAGACGTTCGCACTTTCGGAGCAGGGCTGCGAAAGGAGCCTGGCTGGGACACCATCTTTCCCAGGATACGTTTGAAGTTTGAGGTGGCAAGACAAGCAAGGAGCCCCATTCTCTGTGCCTCTGTGCGAGCCGTGCCATGGGCAGATGAGGCTGAGCAACAGCTTTCCAGGCTAGCCCCTTCTGGCTGCCAGCTATCTGCAGACGTTCGCATTTCAAGAGCAGGTCTGCGAAAGCAGTCTAGCACGTACACCATCTTTCCCAGGCTACGTTTGAAGTTTGAGGTGGCAAGACAAGCAAGGAGCCCCATTCTCTGTGCCTCTGTGCGAGCACTGCCATGGGCAGATGAGGCTGAGCAACAGCTTTCCAGGCTAGCCCCTTCTGCCTGCCAGCTATCTGCAGACGTTCGCACTTTCGGAGCAGGGCTGGGATAGGAGCCTGGCAGGGACACCACCATTCCCAGCATGCGTTTGAAGTTTCAAGTGGCAAGATAAGCAAGCAGCCCCATTCTCTGTGCCTCTATGTGATCAGTGCCATGGGTAGATGAGGCTGAGCAACTGCTTTACATGATAGCACCTTCTGGCTGCCAGCTATCTGCAGACGTTCGCACTTTCGGAGCAGGGCTGTGAAAGGAGCCTGGCAGGGACACCAAATTTACCATGCTACGTTTGAAGTTTGAGGTGGCAAGACAAGCAAGCAGCCCCATTCTCTGTGCCTCTGTGCGAGCACTGCCATGGGCAGATGAGGCTGAGCAACAGCTTTCCAGGATAGCCCCTTCTGCCTGCCAGCTATCTGCAGACGTTCGCACTTTCGGAGCAGGGCTGCGAAAGGAGCCTGGCTGGGACACCACCATTCCCAGCATGCGTTTGAAGTTTCAAGTGGCAAGATAAGCAAGCAGCCCCATTCTCTGTGCCTCTATGCGAGCACTGCCATGGGCAGATGAGGCTGAGCAACAGCTTTCCAGGATAGCCCCTTCTGCCTGCCAGCTATCTGCAGACGTTCGCACTTTCGGAGCAGGGCTGGGATAGGAGCCTGGCAGGGACACCACCCTTCCCAGCATGCGTTTGAAGTTTCAAGTGGCAAGATAAGCAAGCAGTCCCATTCTCTCTGCCTCTATGCGAACAGTGCCATGGGCAGATGAGGCTGAGCAACAGCTTTCCAGGCTAGCCCCTTCTGCCTGCCAGCTATCTGCAGATGTTCGCACTTTCGGAGCAGGGCTGTGATAGGAGCCTGGCTGGGACACCACCATTCCCAGCATGCGTTTGAAGTTTCAAGTGGCAAGATAAGCAAGCAGCCCCATTCTCTGTGCCTCTATGCGAACAGTGCCATGGGTAGATGAGGCTGAGCAACTGCTTTACATGATAGCACCTTCTGGCTGCCAGCTACCTGCAGACGTTCGCACTTTCGGAGCAGGGCTGCGAAAGAAGCCTGGCTGGGACACCAACTTTCCCAGGCTACGTTTGAAGTTTGAGGTGGCAAGACAAGCAAGCAGCCCCATTCTCTGTGCCTCTGTGCGAGCACGGCCATGGGCAGATGAGGCTGAGCAACAGCTTTCCAGGCTAGCCCTTCTGCCTGCCAGCTATCTGCAGACGTTCGCACTTTCGGAGCAGGGCTGTGAAAGGAGCCTGGCAGGGACACCAAATTTACCATGCTACGTTTGAAGTTTGAGGTGGCAAGACAAGCAAGCAGCCCCATTCTCTGTGCCTCTGTGCGAGCACTGCCATGGGCAGATGAGGCTGAGCAACAGCTTTCCAGGCTAGCCCCTTCTGGCTGCCAGCTATCTGCAGACGTTCGCACTTTCGGAGCAGGGCTGCGAAAGGAGCCTGGCTGGGACACCACCATTCCCAGCATGCGTTTGAAGTTTCAAGTGGCAAGATAAGCAAGCAGCCCCATTCTCTGTGCCTCTATGCGAACAGTGCCATGGGCAGATGAGGCTGAGCAACAGCTTTCCAGGCTAGCCCCTTCTGCCTGCCAGCTATCTGCAGACGTTCGCACTTTCGGAGCAGGGCTGTGATAGGAGCCTGCCAGGGACACCACCATTCCCAGCATGCGTTTGAAGTTTCAAGTGGCAAGATAAGCAAGCAGCCCCATTCTCTGTGCCTCTATGCGAACAGTGCCATGGGCAGATGAGGCTGAGCAACAGCTTTCCAGGCTAGCCCCTTCTGCTTGCCAGCTATCTGCAGACGTTCGCACTTTCGGAGCAGGTCTGGGATAGGAGCGTGGCAGGGACACCACCCTTCCCAGCATGCGTTTGAAGTTTCAAGTGGCAAGATAAGCAAGCAGCCCCATTCTCTCTGCCTCTATGCGAACAGTGCCATGGGCAGATGAGGCTGAGCAACAGCTTTCCAGGATAGCCCCTTCTGCCTGCCAGCTATCTGCAGACGTTCGCACTTTCGGAGCAGGGCTGTGATAGGAGCCTGGCTGGGACACCACCATTCCCAGCATGCGTTTGAAGTTTCAAGTGGCAAGATAAGCAAGCAGCCCCATTCTCTGTGCCTCTATGCGAACAGTGCCATGGGTAGATGAGGCTGAGCAACTGCTTTACATGATAGCCCCTTCTGGCTGCCAGCTATCTGCAGACGTTCGCACTTTCGGAGCAGGGCTGCGAAAGGAGCCTGGCTGGGACACCAACTTTCCCAGGCTACGTTGGAAGTTTGAGGTGGCAAGACAAGCAAGGAGCCCCATTCTCTGTGCCTCTGTGCGAGCACTGCCATGGGCAGATGAGGCTGAGCAACAGCTTTCCAGGATAGCCCCTTCTGCCTGCCAGCTATCTGCAGACGTTCGAACTTTCGGAGCAGGGCTGCGAAAGGAGCCTGGCTGGGACACCACCATTCCCAGCATGTGTTTGAAGTTTCACGTGGCAAGATAAGCAAGCAGCACCATTCTCTGTGCCTCTATGCGAACAGTGCCATGGGCAGATGAGGATGAGCTACAGCTTTCCAGGCTAGCCCCTTCTGCTTGCCAGCTATCTGCAGACGTTCGCACATTCCGAGCAGGGCTGGGATAGGAGCCTGGCAGGGACACCACCCTTCCCAGCATGCGTTTGAAGTTTCAAGTGGCAAGATTATCAAGCAGCCCCATTCTCTGTGCCTCTGTGCGAGCACTGCCATGGGCAGATGAGGCTGAGCAACAGCTTTCCAGGATAGCCCCTTCTGGCTGCCAGCTATCTGCAGACGTTCGCACTTTCGGAGCAGGACTGCGAAAGAAGCCTGGCTGGGACACCAACTTTCCCAGGCTACGTTTGAAGTTTGAGGTGACAAGACAAGCAAGCAGCCCCATTCTCTGTGCCTCTCTGCGAGCACTGCCATGGGCAGATGAGGCTGAGCAACAGCTTTCCAGGATAGCCCTTCTGCCTGCCAGCTATCTGCAGACGTTTGCACTTTCGGAGCAGGGCTGTGATAGGAGCCTGGCAGGGACACCACCATTCCCAGCATGCGTTTGAAGTTTCAAGTGGCAAGATAAGCAAGCAGCCCCATTCTCTGTGCCTCTATGCGAACAGTGCCATGGGCAGATGAGGCTGAGCAACAGCTTTCCAGGCTAGCCCCTTCTGGCTGCCAGCTATCTGCAGACGTTCGCATTTCAAGAGCAGGGCTGCGAATGGAGCCTGGCAGGTACACCATCTTTCCCAGGCTACGTTTGAAGTTTGAGGTGGCAAGACAAGCAAGGAGCCCCATTCTCTGTGCCTCTGTGCGAACAGTGCCATGGGCAGATGAGGCTGAGCAACAGCTTTCCAGGCTAGCACCTTCTGGCTGCCAGCTATCTGCAGACGTTCGCACTTTCGGAGCAGGGCTGCGAAAGGAGCCTGGCTGGGACACCAACATTCCCAGGCTACCTTTGAAGTTTCAGGTGGCAAGACAAGCAAGGAGCCCCATTCTCTGTGCCTCTGTGCGAGCACTGCCATGGGCAGATGAGGCTGAGCAACAGCTTTCCAGGCTAGCCCCTTCTGCCAGTCTACGTTTGAAGTTTGTGGTGGCAAGACAAGCAAGCAGCCCCATTCTGTGTGCCTCTGTGTGAGCACTGCCATGGGCAGATGAGGCTGAGCAACAGCTTTCCAGGCTAGCCCCTTCTGCCTGCCAGCTATCTGCAGACGTTCGCATTTCAAGAGCAGGGCTGCGAATGGAGCCTGGCAGGTACACCATCTTTCCCAGGCTACGTTTGAAGTTTGAGGTGGCAAGACAAGCAAGGAGCCCCATTCTCTGTGCCTCTGTGCGAACAGTGCCATGGGCAGATGAGGCTGAGCAACAGCTTTCCAGGCTAGCACCTTCTGGCTGCCAGCTATCTGCAGACGTTCGAACTTTCGGAGCAGGGCTGCGAAAGGAGCCTGGCTGGGACAACAACATTCCCAGGTTACCTTTGAAGTTTGAGGTGGCAAGACAAGCAAGGAGCCCCATTCTCTGTGCCTCTGTGCGAGCACTGCCATGGGCAGATGAGGCTGAGCAACAGCTTTCCAGGCTTAGCCCCTTCTGCCTGCCAGCTATCTGCAGACGTTCGCACTTTCGGAGCAGGGCTGCGAAAGGAGCCTGGCTGGGACACCACCATTCCCAGCATGCGTTTGAAGTTTCAAGTGGCAAGGTAAGCAAGCAGCCCCAGTCTCTGTGCCTCTACGCGAACAGTGCCATGGGCAGATGAGGCTGAGCAACAGCTTTCCAGGCTAGCCCCTTCTGGCTGCCAGCTATCTGCAGACGTTCGCATTTCAAGAGCAGGGCTGCGAATGGAGCCTGGCAGGTACACCATCTTTCCCAGGCTACGTTTGAAGTTTGAGGTGGCAAGACAAGCAAGGAGCCCCATTCTCTGTGCCTCTGTGCGAACAGTGCCATGGGCAGATGAGGCTGAGCAACAGCTTTCCAGGCTAGCACCTTCTGGCTGCCAGCTATCTGCAGACGTTCGCACTTTCGGAGCAGGGCTGCGAAAGGAGCCTGGCTGGGACACCAACATTCCCAGGCTACCTTTGACGTTTCAGGTGGCAAGACAAGCAAGGAGCCCCATTCTCTGTGCCTCTGTGCGAGCACTGCCATGGGCAGATGAGGCTGAGCAACAGCTTTCCAGGCTTAGCCCCTTCTGCCTGCCAGCTATCTGCAGACGTTCGCACTTTCGGAGCAGGGCTGTGAAAGGAGCCTGGCTGGGACACCACCATTCCCAGCATGCGTTTGAAGTTTCAAGTGGCAAGGTAAGCAAGCAGCCTCATTCTCTGTGCCTCTATGCGAACAGTGCCATGGGCAGATGAGGCTGAGCAACAGCTTTCCAGGCTAGCCCCTTCTGCTTGCCAGCTATCTGCAGACGTTCTCATTTCAAGAGCAGGGCTGCGAAAGGTGCCTAGCAGGTACACCATCTTTCCCAGGCTACGTTTGAAGTTTGAGGTGGCAAGACAAGCAAGGAGATCCATTCTCTGTGCCTCTGTGCGAGCAGTGCCATGGGCAGATGAGGCTGAGCAACAGCTTTCCAGGCTAGCCCCTTTTGCCTGCCAGCTATCTGCAGACGTTCGCACTTTCGGAGCAGGGCTGCGAAAGGAGCCTGGCAGGGACACCAACTTTCCCAGGATACGTTTGAAGTTTGAGGTGGCAAGACAAGCAAGCAGCCCCATTCTGTGTGCCTCTGTGCGAGCACTGCCATGGGCAGATGAGGCTGAGCAACAGCTTTCCAGGCTAGCCCCTTCTGCCAGTCTACGTTTGAAGTTTGTGGTGGCAAGACAAGCAAGCAGCCCCATTCTGTGTGCCTCTGTGTGAGCACTGCCATGGGCAGATGAGGCTGAGCAACAGCTTTCCAGGCTAGCCCCTTCTGGCTGCCAGCTATCTGCAGACGTTCGCATTTCAAGAGCAGGGCTGCGAATCGAGCCTGGCAGGTACACCATCTTTCCCAGGCTACGTTTGAAGTTTGAGGTGGCAAGACAAGCAAGGAGCCCCATTCTCTGTGCCTCTGTGCGAACAGTGCCATGGGCAGATGAGGCTGAGCAACAGCTTTCCAGGCTAGCACCTTCTGGCTGCCAGCTATCTGCAGACGTTCGAACTTTCGGAGCAGGGCTGCGAAAGGAGCCTGGCTGGGACAACAACATTCCCAGGTTACCTTTGAAGTTTGAGGTGGCAAGACAAGCAAGGAGCCCCATTCTCTGTGCCTCTGTGCGAGCACTGCCATGGGCAGATGAGGCTGAGCAACAGCTTTCCAGGCTTAGCCCCTTCTGCCTGCCAGCTATCTGCAGACGTTCGCACTTTCGGAGCAGGGCTGCGAAAGGAGCCTGGCTGGGACACCACCATTCCCAGCATGCGTTTGAAGTTTCAAGTGGCAAGGTAAGCAAGCAGCCCCAGTCTCTGTGCCTCTACGCGAACAGTGCCATGGGCAGATGAGGCTGAGCAACAGCTTTCCAGGCTAGCCCCTTCTGCTTGCCAGCTATCTGCAGACGTTCGCACTTTCGGAGCAGGGCTGTGATAGCAGCCTGGCAGGGACACCACCATTACCAGCATGCGTTTGAAGTTTCAAGTGGCAAGATAAGCAAGCAGCCCCATTCTCTGTGCCTCTGTGCGAACAGTGCCATGGGCAGATGAGGCTGAGCAACAGCTTTCCAGGCTAGCCGCTTCTGGCTGCCAGCTATCTGCAGACGTTCTCATTTCAAGAGCAGGGCTGCGAAAGGTGCCTAGCAGGTACACCATCTTTCCCAGGCTACGTTTGAAGTTTGAGGTGGCAAGACAAGCAAGGAGATCCATTCTCTGTGCCTCTGTGCGAGCAGTGCCATGGGCAGATGAGGCTGAGCAACAGCTTTCCAGGCTAGCCCCTTCTGCCTGCCAGCTATCTGCAGACGTTCGCACTTTCGGAGCAGGGCTGCGAAAGGAGCCTGGCAGGGACACCAACTTTCCCAGGCTACGTTTGAAGTTTGAGGTGGCAAGACAAGCAAGCAGCCCCATTCTGTGTGCCTCTGTGCGAGCACTGCCATGGGCAGATGAGGCTGACCAACAGCTTTCCAGGCTAGCCCCTTCTGCCAGTCTACGTTTGAAGTTTGTGGTGGCAAGACAAGCAAGCAGCCCCATTCTGTGTGCCTCTGTGCGAGCACTGCCATGGGCAGATGAGGCTGAGCAACAGCTTTCCAGGCTAGCCCCTTCTGGCTGCCAGCTATCTGCAGACGTTCGCATTTCAAGAGCAGGGCTGCGAAAGGAGCCTGGCAGCGACACCACCATTCCCAGCATGCGTTTGAAGTTTCAAGTGGCAAGATAAGCAAGGAGCCCCATTCTCTGTGCCTCTATGCGAACAGTGCCATGAGCAGATGAGGCTGAGCAAGTGCTTTCCAGGATAGCACCTTCTGGCTGCCAGCTATCTGCAGACGTTCGCACTTTCGGAGCAGGGCTGCGAAAGGACCCTGGCAGGGACACCACCATTCCCAGCATGCGTTTGAAGTTTCAAGTGGCAAGATAAGCAAGCAGCCCCATTCTCTGTGCCTCTGTGCGAACAGTGCCATGGGCAGATGAGGCTGAGCAACAGCTTTCCAGGATAGCACCTTCTGGCTGCCAGCTATCTGCAGACGTTCGCATTTTAAGAGCAGGGCTGCGAAAGGAGCCTAGCAGGTACACCATCTTTCCCAGGCTACGTTTGAAGTTTGAGGTGGCAAGACAAGCAAGGAGCCCCATTCTCTGTGCCTCTGTGCGATCCGTGCCATGGGCAGATGAGGCTGAGCAACAGCTTTCCAGGCTAGCCCCTTCTGCCTGCCAGCTATCTGCAGACGTTCGCACTTTCGGAGCAGGGCTGCGAAAGGAGCCTGGCTGGGACACCAACTTTCACAGGCTAACTTTGAAGTTTGAGGTCTCAAGACAAGCAAGGAGCCACATTCTCTGTGCCTCTGTGCGAGCACTGCCATGGGCAGATGAGGCTGAGCAACAGCTTTCCAGGATAGCCCCTTCTGCCTGCCAGCTATCTGCAGACGTTCGCACTTTCGGAGCAGGGCTGTGATAGGAGCCTGGCAGGGACACCACCATTCCCAGCATGCGTTTGAAGTTTCAAGTGGCAAGATAAGCAAGCAGCCCCATTCTCTGTGCCTCTGTGCGAACAGTGCCATGGGCAGATGAGGCTGAGCAAGTGCTTTCCAGGATAGCACCTTCTGGCTGCCAGCTATCTGCAGACGTTCGCACTTTCGGAGCAGGGCTGCGAAAGGAGCCTGGCTGGGACACCAACTTTCCCAGGCTACGTTTCAAGTTTGAGGTGGCAAGACAAGCAAGGAGCCCCATTCTCTGTGCCTCTGTGCGAGCAATGCCATGGGCAGATGAGGCTGAGCAACAGCTTTCCAGGCTAGCCCCTTCTGCCTGCCAGCTATCTGCAGACGTTCGCACTTTCGGAGCAGGGCTGTGATAGGAGCCTGGCAGGGACACCAACTTTCCCAGGCTACGTTTGAAGTTTGAGGTGGCAAGACAAGCAAGGCGCCCCATTCTCTGTGCCTCTGTGCGAGCAGTGCCATGGGCAGATGAGGCTGAGCAACAGCTTTCCAGGCTAGCCCCTTCTGCCTGCCAGCTATCTGCAGATGTTCGCATTTCAAGAGCAGGGCTGCGAAAGGAGCCTAGCAGGTACACCATCTTTCCCAGGCTAACTTTGAAGTTTGAGGTGGCAAGACAAGCAAGCAGCCCCATTCTCTGTGCCTCTGTGCGAGCAGTGCCATGGGCAGATGAGGCTGAGCAACAGCTTTCCAGGCTAGCCCCTTCTGCCTGCCAGCTATCTGCAGACGTTCGCACTTTCGGAGCAGGGCTGCGAAAGGAGCCTGGCTGGGACACCACCATTCCCAGCATGCGTTTGAAGTTTCAAGTGGCAAGGTAAGCAAGCAGCCCCATTCTCTGTGCTTCTATGCGAACAGTGCCATGAGCAGATGAGGCTGAGCAAGTGCTTTCCAGGATAGCACCTTCTGGCTGCCAGCTATCTGCAGACGTTCGCACTTTCGGAGCAGGGCTGCGAAAGGAGCCTGGCTGGGACACCAACTTTCCCAGGCTACGTTTGAAGTTTGAGGTGGCAAGACAAGCAAGGCGCCCCATTCTCTGTGCCTCTGTGCGAGCCGTGCCATGGGCAGATGAGGCTGAGCAACAGCTTTCCAGGCTAGCCCCTTCTGCCTGCCAGCTATCTGCAGACGTTCGCACTTTCGGAGCAGGGCTGTGATAGGAGCCTGGCAGGGACACCACCATTCCCAGCATGCGTTTGAAGTTTCAAGTGGCAAGATAAGCAAGCAGCCCCATTCTCTGTGCCTCTGTGCGATCCGTGCCATGGGCAGATGAGGCTGAGCAACTGCTTTCCAGGATAGCACCTTCTGGCTGCCAGCTATCTGCAGACGTTCGCAATTTCGGAGCAGGGCTGCGAAAGGAGCCTGGCTGGGACACCAACTTTCCCAGGCTACGTTTGAAGTTTGAGGTGGCAAGACAAGCAAGCAGCCCCATTCTCTGTGCCTCTGTGCGAGCAGTGCCATGGGCAGATGAGGCTGAGCAACAGCTTTCCAGGCTAGCCCCTTCTGCCTGCCAGCTATCTGCAGACGTTCGCATTTCAAGAGCAGGGCTGCGAAAGGAGCCTAGCAGGTACACCATCTTTCCCAGGCTACGTTTGAAGTTTGAGGTGGCAAGACAAGCAAGCAGCCCCATTCTCTGTGCCTCTATGCGAACAGTGCCATGGGCAGATGAGGCTGAGCAACAGCTTTCCAGGCTAGCCCCTTCTGCTTGTCAGCTATCTGCAGACGTTCGCACTTTCGGAGCAGGGCTGTGATAGGAGCCTGGCAGGGACACCACCATTCCCAGCATGCGTTTGAAGTTTCAAGTGGCAAGATAAGCAAGGAGCCCCATTCTCTGTGCCTCTATGCGAACAGTGCCATGGGCAGATGAGGCTGAGCAAGTGCTTTCCAGGATAGCACCTTCTGCCTGCCAGCTATCTGCAGACGTTCGCACTTTCGGAGCAGGGCTTCGAAAGGAGCCTGGCTGGGACACCAACTTTCCCAGGCTACGTTTGAAGTTTGAGGTGGCAAGACAAGCAAGGCGCCCCATTCTCTGTGCCTCTGTGCGAGCAGTGCCATGGGCAGATGAGGCTGAGCAACAGCTTTCCAGGCTAGCCCCTTCTGGCTGCCAGCTATCTGCAGACGTTCGCACTTTCGGAGCAGGGCTGGGATAGGAGCCTGGCAGGGACACCACCCTTCCCAGCATGCGTTTGAAGTTTCAAGTGGCAAGATAAGCAAGGAGCCCCATTCTCTGTGCCTCTATGCGAACAGTGCCATGGGCAGATGAGGCTGAGCAACAGCTTTCCAGGCTAGCCCCTTCTGCCTGCCAGCTATCTGCAGACGTTCGCATTTCAAGAGCAGGGCTGCGAATGGAGCCTAGCAGGTACACCATCTTTCCCAGGCTACGTTTGAAGTTTGAGGTGGCAAGACAAGCAAGGAGCCCCATTCTCTGTGCCTCTGTGCGAACAGTGCCATGGGCAGATGTGGCTGAGCAACAGCTTTCTAGGCTAGCACCTTCTGGCTGCCAGCTATCTGCAGACGTTCGCACTTTCGGAGCAGGGCTGCGAAAGGAGCCTGGCTGGGACACCAACTTTCCCAGGATACCTTTGAAGTTTGAGGTGGCAAGACAAGCAAGCAGCCCCATTCTCTGTGCCTCTGTGCGAGCACTGCCATGGGCAGATGAGGCTGAGCAACAGCTTTCCAGGATAGCCCCTTCTGCTTGCCAGCTATCTGCAGACGTTCGCACTTTCGGAGCAGGGCTGAGATAGGAGCCTGGCAGGGACACCACCATTCCCAGCATGCGTTTGAAGTTTCAAGTGGCAAGATAAGCAAGCAGCCCCATTCTCTGTGCCTCTGTGCGAACAGTGCCATGGGCAGATGAGGCTGAGAAACAGCTTTCCAGGCTAGCCCCTTCTGCTTGCCAGCTATCTGCAGACGTTCGCACTTTCGGAGCAGGGCTGGGATAGGAGCCTGGCAGGGACACCACCCTTCCCAGCATGCGTTTGAGGTTTCAAGTGGCAAGATAAGCAAGGAGCCCCATTCTCTGTGCCTCTATGCGAACAGTGCCATGGGCAGATGAGGCTGAGCAACAGCTTTCCAGGCTAGCCCCTTCTGCCTGCCAGCTATCTGCAGACGTTCGCATTTCAAGAGCAGGGCTGCGAAAGGAGCCTAGCAGGTACACCATCTTTCCCAGGATACGTTTGAAGTTTGAGGTGGCAAGACAAGCAAGGAGCCCCATTCTCTGTGCCTCTGTGCGAACAGTGCCATGGGCAGATGAGGCTGAGCAACAGCTTTCCAGGCTAGCACCTTCTGGCTGCCAGCTATCTGCAGACGTTCGAACTTTCAAGAGCAGGGCTGCGTAAGGAGCCTGGCTGGGACACCAACATTCCCAGGCTACCTTTGAAGTTTGAGGTGGCAAGACAAGCAAGGAGCCCCATTCTCTGTGCCTCTGTGCGAGCACTGCCATGCGCAGATGAGGCTGAGCAACAGCTTTCCAGGCTAGCCCCTTCTGCCTGCCAGCTATCTGCAGACGTTCGCACTTTCGGAGCAGGGCTGCGAAAGGAGCCTGGCAGGGACACCAACTTTCCCAGGCTACGTTTGAAGTTTGAGGTGGCAAGACAAGCAAGCAGCCCCATTCTGTGTGCCTCTGTGTGAGCACTGCCATGGGCAGATGAGGCTGAGCAACAGCTTTCCAGGCTAGCCCCTTCTGCCAGTCTACGTTTGAAGTTTGAGGTGGCAAGACAAGCAAGCAGCCCCATTCTGTGTGCCTCTGTGTGAGCACTGCCATGGGCAGATGAGGCTGAGCAACAGCTTTCCAGGCTAGCCCCTTCTGCCTGCCAGCTATCTGCAGATGTTCGCATTTCAAGAGCAGGGCTGCGAAAGGAGCCTGGCAGGGACACCACCATTCCCAGCATGCGTTTGAAGTTTCAAGTGGCAAGATAAGCAAGGAGCCCCATTCTCTGTGCCTCTATGCGAACAGTGCCATGAGCAGATGAGGCTGAGCAAGTGCTTTCCAGGATAGCACCTTCTGGCTGCCAGCTATCTGCAGACGTTCGCACTTTCGGAGCAGGGCTGCGAAAGGACCCTGGCTGGGACACCACCATTCCCAGCATGCGTTTGAAGTTTCAAGTGGCAAGATAAGCAAGCAGCCCCATTCTCTGTGCCTCTATGCGAACAGTGCCATGGGCAGATGAGGCTGAGCAACAGCTTTCCAGGCTAGCCCCTTCTGCTTGCCAGCTATCTGCAGACGTTCGCACTTTCGGAGCAGGGCTGGGATAGGAGCCTGGCAGGGACACCACCATTCCCAGCATGCGTTTGAAGTTTCAAGTGGCAAGATAAGCAAGGAGCCCCATTCTCTGTGCCCCTATGCGAACAGTGCCATGGGCAGATGAGGCTGAGCAACAGCTTTCCAGGCTAGCCCCTTCTGCCTGCCAGCTATCTGCAGACGTTCGCATTTCAAGAGCAGGGCTGCGAAAGGAGCCTAGCAGGTACACCAACTTTCCCAGGCTACGTTTGAAGTTTGAGGTGGCAAGACAAGCAAGGCGCCCCATTCTCTGTGCCTCTGTGCGAGCAGTGCCATGGGCAGATGAGGCTGAGCAACAGCTTTCCAGGCTAGCCCCTTCTGCCTGCCAGCTATCTGCAGACGTTCGCACTTTCGGAGCAGGGCTGTGATAGGAGCCTGGCAAGGACACCACCATTCCCAGCATGCGTTTGAAGTTTCAAGTGGCAAGATAAGCAAGCAGCCCCATTCTCTGTGCCTCTGTGCGAACAGTGCCATGGGCAGATGAGGCTGAGCAACAGCTTTCCAGGCTAGCCCCTTCTGCTTGCCAGCTATCTGCAGACGTTCGCACTTTCGGAGCAGGGCTGGGATAGGAGCCTGGCAGGGACACCACCCTTCCCAGCATGCGTTTGAAGTTTCAAGTGGCAAGATAAGCAAGGAGCCCCATTCTCTGTGCCTCTATGCGAACAGTGCCATGGGCAGATGAGGCTGAGCAACAGCTTTCCAGGCTAGCCCCTTCTGCCTGCCAGCTATCTGCAGACGTTCTCATTTCAAGAGCAGGGCTGCGAAAGGAGCCTAGCAGGTACACCATCTTTCCCAGGATACGTTTGAAGTTTGAGGTGGCAAGACAAGCAAGGAGCCCCATTCTCTGTGCCTCTGTGCGAACAGTGCCATGGGCAGATGAGGCTGAGCAACAGCTTTCCAGGCTAGCCCCTTCTGCCTGCCAGCTATCTGCAGACGTTCGCATTTCAAGAGCAGGGCTGCGAAAGGAGCCTAGCAGGTACACCATCTTTCCCAGGATACGTTTGAAGTTTGAGGTGGCAAGACAAGCAAGGAGCCCCATTCTCTGTGCCTCTGTGCGAACAGTGCCATGGGCAGATGAGGCTGAGCAACAGCTTTCCAGGCTACCACCTTCTGGCTGCCAGCTATCTGCAGACGTTCGAACTTTCGGAGCAGGGCTGCGTAAGGAGCCTGGCTGGGACACCAACATTCCCAGGCTACCTTTGAAGTTTGAGGTGGCAAGACAAGCAAGGAGCCCCATTCTCTGTGCCTCTGTGCGAGCACTGCCATGGGCAGATGAGGCTGAGCAACAGCTTTCCAGGCTAGCCCCTCCTGGCTGCCAGCTATCTGCAGACGTTCGCACTTTCGGAGCAGGGCTGCGAAAGGAGCCTGGCTGGGACACCACCATTCCCAGCATGCGTTTGAAGTTTCAAGTGGCAAGGTAAGCAAGCAGCCCCATTCTCTGTGCCTCTGTGCGAGCACTGCCATGGGCAGATGAGGCTGAGCAACAGCTTTCCAGGCTAGCCCCTTCTGCTTGGCAGCTATCTGCAGACGTTCGCACTTTCGGAGCAGGGCTGTGATAGGAGCCTGGCAGGGACACCACCATTCCCAGCATGCGTTTGAAGTTTCAAGTGGCAAGATAAGCAAGCAGCCCCAGTCTCTGTGCCTCTGTGCGAACAGTGCCATGGGCAGATGAGGCTGAGCAACAGCTTTCCAGGCTAGCCCCTTCTGCCTGCCAGCTATCTGCAGACGTTCTCATTTCAAGAGCAGGGCTGCGAAAGGAGCCTAGCAGGTACACAATCTTTCCCAGGCTACGTTTGAAGTTTGAGGTGGCAAGACAAGCAAGCAGCCCCATTCTCTGTGCCTCTGTGCGAGCAGTGCCATGGGCAGATGAGGCTGAGCAACAGCTTTGCAGGCTAGCCCCTTCTGGCTGCCAGCTATCTGCAGACGTTCGCACTTTCGGAGCAGGGCTGCGAAAGGAGCCTGGCAGGGACACCATCTTTCCCAGGCTACGTTTGAAGTTTGAGGTGGCAAGACAAGCAAGCAGCCCCATTCTGTGTGCCTCTGTGCCAGCACTGCCATGGGCAGATGAGGCTGAGCAACAGCTTTCCAGGCTAGCCCCTTCTGCAAGTATACGTTTGAAGTTTGAGGTGGCAAGACAAGCAAGCAGCCCCATTCTGTGTGCCTCTGTGCGAGCACTGCCATGGGCAGATGAGGCTGACCAACAGCTTTCCAGGCTAGCCCCTTCTGCCTGCCAGCTATCTGCAGATGTTCGCATTTCAAGAGCAGGGCTGCGAAAGGAGCCTGGCAGGGACACCACCATTCCCAGCATGCGTTTGAAGTTTCAAGTGGCAAGATAAGCAAGCAGCCCCATTCTCTGTGCCTCTATGCGAACAGTGCCATGAGCAGATGAGGCTGAGCAAGTGCTTTCCAGGATAGCACCTTCTGGCTGCCAGCTATCTGCAGACGTTCGCACTTTCGGAGCAGGGCTGCGAAAGGACCCTGGCAGGGACACCACCATTCCCAGCATGCGTTTGAAGTTTCAAGTGGCAAGATAAGCAAGCAGCCCCATTCTCTGTGCCTCTATGCGAACAGTGCCATGGGCAGATGAGGCTGAGCAACTGCTTTCCAGGATAGCCCCTTCTGCCTGCCAGCTATCTGCAGACGTTCGCAATTTCGGAGCAGGGCTGCGAAAGGAGCCTGGCTGGGACACCAACTTTCCCAGGCTACGTTTGAAGTTTGAGGTGGCAAGACAAGCAAGCAGCCCCATTCTCTGTGCCTCTGTGCGAACAGTGCCATGGGCAGATGAGGCTGAGCAACAGCTTTCCAGGATAGCACCTTCTGGCTGCCAGCTATCTGCAGACGTTCGCATTTCAAGAGCAGGGCTGCGAAAGGAGCCTGGCTGGGACACCATCTTTCCCAGGATACGTTTGAAGTTTGAGGTGGCAAGACAAGCAAGGAGCCCCATTCTCTGTGCCTCTGTGCTTGCAGTGCCATGGGCAGATGAGGCTGAGCAACAGCTTTCCAGGATAGCCCCTTCTGCCTGCCAGCTATCTGCAGACGTTCGCACTTTCGGAGCAGGGCTGCGAAAGGAGCCTGGCTGGGACACCAACTTTCCCAGGCTACATTTGAAGTTTGAGGTGGCAAGACAAGCAAGCAGCCCCATTCTCTGTGCCTCTATGCGAACAGTGCCATGGGCAGATGAGGCTGAGCAACAGCTTTCCAGGCTAGCCCCTTCTGCTTGCCAGCTATCTGCAGACGTTCGCACTTTCGGAGCAGGGCTGTGATAGGAGCCTGGCAGGGACACCACCATTCCCAGCATGCGTTTGAAGTTTCAAGTGGCAAGATAAGCAAGGAGCCCCATTCTCTGTGCCTCTATGCACACAGTGCCATGGGCAGATGAGGCTGAGCAAGTGCTTTCCAGGATAGCACCTTCTGGCTGCCAGCTATCTGCAGACGTTCGCACTTTCGGAGCAGGGCTGCGAAAGGAGCCTGGCTGGGACACCAACTTTCCCAGGCTACGTTTGAAGTTTGAGGTGGCAAGACAAGCAAGGCGCCCCATTCTCTGTGCCTCTGTGCGAACAGTGCCATGGGCAGATGAGGCTGAGCAACAGCTTTCCAGGCTAGCCCCTTCTGCCTGCCAGCTATCTGCAGACGTTCGCACTTTCGGAGCACGGCTGTGATAGGAGCCTGGCAAGGACACCACCATTCCCAGCATGCGTTTGAAGTTTCAAGTGGCAAGATAAGCAAGCAGCCCCATTCTCTGTGCCTCTATGCGAACAGTGCCATGGGCAGATGAGGCTGAGCAACAGCTTTACAGGCTAGCCCCTTCTGCTTGCCAGCTATCTGCAGACGTTCGCACTTTCGTAGCAGGGCTGGGATAGGAGCCTGGCAGGGACACCACCCTTACCAGCATGCGTTTGAAGTTTCAAGTGGCAAGATAAGCAAGGAGCCCCATTCTCTGTGCCTCTATGGGAACAGTGCCATGGGCAGATGAGGCTGAGCAACAGCTTTCCAGGCTAGCCCCTTCTGCCTGCCAGCTATCTGCAGACGTTCGCATTTCAAGAGCAGGGCTGCGAAAGGAGCCTAGCAGGTACACCATCTTTCCCAGGATACGTTTGAAGTTTGAGGTGGCAAGACAAGCAAGGAGCCCCATTCTCTGTGCCTCTGTGCGAACAGTACCATGGGCAGATGAGGCTGAGCAACAGCTTTCCAGGCTAGCACCTTCTGGCTGCCAGCTATCTGCAGACGTTCGAACTTTCGGAGCAGGGCTGCAAAAGGAGCCTGGCTGGGACACCAACATTCCCAGGGTACCTTTGAAGTTTGAGGTGGCAAGACAAGCAAGGAGCCCCATTCTCTATGCCTCTGTGCGAGCACTGCCATGGGCAGATGAGGCTGAGCAACAGCTTTCCAGGCTAGCCCCTTCTGCCTGCCAGCTACCTGCAGTCGTTCGCACTTTCGGAGCAGGGCTGCGAAAGGAGCCTGGCTGGGAAACCACCATTCCCAGCATGCGTTTGAAGTTTCAAGTGGCAAGGTAAGCAAGCAGCCCCATTCTCTGTGCCTCTATGCGAACAGTGCCATGGGCAGATGAGGCTGAGCAACAGCTTTCCAGGCTAGCCCCTTCTGGCTGCCAGCTATCTGCAGACGTTCGCACTTTTGGAGCAGGGCTGTGATAGGAGCCTGGCAGGGACACCACCATTCCCAGCATGCGTTTGAAGTTTCAAGTGGCAAGATAAGCAAGCAGCCCCAGCCTCTGTGCCTCTGTGCGAACAGTGCCATGGGCAGATGAGGCTGAGCAACAGCTTTCCAGGCTAGCCCCTTCTGCCTGCCAGCTATCTGCAGACGTTCTCATTTCAAGAGCAGGGCTGCGAAAGGAGCCTAGCAGGTACACCATCTTTCCCAGGCTACGTTTCAAGTTTGAGGTGGCAAGACAAGCAAGGAGCCCCATTCTCTGTGCCTCTGTGCGAGCAGTGCCATGGGCAGATGAGGCTGAGCAACAGCTTTCCAGGATAGCCCCTTCTGGCTGCCAGCTATCTGCAGACGTTCGCACTTTCGGAGCAGGGCTGCGAAAGGAGCCTGGCAGGGACACCAACTTTCCCAGGCTACGTTTGAAGTTTGAGGTGGCAAGACAAGCAAGCAGCCCCATTCTGTGTGCCTCTGTGCGAGCACTGCCATGGGCAGATGAGGCTGAGCAACAGCTTTCCAGGCTAGCCCCTTCTGCCAGTCTACGTTTGAAGTATGAGGTGGCAAGACAAGCAAGCAGCCCCATTCTGTGTGCCTCTGTGCGAGCACTGCCATGGGCAGATGAGGCTGAGCAACAGCTTTCCAGGCTAGCCCCTTCTGGCTGCCAGCTATCTGCAGACGTTCGCACTGTCGGAGCAGGGCTGCGAAAGGAGCCTGGCTGGGACACCAACTTTCACAGACTAACTTTGAAGTTTGAGGTGGCAAGACAAGCAAGCAGCCCCATTCTCTGTGCCTCTGTGCGAGCACTGCCATGGGCAGATGAGGCTGAGCAACAGCTTTCCAGGATAGCCCCTTCTGCCTGCCAGCTATCTGCAGACGTTCGCACTTTCGGAGCAGGGCTGTGATAGGAGCCTGGCAGGGACACCACCATTCCCAGCATGCGTTTGAAGTTTCAAGTGGCAAGATAAGCAAGCAGCCCCATTCTCTGTGCCTCTGTGCGAACAGTGCCATGGGCAGATGAGGCTGAGCAAGTGCTTTCCAGGATAGCACCTTCTGGCTGCCAGCTATCTGCAGACGTTCGCACTTTCGGAGCAGGGCTGCGAAAGGAGCCTGGCTGGGACACCAACTTTCCCAGGCTACGTTTGAAGTTTGAGGTGGCAAGACAAGCAAGCAGCCCCATTCTCTGTGCCTCTGTGCGAGCAGTGCCATGGGCAGATGAGGCTGAGCAACAGCTTTCCAGGCTAGCCCCTTCTGCCTGCCAGCTATCTGCAGACGTTCGCACTTTCGGAGCAGGGCTGTGATAGGAGCCTGGCAGGGACACCACAATTCCCAGCATGCGTTTGAAGTTTCAAGTGGCAAGATAAGCAAGCAGCCCCATTCTCTGTGCCTCTGTGCGAACAGTGCCATGGGCAGATGAGGCTGAGCAACAGCTTTCCAGGCTAGCCCCTTCTGCCTGCCAGCTATCTGCAGACGTTCGCACTTTCGGAGCAGGGCTGCGAAAGGAGCCTGGCAGGGACACCAACATTCCCAGGCTACCTTTGAAGTTTGAGGTGGCAAGACAAGCAAGGAGCCCCATTCTCTGTGCCTCTGTGCGAGCACTGCCATGGGCAGATGAGGCTGAGCAACAGCTTTCCAGGCTAGCCCCTTCTGCCTGCCAGCTATCTGCAGACGTTCGCACTTTCGGAGCACGGCTGTGATAGGAGCCTGGCAAGGACACCACCATTCCCAGCATGCGTTTGAAGTTTCAAGTGGCAAGATAAGCAAGCAGCCCCATTCTCTGTGCCTCTATGCGAACAGTGCCATGGGCAGATGAGGCTGAGCAACAGCTTTACAGGCTAGCCCCTTCTGCTTGCCAGCTATCTGCAGACGTTCGCACTTTCGTAGCAGGGCTGGGATAGGAGCCTGGCAGGGACACCACCCTTACCAGCATGCGTTTGAAGTTTCAAGTGGCAAGATAAGCAAGGAGCCCCATTCTCTGTGCCTCTATGCGAACAGTGCCATGGGCAGATGAGGCTGAGCAACAGCTTTCCAGGCTAGCCCCTTCTGCCTGCCAGCTATCTGCAGACGTTCGCATTTCAAGAGCAGGGCTGCGAAAGGAGCCTAGCAGGTACACCATCTTTCCCAGGATACGTTTGAAGTTTGAGGTGGCAAGACAAGCAAGGAGCCCCATTCTCTGTGCCTCTGTGCGAACAGTACCATGGGCAGATGAGGCTGAGCAACAGCTTTCCAGGCTAGCACCTTCTGGCTGCCAGCTATCTGCAGACGTTCGAACTTTCGGAGCAGGGCTGCAAAAGGAGCCTGGCTGGGACACCAACATTCCCAGGGTACCTTTGAAGTTTGAGGTGGCAAGACAAGCAAGGAGCCCCATTCTCTATGCCTCTGTGCGAGCACTGCCATGGGCAGATGAGGCTGAGCAACAGCTTTCCAGGCTAGCCCCTTCTGCCTGCCAGCTACCTGCAGTCGTTCGCACTTTCGGAGCAGGGCTGCGAAAGGAGCCTGGCTGGGAAACCACCATTCCCAGCATGCGTTTGAAGTTTCAAGTGGCAAGGTAAGCAAGCAGCCCCATTCTCTGTGCCTCTATGCGAACAGTGCCATGGGCAGATGAGGCTGAGCAACAGCTTTCCAGGCTAGCCCCTTCTGGCTGCCAGCTATCTGCAGACGTTCGCACTTTTGGAGCAGGGCTGTGATAGGAGCCTGGCAGGGACACCACCATTCCCAGCATGCGTTTGAAGTTTCAAGTGGCAAGATAAGCAAGCAGCCCCAGCCTCTGTGCCTCTGTGCGAACAGTGCCATGGGCAGATGAGGCTGAGCAACAGCTTTCCAGGCTAGCCCCTTCTGCCTGCCAGCTATCTGCAGACGTTCTCATTTCAAGAGCAGGGCTGCGAAAGGAGCCTAGCAGGTACACCATCTTTCCCAGGCTACGTTTCAAGTTTGAGGTGGCAAGACAAGCAAGGAGCCCCATTCTCTGTGCCTCTGTGCGAGCAGTGCCATGGGCAGATGAGGCTGAGCAACAGCTTTCCAGGATAGCCCCTTCTGGCTGCCAGCTATCTGCAGACGTTCGCACTTTCGGAGCAGGGCTGCGAAAGGAGCCTGGCAGGGACACCAACTTTCCCAGGCTACGTTTGAAGTTTGAGGTGGCAAGACAAGCAAGCAGCCCCATTCTGTGTGCCTCTGTGCGAGCACTGCCATGGGCAGATGAGGCTGAGCAACAGCTTTCCAGGCTAGCCCCTTCTGCCAGTCTACGTTTGAAGTATGAGGTGGCAAGACAAGCAAGCAGCCCCATTCTGTGTGCCTCTGTGCGAGCACTGCCATGGGCAGATGAGGCTGAGCAACAGCTTTCCAGGCTAGCCCCTTCTGGCTGCCAGCTATCTGCAGACGTTCGCACTGTCGGAGCAGGGCTGCGAAAGGAGCCTGGCTGGGACACCAACTTTCACAGACTAACTTTGAAGTTTGAGGTGGCAAGACAAGCAAGCAGCCCCATTCTCTGTGCCTCTGTGCGAGCACTGCCATGGGCAGATGAGGCTGAGCAACAGCTTTCCAGGATAGCCCCTTCTGCCTGCCAGCTATCTGCAGACGTTCGCACTTTCGGAGCAGGGCTGTGATAGGAGCCTGGCAGGGACACCACCATTCCCAGCATGCGTTTGAAGTTTCAAGTGGCAAGATAAGCAAGCAGCCCCATTCTCTGTGCCTCTGTGCGAACAGTGCCATGGGCAGATGAGGCTGAGCAAGTGCTTTCCAGGATAGCACCTTCTGGCTGCCAGCTATCTGCAGACGTTCGCACTTTCGGAGCAGGGCTGCGAAAGGAGCCTGGCTGGGACACCAACTTTCCCAGGCTACGTTTGAAGTTTGAGGTGGCAAGACAAGCAAGGCGCCCCATTCTCTGTGCCTCTGTGCGAGCAGTGCCATGGGCAGATGAGGCTGAGCAACAGCTTTCCAGGCTAGCCCCTTCTGCCTGCCAGCTATCTGCAGACGTTCGCACTTTCGGAGCAGGGCTGTGATAGGAGCCTGGCAGGGACACCACAATTCCCAGCATGCGTTTGAAGTTTCAAGTGGCAAGATAAGCAAGCAGCCCCATTCTCTGTGCCTCTGTGCGAACAGTGCCATGGGCAGATGAGGCTGAGCAACAGCTTTCCAGGCTAGCCCCTTCTGCCTGCCAGCTATCTGCAGACGTTCGCACTTTCGGAGCAGGGCTGCGAAAGGAGCCTGGCAGGGACACCAACATTCCCAGGCTACCTTTGAAGTTTGAGGTGGCAAGACAAGCAAGGAGCCCCATTCTCTGTGCCTCTGTGCGAGCACTGCCATGGGCAGATGAGGCTGAGCAACAGCTTTCCAGGCTAGCCCCTTCTGCCTGCCAGCTATCTGCAGACGTTCGCACTTTCGGAGCAGGGCTGCAAAAGGAGCCTGGCTGGGACACCACCATTCCCAGCATGCGTTTGAAGTTTCAAGTGGCAAGGTAAGCAAGCAGCCCCATTCTCTGTGCCTCTATGCGAACAGTGCCATGGGCAGATGAGGCTGAGCAAGTGCTTTCCAGGATAGCACATTCTGGCTGCCAGCTATCTGCAGACGTTCGCACTTTCGGAGCAGGGCTGCGAAAGGAGCCTGGCTGGGACACCAACTTTCCCAGGCTACCTTTGAAGTTTGAGGTGGCAAGACAAGCAAGGCGCCCCATTCTCTGTGCCTCTGTGCGAGCACTGCCATGGGCAGATGAGGCTGAGCAACAGCTTTCCAGGCTAGCCCCTTCTGCCTGCCAGCTATCTGCAGACGTTCGCACTTTCGGAGCAGGGCTGTGATAGGAGCCTGGCAGAGACACCGACATTCCCACCATGCGTTTGAAGTTTCAAGTGGCAAGATAAGCAAGCAGCCCCATTCTCTGTGCCTCTGTGCGAACAGTGCCATGGGCAGATGAGGCTGAGCAACAGCTTTCCAGGCTAGCCCCTTCTGCTTGCCAGCTATCTGCAGACGTTCGCACTTTCGGAGCAGGGCTGGGATAGGAGCCTGGCAGGGACACCACCCTTCCCAGCATGCGTTTGAAGTTTCAAGTGGCAAGATAAGCAAGGAGCCCCATTCTCTGTGCCTCTATGCGAACAGTGCCACGGGCAGATGAGGCTGAGCAACAGCTTTCCAGGCTAGCCCCTTCTGGCTGCCAGCTATCTGCAGACGTTCGCATTTCAAGAGCAGGGCTGCGAAAGGAGCCTGGCAGGGACACCAACTTTCCCAGGCTACGTTTGAAGTTTGAGGTGGCAAGACAAGCAAGCAGCCCCATTCTCTGTGCCTCTGTGCGATCCGTGCCATGGGCAGATGAGGCTGAGCAACAGCTTTCCAGGCTAGCCCCTTCTGGCTGTCAGCTATCTGCAGACGTTCGCACTTTCGGAGCAGGGCTGCGAAAGGAGCCTGGCTGGGACACCAACTTTCCCAGGATACCTTTGAAGTTTGAGGTGGCAAGACAAGCAAGCAGCCCCATTCTCTGTGCCTCTGTGCGAGCAGTGCCATGGGCAGATGAGGCTGAGCAACAGCTTTCCAGGCTAGCCCCTTTTGCCTGCCAGCTATCTGCAGACGTTCGCACTTTCGGAGCAGGGCTGCGAAAGGAGCCTGGCAAGGACACCACCATTCCCAGCATGCGTTTGAAGTTTCAAGTGGCAAGATAAGCAAGCAGCCCCATTCTCTGTGCCTCTATGCGAACAGTGCCATGGGCAGATGAGGCTGAGCAACAGCTTTCCAGGATAGCCCCTTCTGCTTGCCAGCTATCTGCAGATGTTCGCAATTTCGGAACAGGGCTGCGAAAGGAGCCTGGCTGGGACACCAACTTTCCCAGGCTACGTTTGAAGTTTGAGGTGGCAAGACAAGCAAGCAGCCCCATTCTCTGTGCCTCTGTGTGAACAGTGCCATGGGCAAATGAGGCTGAGCAACAGCTTTCCAGGCTAGCCCCTTCTGGCTGCCAGCTATCTGCAGACGTTCGCATTTCAAGAGCAGGGCTGCGAAAGGAGCCTAGCAGGTACACCATCTTTCTCAGGATACGTTTGAAGTTTGAGGTGGCAAGACAAGCAAGGCGCCCCATTCTCTGTGCCTCTGTGCGAGCAGTGCCATGGGCAGATGAGGCTGAGCAACAGCTTTCCAGGCTAGCCCCTTCTGCCTGCCAGCTATCTGCAGACGTTCGCACTTTCGGAGCAGGGCTGTGATAGGAGCATGGCAAGGACACCACCATTCCCAGCATGCGTTTCAAGTTTCAAGTGGCAAGATAAGCAAGCAGCCCCATTCTCTGTGCCTCTATGCGAGCAGTGCCATGGGCAGATGAGGCTGAGCAACAGCTTTCCAGGCTAGCCACTTCTGGCTGCCAGCTATCTGCAGACGTTCGCACTTTCGGAGCAGGGCTGCGAAAGGAGCCTGGCAGGGACACCAACTTTCCCAGGCTACGTTTGTAGTTTGAGGTTGCAAGACAAGCAAGCAGCCCCATTCTCTGTGCCTCTATGCGAACAGTGCCATGGGCAGATGAGGCTGAGCAACAGCTTTCCAGGCTAGCCCCTTCTGCTTCCAGCTATCTACAGACGTTCGCATTTTAAGAGCAGGGCTGCGAAAGGAGCCTAGCAGGTACACCATCTTTCCCAGGCTGCGTTTGAAGTTTGAGGTGGCAAGACAAGCAAGCAGCCCCATTCTCTGTGCCTCTGTGCGATCCGTGCCATGGGCAGATGAGGCTGAGCAACAGCTTTCCAGGATAGCCCCTTCTGCTTGCCAGCTATCTGCAGACGTTCGCACTTTCGGAGCAGGGCTGTGATAGGAGCCTGGCAGGGACACCAAAATTCCCAGCATGCGTTTGAAGTTTCAAGTGGCAAGATAAGCAAGCAGCCACATTCTCTGTGCCTCTATGCGAACAGTGCCATGGGCAGATGACGCTGAGCAAGTGCTTTCCAGGATAGCACCTTCTGGCTGCCAGCTCTCTGCAGATGTTCGCAATTTCGGAACAGGGCTGCGAAAGGAGCCTGGCTGGGACACCAACTTTCCCAGGCTACGTTTGAAGTTTGAGGTGGCAAGACAAGCAAGCAGCCCCATTCTCTGTGCCTCTGTGCGAACAGTGCCATGGGCAGATGAGGCTGAGCAACAGCTTTCCAGGCTAGCCCCTTCTGGCTGCCAGCTATCTGCAGACGTTCGCATTTCAAGAGCAGGGCTGCGAAAGGAGCCTAGCAGGTACACCATCTTTCCCAGGCTACGTTTGAAGTTTGAGGTGGCAAGACAAGCAAGGCGCCCCATTCTCTGTGCCTCTGTGCGAGCAGTGCCATGGGCAGATGAGGCTGAGCAACAGCTTTCCAGGCTAGCCCCTTCTGCCTGCCAGCTATCTGCAGACGTTCGCACTTTCGGAGCAGGACTGTGATAGGAGCCTGGCACGGACACCACCATTCCCAGCATGCGTTTCAAGTTTCAAGTGGCAAGATAAGCAAGCAGCCCCATTCTCTGTGCCTCTATGCGAGCAGTGCCATGGGCAGATGAGGCTGAGCAACAGCTTTCCAGGCTAGCCACTTCTGGCTGCCAGCTATCTGCAGACGTTCGCACTTTCGGAGCAGGGCTGCGAAAGGAGCCTGGCTGGGACACCAACTTTCCCAGGCTACGTTTGAAGTTTGAGGTGGCAAGACAAGCAAGCAGCCCCATTCTCTGTGCCTCTATGCGAACAGTGCCATGGGCAGATGAGGCTGAGCAACAGCTTTCCAGGCTAGCCCCTTCTGCTTCCAGCTATCTACAGACGTTCGCATTTTAAGAGCAGGGCTGCGAAAGAAGCCTAGCAGGTACACCATCTTTCCCAGGCTGCGTTTGAAGTTTGAGGTGGCAAGACAAGCAAGGAGCCCCATTCTCTGTGCCTCTGTGCGATCCGTGCCATGGGCAGATGAGGCTGAGCAACAGCTTTCCAGGCTAGCCCCTTCTGCTTCCAGCTATCTACAGACGTTCGCATTTTAAGAGCAGGGCTGCGAAAGGAGCCTAGCAGGTACACCACCATTCCCAGCATGCGTTTGAAGTTTCAAGTGGCAAGATAAGCAAGGAGCCCCATTCTCTGTGCCTCTATGCGAACAGTGCCACGGGCAGATGAGGCTGAGCAACAGCTTTCCAGGCTAGCCCCTTCTGGCTGCCAGCTATCTGCAGACGTTCGCATTTCAAGAGCAGGGCTGCGAAAGGAGCCTGGCAGGGACACCAACTTTCCCAGGCTACGTTTGAAGTTTGAGGTGGCAAGACAAGCAAGCAGCCCCATTCTCTGTGCCTCTGTGCGATCCGTGCCATGGGCAGATGAGGCTGAGCAACAGCTTTCCAGGCTAGCCCCTTCTGGCTGTCAGCTATCTGCAGACGTTCGCACTTTCGGAGCAGGGCTGCGAAAGGAGCCTGGCTGGGACACCAACTTTCCCAGGATACCTTTGAAGTTTGAGGTGGCAAGACAAGCAAGCAGCCCCATTCTCTGTGCCTCTGTGCGAGCAGTGCCATGGGCAGATGAGGCTGAGCAACAGCTTTCCAGGCTAGCCCCTTTTGCCTGCCAGCTATCTGCAGACGTTCGCACTTTCGGAGCAGGGCTGCGAAAGGAGCCTGGCAAGGACACCACCATTCCCAGCATGCGTTTGAAGTTTCAAGTGGCAAGATAAGCAAGCAGCCCCATTCTCTGTGCCTCTATGCGAACAGTGCCATGGGCAGATGAGGCTGAGCAACAGCTTTCCAGGATAGCCCCTTCTGCTTGCCAGCTCTCTGCAGATGTTCGCAATTTCGGAACAGGGCTGCGAAAGGAGCCTGGCTGGGACACCAACTTTCCCAGGCTACGTTTGAAGTTTGAGGTGGCAAGACAAGCAAGCAGCCCCATTCTCTGTGCCTCTGTGTGAACAGTGCCATGGGCAAATGAGGCTGAGCAACAGCTTTCCAGGCTAGCCCCTTCTGGCTGCCAGCTATCTGCAGACGTTCGCATTTCAAGAGCAGGGCTGCGAAAGGAGCCTAGCAGGTACACCATCTTTCTCAGGATACGTTTGAAGTTTGAGGTGGCAAGACAAGCAAGGCGCCCCATTCTCTGTGCCTCTGTGCGAGCAGTGCCATGGGCAGATGAGGCTGAGCAACAGCTTTCCAGGCTAGCCCCTTCTGCCTGCCAGCTATCTGCAGACGTTCGCACTTTCGGAGCAGGGCTGTGATAGGAGCATGGCAAGGACACCACCATTCCCAGCATGCGTTTCAAGTTTCAAGTGGCAAGATAAGCAAGCAGCCCCATTCTCTGTGCCTCTATGCGAGCAGTGCCATGGGCAGATGAGGCTGAGCAACAGCTTTCCAGGCTAGCCACTTCTGGCTGCCAGCTATCTGCAGACGTTCGCACTTTCGGAGCAGGGCTGCGAAAGGAGCCTGGCAGGGACACCAACTTTCCCAGGCTACGTTTGTAGTTTGAGGTGGCAAGACAAGCAAGCAGCCCCATTCTCTGTGCCTCTATGCGAACAGTGCCATGGGCAGATGAGGCTGAGCAACAGCTTTCCAGGCTAGCCCCTTCTGCTTCCAGCTATCTACAGACGTTCGCATTTTAAGAGCAGGGCTGCGAAAGGAGCCTAGCAGGTACACCATCTTTCCCAGGCTGCGTTTGAAGTTTGAGGTGGCAAGACAAGCAAGCAGCCCCATTCTCTGTGCCTCTGTGCGATCCGTGCCATGGGCAGATGAGGCTGAGCAACAGCTTTCCAGGATAGCCCCTTCTGCTTGCCAGCTATCTGCAGACGTTCGCACTTTCGGAGCAGGGCTGTGATAGGAGCCTGGCAGGGACACCAAAATTCCCAGCATGCGTTTGAAGTTTCAAGTGGCAAGATAAGCAAGCAGCCACATTCTCTGTGCCTCTATGCGAACAGTGCCATGGGCAGATGACGCTGAGCAAGTGCTTTCCAGGATAGCACCTTCTGGCTGCCAGCTCTCTGCAGATGTTCGCAATTTCGGAACAGGGCTGCGAAAGGAGCCTGGCTGGGACACCAACTTTCCCAGGCTACGTTTGAAGTTTGAGGTGGCAAGACAAGCAAGCAGCCCCATTCTCTGTGCCTCTGTGCGAACAGTGCCATGGGCAGATGAGGCTGAGCAACAGCTTTCCAGGCTAGCCCCTTCTGGCTGCCAGCTATCTGCAGACGTTCGCATTTCAAGAGCAGGGCTGCGAAAGGAGCCTAGCAGGTACACCATCTTTCCCAGGCTACGTTTGAAGTTTGAGGTGGCAAGACAAGCAAGGCGCCCCATTCTCTGTGCCTCTGTGCGAGCAGTGCCATGGGCAGATGAGGCTGAGCAACAGCTTTCCAGGATAGCCCCTTCTGCCTGCCAGCTATCTGCAGACGTTCGCACTTTCGGAGCAGGACTGTGATAGGAGCCTGGCACGGACACCACCATTCCCAGCATGCGTTTCAAGTTTCAAGTGGCAAGATAAGCAAGCAGCCCCATTCTCTGTGCCTCTATGCGAGCAGTGCCATGGGCAGATGAGGCTGAGCAACAGCTTTCCAGGCTAGCCACTTCTGGCTGCCAGCTATCTGCAGACGTTCGCACTTTCGGAGCAGGGCTGCGAAAGGAGCCTGGCTGGGACACCAACTTTCCCAGGCTACGTTTGAAGTTTGAGGTGGCAAGACAAGCAAGCAGCCCCATTCTCTGTGCCTCTATGCGAACAGTGCCATGGGCAGATGAGGCTGAGCAACAGCTTTCCAGGCTAGCCCCTTCTGCTTCCAGCTATCTACAGACGTTCGCATTTTAAGAGCAGGGCTGCGAAAGAAGCCTAGCAGGTACACCATCTTTCCCAGGCTGCGTTTGAAGTTTGAGGTGGCAAGACAAGCAAGGAGCCCCATTCTCTGTGCCTCTGTGCGATCCGTGCCATGGGCAGATGAGGCTGAGCAACAGCTTTCCAGGCTAGCCCCTTCTGCTTCCAGCTATCTACAGACGTTCGCATTTTAAGAGCAGGGCTGCGAAAGGAGCCTAGCAGGTACACCACCATTCCCAGCATGCGTTTGAAGTTTCAAGTGGCAAGATAAGCAAGCAGCCCCATTCTCTGTGCCTCTGTGCGAACAGTGCCATGGGCAGATGAGGCTGAGCAACAGCTTTCCAGGCTAGCCCCTTCTGCTTCCAGCTATCTACAGACGTTCGCATTTTAAGAGCAGGGCTGCGAAAGGAGCCTAGCAGGTACACCATCTTTCCCAGGCTACGTTTGAAGTTTGAGGTGGCAAGACAAGCAAGGAGCCCCATTCTCTGTGCCTCTGTGCGATCCGTGCCATGGGCAGATGAGGCTGAGCAACAGCTTTCCAGGCTAGCCCCTTCTGCCTGCCAGCTATCTGCAGACGTTCGCACTTTCGGAGCAGGGCTGCGAAAGGAGCCTGGCTGGGACACCAACTTTCCCAGGATACCTTTGAAGTTTGAGGTGGCAAGATAAGCAATCAGCCCCATTCTCTGTGCCTCTGTGCGAGCACTGCCATGGGCAGATGAGGCTGAGCAACAGCTTTCCAGGATAGCCCCTTCTGCTTGCCAGCTATCTGCAGACGTTCGCACTTTCGGAGCAGGGCTGTGATAGGAGCCTGGCAGGGACACCACCATTCCCAGCATGCGTTTGAAGTTTCAAGTGGCAAGATAAGCAAGCAGCCCCATTCTCTGTGCCTCTGTGCGAGCACTGCCATGGGCAGATGAGGCTGAGCAAGTGCTTTCCAGGATAGCACCTTCTGGCTGCCAGCTATCTGCAGACGTTCGCACTTTCAAGAGCAGGGCTGCGAAAGGAGCCTGGCTGGGACACCAACTTTCCCAGGCTACGTTTGAAGTTTGAGGTCGCAAGATAATCAAGGCGCCCCATTCTCTGTGCCTCTGTGCGAGCAGTGCCATGGGCAGATGAGGCTGAGCAACAGCTTTCCAGGCTAGCCCCTTCTGCCTGCCAGCTATCTGCAGACGTTCGCAATTTCGGAACAGGGCTGCGAAAGGAGCCTGGCTGGGACACCAACTTTCCCAGGCTACGTTTGAAGTTTGAGGTGGCAAGACAAGCAAGCAGCCCCATTCTCTGTGCCTCTGTGCGAGCACTGCCATGGGCAGATGAGGCTGAGCAACAGCTTTCCCGGCTAGCACCTTCTGGCTGCCAGCTATCTGCAGACGTTCGCACTTTCGGAGCAGGGCTGCGAAAGGAGCCTGGCTGGGACACCAACTTTCCCAGGCTACGTTTGAAGTTTGAGGTGGCAAGACAAGCAAGCAGCCCCATTCTCTGTGCCTCTATGCGAACAGTGCCATGGGCAGATGAGGCTGAGCAACAGCTTTCCAGGCTAGCCCCTTCTGCTTCCAGCTATCTACAGACGTTCGCATTTTAAGAGCAGGGCTGCGAAAGGAGCCTAGCAGGTACACCATCTTTCCCAGGCTGCGTTTGAAGTTTGAGGTGGCAAGACAAGCAAGGAGCCCCATTCTCTGTGCCTCTGTGCGATCCGTGCCATGGGCAGATGAGGCTGAGCAACAGCTTTCCAGGCTAGCCCCTTCTGCTTCCAGCTATCTACAGACGTTCGCATTTTAAGAGCAGGGCTGCGAAAGGAGCCTAGCAGGTACACCACCATTCCCAGCATGCGTTTGAAGTTTCAAGTGGCAAGATAAGCAAGCAGCCCCATTCTCTGTGCCTCTGTGCGAACAGTGCCATGGGCAGATGAGGCTGAGCAACAGCTTTCCAGGCTAGCCCCTTCTGCCTGCCAGCTATCTGCAGACGTTCGCATTTCAAGAGCAGGGCTGCGAAAGGAGCCTAGCAGGTACAATATCTTTCCCAGGATACGTTTGAAGTTTGAGGTGGCAAGACAAGCAAGCAGCCCCATTCTCTGTGCCTCTGTGCGAGCAGTGCCATGGGCAGATGAGGCTGAGCAACAGCTTTCCAGGCTAGCCCCTTCTGGCTGCCAGCTATCTGCAGACGTTCGCACTTTCGGAGCAGGGCTGCGAAAGGAGCCTGGCTGGGACACCAACTTTCCCAGGCTACGTTTGAAGTTTGAGGTGGCAAGACAAGCAAGCAGCCCCATTCTCTGTGCCTCTATGCGAACAGTGGTATGGGCAGATGAGGCTGAGCAACAGCTTTCCAGGCTAGCCCCTTCTGCTTGCCAGCTATCTGCAGACGTTCGCACTTTCGGAGCAGGGCTGTGATAGGAGCCTGGCAGGGACACCAAAATTCCCAGCATGCGTTTGAAGTTTCAAGTGGCAAGATAAGCAAGCAGCCCCATTCTCTGTGCCTCTATGCGAACAGTGCCATGGGCAGATGAGGCTGAGCAACAGCTTTCCAGGATAGCCCCTTCTGCTTGCCAGCTATCTGCAGACGTTCGCACTTTCGGAGCAGGGCTGTGATAGGAGCCTGGCAGGGACACCACCATTCCCAGCATGCGTTTGAAGTTTCAAGTGGCAAGATAAGCAAGCAGCCCCATTCTCTGTGCCTCTATGCGAACAGTGCCATGGGCAGATGAGGCTGAGCAACTGCTTTCCAGGATAGCACCTTCTGGCTGCCAGCTCTCTGCAGATGTTCGCAATTTCGGAACAGGGCTGCGAAAGGAGCCTGGCAGGGACACCAACTTTCCCAGGCTACGTTTGAAGTTTGAGGTGACAAGACAAGCAAGCAGCCCCATTCTCTGTGCCTCTGTGTGAACAGTGCCATGGGCAGATGAGGCTGAGCAACAGCTTTCCAGGCTAGCCCCTTCTGGCTGCCAGCTATCTGCAGACGTTCGCATTTCAAGAGCAGGGCTGCGAAAGGAGCCTAGCAGGTACACCATCTTTCCCAGGCTACGTTTGAAGTTTGAGGTGGCAAGACAAGCAAGGCGCCCCATTCTCTGTGCCTCTGTGCGAGCAGTGCCATGGGCAGATGAGTCTGAGCAACAGCTTTCCAGGCTAGCCCCTTCTGCCTGCCAGCTATCTGCAGACGTTCGCACTTTCGGAGCAGGGCTGTGATAGGAGCCTGGCAAGGACACCACCATTCCCAGCATGCGTTTCAAGTTTCAAGTGGCAAGATAAGCAAGCAGCCCCATTCTCTGTGCCTCTATGCGAGCAGTGCCATGGGCAGATGAGGCTGAGCAACAGCTTTCCAGGCTAGCCACTTCTGGCTGCCAGCTATCTGCAGACGTTCGCACTTTCGGAGCAGGGCTGCGAAAGGAGCCTGGCTGGGACACCAACTTTCCCAGGCTACGTTTGAAGTTTGAGGTGGCAAGACAAGCAAGCAGCCCCATTCTCTGTGCCTCTATGCGAACAGTGCCATGGGCAGATGAGGCTGAGCAACAGCTTTCCAGGCTAGCCCCTTCTGCTTCCAGCTATCTACAGACGTTCGCATTTTAAGAGCAGGGCTGCGAAAGGAGCCTAGCAGGTACACCATCTTTCCCAGGCTGCGTTTGAAGTTTGAGGTGGCAAGACAAGCAAGCAGCCCCATTCTCTGTGCCTCTATGCGAACAGTGCCATGGGCAGATGAGGCTGAGCAACAGCTTTCCAGGCTAGCCCCTTCTGCTTGCCAGCTATCTGCAGACGTTCGCACTTTCGGAGCAGGGCTGTGATAGGAGCCTGGCAGGGACACCAAAATTCCCAGCATGCGTTTGAAGTTTCAAGTGGCAAGATAAGCAAGCAGCCCCATTCTCTGTGCCTCTGTGCGATCCGTGCCATGGGCAGATGAGGCTGAGCAACAGCTTTCCAGGCTAGCCCCTTCTGCTTCCAGCTATCTACAGACGTTCGCATTTTAAGAGCAGGGCTGCGAAAGGAGCCTAGCAGGTACACCACCATTCCCAGCATGCGTTTGAAGTTTCAAGTGGCAAGATAAGCAAGCAGCCCCATTCTCTGTGCCTCTGTGCGAACAGTGCCATGGGCAGATGAGGCTGAGCAACAGCTTTCCAGGCTAGCCCCTTCTGCCTGCCAGCTATCTGCAGACGTTCGCATTTCAAGAGCAGGGCTGCGAAAGGAGCCTAGCAGGTACAATATCTTTCCCAGGATACGTTTGAAGTTTGAGGTGGCAAGACAAGCAAGCAGCCCCATTCTCTGTGCCTCTGTGCGAGCAGTGCCATGGGCAGATGAGGCTGAGCAACAGCTTTCCAGGCTAGCCCCTTCTGGCTGCCAGCTATCTGCAGACGTTCGCACTTTCGGAGCAGGGCTGCGAAAGGAGCCTGGCTGGGACACCAACTTTCCCAGGCTACGTTTGAAGTTTGAGGTGGCAAGACAAGCAAGCAGCCCCATTCTCTGTGCCTCTATGCGAACAGTGCCATGGGCAGATGAGGCTGAGCAACAGCTTTCCAGGCTAGCCCCTTCTGCTTGCCAGCTATCTGCAGACGTTCGCACTTTCGGAGCAGGGCTGTGATAGGAGCCTGGCAGGGACACCAAAATTCCCAGCATGCGTTTGAAGTTTCAAGTGGCAAGATAAGCAAGCAGCCCCATTCTCTGTGCCTCTATGCGAACAGTGCCATGGGCAGATGAGGCTGAGCAACAGCTTTCCAGGATAGCCCCTTCTGCTTGCCAGCTATCTGCAGACGTTCGCACTTTCGGAGCAGGGCTGTGATAGGAGCCTGGCAGGGACACCACCATTCCCAGCATGCGTTTGAAGTTTCAAGTGGCAAGATAAGCAAGCAGCCCCATTCTCTGTGCCTCTGTGCGAACAGTGCCATGGGCAGATGAGGCTGAGCAACAGCTTTCCAGGCTAGCCCCTTCTGGCTGCCAGCTATCTGCAGACGTTCGCATTTCAAGAGCAGGGCTGCGAAAGGAGCCTAGCAGGTACACCATCTTTCCCAGGCTACGTTTGAAGTTTGAGGTGGCAAGACAAGCAAGGCGCCCCATTCTCTGTGCCTCTGTGCGAGCAGTGCCATGGGCAGATGAGTCTGAGCAACAGCTTTCCAGGCTAGCCCCTTCTGCCTGCCAGCTATCTGCAGACGTTCGCACTTTCGGAGCAGGGCTGTGATAGGAGCCTGGCAAGGACACCACCATTCCCAGCATGCGTTTCAAGTTTCAAGTGGCAAGATAAGCAAGCAGCCCCATTCTCTGTGCCTCTATGCGAGCAGTGCCATGGGCAGATGAGGCTGAGCAACAGCTTTCCAGGCTAGCCACTTCTGGCTGCCAGCTATCTGCAGACGTTCGCACTTTCGGAGCAGGGCTGCGAAAGGAGCCTGGCTGGGACACCAACTTTCCCAGGCTACGTTTGAAGTTTGAGGTGGCAAGACAAGCAAGCAGCCCCATTCTCTGTGCCTCTATGCGAACAGTGTCATGGGCAGATGAGGCTGAGCAACAGCTTTCCAGGCTAGCCCCTTCTGCTTCCAGCTATCTACAGACGTTCGCATTTTAAGAGCAGGGCTGCGAAAGGAGCCTAGCAGGTACACCATCTTTCCCAGGCTGCGTTTGAAGTTTGAGGTGGCAAGAAAAGCAAGGAGCCCCATTCTCTGTGCCTCTGTGCGATCCGTGCCATGGGCAGATGAGGCTGAGCAACAGCTTTCCAGGCTAGCCCCTTCTGCTTCCAGCTATCTACAGACGTTCGCATTTTAAGAGCAGGGCTGCGAAAGGAGCCTAGCAGGTACACCACCATTCCCAGCATGCGTTTGAAGTTTCAAGTGGCAAGATAAGCAAGCAGCCCCATTCTCTGTGCCTCTGTGCGAACAGTGCCATGGGCAGATGAGGCTGAGCAACAGCTTTCCAGGCTAGCCCCTTCTGCCTGCCAGCTATCTGCAGACGTTCGCATTTCAAGAGCAGGGCTGCGAAAGGAGCCTAGCAGGTACAATATCTTTCCCAGGATACGTTTGAAGTTTGAGGTGGCAAGACAAGCAAGCAGCCCCATTCTCTGTGCCTCTGTGCGAGCAGTGCCATGGGCAGATGAGGCTGAGCAACAGCTTTCCAGGCTAGCCCCTTCTGGCTGCCAGCTATCTGCAGACGTTCGCACTTTCGGAGCAGGGCTGCGAAAGGAGCCTGGCTGGGACACCAACTTTCCCAGGCTACGTTTGAAGTTTGAGGTGGCAAGACAAGCAAGCAGCCCCATTCTCTGTGCCTCTATGCGAACAGTGCCATGGGCAGATGAGGCTGAGCAACAGCTTTCCAGGCTAGCCCCTTCTGCTTGCCAGCTATCTGCAGACGTTCGCACTTTCGGAGCAGGGCTGTGATAGGAGCCTGGCAGGGACACCAAAATTCCCAGCATGCGTTTGAAGTTTCAAGTGGCAAGATAAGCAAGCAGCCCCATTCTCTGTGCCTCTATGCGAACAGTGCCATGGGCAGATGAGGCTGAGCAACAGCTTTCCAGGATAGCCCCTTCTGCTTGCCAGCTATCTGCAGACGTTCGCACTTTCGGAGCAGGGCTGTGATAGGAGCCTGGCAGGGACACCACCATTCCCAGCATGCGTTTGAAGTTTCAAGTGGCAAGATAAGCAAGCAGCCCCATTCTCTGTGCCTCTGTGCGAACAGTGCCATGGGCAGATGAGGCTGAGCAACAGCTTTCCAGGCTAGCCCCTTCTGGCTGCCAGCTATCTGCAGACGTTCGCATTTCAAGAGCAGGGCTGCGAAAGGAGCCTAGCAGGTACACCATCTTTCCCAGGCTACGTTTGAAGTTTGAGGTGGCAAGACAAGCAAGGCGCCCCATTCTCTGTGCCTCTGTGCGAGCAGTGCCATGGGCAGATGAGTCTGAGCAACAGCTTTCCAGGCTAGCCCCTTCTGCCTGCCAGCTATCTGCAGACGTTCGCACTTTCGGAGCAGGGCTGTGATAGGAGCCTGGCAAGGACACCACCATTCCCAGCATGCGTTTCAAGTTTCAAGTGGCAAGATAAGCAAGCAGCCCCATTCTCTGTGCCTCTATGCGAGCAGTGCCATGGGCAGATGAGGCTGAGCAACAGCTTTCCAGGCTAGCCACTTCTGGCTGCCAGCTATCTGCAGACGTTCGCACTTTCGGAGCAGGGCTGCGAAAGGAGCCTGGCTGGGACACCAACTTTCCCAGGCTACGTTTGAAGTTTGAGGTGGCAAGACAAGCAAGCAGCCCCATTCTCTGTGCCTCTATGCGAACAGTGTCATGGGCAGATGAGGCTGAGCAACAGCTTTCCAGGCTAGCCCCTTCTGCTTCCAGCTATCTACAGACGTTCGCATTTTAAGAGCAGGGCTGCGAAAGGAGCCTAGCAGGTACACCATCTTTCCCAGGCTGCGTTTGAAGTTTGAGGTGGCAAGAAAAGCAAGGAGCCCCATTCTCTGTGCCTCTGTGCGATCCGTGCCATGGGCAGATGAGGCTGAGCAACAGCTTTCCAGGCTAGCCCCTTCTGCTTCCAGCTATCTACAGACGTTCGCATTTTAAGAGCAGGGCTGCGAAAGGAGCCTAGCAGGTACACCACCATTCCCAGCATGCGTTTGAAGTTTCAAGTGGCAAGATAAGCAAGCAGCCCCATTCTCTGTGCCTCTGTGCGAACAGTGCCATGGGCAGATGAGGCTGAGCAACAGCTTTCCAGGCTAGCCCCTTCTGCCTGCCAGCTATCTGCAGACGTTCGCATTTCAAGAGCAGGGCTGCGAAAGGAGCCTAGCAGGTACAATATCTTTCCCAGGATACGTTTGAAGTTTGAGGTGGCAAGACAAGCAAGCAGCCCCATTCTCTGTGCCTCTGTGCGAGCAGTGCCATGGGCAGATGAGGCTGAGCAACAGCTTTCCAGGCTAGCCCCTTCTGGCTGCCAGCTATCTGCAGACGTTCGCACTTTCGGAGCAGGGCTGCGAAAGGAGCCTGGCTGGGACACCAACTTTCCCAGGCTACGTTTGAAGTTTGAGGTGGCAAGACAAGCAAGCAGCCCCATTCTCTGTGCCTCTATGCGAACAGTGCCATGGGCAGATGAGGCTGAGCAACAGCTTTCCAGGCTAGCCCCTTCTGCTTGCCAGCTATCTGCAGACGTTCGCACTTTCGGAGCAGGGCTGTGATAGGAGCCTGGCAGGGACACCAAAATTCCCAGCATGCGTTTGAAGTTTCAAGTGGCAAGATAAGCAAGCAGCCCCATTCTCTGTGCCTCTATGCGAACAGTGCCATGGGCAGATGAGGCTGAGCAACAGCTTTCCAGGATAGCCCCTTCTGCTTGCCAGCTATCTGCAGACGTTCGCACTTTCGGAGCAGGGCTGTGATAGGAGCCTGGCAGGGACACCACCATTCCCAGCATGCGTTTGAAGTTTCAAGTGGCAAGATAAGCAAGCAGCCCCATTCTCTGTGCCTCTGTGCGAACAGTGCCATGGGCAGATGAGGCTGAGCAAGTGCTTTCCAGGATAGCACCTTCTGGCTGCCAGCTATCTGCTGACGTTCGCACTTTCGGAGCAGGGCTGCGAAAGGAGCCTGGCTGGGACACCAACTTTCCCAGGCTACGTTTGAAGTTTGAGGTGGCAAGACAAGCAAGGCGCCCCATTCTCTGTGCCTCTGTGCGAGCAGTGCCATGGGCAGATGAGGCTGAGCAACAGCTTTCCAGGCTAGCCCCTTCTGCCTGCCAGCTATCTGCAGACGTTCGCACTTTCGGAGCAGGGCTGTGATAGGAGCCTGGCAAGGACACCACCATTCCCAGCATGCGTTTGAAGTTTCAAGTGGCAAGATATGCAAGCAGCCCCATTCTCTGTGCCTCTATGCGAACAGTGCCATGGGCAGATGAGGCTGAGCAAGTGCTTTCCAGGATAGCACCTTCTGGCTGCCAGCTATCTGCAGACGTTCGCACTTTCGGAGTAGGGCTGCGAAAGGAGCCTGGCTGGGACACCAACTTTCCCAGGCTACGTTTGAAGTTTGAGGTGGCAAGACAAGCAAGCAGCCCCATTCTCTGTGCCTCTGTGCGAGCACTGCCATGGGCAGATGAGGCTGAGCAACAGCTTTCCAGGATAGCCCCTTCTGCCTGCCAGCTATCTGCAGACGTTCGCATTTCAAGAGCAGGGCTGCGAAAGGAGCCTAGCAGGTACACCATCTTTCCCAGGATACGTTTGAAGTTTGAGGTGGGAAGACAAGCAAGGAGCCCCATTCTCTGTGCCTCTGTGCGAGCAGTGCCATGGGCAGATGAGGCTGAGCAACAGCTTTCCAGGCTAGCCCCTTCTGGCTGCCAGCTATCTGCAGACGATCGCACTTTCGGAGCAGGGCTGCTAAAGGAGCCTGGCTGGGACACCAACTTTCCCAGGATACCTTTGAAGTTTGAGGTGGCAAGACAAGCAAGCAGCCCCATTCTCTGTGCCTCTATGCGAACAGTGCCATGGGCAGATGAGGCTGAGCAACAGCTTTCCAGGCTAGCCCCTTCTGCTTGCCAGCTATCTGCAGACGTTCGCACTTTCGGAGCAGGGCTGTGATAGGAGCCTGGCAGGGACATCACCATTCCCAGCATGCGTTTGAAGTTTCAAGTGGCAAGATAAGCAAGCAGCCCCATTCTCTGTGCCTCTATGCGAACAGTGCCATGGGCAGATGAGGCTGAGCAACAGCTTTCCAGGCTAGCCCCTTCTGGCTGCCAGCTATCTGCAGACGTTCGCATTTTAAGAGCAGGGCTGCGAAAGGAGCCTAGCACGTACACCATCTTTCCCAGGTTACGTTTGAAGTTCGAGGGGGCAAGACAAGCAAGGAGCCCCATTCTCTGTGCCTCTGTGCGATCCGTGCCATGGGCAGATGAGGCTGAGCAACAGCTTTCCAGGCTAGCCCCTTCTGGCTGCCAGCTATCTGCAGACGTTCGCACTTTCGGAGCAGGGCTGCGAAAGGATCCTGGCTGGGACACCAACTTTCCCAGGCTACGTTTGAAGTTTGAGGTGGCAAGACAAGCAAGCAGCCCCATTCTCTGTGCCTCTGTGCGAGCACTGCCATGGGCAGATGAGGCTGAGCAACAGCTTTCCAGGCTAGCCCCTTCTGCCTGCCAGCTATCTGCAGACGTTTGCACTTTCGGAGCAGGGCTGTGATAGGAGCCTGGCAGGGACACCACCATTCCCAGCATGCGTTTGAAGTTTCAAGTGGCAAGATAAGCAAGCAGCCCCATTCTCTGTGCCTCTGTGCGAACAGTGCCATGGGCAGATGAGGCTGAGCAAGTGCTTTCCAGGATAGCACCTTCTGGCTGCCAGCTATCTGCAGACGTTCGCGCTTTCGGAGCAGGGCTGCGAAAGGAGCCAGACTGGGACACCAACTTTCCCAGGCTACCTTTGAAGTTTGAGGTGGCAAGACAAGCAAGGCGCCCCATTCTCTGTGCCTCTATGCGAACAGTGCCATGGGCAGATGAGGCTGAGCAACAGCTTTCCAGGATAGCCCCTTCTGCCTGCCAGCTATCTGCAGACGTTCGCATTTCAAGAGCAGGGCTGCGAAAGGAGCCTAGCAGGTACACCATCTTTCCCAGGCTACGTTTGAAGTTTGAGGTGGCAAGACAAGCAAGCAGCCCCATTCTCTGTGCCTCTGTGCGAGTACTGCCATGGGCAGATGAGGCTGAGCAACAGCTTTCCAGGATAGCCCCTTCTGCCTGCCAGCTATCTGCAGATGTTCGCATTTCAAGAGCAGGGCTGCAAAAGGAGCCTAGCAGGTACACCATCTTTCCCAGGCTACGTTTGAAGTTTGAGGTGGCAAGACAAGCAAGCAGACCCATTCTCTGTGCCTCTGTGCGAGCACTGCCATGGGCAGATGAGGCTGAGCAACAGCTTTGCAGGCTAGCCCCTTCTGTCTGCCAGTTATCTGCAGACGTTCGCACTTTTGGAGCAGGGCTGCGAAAGGAGCCTGGCTGGGACACCAACTTTCCCAGGCTACCTTTGAAGTTTGAGGTGGCAAGACAAGCAAGCAGCCCCATTCTCTGTGCCTCTGTGCGAGCACTGCCATGGGCAGATGAGGCTGAGCAACAGCTTTCCAGGCTAGCCCCTTCTGGCTGCCAGCTATCTGCAGACGTTCGCACTTTCGGAGCAGGGCTGTGATAGGAGCCTGGCAGGGACACCACCATTCCCACCATGCGTTTGAAGTTTCAAGTGGCAAGATAAGCAAGCAGCCCCATTCTCTGTGCCTCTATGCGAACAGTGCCATGGGCAGATGAGGCTGAGCAACAGCTTTCCAGGCTAGCCCCTTCTGCTTGCCAGCTATTTGCAGACGTTCGCACTTTCGGAGCAGGGCTGGGATAGGAGCCTGGCAGGGACACCACCCTTCCAAACATGCGTTTGAAGTTTCAAGTGGCAAGATAAGCAAGGAGCCCCATTCTCTGTGCCTCTATGCGAACAGTGCCATGGGCAGATGAGGCTGAGCAAGTGCTTTCCAGGCTAGCCCCTTCTGCCTGCCAGCTATCTGCAGACGTTCGCATTTTAAGAGCAGGGCTGCGAAAGGAGCCTGGCTGGGACAACAACTTTCCCAGGCTACCTTTGAAGTTCGAGGTGGCAAGACAAGCAAGCAGCCCCATTCTCTGTGCCTCTGTGCGAACAGTGCCATGGGCAGATGAGGCTGAGCAACAGCTTTCCAGGCTAGCCCCTTCTGGCTGCCAGCTATCTGCAGACGTTCGCACTTTCGGAGCAGGGCTGCGAAAGGAGCCTGGCTGGGACACCAACTTTCCCAGGCTACGTTTGAAGTTTGAGGTGGCAAGACAAGCAAGCAGCCCCATTCTCTGTGCCTCTATGCGAACAGTGCCATGGGCAGATGAGGCTGAGCAACAGCTTTCCAGGCTAGCCCCTTCTGCTTGCCAGCTATCTGCAGACGTTCGCACTTTCGGAGAAGGGCTGTGATAGGAGCCTGGCAGGGACACCAAAATTCCCAGCATGCGTTTGAAGTTTCAAGTGGCAAGATAAGCAAGCAGCCCCATTCTCTGTGCCTCTATGCGAACAGTGCCATGGGCAGATGAGGCTGAGCAACAGCTTTCCAGGATAGCCCCTTCTGCTTGCCAGCTATCTGCAGACGTTCGCACTTTCGGAGCAGGGCTGTGATAGGAGCCTGGCAGGGACACCACCATTCCCAGCATGCGTTTGAAGTTTCAAGTGGCAAGATAAGCAAGCAGCCCCATTCTCTGTGCCTCTGTGCGAACAGTGCCATGGGCAGATGAGGCTGAGCAAGTGCTTTCCAGGATAGCACCTTCTGGCTGCCAGCTATCTGCTGACGTTCGCACTTTCGGAGCAGGGCTGCGAAAGGAGCCTGGCTGGGACACCAACTTTCCCAGGCTACGTTTGAAGTTTGAGGTGGCAAGACAAGCAAGGCGCCCCATTCTCTGTGCCTCTGTGCGAGCAGTGCCATGGGCAGATGAGGCTGAGCAACAGCTTTCCAGGCTAGCCCCTTCTGCCTGCCAGCTATCTGCAGACGTTCGCACTTTCGGAGCAGGGCTGTGATAGGAGCCTGGCAAGGACACCACCATTCCCAGCATGCGTTTGAAGTTTCAAGTGGCAAGATATGCAAGCAGCCCCATTCTCTGTGCCTCTATGCGAACAGTGCCATGGGCAGATGAGGCTGAGCAAGTGCTTTCCAGGATAGCACCTTCTGGCTGCCAGCTATCTGCAGACGTTCGCACTTTCGGAGCAGGGCTGCGAAAGGAGCCTGGCTGGGACACCAACTTTCCCAGGCTACGTTTGAAGTTTCAGGTGGCAAGACAAGCAAGCAGCCCCATTCTCTGTGCCTCTGTGCGAGCACTGCCATGGGCAGATGAGGCTGAGCAACAGCTTTCCAGGATAGCCCCTTCTGCCTGCCAGCTATCTGCAGACGTTCGCACTTTCGGAGCAGGGCTGTGATAGGAGCCTGGCAGGGACACCACCATTCCCAGCATGCGTTTGAAGTTTCAAGTGGCAAGATATGCAAGCAGCCCCATTCTCTGTGCCTCTATGCGAACAGTGCCATGGGCAGATGAGGCTGAGCAAGTGCTTTCCAGGCTAGCCCCTTCTGGCTGCCAGCTATCTGCAGACGTTCGCACTTTCGGAGCAGGGCTGCGAAAGGAGCCTGGCTGGGACAACAACTTTCCCAGGCTACCTTTGAAGTTTAAGGTGGCAAGACAAGCAAGCAGCCCCATTCTCTGTGCCTCTGTGCGAACAGTGCCATGGGCAGATGAGGCTGAGCAACAGCTTTCCAGGCTAGCCCCTTCTGGCTGCCAGCTATCTGCAGACGTTCGCATTTCAAGAGCAGGGCTGCGAAAGGAGCCTAGCAGGTACACCATCTTTCCCAGGATACGTTTGAAGTTTGAGGTGGCAAGACAAGCAAGGAGCCCCATTCTCTGTGCCTCTGTGCGAGCAGTGCCATGGGCAGATGAGGCTGAGCAACAGCTTTCCAGGCTAGCCCCTTCTGGCTGCCAGCTATCTGCAGACGATCGCACTTTCGGAGCAGGGCTGCTAAAGGAGCCTGGCTGGGACACCAACTTTCCCAGGATACCTTTGAAGTTTGAGGTGGCAAGACAAGCAAGCAGCCCCATTCTCTGTGCCTCTATGCGAACAGTGCCATGGGCAGATGAGGCTGAGCAACAGCTTTCCAGGCTAGCCCCTTCTGCTTGCCAGCTATCTGCAGACGTTCGCACTTTCGTAGCAGGGCTGTGATAGGAGCCTGGCAGGGACATCACCATTCCCAGCATGCGTTTGAAGTTTCAAGTGGCAAGATAAGCAAGCAGCCCCATTCTCTGTGCCTCTATGCGAACAGTGCCATGGGCAGATGAGGCTGAGCAACAGCTTTCCAGGCTAGCCCCTTCTGGCTGCCAGCTATCTGCAGACGTTCGCATTTTAAGAGCAGGGCTGCGAAAGGAGCCTAGCACGTACACCATCTTTCCCAGGTTACGTTTGAAGTTCGAGGGGGCAAGACAAGCAAGGAGCCCCATTCTCTGTGCCTCTGTGCGATCCGTGCCATGGGCAGATGAGGCTGAGCAACAGCTTTCCAGGCTAGCCCCTTCTGGCTGCCAGCTATCTGCAGACGTTCGCACTTTCGGAGCAGGGCTGCGAAAGGATCCTGGCTGGGACACCAACTTTCCCAGGCTACCTTTGAAGTTTGAGGTGGCAAGACAAGCAAGCAGCCCCATTCTCTGTGCCTCTGTGCGAGCACTGCCATGGGCAGATGAGGCTGAGCAACAGCTTTCCAGGCTAGCCCCTTCTGCCTGCCAGCTATCTGCAGACGTTCGCACTTTCGGAGCAGGGCTGTGATAGGAGCCTGGCAGGGACACCACCATTCCCAGCATGCGTTTGAAGTTTCAAGTGGCAAGATAAGCAAGCAGCCCCATTCTCTGTGCCTCTGTGCGAACAGTGCCATGGGCAGATGAGGCTGAGCAAGTGCTTTCCAGGATAGCACCTTCTGGCTGCCAGCTATCTGCAGACGTTCGCGCTTTCGGAGCAGGGCTGCGAAAGGAGCCAGGCTGGGACACCAACTTTCCCAGGCTACCTTTGAAGTTTGAGGTGGCAAGACAAGCAAGGCGCCCCATTCTCTGTGCCTCTATGCGAACAGTGCCATGGGCAGATGAGGCTGAGCAACAGCTTTCCAGGCTAGCCCCTTCTGGCTGCCAGCTATCTGCAGACGTTCGCACTTCAAGAGCAGGGCTGCGAAAGGAGCCTAGCAGGTACACCATCTTTCCCAGGCTACGTTTGAAGTTTGAGTTGGCAAGACAAGCAAGGAGCCCCATTCTCTGTGCCTCTGTGCGAGCAGTGCCATGGGCAGATGAGGCTGAGCAACAGCTTTCCAGGCTAGCCCCTTTTGCCTGCCAGCTATCTGCAGACGTTCGCACTTTCGGAGCAGGGCTGCGAAAGGAGCCTGGCTGGGACACCAACTTTCCCAGGCTACGTTTGAAGTTTGAGGTGGCAAGACAAGCAAGCAGCCCCATTCTCTGTGCCTCTGTGCGAGCACTGCCATGGGCAGATGAGGCTGAGCAACAGCTTTCCAGGCTAGCCCCTTCTGGATGCCAGCTCTCTGCAGATATTCGCATTTTAAGAGCAGGGCTGCGAAAGGAGCCTAGCAGGTACACCATCTTTCCCAGGCTACGTTTGAAGTTTGAGGCGGCAGACAAGCAAGGAGCCCCATTCTCTGTGCCTCTGTGCGATCCGTGCCATGGGCAGATGAGGCTGAGCAACAGCTTTCCAGGCTAACCACTTCTGGCTGCCAGCTATCTGCAGACGTTCGCACTTTCGGAGCAGGGCTGCGAAAGGAGCCTGGCTGGGACACCAACTTTCCCAGGCTACGTTTGAAGTTTGAGGTGGCAAGACAAGCAAGCAGCCCCATTCTCTGTGCCTCTGTGCGAGCACTGCCATGGGCAGATGAGGCTGAGCAACAGCTTTCCAGGATAGCCCCTTCTGCCTGCCAGCTATCTGCAGACGTTCGCACTTTCGGAGCAGGGCTGGGATAGGAGCCTGGCAGGGACACCACCATTCCCAGCATGCGTTTGAAGTTTCAAGTGGCAAGATAAGCAAGCAGCCCCATTCTCTGTGCCTCTATGCGAACAGTGCCATGGGCAGATGAGGCTGAGCAAGTGCTTTCCAGGATAGCACCTTCTGGCTGCCAGCTATCTGCAGACGTTCGCACTTTCGGAGCAGGGCTGCGAAAGGAGCCTGCCTAGGACACCAACTTTCCCAGGCTACCTTTGAAGTTTGAGGTGGCAAGACAAGCAAGGCGCCCCATTCTCTGTGCCTCTGTGCGAGCAGTGCCATGGGCAGATGAGGCTGAGCAACAGCTTTCCAGGCTAGCCCCTTCTGCCTGCCAGCTATCTGCAGACGTTCGCACTTTCGGAGCAGGGCTGGGATAGGAGCCTGGCAGGGACACCACCATTCCCAGTATGCGTTTGAAGTTTCAAGTGGCAAGATAAGCAAGCAGCCCCATTCTCTGTGCCTCTATGCGAACAGTGCCATGGGCAGATGAGGCTGAGCAACAGCTTTCCAGGATAGCCCCTTCTGCCTGCCAGCTATCTGCAGACGTTCGCATTTCAAGAGCAGGGCTGCGAAAGGAGCCTAGCAGGTACACCATCTTTCCCAGGCTACGTTTGAAGTTTGAGGTGGCAAGACAAGCAAGCAGCCCCATTCTCTGTGCCTCTGTGCGAGTACTGCCATGGGCAGATGAGGCTGAGCAACAGCTTTCCAGGCTAGCCCCTTCTGGCTGCCAGCTATCTGCAGATGTTCGCATTTCAAGAGCAGGGCTGCGAAAGGAGCCTAGCAGGTACACCATCTTTCCCAGGCTACGTTTGAAGTTTGAGGTGGCAAGACAAGCAAGCAGACCCATTCTCTGTGCCTCTGTGCGAGCACTGCCATGGGCAGATGAGGCTGAGCAACAGCTTTGCAGGCTAGCCCCTTCTGTCTGCCAGCTATCTGCAGACGTTCGCACTTTTGGAGCAGGGCTGCGAAAGGAGCCTGGCTGGGACACCAACTTTCCCAGGCTACCTTTGAAGTTTGAGGTGGCAAGACAAGCAAGCAGCCCCATTCTCTGTGCCTCTGTGCGAGCACTGCCATGGGCAGATGAGGCTGAGCAACAGCTTTCCAGGATAGCCCCTTCTGCCTGCCAGCTATCTGCAGACGTTCGCACTTTCGGAGCAGGGCTGTGATAGGAGCCTGGCAGGGACACCACCATTCCCACCATGCGTTTGAAGTTTCAAGTGGCAAGATAAGCAAGCAGCCCCATTCTCTGTGCCTCTATGCGAACAGTGCCATGGGCAGATGAGGCTGAGCAACAGCTTTCCAGGCTAGCCCCTTCTGCTTGCCAGCTATTTGCAGACGTTCGCACTTTCGGAGCAGGGCTGGGATAGGAGCCTGGCAGGGACACCACCCTTCCAAACATGCGTTTGAAGTTTCAAGTGGCAAGATAAGCAAGGAGCCCCATTCTCTGTGCCTCTATGCGAACAGTGCCATGGGCAGATGAGGCTGAGCAACAGCTTTCCAGGCTAGCCCCTTCTGCCTGCCAGCTATCTGCAGACGTTCGCATTTCAAGAGCAGGGCTGCGAAAGGAGCCTAGCAGGTACACCATCTTTCCCAGGCTACGTTTGAAGTTTGAGGTGGCAAGACAAGCAAGGAGCCCCATTCTCTGTGCCTCTGTGCGAACAGTGCCATGGGCAGATGAGGCTGAGCAACAGCTTTCCAGGCTAGCCACTTCTGGCTGCCAGCTATCTGCAGACGTTCGCACTTTCGGAGCAGGGCTGCGAAAGGAGCCTGGCTGGGACACCAACTTTCCCAGGCTACGTTTGAAGTTTGAGGTGGCAAGACAAGCAAGCAGCCCCATTCTCTGTGCCTCTGTGCGACCACTGCCATGGGCAGATGAGGCTGAGCAACAGCTTTCCAGGCTAGCCCCTTCTGCCTGCCAGCTATCTGCAGACGTTCGCACTTTCGGAGCAGGGCTGGGATAGGAGCCTGGCAGGGACACCACCATTCCCAGCATGCGTTTGAAGTTTCAAGTGGCAAGATAAGCAAGCAGCCCCATTCTCTGTGCCTCTGTGCGAACAGTTCCATGGGCAGATGAGGCTGAGCAAGTGCTTTCCAGGATAGCACCTTCTGGCTGCCAGCTATCTTCAGACGTTCGCACTTTCGGAGCAGGGCTGCGAAAGGATCCTGGCTAGGACACCAACTTTCCCAGGCTACCTTTGAAGTTTGAGGTGGCAAGACAAGCAAGGAGCCCCATTCTCTGTGCCTCTGTGCGAGCACTGCCATGGGCAGATGAGGCTGAGCAACAGCTTTCCAGGCTAGCCCCTTCTGCCTGCCAGCTATCTGCAGACGTTCGCACTTTCGGAGCAGGGCTGTGATAGGAGCCTGGCAGGGACACCACCATTCCCAGCATGCGTTAGAAGTTTCAAGTGGCAAGATAAGCAAGCAGCCCCATTCTCTGTGCCTCTATGCGAACAGTGCCATGGGCAGATGAGGCTGAGCAACAGCTTTCCAGGCTAGCCCCTTCTGCCTGCCAGCTATCTGCAGACGTTCGCATTTCAAGAGCAGGGCTGCGAAAGGAGCCTGGCTGGGACACCAACTTTCCCAGGCTACCTTTGAAGTTTGAGGTGGCAAGACAAGCAAGCAGCCCTATTCTCTGTGCCTCTATGCGAACAGTGCCATGGGCAGATGAGGCTGAGCAACAGCTTTCCAGGCTAGCCCCTTCTGCTTGCCAGCTATCTGCAGACGTTCGCACTTTCGTAGCAGGGCTGTGATAGGAGCCTGGCAGGGACATCACCATTCCCAGCATGCGTTTGAAGTTTCAAGTGGCAAGATAAGCAAGGAGCCCCATTCTCTGTGCCTCTATGCGAACAGTGCCATGGGCAGATGAGGCTGAGCAACAGCTTTCCAGGCTAGCCCCTTCTGGCTGCCAGCTATCTGCAGACGTTCGCATTTTAAGAGCAGGGCTGCGAAAGGAGCCTAGCACGTACACCATCTTTCCCAGGTTACGTTTGAAGTTCGAGGGGGCAAGACAAGCAAGGAGCCCCATTCTCTGTGCCTCTGTGCGATCCGTGCCATGGGCAGATGAGGCTGAGCAACAGCTTTCCAGGCTAGCCCCTTCTGCCTGCCAGCTATCTGCAGACGTTCGCAATTTCGGAGCAGGGCTGCGAAAGGATCCTGGCTGGGACACCATCTTTCCCAGGCTACGTTTGAAGTTTGAGGTGGCAAGACAAGCAAGCAGCCCCATTCTCTGTGCCTCTGTGCGAGCACTGCCATGGGCAGATGAGGCTGAGCAACAGCTTTCCAGGATAGCCCCTTCTGCCTGCCAGCTATCTGCAGACGTTCGCGCTTTCGGAGCAGGGCTGCGAAAGGAGCCAGGCTGGGACACCAACTTTCCCAGGCTACCTTTGAAGTTTGAGGTGGCAAGACAAGCAAGGCGCCCCATTCTCTGTGCCTCTATGCGAACAGTGCCATGGGCAGATGAGGCTGAGCAACAGCTTTCCAGGCTAGCCCCTTCTGGCTGCCAGCTATCTGCAGACGTTCGCACTTCAAGAGCAGGGCTGCGAAAGGAGCCTAGCAGGTACACCATCTTTCCCAGGCTACGTTTGAAATTTGAGTTGGCAAGACAAGCAAGGAGCCCCATTCTCTGTGCCTCTGTGCGAGCAGTGCCATGGGCAGATGAGGCTGAGCAACAGCTTTCCAGGCTAGCCCCTTCTGCCTGCCAGCTATCTGCAGACGTTCGCACTTTCGGAGCAGGGCTGTGATAGGAGCCTGGCAGGGACACCACCATTCCCAGCATGCGTTTGAAGTTTCAAGTGGCAAGATAAGCAAGCAGCCCCATTCTCTGTGCCTCTATGCGAACAGTGCCATGGGCAGATGAGGCTGAGCAACAGCTTTCCAGGCTAGCCCCTTCTGGCTGCCAGCTATCTGCAGACGTTCGCATTTCAAGAGCAGGGCTGCGAAAGGAGCCTAGCAGGTACACCATCTTTCCCAGGCTACGTTTGAAGTTTGAGGTGGCAAGACAAGCAAGCAGCCCCATTCTCTGTGCCTCTGTGCGAGTACTGCCATGGGCAGATGAGGCTGAGCAACACCTTTCCAGGCTAGCCCCTTCTGCCTGCCAGCTATCTGCAGATGTTCGCATTTC